>NW_028270177.1:21662036-22357430 GCF_037043375.1 Chiloscyllium plagiosum
TGACTCGTTGAGAGCTCATCCCCATGCAGTGGTCTCTTAGCATTGCACACGTAACCTTGGTGTTTTCACATTAATGTAGTGGTGAGGTGTAATGGAAAACACAGCATGCTTGGGAATCCGTTGTATTTTTTCAGAGTATACCTTTTAAACCAAGGGAATTTTGGGTGCCTTCTTCAACATTCTACTTGTATTTATTTAAGCAGCAGTTTCTGATAGCAATGAAAGAACTGTGTTGATTATAATTGTGCATTTCTATTTGAGATATTATTTCAAATGACTTCAATGATGTGTTGCATGCCTAATTTATTTTTTTTCTCAAATTGGAGGACAAATTTGATTTACAAAATGCGTTACGTGACTGTGAAAGACAACATGAAGAATACAAAGCTGCAAAGGAAACACAGCTTAGAAAACTTGAATCATCTGAACTTCAACTTAAACATGAACTTGAATGTTTACAGCATAAGCTGAAAGATTTTGCACAACAAAATGAAGCTAAATATGGTATTTCAATTACTGTACAAAATAAATTAAATATGATCACTGGTTTAATGTAATAGTACATAGTTAAGAGTAAAGTTCTCAAACGTTTCTGATTATTCTGATGTAAATGTTGGCAGTGATGGGTTCAAATGGTTAATTTTTTCTGTGGCATTTTCTCATCATTTTATAGTCCTGTTCAATTCAGAAAATTATCGATGACAATGAGTTTTCAATATGAGGTGGCATATAGTTAATTCTAACCGTTAATTATAGGTGAATAGTCAGCAAAAGAATTGAAGTTGAGTTTTCTCTGTTCTGGCAAGATTAAATAAATGAGTTAATCTTCACCAATATTTGAACTGCTCATGATCAAACCATCAAAAATTCACCTTTTAAAGTCATTTTAATTTGAATAGTTTTGTTTGAATCATTTCAAATTAAGTTACTAATTATTGAACTTTTTATTACTTCCTGGAATAAACATTCTTAACAAGTTCATCCTTAGATATTTTGAATTTTCCTTTTTTTCATGCACTAAATCTGCCATGTAACTATTAGCTGATGAGAAAGTAAACCATTTAATTTTTCTTTTCACTTTAAATGATTATATCTGCTTTTACCAGATTTTCCAAATGTACAAAATTAGAAATTACATTTAACCTGAAATGGGTATGTACAGTCTTAAATACTTACCTTAAATACTGACTTCATTGTTCTATAGTATAGTCTGCTTCATATGTTCTCTTCAATAGATATACACCCTTTGCTATATCCATAACATACACAACAAAACAAATGGTGGAAAAACTGCAGAAATAAGGTTTCATCAGAATCAAATTGACGTCATGCATCTGGGTGAACCGAACTTGACTAACCCAATAAATATTTAAGTAAACCCCCTACAGCTAATTGGCTATTTTTGCTTACGGGAATTGGGTTGGGAAGAGCAGAAGTATATAAATTCAGACTTGGTCACTTGTTTTCCTGCAAATGTCCAAAAATTCTCCCAACAATTCAGTTGCAACCTCAAAAATAATTATTCTTTCATTCTCTCCAGGCAAGCTTGATTTGCTTCATTCGGAGTCAGAGATGTCTAGCTTGGAAACAGATCCTTCGGTCCAACTCATCCATGCCGACCAGATATCCTAACCTAATCTAGTCCCATTTCCCAGCACTTGGTCCATACCCCTCTAAACCCTTCCTATTCATATACCCATCCAGATGCCTTTTAAATGTTGTAATTGTACCAGCCTCCAACACTTCCTCGGGCAGCTCATTCCATACGCTCACCACCGTCTGCATGAAAACGTTGCCCCTTAGGCCCCTTTAAAATTTTTCCCTCTCACTCTAAACCCATGCTCTCTAGTTCGGACTCCTCCACTCCAGGGAAAAGACCTTGTCTACTTATCCTATCCATGCCCCTCATGGTTTTATAAAAGTCAGTAAGGTTGGAGCCTCTGACGCTCCAGGGAAAACAGCCCCAGCCTATTCAGCTTCTTTCTGTAGCTCAAATCCTCCAACCCTGGCAACATCCTTGTGAATCTTTTCTGAACCCTTGTTAAGTTTCAGAACATCCTTCTGATAGGAAGGAGACCAGAATTGTACACAATATTTCAAAAGCGGCCTAGCCAATTTCCTGTACATCCACAACACGATCTCTCAATTTCTATATTCAATGCTCTCACCAATAAAGGAAAGCATACCAAATGCCTTCTTCACTATCCTATCTATGAGGGAACATTTCTTTTTTCATGTATCTTACTGTAAGTATAAACTCTTACAATTCCCATAATGTTGTATCTGAAGAGAAATTGACAAATTCTACCATGTCTAATATAGATTTATTGCTCCTTCAGCTTAAGAATGTTTAAGGCATATTTAGAGAAAGTAAATCACAATAAGATATCAGTTTTATTGTTACTATTTTTTCTTTGTATGATTTCATATATTTCCCTATATAGAGAAGTGGCAAAACCTTGCAGAGATGAAAGTGCTGCAAATGCATTTCATTATGGAAATAATATCAAAAGCTCTCTCTAATGTAGATTTGAAAATATGTTTACAGACCTAGTTTCTGGAAATGAAAGCTTAAGCCTGGGATACCACCCATGCAATGAACAATGCAGAGAGCATGCACAGAAATTACAACAGGAATGTCAACAGCTGAAGAAAAAGCTGGAGAAAATATGTAGGCAGCTTCAACAAACTGTTCATGAACATAATATTGAAGTACAACATCTCAAAGGTCAGTATTGAACAGTAAATCAAATGGGACTAGGCTGATACTGATCAGAGGGGGAAAATTGGGTAAAACGTATCTTTTTAAAAGAAAAGTTGGGATGTTGCTACCTTTGAGCTTGTTTCTCTGGCCTTTTCAAGAATAACATCCTTAATCTTTTTATTTAACTAGTCGCACAATTGTTGATTGTCTATCAACAGTTAGCGTTTCACAATCTGTTGCTATTTTGTATTAAATTCAATGTAATTCTATTGCTATTTTGCATTAAATTCAATGTAATTTTGTTTTCTGCACACCAGAGGTAGTCTGAGTAAGTTTTTGAAAGTCAATTTTTGTATTTAATAATGCCTTTAAATGTGTACTTTTGCTGTACTTGTGTATTGATACATGAAAATCTGCTTTGTTTGGTTCTGATTTTTTTTAACACATTTTCGCTGTCAGTGACAATTAGTTTAAAAATCATGTCCTGAATGATTCTGATGATCAACATACAGCACCCCTGTTTACAGTACTAAAACCAAATTTCTGTAAATGTGCAACAGATCTTGCAATATCTGTAGGGACAGAAATGTAACAAACTTCTCAGTAGATTACCTTTCTTCAGGACTAGTAAAAGTTAGAATGCAACTGGTGTCAAGTAAGTACAGACGCAGGAAAGCTGGGTAGGAGGCAAACCCCAATATGGAAGGTCTGGAATGTGATCTAAATGGAATGTATTAGAGATGAAATGATAAAAGGGTTGATGGTGCATGGTGAAAGAAAATGGTGTTGAGACAGTAAGAAAAGCTAAATGTGAAAAGGAGTATCTTCACAAAGTAACCAAAAAGCAGCGATTGTGATCTGGAATTGTTGAACTGTATGCTGAAGGCCCTAATTGCCAAATTGATTAAGGATATCTTCAAGCTTGTTCGTACTTTCTTGCATTTATAGCATTCAAGGCTGTTTGTTGAAGCCTCTGTTTGTCTTTTTTAACAAAACAAAGATGTGGCTGAGAACAAGCTCCAAATATGAAGAGGCAGTGGTCACTTGATTAACTAGTGATATAAATATTGATCCACATGGAAATAAGGAATCTCACATATTTGATGGAAAATCACATTTTCGTGACTTCTGTGTTTATGAAGTTGATTCTGATGTGTTATGAGGGTTTTTTTGATAGTAATGTTCAACATTATTATATAAAATTTTGGAGAATAGAATCACCCAAATTTTAGAACTGAAATAAACTAAAATATTGGCTGGATAAAATATATTTGGACAGTACTGTTCTGTGCAAATTGAGGGGTTAACAATGGGTGTAATTTAGGATGAGTGTAATCTTACATCAACTTGAATACTGTGTTCACAATTCACAACTACCAGATGAAGGAGCAGCGCTCTGAAAGCTAGTGTTTCCAAATAAACCTGTTGGACTATAACCTGGCGTTGTGTGATTTTTAACTTTGTGCACAATTTGGTGCACTTTCATCTACTTATTTAAGCCAGCTGGTATGTTTTTGAGGTGTGGGTGAGGGTTTTGTTACTTAAGCACTTGTGCCTTCTATTAGTTAAATCGTGATAAATTGCTATGTATTTAATGTCCGAAAATGTGATTTCTGTTCAAACAATTTGATACATGGTTTTATGCAAACAGTTGCTGTATATTATGATTTTCTGAAGCAAGCCAAATTGTTTATGTCCTCAAGTAATTGAATTATACTGAACTTTACACTTTATTAATTTAGAGCTGTCTTCAGTTCACAAAAGCAAAAATAAAAAGTCTTGATCACCCTGTCTAATAATAATGAATTTTCAAATATTTCTATTGCTGTTTTTCACAGAGGAGCATGAAAGAACCGTAAATATTTTGCAAAATGAGAAAGACTATCTCATAAGAAGACTTAAAGAAAGTGAATCAACTGGCAGTAAAACAAATTCTTGGTATGTTCATGCCAAATAGTCGAATACTTGAGAAATTTGGTAGTGCATATCCCTTTATTGGTTTGTTATTAATAATTAAATAATGTTTTGAAATGATGTATGTTGATCTTCAATGAAGTTTGACATGCTGCAGATGAATTTCCACAGACACATTTAATAGTTAACATCACAAGATCCATATTGTACTTGAATCCTGCCTTGGCTCTTTTTCTTTCATTGCAGTTCTTAAATTCTTATTTGCTTTAGTGGATTTGCTTTTCAGTTCTTAACATTTTGTTGTGCTTTTGGCATCAATATTTTCTGGAACAGAATATTTTGGGATTTTCTTCTGCAGTTGTTTAGGTTAGATCAGAGCTTTCTTCTGTTGGGTCTTCCACAGTTAGAAGTTGGTGTCTCACAATATTGATAGCAATCAAGACCTGGTATAATCAAATAGCTTCTCAAAGTATCTGGCCCACTTGAAAGAAGCCTGTGTCTGCAAGACTTGTGGTCTTGAGTTTCCCTACATGCATTCCTTTAGTACAACCCCCTACTTGGACTGTGGAACTACAGCATTTTATCTACTATTTATGCCATACATTGGGAAGAAACTTCTACATAACCTCACTTTTGGTGGTTTATTCAGGTTTGACATATTGCAGATTTGTACACAGGTCCTGTACTGTACAGAGAGCTTGTATTGTGGTTCTGTGTTTGTACATACCTGCCAATCTCATATCATCTACAGTAAACTGAATGTGGTATAAAGAGATAGCAAGTCAAACCAATCAGCCTCACGATGACAAGATTTATAACAAGTGAGATTAAAATGTTCAATGACCCTTAACATTGCTCAGTTGTTCCTAGCCAGACCTTACAAATAACAGATTATAGAGAGCAAGTTATTACCGCAAACAAAAATTAACAATTTATTATTCTTAATGTAACTAACAAACAACAAGGCTGTCTAATTAATATCCATGATCCAAGTGCAATCTTGTTTTCTAATTAAACCACGAATCTTACACAAACAGACATGTACAGACACACTTAAAGGATACATTTTTTTAAAATTAAAAGATTGTAATTTGCCAGTTTGATAAGAATGCCAAAGTCACCAGTCAGTGTAAACTATTTCCGCAGGCCTCTAGAAATATTTACTTATTTATTACTGATTGGATTCTTTTCTCAGAACTTTCAACTAATCAGTAGCTGGACAGTGCAAAAATCAAAAATAACGCCCATCTGGAAACTTCCAGAACAAAACTGCCTCCTTCCCAAAACTTATCAGCACTTCTTCATTCTTTGGTTTTCTCTTTCTTTTCCATCATTTTTGGTGGTTGGCTGCCAGTGTCAGTTTTCTATAGATTGACCAATTTGACATCCAACCAGCTACCAGTCTTGAGTATAGCACATCCCTGTGCCGAACCATCTGCAGTATCCTTGGAACAGTAATTAACCTGAATTATCTTTCCAGGCCAACTCCCAACAGCAAACATCTAACTTTTGTGCTCGCTTTTTAAAACAAACTGGTTTGAAGTTCAATTTTCAACTTAATTCTCTGTTCCAAAAATGAGTGAGAAAGAAGAGTGATAGTCTCAACAGTAGCAGTCTGTTTATTTAAAATATGCTGCAGGACTGTTGTTGCTTGGCAGACAGATTTGTTGTATAGGTTCAGTAACTATCGTTACAGGAACTGCACTCTTGCTACATACTGGAAGTTGAACTATGAGATGGTGCTGGTCACTTGTACATTCTAGTCACGTGCTTATTAGCATGTTCCACCTTAAAGTGATATTACAACACATTGAATCTATCTTTCTTGCACTTAAATCTGCATCAGCATTGCTGAAATAAGTAGAACACAGTTTTATTTTGCAGATACCTTTTTAGTTCCAAGATGAGCATATAACTGCTCAATTTATTCTAATTGAAGCAACTGCTCAAGTAACAAAATCCACACCCACATTTCACAAATACACGTAACCTAGCCTAAATATGTAGTTGAACGTTCATGTATACAGAAACAAATTATGAGTATTCAAGTTGATGTAAGATTGTACGCATCCTAAGTTACACCATTGTTAACATCTACATTTACATAGAACAATATTGCCCAAATAAATTTTATGTTAGCCAATGTTTTACTTTCTTTTGGTTCTAAAATCTGGGGATTCTATTCCCCAAAGTTTTGTTCAATAGATGATATTGACGTAAACCATTTGTTAGGAACACCACAGGTCATTCAGGTAATGCCAAATTTCTATCTGGACTATTCCTGTGACAAGGAGTAGCCTGCACATACAACATTTGCTCATCAGGCTAAGTTACAGATCTGGTCACTGAAAAGAATGTGAAAAATCAGGGAACAAAAAACATGATTTAATCAGTAAGACTGCCTTAGGCAACTAAATCTTGAGCATCCAAAGTAACTAGTTCTGGTAGATTAGATAAAGCCTAAAATATTTATTATTCAGCATGGAGACCTTCATGGTTATCTGAATATGATCTATTGTTTTAGGGTTTTGCTATTTCAAATAATATAATTTATCCTTAGAACTACCTTTCCAATATTTTTCTTCTTTTAGTTTACAGGAAAATTGGAACTCTGAGAATTCGTGCAAGTTGATCCCTGCAAAAGGGTTAGAAGAAATCCGGCATCAGTATTTGAGGGCTGTAAACAAAATCAGAGGTGATTACCACCAGTCTATTCTTGTGCATATCCTCTGTGCAATGCAAGAATTACAAAATGCAAAAGTTATCAATCTGTATCCATTTTCTACCAATCCTGATCGATGTAAGTTATAATAATAGAATAGTTGACTCTTTGTAATAATTATATGAATTAAAATTGAATTACATCCATCTTTGGGTATAATTTTAAGTAGCTGTTGTGAAAGAACAAGTTGTACTGGCATTTCTCGTAGCTGCTTTCAACACAAGTATTGATTTTGATTGGTTTTTGGCATAACAAACATCTCTTTAATTTTGTACATATTCGTCAAATAGGTTTGCAATATAGTATGCTGATGTAAGTATGTGCCATGCAACAAATTCCAATTGTACCCTTAAAATGAATCAATTAATGGTTTCATAATGTATTTTGTCACTGTTGATTGGAATTCAGAGAAGGGTATTTTCAGATGTATTCACATGCATAGAATTGGTAAAATCCTTTGAAGTAACATGTTCTGTGGATAAAGGGGAACTGATAGAGGTACTGGACTTCAGTTTCCAGAAGGTATTTGGCAAGGTGCTGCAACAAATGTTATTACAGAAAGTTAAAGCCATCATGTGAGGCATGTGACATTTTGGCTTGGATAACAGGTAGGCATAAACAGGTCTTCATCTGATTGGACAGATGACATTTGGTAGTGTGCCACAGTGGGATCAGTGCTGGGCCTCAACATTTTACATTCTATAAGTGAATTAGATTAAGGACTGAGCAAGGCCTTAATCTAATTCATTGCTAAGATTGCTGACGATATAAAGGTAGTTATGAAAGTGAGTTGAGTTTTTCCATTCATATGTGGTGTTGCTAACCCGGCTTTGTGGACATGAGTTTACAAAGATAGGTTAAGTGAGTGAACAAAAATCTAGCGATTGGAGTGTTATAGGCAAATATGAAAACATCCATTTGGGCAATTAAAAGAGCATATTGTCTGAATGATGTAGGGTTATGGAAAGAGGAGAAGAGTATTCTCCACTTATAACTTAACTGACATCCTTGCATTGTTTCCTTGAGATTTGCTTCGTGCACGTTAGCTGTCAAGTTTCTTTGCAGTCCAACAGTGATTGCCTTTCAGACCCACAAGAATCCCAAAGTCCTTCATGTCCCGTGACATATATTGTTCAGGCGCACTTCATAAATGCAAGTTATTTGTTTAGCTCTTATCAGAGAAACAAAGTTTAGTGCTGCAGTTTTAGGCTCTGATGCAATTGTTTATATTCATTTATGGGATATGGGGATCATTGTCTAGGCCAGATTTCCCATCCCTGATCGCCCAGAGTGCAGTTTAGAACTGTGGTTCTGATATCACATGTAGGCTAGACCAGCTAAGAATGGCAGTTCCCTGGTTTTCTGACATCCGACAGTGGAGTTACAGTCATCTTTAGACTCTTAATTCTAGATTTTAATTGAATTCAAATTCCACCATTTACCATGGCAGGATTTGAATCCGGGTATTCAGAATATTACTTAGGTCTCTGGATTAATGGTCCAGCCATAATACTAATTAGTCCGTTGCCTCCCCATTTGTTTCTGTATCTCAGGAACTTTTCTTAATTTGTGCAGGAGACATGATGCATTATATTCAAGAGAGCAAGAAGCGAGCAGCTGAAATGATTCGTGCAGAAGTATTGAAGGAACGTCAACAAACCGCACGAAAAATGCGAAAATATTACTTGACTTGCCTCCACCAACTCCTAGTAGACGGTGGGAAGAATGATGGGTAAAAACCTTTGTTGCAGCTTCGAAAAGAACATTTATTTACTGTGGTCACCAGTGTATTCATGACAGCATTTAATTGTAAAATGAACATTTTGAGACTAGAATAACTCCTTTTTTAAAAAAAAGTCCTTTTTGATGCACATGCTCATTAAACTCTTGTCCGAAATCAAAGATTAAATAGTGTTCCAGTGCATAAGATCAAAACTTTGAGTGCCAGAACTTGATCATTTTTAAATCTGACATTTTTTTTGTGGAAATATGAAACCAGAATCCTGTAAGAGAATTTCTCCCTTTTCAGAGAGGACAAAGACTGACCAATGCGGACTTCTTACTGATTTTAACAATGGATCAGTATATATCAAGGAAATGTACATTTTGAAGTAGTTAGACAGAGGGCAGTGACTGTGGAGAGCAAAGAACTGGAAGTGCTAACATATTTGAACGTTTCATAATCATTTCAATTCTCTGTATTTGGTTAAACTCTCATTTTAATTTATTTTGCCTTTTCTCTCCCTGAACTTTTAACTTCCTCTTCGGAGGATAGCAAAGCAACGGACTATTTTTCCACCGGGTAGCTCTTTGTACCTCACAATTGATTTTCCTACTTAGAGACTGTTGTTGCTGTGCTTGATCTTGTTCACTTGTGCAATTGTTTAAAAAGCATGCTTGTTTAGCTGTGCTACATAATTCAATTTAATTGGTATGATTCAATATAAATTCTCAAAAAACATTTTTAGAGTACAGTACTGTGTGTAGGCAAATTGAATGATTGTTATAAAGCAAGAGAATTTTTTGGCATTGGACTAACACTTTCAGATTCTAATACATGTAAAGCAGATGTTGGTTATTGATCCCTACACTCCTCACCAATACCCAATTACGGTCAGAAAAGCCCTGATACTGAAACAGATGTTTGTGATCACTTGGATAATATCGGTTCAAGAACTAAATTAATTATATTGGCAGTAGAGGTTTATTTAAAATGTTTGTCATTTTCTCAGTGCTGAAAAGAGGATCATGAATGCTGCTAGCAAGTTGGCTGCAATGGCCAAAGCTTTAGAAACTCCTCTTCCAAGTCGAAAGCGTGATAAAGTTGAAACCCTTACAGGTCAGTATGATATTTGTAATATTGAATATTCAGATTTTGGGGTTTATTTTGTTCCTAGTTTAAGGTTGCTTTTTTGATAGTGTTTAATGTTTTGATGTTATTTGAAAACATAATATTAAAAGGTTAGCTGTATTCAAGAGATAAGTAGGTTTGCTAAACTTCAGTGGTATAGCGTGTTTGTCCTGTAATAATGTCCCAGGACGTAGTAAGGTTTCTATCACCGATGTTAGCACTTTTGAAGTCCCTCCAAAATTGGAGTTGACTTGTACACAGTAGGAAAGTGAATTGTGGGCATGAATGGTTGCCAGTTGAAATGTCATTGACATCCAATGCAAAGAATGGATGAGCCTGAAAGGCAGATGACATGATTGTTTATCCATTTTAAGATAACACTAAGTAAAATATGAAATAGTGGAATGAAAAATTAAGGCTGACTACTATTGCTAGTATAGCATTTCATGGCTGAAAAGAGGGGATGGGAGGTGCAGGGTTAGCCTACATGCAAAAGCAAAACTTTGGGGCTGGATAAATGGGATTTTGTTTGCCAGGTCAACATGTATGCTGCAATACTCTCCTATCAGAGAGAGAGAGAAAGTTGAGCCACACCAAGTCCTACTTGTACTAACAGTCAGCTCAAACTGCACATTCAGAGACCAAGAGGAAAGTTGATAGCTTCTCTCCTTATAAGTAGAAAATATTATTTCATAGCTTGGTCTAAAAAGATTGGTGTAAAAGGACACCTTTTAAATAGTGACTGCCTGTTTTATGCTAGAAATTAAATATCAGTACTGATTCTTTATATTTTGTTGAAATCTTTTTGCTTATGGCCATCATCTATAGAAGTTCAATCCCATTAACTTTGACAGAATGCATGTGGTTTTGCTTACACTAATTAGTACACGAAGATTTTTTAAATTCACTAATTAGGTGCCGAAGACAGTAGGCTCTGATTTTAAGTCTGCATAAGAATGTGGAAATATTAAAACTTTGAGCCCTCTGTGGTGCAAGTGTGCATCTCTTCTAATTTGAATATGTTTGCATATAAAAGTAAAGGATGTGGTCCTATAATATGCTTTGGGGTGGCCTGCAGTTATGAATGAAACTGCCTAGATTTATATTGGTTTTGTTTAGTGAATTCTAGCTAATTATTTACAACATTACTATGATCTATATAATAAAGAACTATTGTAAGAAAGTTGTTAATTGATAGTTATATTTCAGATACTTAGCTTTCTGTGCTAACTTCATTTGTATCTGGCTTCCACTGTAGCCGATGAAATTTCTTCTCTTTGTTCTGTCAGTTGATCTGTTATTTTGCATGGATGAGTCTTTGTGTACATGTGTTTTACTTGCTTTCTTCCACTCAAAGCCCATCCAAATATGAAAAGTTCAAGACAACCTCCAGTCATTTCTGAGAATGATGAAGAGACCAGCGGATCTGTTCACGTGCAGATAAACCATGTTGGGAAACCATCTTCCAATGAAGACCAGGTCATAAAATTCAAAAAGCACACAACAGGCACAGTATTTGTTCCACAAAATTTGAACAGTAATTTATATGGTACAACTGCAGAGAATGGCATTTCAGATGAAGAATTATCTACAAATTATAAACAAATTAACATTCACAAGATTGAAGAAACGGCTGATATTTTACAAAAGGAGACTACCTTGTTTTTTGAGACAAAAGATGGTCATCAGCTGAATGATGCAGTATCAAAATCAGAGCTTCTCAGAACTGCAAATCTTGCACATTTTCAGAATTCAGCCAAATACCTTTCCCCAGTGTGTTTTGGCAAAGCCCCCACATTGAATTCTATTGATAGTCATAAGGACAGAACATCTCTGCAAGTGGCATGCGATCAGGATTGTGTCTTGCCTTCAAAAGGTATACATAATTCAGAAGGATATGTCTGCTCCAAACCTATGACCACAGCATCAAATAATGTGCAAGAAACCCCCGAAAGAGATGAAGGTGATTTTGTTTCTAGTCTTGAAGCTATCAGGCCTTGTCAAATGGACACTTTCAATTTTAGGCAAGCTGGAGGAAAAGTATGCCACCAGTCCAGTAGCACTTCCAAGCCACTGTCATCTACAAACTTGCCACATAAAGCAGATTTAATGACAAATGGTGCTACACAAATGTCACCTTCCATTTCCTCAGTAACTTCTGAAATTAGCTCTCTTTCTGATGGAGAGCATGCATGCTTTTCAAGTAAAACAATTCCATTCATGTCGAGGATAGACACAGAACAAATAGAAAATGTTGCAGAAAGCAGAATTTCTGTTATTAACAGGGACCAGTTGAGTACAAGGACAAAGCCACCTAAGTACATTAAGTGCACTGAGCCTGAGCAGGAACTAGCACTGAATGGCTGGACAGCAAAGGTGAGCGAACTTTCCCATCAGAAGTGTCTGTCGCGTTTGATCCCCAATGTGGACGCTATTCAGCAGGACAGTGGATTTGACAGTCCACTTCTTAACTTTCATTAGTCAAAAAGTGCAATGTTAGAAACAAATCCTTCATTTTTAAGATGCCTTTATGCCACTGAATTAATTGTGCAAGTTTATTTCATTTATCTATCACTCGTCTTAATTTTGCATAAATTATGCTGATGTAAGAGGTTTGTAATTTTTAAAAATGCACATATTTATGTTTCTAAAATCTACTTTTGTATCTCAAACTGATTTGTTTCCCTGTTTGGTTTGTATATTCAGATGTTCTTGGGGATAAAATTTTTATTTTATGATACAATGCTAATAAAATGTTCTTGGACTTTTTCTAAAAAAAAAGACTTGATGTGGAAGTAGTTCAAATCCTTGAAGCAGTATGTTGGACCAGAATTTTCAAGATGGTGGCCTTGCCCATTCCACATCCCTAAGTATCTGTGGAGAATGCATTCTTCCTGATGCTGGCTGCTGTACAGCCATTTAACATTTTAGGCATTAATTGGCTGAAATGGCATTTCTACCCCTCACTCATGTGGAGGATGAGGCCCTGCCGCTGGAAAGGCGCCACCTGATTTGCTTAGCTGGGAACTCAGTATCCCACCCCCCTCCCATTTATCTCTCAGCCCACAGGCCTACAAGCCTCATTCCTGATGAAGGGTTTATGTCCGAAACGTCGATTCTTCTGTTCCTCCGATGCCGCCTGACTTGCTGAGCTTTTCCAGCACCACACTCTTGATTCAGTAATTCACTGGTCAGGACTGGGACTACAAACATTCCCCAAAAACTATGGTCCAGCATCTAGAACTGATTAAGTGCAGTGATCTCATGGGGAGTCAAGGCCCAAGGATTTTGGGATTATTGAGTCTATATGGAGGGAATACCCACTGTGAGTTTAAGACAATGTAGGAAGGTAACCTTATCAAAATGTACAAGATTCTTAGCAGATTTAAAGGGGTACGTATTAAGAGGTTGTTTACCCACATGGGAATGTTTAGGACCAGAAAACACAATGTCAGAGTAAGGGGTTGCCGATTTACTATAGAGATGAGAAGGAATTTTAGGGTAATGAATCTGTTGAATTATTTTAGGCAGAGGGCTGTAGAGGTTGGGTTGTTAAGTATATTCAAGAGACTGATTGATTGATTTTTAAGCAGTCATGGAATTAAGGCTTAATGGGGCAATGGCAGGAAAATGGAGTTGAGGATTTTCTAATGAACTGTAATCTCATTGAATGTTGGAGTAGATTCTGTAGCCTGAATGGTCTGCTTCTGCTCCTACATCTTATGGTCCCATGGGAATATTGAGCAGAAGTGTTACACTGTGACATCCTCACCTCCCTTTTCCACCAAGACTTAGGTAAGGTAACTCACTGGGCTTTGTTCCATGTTCCTGGACTCCTGCCAACCAGGAAATTAAGACTGGATGGGAAATAATCTTTTCAAGTAATCATTGCCCACTTCCTGGCCCAACTAAGGCCCATAAAAGATCAGCCCAAAATTTGTCCATCCCACTGCAGACTTGCAGACAGGTGGTGGGATGGCTATCTGGAGCATTTTATGGAGCCTGTGACCCACAGAGCCACTTAGGACAGCATAAAATGCAGTCCTTAATATTTCTAAAATTGGATACCACATAGTTGTTGCCACTTCAATTTGCTTCAACGTCTATTTGTTCTTCTAATTTGTTTAATTTGGTTCTGTAATAGTGTTTTAAACAGAGCAAGTATTTTAAGGGATTTTTTAATACTTTTTAAATTTGTTTCTGTTATAAAACTATTTAAGCAGGTAAGCTCTTTGTGCAACTAGTTTGGGTTTACAAATTTACTTCCTGTTTTTAGGTGCAAAACTGACTTGAATGCTCTTTGCAAGACTTTTACTTCCATAAAATCCTTTCAAAATCTACTACTCAAGGACAGATTACTTTGTTTTCTTAATTGCCGTCCCTTATTTACCATGTTAATTAGGTTAACAACTTTGTGGAAGGATCTTTGTTTTCTATGATCCCTTTAGAGACTGCTAACTTGTCAAAAGAGATGCATTACCATGAGACTGGCAGTCATCAAAGGACGTTAATGTCTGTAAAGTCCTGAATGTAATATCAACATAGAAAAACACTAGATGGCTGTATTAGTTTTTTGTGTTAATGTGAATCCTAACCTTTTCACTACAAAACGAACTTTCGTAACAGAAGTATCACAAAATGCCTTCATGTTCCAAACTTGCAGATATATAGCATTACAAGATCATTTCCTTTGTAGCTCCCAGTTCTTCCATAGGCTTGCTATTTACATACAATTTGAGGATTTGAAACAGTAAAAATAGCAGTATTCCATCTATCCCAGCAGAATCCTTTACAACATTCAAACACCAAAGAGAATTACTTTCTCTATCACATATGTTTGACTTAACTGTTACTTACATTATTTGTAGTCTTGACCGTTTGGTTGGTATTTTCCTTGAGTACTGACACAATCAAGCTTAGATTTTCTCAGCTTTCAATGACCCCTTCAGGTTTCAAACAAAACATTTCTGATTAGAACTTTCAAACTAAAACCCTTATGCTGGGACCTATTTTCTAACTTTTTTGAACTAATTTGTTTCTCTTTCACACAACAAAGTTTAACTTAGTCTCTGGCAAACTGAACCCAAAACTTTACAAATTGTGCATTTTTCTTCTAAGCAACAATGAATCCCTGATCTTTCTGACTGAAAGCAAGTAATGCTCTTCCATGTTTACTTTGGCCACAAGTAAAACTGTCCCAATGCAATCAAATTCCTACTAGCATTCATACTGTTTTTTCTTTTTGAAAACATCTCCAGCAATATTGACATCATTAAACAACCTCATACAACAACGATCAAAGACCGCCTAGCACTAACTCAAAATCGTAACTCGAAAATAAATGTTATTAAAACACATTTAATTCACACTTTGTATCACAAGTGCAAGAACAAATCATGGTGCAATGTACTGATTATAAATTTAAGCAGGAATATAGCCTCCACAATGACATGGATTGCATTCATTGGCATGCTTGAGTATGAACACCAAGTATAATGATAATTAATAAAACACTTTCAAATGGAGTAACATCAGACATGATCAATCCATAGTCAATACATCCTAGCCTGGAAAAACAGTTTTTAATACTGAAAAACCTCAAATCATGCGATTGGATGAGTACAGAATCTCAACATTTGATGTTGATACAGTACAATACAGCCTGCATTACGTGCGTGTAGCTTGTTTCATAGAAAAATAAGAGTGTAAATTATAAAATTTTAATAGCTGAACACTTAGAAAGCAGTGACAGGATTGGACAGAGTCAGCATGGATTTACAAAATGGAAAATCAAGCTTGACAAATCTACCAGAATATTTGTTTTTAAGAGGTTGCAACTAGTAGACTGAGAGTATACAGCATGGAAACAGACCCTTCAGTCCAACTAGTTCATGCCAACCATGTTCCCGAACTAAAATAGACCCACTTGCCTGCATTTGGCCCATATTCCTGCAAGCCTTTCCTATTCATTTACTTATCCAAATATTTTTTAAATGTAACTGTAACTTCATCCACCACTTCCTCTGGAAGTTCATTCCACACACAAATCACCCTCTGTGTAAAGTAAAAAAAGTTGCCCCTCACATTCTTCTTTTTTAAAATCTTTCTCCTCGTATCTTAAAAATATGCTCCATAGTTTTGGACTCCCACACCCTAGGAGAAAGACCTTATTCATCCTATCTATGCTCTTCATGATTTTATAAACCTATAAGGTCATTCCTCAACCTCTTAAACTCCAGTGAAAAGAAGTCCCAGCTCCTCTCTATAACTCAAACCCTCTATTCCTGGCAACATCCCAGTAAATCTTTTCTGAACCCTCTTCAATAATATCCTTCTATAACGGGCAACCAGAACTGCACAAAGTACTCCAAAAGAGGCCTCACCAACATCCTGTACAATCTTACGATGTCCCAATTCCTATACTCAAAGGTCTGAGCAACGAAGGCTAGAGTGCTAAACACCTTCTTAACCACCCTGTGATGCAAATTTTGAAAATATTATCGATCTAAACCCCTAGGTCTGTCTGTTCTACAACACTATCCAGGGCCTACCATTAATTGTATAAAGTCCTGCCCTTTTTTATTTCACCAAAATGCAATGCCTCATTTATCCAAATTCAATTCCATCTGCCACTCCTCAGTCCATTGACTCAATTGATCAAGATCACTTTGTAATTTCAATAATCTTCAATAACCTTCACTGTCCACTATATCACCAATTTTGGTCTCATCTGCAAACTTGCTAATCATGCTCTCTATATTCTCATCTACAACATTTATATAAATCTCAAACAAAAATGATCCCTGTGGAACACTGCTGGTCACAAGCCTTAAGTCTGAAAAGCAACTCTGCACCACCACCCTTGATCTACTACCATCAAGCCAATTTTGTATCCAATTGGCAAGCTCACCCTGAATCCCATGTGATCTAATTTTATTAATTAGTCTACCACACAGAATATCATCAAAGGAAACTCCATGTAAACAATGTCTACCACTTTGCCCTTACCAATCTCCTTGGTTACTTCCTCAAAAAGTTCAATCAAGTTTGACAGACATAATTGCCCTTGCACAAAGCCATGCTGATTATTCCTACTCAGTCCTTGCGACTCCAAATACATGTAAATCCTATCTTTCAGAATCACCTCCAACAACTTACTCACCACCAAAGTCAGGCTCACAGGTAAGGTTCTCCTTACAACCTTTCTTAAATATAGGCATAAGAGTAGCCACCGTCTAGTCAAAGAGTCATACAGCATAGAAACAGTAGTCCTCAGACACGTCACCTATGGTTATTGATGATACAACAATTTCTGCCAGGGCTCTGTAATGTCTTGGAGAAAGTGAGCACTGCAGATGCTGGAAATCAAAGTCGAAGTGTGTGGTGCTGGTAAACCACAGCCGGTCAGGCAGCGTCCAAGGAGCAGGAGAGTTGACGCTTTGGGCATAAGCCCTTGATCAAAATGTCAACTCTTCAGCTCTTTGGACACTGCCTGACCAGCTGTTTTTTTTTCCCAGCACCACACTCTTCAACCCTGCAATCTCTTCCCTAACTTCCCACAATGTTCTGGCAGATTCTTGATCAGATCCCGAAGAGTTATCCACCATTGTTTTCTAAGACCTCCAGCACTTCCTCTTCTGTAGTGTGAATTGTTTTATAAACATTAATATTAATTTCCCCGAGTTATCTAGCCTTCATTTCTTTTTCCAGTAAAAAACAACGCAAAATATTCATTCAGTATCTTCCCCATCTCCTGAGGTCAACATGTAGTAAAACCTCTTGATCTTTAAGGGGCCCTATTCTTTCTCTCATTGCTCTTTTGCTCCCATTGTACTTGTAGAATCACTTGGATTATCCTTAACCTTCTCTGTCAAAGCTATTTCACATCCCTTTTAGCCTTCCTGATTTATTTCCCTCTTTTTATACTCTTCAAGAGATTCACTTGATCCTCGTTGTCTTTCTTATTCTTGACTACAACATCAATATCTTTATTCATTCATTGTTTTCAACTTTTACCAACCTTACCCTTCACTCTAACAAGAACATAATGCAGCTGAACTCTTGTTATCATGCACTTGAAAACATCCCACTTGTCAGTCGTCCCTTTCTCTGAAGTTGAAAGAAGCCAGTAGGTACTTGTGATTTACTTGGACTTTCAGAAGGCTTTCTGAGATTAGCACATAATGGAAGAGATTGGGTGTAGTGCACTGATGTGGTTAGAGAATTGGTTTGCAAACAGGAAACAAAGAGTAGGAATAAACAGATCTTTTCCTGAGTGGCAGGCAGTGACGAGTGTGACACCGCAGGGATCAATGCTTGGATCCGAGCTATGCACAGTATGTTATTTGATGTATTATTTCCAAGTTTGCAGATGGGTGGGAGGATGAACTGAGGAGGCCATAGTGATGCTTCAGTGTGACTGGGACAAGTTGAATGAGTGGGTAAATGCATGGCAGATGAAGTATAATATGGATAAATGTATGGTTATGGTAGCAAAATCAGGCAGATTATTATCTGAATGGTAATAGATTGGGGAAGACTAGATGCAATGAGACCTGGGTGTCCTTTACATTAATTCCCTAAAGTAAGCATGCTGATGCAGCAGGTGGTGAAGAAGGCAAATGGTTTGTTAAACATTGTGGTCCTGATCAAGAGCTTATGCCTAAAACGTCGATTCTCCTGCTCCTCGGATGCTGCCTGACAGTCTGTGCTTTTCCAGCACTACACTCTTGACTCTGACCTCCAGCACATGTGGTCGTCACTTTCTCCTTGTTGACCTTTGTAGTGATGACATTAAAATGAGAAATTTCTTCACCCAGAGTGTGATGAACCTGAAGAATTCTCTGCACAGAAAGTGTTTGAGGCCAAAATATTTGATATTTTCAAGAAGGAGTTTGATGTAGTTCTTGGACCTGCATAGATTAAAAGGTATGGGAAGAATGTGGGAACAGGATACTGATGGGGAGAGGGAAGGATAATTGTCTTAGGATATGTGGTAGGCCATTTCAAACAATGAGTAAAAATTGCTCCAAGTCACTGAATATATTTAAAAAGTTAACAGATTTGTAGAAGCCGAAAGTGTTGCATAGTACAGAGAGTGAGTCAGAATATGTGATTGAGATGGTGGTTCAGCCATGATCACATTGAATGGTGAACCAGGCTCAATGTGCCAATTGACCTACTCTTGTTATTTTCTATGTTTCCCATATGCCTACGTCATGTCGTAAGGGTGGGGAGTCCTCTGGCCAGCCTGAACCATATGGTAGCTAAGGCACAACAACCTCTCCATATTAAAGAACTCCACATGCCATGAGCAAATGTAATTCTTGTTCTGAGGGACTACTGTCGTTGTTGTCGCCGTCATGGCTATCCCTTGAGGTCAAGGATGACGGTCTTCGTTCCAATGATCTATTTATAGGCTCTCATGTGGCTTACGAGTCCAATCTTGGCTTTGAACGAGGAACTACCAAATATCCTATGAAGGCAAAAGCTCTTCAACTGCTAGTGATTACATTCTCCAGGGATAAATACAAGGCTTACATATATGACCGGAAAGTAGTCAATATTGATTAGCTTCTGTTGGAATTAATTGTTCTTGAGGCACTAAACAATTCACTGGATTGACAGAAGTACAGAGTGGCAAATTTGTCCAATTTAGCAATTCAAAAGTCAGTTTACAACAACTGAAAGGTGACTGGCACTAAACAGAGACATATCACAGAGTCCTCATGATAACCTTAAAATACTTTTAAGTTCGAGATTTATTTAATTTGCATGTACCTCAGGTAGCAATAGATCTTTGTTCCAATTTATCTATCAATATCCACATATTTGTCCAATGAGTTGCAGACCCTTGCCCACATTCTGGTTAAAAAATAGGATTGCCTTAACTTTCCTCTTCTACTTCTGATTAATTTTAATATATTCCATGTGATTATTAACATATTCAATTAGAGATATTGGCCCCATTCATTTTATCTCATTCTCTCATAATTTTATGCATTTTAATTTAAAAATCCCTTTGAAATAACTCCACAGAGGCCAGTATTCCATCACCAAGTCACCCTTTATTTACATGTGGTGAGTCTTTGACACTGATCCAGCTCCTTCAAAGCCAACTATCAGAGTGAACAAGATGTCTGACACTCCTTTTGTTATCTGTCAGCCAGGGCTTGCTGACCAGATTAATAATCGGGGAAGTCATATTCTGTGGCTGACCTTGATACAATCACTACATCCTTCAGCTTTTTTGTCACAAAAGAAGTCTATCTGAATGTCACTAATCACTAAAATTTTCCCTTCTTGACAACATCCTTGTAAATCTCCTTTGTATTCTTCCTAGTATGATCATATTGGTCTAGTAATGCAATTACTAGAATTGTAAAGAATTCTGTAGCTGTGGCCTAATGTGTTTTATACAGCTATAGCATAACCATCCTACACTTATAACCTATACCGCAGATGATAAAGGAAACTCTATTGTCTTTTTAATCATCTTTTATCACCTGTTCTGCAGATCTTCAAGGAACCTATGGGTGATCATTGACAAATGTTTTATCTGATATTGTTTAGCTCCTAAAAACAAGGACAATAAGTAATCTCTACCCATGAAGTGGTGGATTTTCATTAGAAATTGTTTGGAAACTAATCAAAAATAAAATGTGCTTTTTTTTAAAACAACGAAATGGCACAACGAACTTTATCCACAAGCTGTAGTTTATTATATTTGGTTCATTGTACCCTTCTGTTCACTTTATCATGTATCTAATGATTGATTATCTTAGATCCTTGGCTAATTAGCATATTGTAAATCTGTATGAATTGCCTATTGCAAAATCCAAGGAATATTACCGGTACCAATATAACATTTTTTTTCCTCTGATTTCCTTTTTCTTATTTTTTAAAAATTGTACATTAAGTTAAAAATGGTAATTTGTTTTCAAACTGAGATGATGATGCAGATTTTTAAAAATATTCTATCCTAATTAAACTGGCAAAAAACAACATTATAAAGCAATCTTTCACTACCCCAGAAAATTTCAGATGCCATTGAATACAATTTTCTGTCTGTGAATTTTATACCATCTTTGCTGGAAGAAAGTACAAATCAAAAACTTCCAAGCAAACCAGAATTACCGTAGGTGGATTATAAAGGTTGTGGGTAGGGAAGAGAGTGGGTGGAAAATGGGGGAGTTGAAGTGGGAAAGATAAAATGGCAGAAGTACCTGCATTGGGCTGGGAAACCTGGAGCTCTGATCACAATCCATAAATCCATGACATTTAAATATGGATCAGCTTTGGCTGTCACATTCCCTTAGGCTTTTGCCCGAAACGTTGATTTCGAAGCTCCTTGGATGCTGCCTGAACTGCTGTGCTCTTCCAGCACCACTAATCCACATTCCCTTATAGCCTAGTCAGTATTATGATCTTAATTGATGTTCTTATTGGATAAGTCAGATCCCATGTGGTAAACCAGCTTGATAGATCAAATTGTAATTTGTTTTGATTTTAGCATAGTATTTCTTGCTGAAACAGGCACACTGGTGCAGATTTTGTTTTAATAAAACAAAATTTTATTAAAAGAAATTAAGATAAAATAGAATAAACTATCTACATGCAATTCAAATTTTTTTTAAAACATAGTAAGGTATAATTCCATTAATCCCAAACACTCCTTCATAAATTGAAACAAAATGGATTCTCTATTGCACCCAAAACACCACACACACAAACTCACTTAACAGTCCCTGTGTCTAATGCCTTAAACCAAGGTAGGTTTAAGTCACTGTGACTTCAATTTTTAGATTGAACCACAGATCAATTCTTCCAGGCACTATCATAAACCTCAGTTTCGATTTCCTCAGCTTTAAGTATCCTCTTAACAGTTTCTATTTCTAACAAATCCTCATTCTAAGGTAATCTAGTTAACTGTATGTCCTTCTGTTCTCAGCATGGGTCTATACAGCTATCTTATTCTAAGGGCTTCACAGGACTGCTCCACTCAAAGTAAAAAAAAAACTAAAACCCAAAGTCTCCATCCCTAGGGGAACGTTAAGAGTCTTTTCCTTATGCTTACAAAATAAGTTCCAGAGGTCTTTAACAAACATTGAAGTTTCATTATTTACCTGACTGGGCCACAAAACAAAGATAAATAAAAGTCCATTCGTGGTACACATAAACCCATTTACTTTAAAGCCAAGTCCCAAAAACTGTTTTAAAATAAGTCACTGTAGCTACAGAAATACTTAGAAAATAATTAACTTCAAGCACACAGAAAATCCACAGATTAATAACTCAAAAATTCAGCTGCTTGTGGTTACATTGCTGTAATTTCTCTCAAAATGTACTAAAAACTGAGAATGTGATTTCTTCAAAAAGCTATTCAGTTCCCCCTTCCCCAGCCCTGTTCCTGCTGCTTAGAGAAAATTTAAGGTACAATGGAGTCCAAGGCAGAGCTGGGGCTACCCTCTTGGTTACACTATATCCAGGAAAAGAGGGAGTGCACAAATTTTG
This sequence comes from Chiloscyllium plagiosum, assembly GCF_037043375.1. Lineage (NCBI taxonomy): Eukaryota > Metazoa > Chordata > Chondrichthyes > Orectolobiformes > Hemiscylliidae > Chiloscyllium > Chiloscyllium plagiosum. Next base: position 21,684,741 of record NW_028270177.1, read on the forward strand.
TATGCTATCCAACTCATTCCCAACAGGTTGCAAATCACAACTCCTCACATCCGAACTAAGCCAAATGTATTTCTAGCCCCAGTGTTGTTGGAAGTTGCTAAAATTACTTAAAGTACAATTTTCACAATTCGTGTAGTTTTTGGGATGTCTAAATGGCTTCTGGGATTAAGTCATAAATATCGTAATTCCATATTATGGCATATAGGAGAAAGGCATGAATGACCCTGTTCGCTATATGACTCTGCTGCTATGGTCTGATTTTAAAAACTCAATCCATCTAATCCCATTAAACACCAGAAATTTTACAGATACAGACAAACAAGTTACTTTATTGAGGTAAAGGTGCACACTGATATACAATGCTCAAAGGAATCGAATTTGTTGACGTATTTGATTAACTTCACACGTGGATATTAGCGTTTACTGATATCTTCTCAGGTTACATGAAATACCTTTAAGCATCTACCAATAAAAAGTTAAATGTGGTTTCCAATTTTTATTGAGCAATGTCTAGAATGATGTATACTATGGACAGGAATTATGTTATGAACTCTGCCTCAGAGGAATGAGATCCATCATTTGCTTAATCTGATGAATCTGTTTCTGCAACTTGTCTTTATCCTGCTTCATTTTTGCTTCGAGTATGTGTTTTAAGGATCCAATGCTATCATAAATAGCTGAAAAGCCTTAATAACAAAAAACAAACCATTAGAAGTGTAAAAAAAAAACAAATCAACTACTGTGGATGCAAACAGTATTTGAAAATTTTCTAATATATACATTTGATTTAACAGCATTAAAATTATGTGTGAAATGTAATCAGATGATACTTGAAGTACTGGGGAGAGAGAAACAAAGTCAATATTTCATGATAAATGTTTCTGACCTGAAATACCGACTCTGTTTCTCTTTCCATAAATGCTGAGTTGAGAGAGTGGTGCTGGAAAAGCACAGCAGGTTAGGCAGCATCTGAGGAGCAGAAAAATCAACGTTTCGGGCAAAAGCCCTTCATTATGATTCCTGATGAAGGGCTTTTGCCCGAAAATTTGATTTTCCTGCTCCTCGGATGCTGCCTGACCTGCTGTGATTGACTTGACTGTAATCTCCAGCATCTGCAGTCTTCACTTTCGCCTTTTTCTATAAATGCTGCCAAGCTTACTGAGTTTTCAATTTATATTTGTGAGTTGATGCTAATAAACAAAATAACAATAATCTGATTCAGTAATTGTGATGGCAGTTAATATTCTTGTCACAAGACAGATCAGTTTTAATCTGAACAATCTATTCAATAACCCAGAGGATTAAGGTATGCCTTATCCTATTGATGCATTCACACTTAGTGATCCCAAATTTGATCCCTTAGGTTGAGCTGAGTTGTGATCTCCACAGATCACAATTGATATACTATAAATGGCCTTCGTATCTTTGACTAAGGACTGAAAAAAATCACTAATATTTCTCATTCCTCAATATTATTCAGGAGTGTCCCTGATGGAAGGCATCAGTATATAGATATTTAAGGGCAAGGCTGGTTTCATCTGTGAGGCTATAAATGATCAAGAAGTTTTTCTACAACCTTTCAATTGGGTTCACATGATGAACAAAGTATTAGAAAGGTTGCTAGTGCCTTCAGAAATGTAACCTGATCATTTCATAACATAAGACTGGAGATAGAGGAAGAGAACTTACAATTTTGAAATAAATCCTTATACTGAATGTGAAGTTAAATCGTGTAAATGATGCAACCATGCAAAATCTGATGTTATCTCACCGATCTTAGTTGCAGCTTCAACGTCATCTATTTCTTTCCACATTTTCTCTTCTATGCTTAATATGATCATACTCAGTTTCTTCTCAACATTTTTTATGCTGTAAATCTCTGAGTTCATTTTTTGAATTGCCTCTATTCTGTCAAGTTTCACAGATAGCTGGTTAAGCCTCTCTTCTATTGACTTTTCACTGCGTTCCTAACACAAACAAAGTTACATACCCATTATAGCAAGCAAATTGAGTCAGTCATGAGAATACACCCACTATTTGAAGTTTTGCTGTACAAGATAGCAACATGTCACATTAACTTATGCACATCAGCCTTTAAGCTAATGGGTAGATTCCTTCATTTAATTAGAAAAGATACAATGGTAGACCTATTGTTAATTAACAAACTTGTTAAACCTAATTCTGAGGTAATCCAAATCAGTGCGTTGGAGATACAGGTAATGATTTGGAGATGCAGGTGTAGGACTGGGATGTACAAAGTTAAAAATCACACAACAACAGATTATAGTCCAACAGGTTTAATTGGAAGCACACTAGCTTTCTGAGTGTCGCTCCTTCATCAGGTGAGAGTGGAGGGCTCAATCCTAACACAGAATTTATAGCAAAAATTTACAGTGTGATGTAACTGAAATTATACATTGAAAAATTGATTGTCTGTTAAGTCTTTCATCTGTTTGAATACCATGATAGTTTCACTTCTTTCATGTGTAAATCACAAAACCTTTTTTTAAAAAGTTGTATTTTCAGGTTAGCTGTTAACAATGGTGATAGCTAGACAATATGTTGAAGGTGTTAGCCCGCTGTGTTCTCTGTCTATGCCATGAATGTTTAGATTGATTCTAATCTAAAAAGTGAGATAACGGAGTTTTACATGAATTCATGCAGTTTTTGAGCAAAGTACAATGTAACCCTGCAAGTACAACTTCACCCCACAAAATATATGTGTACATTGTGGGTCTTGTCTGTGTGTGTGTGTGTTTGTGTGTGTATATGTGTGTGTCTGGGTTGGGGGTTGTGAGTGTGAGAAGGTGTATATGTGTGTGTGTGGTGGGTGTAGAGTGTCTTAAATCTGTGACGGGGTGCGTGTGGGAGTGTGTGTCAGTAGGGGTGTGTGTGGGTGTGTGTGTCGCATCTGTGTATATATGTATCCCCTGCATATAGGAGTGTGTGTGTGTGTGTGTGTATAGTGCAATGGTGGTCACCTGTAATGTGACATGAACCCAAGGTCCCGGTTGAGGCCCTCCCTATGGGTACCAGACTTAGCTATCAGCCTCTGCTCGGCCACTTTTCGCTGCTGCCTGTCCCGAAGTCCAGCCTTGGAGGATGGTCACCCGAATGTCCAGGACCACTGAAGTGTTCCCCAACGGGGAGGGAACACTCCTGTCTGTTGATTGTTGTGCAGTGCCCATTCATCTGTTGTCGTAGCCTATGCTCGATTTCCCCAGTGTACCATGCCTCAGGGCATCCTTGCCTGCAACATATAAGATAGACAATGTTGGTTGAGTCACAGGAGTACCTGCCATGTACAAGGTGGGAGGTGTCCCCACGCGTAATGGTGGTATCTATGTCCACACTCTGACACGTCTTGCAGCCCCTACCGTGACAGGGTTGTATGGAGTTGTCCTGAGAGCCGGGCAGCTTGCTATAAACAATGATCTGTTTGAAGTTTGACGGTTGTTTAAAGGCAAGTAGTGGAGGTGTGGGGAAGGTCTTGGTGAGGTGCTCATCCTCATTGATAATGTGTTACAGGTCACGAAGAACATGGCGTAGTTTTTCAGCTCCTGGGAAATATTGAACAACGAAGGGTACCCTGTTGGTTGCAGCACTTGTCTGTCTCCTGAGGAGGTCATTACGGTTCCTTGCTGTGGCACGTCGGAACTGGCGGTCAATGAGTTGGGCATCGTACCCCGTTCTTGTGAGGGCATCCCAGAGTACTTCCAGGTGTCCGTCACGTTCCTCCTCATCTGAGCAGATCCGGTGTACGCGTAGGGCTTGTCCATAGGGGATGGCTGTTTTAATATGTTTTGGGTGGAAGCTGGAGAAGTGTAGCATTGTGAGGTTGTCTGTGGGTTTGTGGTAGAGTGTTGTGCTGAGGTGTCCATCCTTGATGGAGATGCATGTGTCCAAGAATGAGACAGATAGTCAAGAGTAGTCCATGGTGAGTTTGATGGTGGGATGAAACTTGTTGATGTCACTGTGTAGTTTTATCAGTGACTCCTCGCCATGGGTCCAGAGGAAGAAAATGTCATCAATGTACCTGGTTTATAATGTTGGTTGGAGATCCTGCATAGAGAAGAAGTCTTGTTTGAACCTGTGCATAAAAATGTTGGCATATTGGGGTGCATATTTGGTCCCCATGGCTGTTCCATGTGTCTGGATGAAGAACTGATTGTCAAACGTGAAGATGTTGTGATCAAGGATAAAGCGGATGAGTTGTAGGATGGTGTTTGGAGATTGGCAGTTGTTGATGTTGAGTACTGAGGCTATTGCCGCAATGCCATCATTGTGGGGGGAATGCTGGTGTAGTGTGGAGAAACGTCCATAGTTACGAGGAATGTTCCCGGTTCGACTGGTCCATGGGTGCTGAGTTTCTGTACGAAATCCTTGGTGTCGCGACAGAAGCCCTGTACAATAGGTTTCAAGATGCCTTCAACATAGCCAGAGAGATTCTCACATAGGGTCCCATTGCCCGACACGATGGGACGTCTCGGTGTGTTGACTTTGTGTCCCTTTAGAAGGCAGTAAAAGTTGCCTACACAAGAAGTACGTGGGATGAGGGCGCATAGGGAACTCTGAAGAACTCTGTCATGGCATAGACAGAGAACACAGGGGGCTAACTCCTTCAACATATTATCTAGCTATCACCATCGTTAACAGCTAACCTGAGAATGCAACCTTTTTTAAAAAAAGGTTTTGTGATTTATACATGAAAGAAGTGAAACTATCATGGTATTCAAACAGATGAAAGACTTAACAGACAATCAATTTTTCAATGGATAATTTCAGTTACATCACACTGTAAATGTTTGCTATAAATTCTGTGTTAGGATTGAGCCCTCCACTATCACCTGATGAAGGAGCGATGCTCCGAAAGCTAGTGTGCTTCCAATTAAACCTGTTGGGCTATAACCTGGTGTTGTGTGATTTTTAACGAGGTACAGGTCATTCTGCTATAATGTTGTTTCCTCAACGTGAGTTCGCTGTATCGCGATGGACGAATTGGGGGCACTGTTTATAAAGCATGAACTTTTAAAATGTGTGTTGCTTATAACCCAATTACATCGCCAACACTTTAAGCACTGTTTCTAATAGACGATTTTTCTATAATGAGGGGTTGCATAAGAACCACAAATGTCATATTATTGAAGAATCGATTGTATAAGATAATCACTAATAAATCCAATAAGGACGACATGGTGGGCCGATTCCTGTGATGTACTGTTCCATGTTCCATAAAAGACAGAACAAACTTTATTCAGAGATTGGCTAGAATCTGTGCGCATAGCTTGTTTTACCATCGTAGTGGTTATGTTCTTGATCAGGGTCATAGAGAATATTAGACAATAGACTGTAGGCAAATTTACCTTTGATTAAACATTCTTTTAACTATTTACAAAATAAGGCTTAGCATGAGATTGAACATAGAACCATTAGATTACTTACAGTGTGGAAGCAGGCCCTTCGGGCCAACAAGTCCACACCGACCCGCCGAAGCGCAACCCACCCATTCCCCTACACTTACCCCTTTACCTAACACTACGGGCTCCCAAGCACTGATGATGTCGCCTAGCCAGGGGATGAAATGTTTGCAACAAAAACTTCCAGTTCGGCGAACAGAACCACAACAACGAGCACCCGAGCTACAAATCTTCGCACAAACTTTGAACACTACGGGCAATTTAGCATGGCCAATTCATCTGAATTGCACATCTTTGGACTGTGGGAGGAAACCGGAGCACCCGGAGGAAACCCATGCAGACACGGGGAGAATGTGCAAACTCCACTCAGTCAGTCGTCTGAGTCGGGAATTGAACCCGGGTCTCTGGTGCTGTGAGGAAGCAGTGCTAACCACTGTGCCACCGTGCTGCCCAAGATTTATCTCTGTAATTGAGTCTGCTGTGTTGTATTTTGTTACATCACTGATGAAGTAGACAAACTATATACATACTTAGTATATTTTCAGCTACCATAGAGAATAACTGCAGCAGACAGACTGGATGCATTTAGGGGTAAGCTGGATAAATAGATAAGGAAAAAAAGGAATGGAAGATCAACCATTTAGGGGCTGAGTTCTTTGTTTAATGTATTGCATACTCTGTGTGATTCTGTCTAATGCACACAGACAGCTACCTTAAGAAAGTGAGGACTGCAGATGTTGGAGATCAGAGTCAAAAAGTGTGGTGCTGGAAAAGGCAGGCAGGCAGCAACTGAAGAGCAGGGGAGTTGACGTTTTGGACTTCATCAGAAATGTTGAGGGAGAGCCTAAGGTGGCTGAGAGATAACTGGGAGGGGATGGGCTTGGGGCAACTAGCTTGGAAGGCAATACATAGAAGAAGGTGGTTGATGGTGTTAGTTCGGAGCAGAGGGTGGAGCGGATAGGTGGGAAGGAAGATGGACAGATAGGACAGTTCAAGAGGGTGGTGCTGAGTTGGTGGGTTGGTTCTGGGATAAGGTTGGGTGAGAGGAGATGAGGAAACTGGTGAAATCAACATTGATACTGTGTGGTTTGGGGTCCCAAGGTGGAAGATAAGGTGTTCTTCCTCCAGTCATCGGGTGGTTTTGATTTGGTAGTGGAGGAGGCCCAGGACTTGCATGTCCTTGGCAGAGTGGTAGAGGAAGTTGACAATTTCAAATGTATGATCTCTGGCCCATTGTAACATAATCTCATGATCTTTCTAAATTGTATATAAACTAATAGTTGTTCAGCATTGCCATTGATAACATAATATACTTAAAAGCTCTGGTGTTATTCTTCATAATGGAAGTCACAAAGTGAATGTGTCTATATAAATGGTGATTATGTATAACACCTATAATTAAACCTGATAAATCTCTCTCACATCCAGTGCTCTGGTGGAATGTGGTGCTTACTAACTTGACAACTTGGTTTTTATCTCTCCCAATATTCCCTTTTTTTAAAATCCATGTTTTCTATTACAACTCTCAACACACATTGCCACCACAAAAATATCAAGCATGACTCTGGAAATAGTGTTAATATTCCATTACAACATGATACAGCTCACTTTTGAAACAAATTGAAGCTGAATATCTACATTTTCTATTCTCAGTGTAATATTTACAGTTTTATCTTTCACGGTTAGGGAGATCAGTTCTATTTGATGTAACAATTCCTGCTCCTTTCTAGCTAGTTTCTGTTCCAAATGGGAGCAAACAGACAAAGCCTGATCCTTAATATCTTCAGTTATGCTCTTCATCCTATCCAAGTTAACTTGTGACATTTTCTGGCCACTAGAAGAAAACAGAAAATAAAAAAGATCAGGTGACACTTTTTGATTGGATCTATTGAGGTTATGGTCAAAACGTATGGTGCTGGAAAAGCACAGCTGGTCAGGCAGCACCTGAGGAGCAGAAGAGTCAACGTTTCGAGCATAAGCTCTTCATCAGGAATGGCAAAAGTGTGGACTGCAGATGCTGGAGATTAAAGTTGAGAGTGTGGTGCTGGAAAAGCACAGCAGGTCAGGCAGCATCCAAGGAGCAGGAGAATTGACATTTCGGGCAAAAGCCCTTCATCAGGAACACACTTTTGTCTCTAACCTCCAGTAGCTGCAGTCCTCACTTTCGCCATTCCTGCTGAAGAGCTTATGCTCGAAATATAGACTCTCCTGCTCCTCGGATGCTGCCTGACCCGCTGTGCTTTTCCAGCACTACATTTTTTGACTCTGATCTCCAGCATTTGCAGTCCTCACTTTCTTGCCTATTGAGGTTATGTCTTAATCGTTCTCACCAATCTACTTAAGAGGTCATCTAGAGAAGTGCAATCTAGAGATTGGACTAAAAATCCAGAGAACACAAGTTCAAATCCTGTCATAGCAGATTGAGAATTTAAATGTAATTTATAAGTATAAGTAAAAAGCCAATATCTGTGAAATCAGCCGCAAAGTTGTTGGATCATTGAGAAAACTTAATAGCTCCACTTTTTGCTGCCACAGACACAGTAAATCGAAATAGCTGTATGGTAACAGGTTAATTATATTTTTATTCCAAGAAAAGCTACAGTGCATCTGTTAAAAGGGCTCTGTTGTATCAACATCATACCACATGAAACTGGAGCCTGGGTCTGTAAGGTTTCAACAGGATGTTTCTCTTACCATGCCTTTTAAGTAGTTATGTTTAATAAAGCCTTTTAACATTCACTCATAAGACCATAGGCATCACTTTGCTACAAGGTTGCAATGGTGACCAGACCGACAACACCAGAGGCAATTACCTGAAATATATCCTAATTACTCTATAGTATCATGGGTAAATCATGAGGCCAGCCCAGTGATCTGACCTCAGAAGTTGAGGCGATACCTGAAGAGAAGCTCAGAGATGACAGGAAGAACTGAATGATGGATTTCAAAGCTCACCTAGGCACTGAATTGGAGAGCAAAAACGATGCAAAAGCTGGAAAAGTGCAGGAGAAAGCCCACATCAATGTATGCAGTAAGCATCAAGTAAAAGTCATTTGGCCACAATGAATAAAACACTACCTTAAATTAGAGGCACATGGAGATGGGAAAATGCACTCTGAAAACTTACTAATGGCAAGTGCATAAAGCAAAAGGGCACAATCAATGTTTTTAAGGCTTCTCATTGGTGGGAACTCAAACCAGCCAGTTTTATAGTGATTGTGAGTGACATGAGAAAGATAATGACACAGATGCAGCAGCAGCACAGAAAATTAAAAACAGGCCACGTCAGCCTACTGGTGTCCAGCAGTAGGTGACGTATGGGGCAGAATGAACTCTATTCTTAGAGTATTATCAGGATCATTGCTGGATTTCCATAGATGATATGGATATCTGATATGCAGATATATTGGTTAACAGTAAAGAAACTGGTTTTAAATTGGACATGGGGAGGATGTATTGATTCTTTCATAGGCTACACAATATTAAGGCCAGAAATTCTCAACATCCACCATTTAATTTAATATTAAAATCAGAATGAACGAGCAAGTGCATGCTACTGCTTGTGACAATGGAACAGATTGTAAAAGTTCTTTATGTCAATCCTAAGCCTTACGTCTCTTCTTTACTGCATGTGCAGCTTTAAACATTCTTTGGTTAGCAGAAACCAGAGACACTGAAGTCCATTCAAATTCCAACCACTCTGTTAGAGGACATAAACTTCGCATGAGCTGAATTCTTGGTTTCTTGGTGAGTGCAGGGTTGCAATGAGATGGCAGATTATCTGCAGGCAAGAACACTTCTGAAACTCCTTTAGAAAATAAAAGCACATCAATATTTGTAAAGAAATATAGTTGTGGAATATCTCTCTGCTACAGCCACTCCAGATACTTTGTTGACAAAATGGGAATGCAGGCTCTTCATTTCTCTGAAAAGAGAAGTTTCAAATGGCCAAACAAAATGGTGCAGAAGGTTCAGTTGATCAGCCACCAGAGGAAATATTGCACCTTGATTTGCTCTTTAGGATGCGATAACAGGGAAGGAGCCTACCATTCATGCTGTCCATTTCATAAGATGTTTCTCTTACCATGCCTTTTAAGTAGTTATGTTGAATAAAGCCTTTTAACATTAACTTATAAGAACGTAGACATCACTTTACACTTTGATTTGGGTGTCACTATCCCTGGAGTTCCTGCAGACTCTTTTGTGAAGAGTCATCCTTTTATCGAAGAAGGTAAAACAAGAGGAAAAGTTGTCGAATCATTTTATTGAACCTACTAAGGACATGTACCAACTACTAATGTCGTTAGATCAAGAAATTCCTTCCTGTGTAGAAAGCCAAGCAAATTCAGAGAAGCAGAAACAAAACCTCATACCACTTCAATCATTAATGGAAGCAAGTGAAGCTTATAGTAATTCAATGGTTACTAAAGTGCTCACACGTCTTATGTATCCTAGTCTATAGAGTTAGTGAAAGATCTTTAATCAATGCAAGAAAGAGGTCTCGAACTCCAAAATAGATTCAGGGATATTGATACCAGGCTGGTTGGAGAATGTCCACTTGCATGAGTAGAAGCCAATTACGTGCAACACAGCTCTGTAACAATGTCCAGAAAACACCAACATTAACTTGACACTTAGAGAAAAAAAATCAATCATCAGAAATGCCCATAAAGAGGATGTTTGCCATCTCCAAGCAACAAATAAAAAGCTGTCCAGGGAAAAGGTTATGCTTAAATCAAAATTTGATTTTACCAACTATTAACTTTCAGAAATGATTGAGCTGAATAGTTGGCAGCTGGAATGTATGAAGATATGAATATCAAGCATGACTCTGCAATTAAAAGTGATGATCTAAAGTTTAAAAAGACACTCTTGAGAGAGGGTACGAAAATATTCTTTTAAGTGAACAGAATGGAGAAGCAAACACTTGTTAAGCAGGGGGATCACTTGCAAAATAATGATTTGGAGGTGCCAGTGTTGGACTGAGGTGGACAAAGTTAACAATCACACAACACTAGGTTATAGTCCAACAGGTTTTTTTGGAAGCACTAGCTCAGATGGTTGATGAAGAAGCAGCGCTTCGAAAGCTAGTGCTTCCAAATAAACCTGTAGGACTATAACCTGGTGTTGTGTGATTTTTAACTTTGTAAAATAATGGTAGTCCTTTGACAAATGAAAATCCTAGAAACACATGGAAAAGCAGCCATCCAACTTGCAGACCACAATGCTGTTCAGGAACTTCTCATCGATAACAGTTCACAAGTATATTTCCTTACTGACATTGACGCTCTTCTACTTTCTAGTGGAGTTCCAGAAATGTTCTTGTCTGCCGATAATCTGCCATTCCACTGCAACCCTGCACTCACCCTCCCAGAAAACAAGAAGTCAGCTCAAACATCCTATCCACCCTCAAAGAGAACTGTTGGAAATTAATGTTTTAAGCCAGAGACTTATTTGGGGTGGGAGTGGGGAAGGAAAGTGGGAGTAAGAATTTAAAGTTCATGGTTAAATACTAATTGTTGAATAGGGCATCATAAAAAAGGACTAGGAGAAAGATGTAAAGTAAAAAGGGTAATTATTATCTCTATTGTAAAAGCAGCTATTGAGTATGTGCAAAACAAGTGATATTATAATGGTTTAATATCACGAAGCAGGGACCTGATTCTGTAAGGATCCAGCTCTCTCCATGCCTTCTAAAGAAATACATAAAGTCTGTTCACTTATAAGTGTGCAGATATTACATTGTTACAATGGTGTCCTTCTGTACTGAATTAATCTCTAATAAAGAAATTCTGTACTCATTTTGTTCTAAACTCAGAAAATGATTCTCATTTCTGAAATGTCTCCAAATTTTTCACAAGTGAAACTGATGGACTGTGCAGCAAGATCTACTGATGCAAGAATAATTAGCTCTGAGAAAAGTGAGAGGGGGCAAGGACAGACCAAATCCCTGAAAGGAATCAAGATTCTTGGGGGTTTTCATGGCAACAGGAGAGATGTAAAAGGTTGCTGTTGAAAGGGGACTCAAGGTGTTTCCTTGTTACCATATGGCCAAGTGCTTGTAAATCATCCCTGGCTTTTCATAGAAGATACACTATATTTAAGCATGAGTTGTACACTCACCCAATATCCAGCAGGTGGGGCTGTTCACTTTTCTGTCCCCCAGTAAACTTGATCTTTCTTTCTTGCTCTCTAATAGATTCCTCAACTCTCTGTAAAAGTTCCGATATCTGTTGGAAGATCAATGTAATATAAAATAATCATAACGGGGTAGAAAATGTACCATGCTCATTTCTAGGTGTCGATCAAATACTGGATCTACAGCCTGAGTAGGAATGTGCTATAAAGTAGAGAAATTGGCCACTGGGCCTCAGTAACATTGTACATGTGATATGCCAGTTTTACTTGATCCCTGGCAACTCACCTAATCAGGACTATAACAATATTTTATTTAAAGGCAACCTTGAACCTCTTAAAGGGACAGTAACTGATAGCTGTACAATGGAATCTGCCACAGACACTGCTCACATGTCTGAAATAGAATAGTGGGCCTGATACCATGGAGGAGTGGATTGTTACTCCATTGTGAGTTACTGAAGAGGGTCTGACAAGTAGCAAGTCAAGAGTTAGCACTTCAGAAGGTTGATGTGTACTCGATGGGCTGAATGGCCTCTTTCTGCACTGTCAGGAATTTATGAATAACTGGATAAAATCATCTGTGCTGCTCCTTTTTGATTGCAATTCTCACTTCCTCATGGCTCTACCGTTATTCCCACTATTCACTTTGATATGTCTACCATCTCATTAGGATACTAGCAACACATTCCCTTCCATCTTGGAAGACAAATTGGCAACAAAGAAACTGTTGGGCACAGGAGGAGAGTGACCCTACATCCATATCCTATGCCCACTTGAGAAGGACATCCTGTATATCATAGGCAGGTGTTGAATTATGATAATGGCCACTTGTGAGATTGTAGGATGGGTCCTACAGGTACTTTGTGTGGCTTACACTTTTGCATCCCTTTCCATTCCCTATCACAACACATTCAGCATGACCAATGGCAGCAGCTTTTTCCTCTCTCTCTGTCTCTCTGTTCATGCTAAGTGTTCCAGCTTTTCCAATTTTAGATTAGAAACTGTTCATGGCCCTCAGAAATCATAGGACGAGAGTAGAATTATGAAAGAGGCCTCATTTGGTATTTCTTTGGAGAGACCAGAACATACTTCCCGCCTCAGGCGACTGACTGTGTGGAGTTTGCACGTTCTCCCCGTGTCTGCGTGGGTTTCGTCCGGGTGCTCTGGTTTCCTCCCACAGTCCAAAGATGTGCAGGTCAGGTGAATTGGCCACGCTAAATTGCCCGTAGTGTTAGGTATAGGGGTAAATGTAGGGGTATGGGTGGGTTGCACTTCGGTGGGTCAGTGTGGACTTGTTGGGCTGAAGGGCCTGTTTCCACACTGTAATGTAATCTAATCTAATCTATTTATTAGCACCCAGCATAGTTCACAGGATGGGTTCACAGATTTGATGGGTCCATGCAGAGATAAACCTAGCATTCAATAAACAGAGCAAAAAGCAGTTTTATTAAAGAAGTACTCGCAGCTAAAATCCACTGCAAATCTCCAAAAATTCAGACTACAGAAGAATGATGGCAATACAATGGAAGAACAATTGTCATCGAGCAACACTGAAATGCTCATGCGAGGAGTGCATTGAGTTTGGCCACAATAGTGAGCTGGCTCCGACTGTTGAGAATCAGACACAATCGCTCTTTGGCAAGATACCAGATACAGCAAGTGGGACAATGCTTCAATGAAGACTCAAAGAAAGGGATGAAAATGGTGGAGGTCATTAAAACAGAAAAATCTATTATAACTGAGTAAATTTCCCTTTTTTAATTTTGAATGATGATAGTGAAATTCAATAAGCTTCCTTTGTAATGCAAATATCTTAAGTAATCATCACTATTATAATAAATAGATTTGAATTTTTCCCTAGTTATTACTATACAACACTGTGCACATACTAAGACAGAATTTCCTCAAGGAATTCTGCTGTTTTCCTGAAACATCAGAACAATCCCACAAATGTAAAAATTACCTCATTCAGAGACACTGGTGCCCACCTGTCCCACCCAAGAAAAGGTTGTGGGCTCCTGGCCCACTCCAGAGGACTGAGCCTGTGTTACAATATTCATAGCTAATGAGTCTGTGTTATACTGAAGGAATAGCGTTCATTAGCAGAGGGATTGAATTCAAGAGTCGTGAGGTGATGTTGCAGCTGTATAGGACCTTGGTAAGGCCACATTTGGAGTACTGTGTGCAGTTCTGATCGCCTCATTTTAGGAAAGATGTGGAAGCTTTGGAGAGGGTGCAGAGGAGATTTAGCAGAATGTTGCCTGGAATGGAGAATAGGTCGTACGAGGATAGGTTGAGAGTGCTAGGCCTTTTCTCATTGGAACGGAGAAGGATGAGGGGTGACTTGATAGAGGTTTATAAGATGATCAGGGGAATAGATAGAGTAGACAGTCAGAGACTTTTTCCCCGGGTACAACAGAGTGTTACAAGGGGACATAAACTTAAGGTGAAGGGTGGAAGGTATGGGGGGATGTCAGGGGTAGGTTCTTTACCCAGAGAGTGGTGGGGGCATGGAATGTGCTGCCTGTGGGAGTGGCAGAGTCAGAATCATTGGTGACCTTTAAGTGGCAATTGGATAAGTACATGGATAGGTGCTTAAGCTGGGACAAATGTTCGGCACAACATCATGGGCCGAAGGGCCTGTTCTGTACTGTATTGTTCTATGTTCTATGAATACCACAATGTCTTTCAGCTGAGATGGTGAGATTGAGGTCCATCTCCTCTCTCAGATGGATGAAAAGATTCAGAACATTTTTTTTTTCAAATAGTGTTCTTTCCAATATCCGACCGCCAACATTAGGGCAATTAGATTTTCTGGGCGTTATCACAATTGCTGTTATGAGAATTTACTATGTCCAAATTGACGTATACTTTATTGGCTGCTTTGTAAAAAATAGTAAATGTAGTTTTTCTTTCTCTTTCCTGTTGAGTTTTCAAAGGACAATCAGGAGAATCCCACCAGAATCACCAGTGGTGCTGTCAGATCCTGACACTTCTTCTCCACAGTCAGTGATTGGCCACTGCCAAGATTATGTCTTTTTGCAGAACCACACGAATCTGCAATTTGCACAGCCATATGTTTTGAAATAAGGACTCAATCTAAAGACTTCCTCTATGTTCACTAAATAAATAGTAATAATAATATATGCCCTCGTGCCAAAACCTTTACAAACAATAATGTAATAATTTCCTTGTGTTAAATATTTATGCAGAGTGGTTGAACAATGCACCATTCACAGGAATTGTAAACCTATACGAGTGTATTCAAAACTGTACACTGTACAAGGTTAAATGGTGCTAAAATTCTCAGAGGGTTAGCAATATGTCAATTGAATCAATTGAGGGCAAGATGAGGGAGACTTCAACACTTAAAAACGAAACAGGAAGTCAGTTCCAAGAAAAGCTGTCAAGTTGGGTCTATTTTCAGCATATGATTGGAGGTTTTTTTAAAAGTATAATTCCCATTGTGAGAAATATTTATCTGGTGACAATGTTTTGGTTTTGTTTCAATATTTTGTGAACTATGCCATATTTATATTTCACAGGGCATTTCAGAATATTTATTGTCAATTTTGTTTAATGGCTGAAGCAAGGGTCAAAGTTGTTGCCTTTAGAAAAATGTCTTAAAATGTTGATTTTAAATATAATTCTTATGGGATTACATCACAATCACAAATGCCCTCTCCCATCTTCTTACCCTTGTTGAAGAATTCATCAAAATGTAAACACTTTTCAAGCCATCTACTTAAATCATATCTAGGACTGAATTATGTCTCATTGCAAGAAACAGAAATTATTTGTTTATATTTCATGAAGGGAAGTCCAATTGGAAAGACAGAGATATAGCACACCTCCCATTCTTAGAACTACTTCACAGTGACTGAATTATTTTGAATTGCAATCATTGTAGTAACAGAAGCAACCATTTTGCATGCAGCAAGTCAGCAATAAACAACAATGAAATAAATGGCCAGTTTATCTTTTAGTACTAAGGGATGGCGAATAACTATTTGACCAGGGCAGCAAGGATCACTTTCACAGTCTCCTTCACATATTCCCATAAGAGCTTTTTTAATGGGCACCCAAATTAAAGTACTCACCAGTATGAGGAAAATATTGAAAATCCTGCCCAATAACAGGGTATTATTGGGTTTTTTTTTTATTGAGACAGATCTGGAATTGATTATGAAATTTGAGTTCAATAAACTCCAGAATTAAAATTGTCTTAATAGCACTCATGTAACAATGGTCATAAAACTCATCTGGTTCATTGATGTGCTTTAAGGAAGGAAATCTGTTTGGTCTGGCCTACATTTGATTCCAGAATCAGCTTTGCTACCACTCAGTTCAAGGGCTTTAAATATTGGCCTAGTCAGCAATGTCCTGTGAACTCATAAAAAAAGATCTAGTCTTCAGGGGTGTGGGGTAGTTTGGCAGTGATTTAAACTTATCAATACTTCATAAGTTAATTACACTGAAATAGCGAAACATTAACATCTTTTGGTAGCATTAGTGTGAATGTATCACGTAACTTGCCACAGTTCCAAATATTTCAGTGCTAAGTAACTTGGTGAAACATTGGTGTGGTTAAATCTCTGGAGGAAAAGGGTGACTCTGATAACAATGCCCCTACTCCCATGTTTATCTAAGTATCTGTGATCTCTAAATGTTACTGTCCAACTTACACTTTGCCAACGTTGAATACAGATTACCTTATCATTCCTTTTGTTGTAAACTCTGGTCCAATGTCTACACAAAAATGTATTGCATCTCCCTTAAACTAAAGGTTGATACCACACCAATATAAATTTAATGTGCTGTTTTATGAACATGTCATAAAAGTTATTTGTTCACTTAGTGCTCGTGATTTCAGTTGCCAAAGCAGAAGTCTTGCATTGCCAATGGCAATCCAAATGGCATCTACTTGATTTAATATAGTCAGGCGACTTCAATTTGTATCCATCATTTTCACTCTAAAGAGAGGACTCTTGTGGTGCAATGGTAGTGTTTCCTACCTCTGAGGCACATGGCCCAGTTCAAGTCCCACCGGCTTCAAAGGTGTGTAATAGCATTGTATCTCTGAAAAGGTTGATTCGAAATATCTTCACTCAAAGGGGGGCCTTCTTGTGGCACAGTGGTAGAGTCCCTACCTCTGGACTGGGAGAGTCGGGTTCTAGCCCGAACTTGTGCGGAGTGTAATCATATCTCTGAGCAGGCTGATTGGAAAAATGATTTATGCTGGTCCATTAGCTCAGATGATTCAGGCACTTTGCTACTAATGCCAAGACCATGGGTTCAATCCCCTTTCTGATTAAATCTGCTGGTTTTCAACAAAGACCTTAATGATTCATATTTTCATGGCAGCTCTTGTGGTGCAGTGGTACAACCCATACCCCTGGACTGAGAGTCCTAGGTTCATGTTCCACCTGCTATAGAGGTGTATAATAACACCCCTGAAGAGATTGATTTAAAAAACCATTCTAAAGAGAAAGGCTTTTGTGGCATAGTGGTAGTGTCTCTGTCCCTGGACCAAGAGGCCCTTCATGTCTTACCTGCTCCATAGGTGTGTAATCACATGTCTGAACAAGATAATTTGAAAATTTCTTCTCTCTAAAGAGAGGGGGAGTAGTGGTAGCATAGTGGTAATGGCACTGGACTAGCAATTCAGATTCTTCGATTAATATTCTGAGGTTTTAGGATTGTCGTAGTGATGTCCATACCTCTAGGCCAGAAGACATGAATTCACGTCTCACATGCTTCACAAGTGTATAATAATGTGCCTGGACAGGTTGATTTGCAAAAGTGAGTTTGCATTTGTTGTCACTCCACTGCCCCTGACAATTTTTGCATGTAAACTGGTAATCAATTCTGAAACCTGGGTGCTTTAGTGGTGGAGGATAAAGGAAACAAGTAAGAAAGGTGATTCGGTGGTTGAAAAAAAGTTTACTCTAAAGAGTGGCACAGTGGCAGTGTCCCTACCTCAACTTCCACTTGCCCAGAGCTGAATAGGGTGAAAATACCTATAACTCAGTTCCAACATGGCTGTCTGATCTGTTTTGCTTACGTTTGGAATATATAACCATCCCAAACCGCCTCCACCCCATCCCCAAATTTCTTATAATACTCTTCTTTGCTGGAGCTGCTACATAAGACAATCTGTGTGGAGTTTGCACATTTTCCCCGTGTCTGTGTAGGTTTCTCCTGGGTGCTCCAGTTTCCTCCCATAATCCAAAGATGCGCAGGTTTGTGAATTGGCCCTGCTAAATTGCCCATAGTGTTCATGGATGTGTAGGTTAGGTGCATTAGTCAGGGGTAAATAGAGGGTTGGGGGAATGGGTCTGGGTGAGTTACACTTCGGAGAGTCGGTGTGGATTTGTTGGGCCCAATGGCCTGTTTCCACACAGTAGGAATTCTATACATTCTATACATATACATAAGACAGTATTTGGAAAGGAAGTTATTGTCGCACAGTGATAATGTCCCTACTTCTGAGCCAGGAAATCTAGGTTCAAGTCCCACCAGCTTCAGATGTGAGCCACAACATGTCTAAGCAGGCATCGAACTTTAAAATTGATAAAAGAACAAACAATTGAACTGCAATTCCTCCCACAATCCAAAGATGTGCAGGTCAGGTGAATTGGCCATGCTAAATTGCCCATAATGTTAGGTGCATTAGTCAGGGGTAAATATAGGGTGGCAGTATGGCTCTGGGTGGGTTACTCTTCTGAGGGTTGGTGTGGAGTTGTTGGGCCGAAGGGCCTGTTTCCACACTGTAGGGAATCTAATCTAAAACTACTTGCTGTTACAGTTCCTTCCATCCGTTAGCGCAGGTCTTTCCAAGTGTGGGGATTGAAATCCCAAATGAGGTCACCAGCTGAAAGTTGGGGGTCACAACCTCTGAAGCTGCTATGACTACTGTGGTGCTCTGACTAAGCTATAATCATACAATCCTACAGTGTGGAAGTAGGCCGTTCAGCCCATCAAGCCATACCAACCCTCTGAAGAGCATCCCACCCAGGCCCAATCCTTCCCTCTACTTTATCCCTGTCACCCTGTATTTCCCATGGCTAATCCACATAGCCTTTACATTCCTGGACAATGGGCAATTTAGCACAACCAATTCACCTAACTTGCACACCTTTGGACTGTGGGAGGAAACTCAGACACAGGGAGAATGTGAAAACTCTACACAGACAATTGCCTGAGGGTGGAATTGATCCTAGGTACCTGGCACTGTGAGGTAGCAGTGCTAACCACTGAGGCACTGTGCCACCCAACTGTGCTTCCCTTTCAATAGTCCCCTAGTATTCATTCCCTCTTCCTGTGCTTTCAGTTCTCACTGAGAGGCCATAACAATTGTTATGCCTCAAAATTGGGTCACAGTGGAAAAAGGTTTGATAAGCACTGCTACAGGTTATGCATGTATATAAACAGGAGTTTCTAATCAACCCGTGCAGAGATATTATTACACACCCCTAGAAAAGGTGAGACTTGAACCCAGGCTTCCTCAATTGTTTGTTCTTTTATCAATTTTGAACCCAGGCTTCCTCGACTAGTATTGCACCACAATAGTCCCAGCAATACTTCCCCTGCCAATAATCATTCCATTTATTTATTCCCTGCTTTCCTGAGGATCTGACTTCTGCTGGCAATGGGTTTCAGGATATTCTCCAATCAGTCTTTATCACACACCCCTGGAGTAGGTGGGACTTGATTCCCTGATTCCTGATTCTGAGATAAGTACACTACAACTGGGATAGGTATTTTTATAATCAACCTTTTCAGAAATGCTATTACGCACTTTTGAGGCACCTCATGGTCCAGAGGTAGGGAACTATCATTGTGTCACAAAAGCCTCTAGAACAAAAGCCCTGCCTTCATCAATTAATAGCCATCACCTGTTTCTTCTCAACCTTAAAGACACCATAAACCTAACAATCTGATTAAACAGATTTAACAATAAAGAGCTTGATGTTCGAAAGATTAACTTAACTGTTCGCTGAACAGATCCTGCCTAATGGCCAAGTGCATCCTGTTATTATTTTGTTACAGACTTCCAGCAGCTGTCATAATTTTAGTTCAAAGAAACTAAAGACATTACAAAAAACAAGAATGATGGAACAGCTAGGATCATGTGAGAAACCCAACAAAGATAAAATGATGAGTTTGAGTTGAGCATGAATATAAAAGTATGAGAATGTAACCATAGTGTCTGGTGTGCTTAAAATATGTAGCCTGACCTTAACTAAGTATTTAGCATTTATGGTGCAGCAAGTCTAGCTAAGTACCAATTTTAAACTTGAATGTGCAAATTAATTTCCATTCACTAATGAATATGGTGTTTCAGATGATGCCCCTCTTATTTTATATTGCAGATTTGAAACTTGACTGTTTAATACCAACAGCTGATTTTCTTTGAATGCTTCACATGCATTCCATTTATTTATCATTACTGAATGAGTCAAACGCCAGCTGGTCTGGTTTTTTTATGCTGATTTCATTATTGTGCATATCCACAGTGTCTCATGAATTCCACAGGAACAACTGTCCCATGATCTTTGAGAAAAAGAGGGTAAAGGCCAATGGCTGAGGTTTTACTTTCATGGGTGCCAATGAAAAATAGTTTGCAGGGTGTGTCTTATCTTCAGAGTGTGCTGTGCAGACTGAATTAAGTTCATCTTTTGTCATTGTCAATACGTCAAGAGTGATATTTTCTAATCAGTGAAATGGCATTGCTTGCAAATTTAATAAATGGAGAATATACTTGGGCATCAACCTTGTTTTATATTATAATTACAGTGTTGATTTAAAGCTGCTTCATTTTCCTCTGATAAGTACTTTTAGTACAAGTCCTAAATCAGGGTCAATTCTGGAACAAAGGCGAATTAGATTCGGGGGGGATGGAATCTCTGCCTACTTCACCCTGAGTCTACTTAGTCCTTGACTGCAGATTTTTTTGATAAAACATTGTCAGTCTCCAGTTGGATCCTTGGGCCTTATTACAAGAAAATGGGAGCTCTCCCAGGTTTGAAACTTTGCAGGCAACACAAGCATTTGAAGAAATTAATGTCAGGCTGTTCCCTTGATGGCTTTTTGCATCCATTTTCAACCAGTCCATTCTAGGTCTAGGGAACAGGAGAATCAACGTTTCGGGCATTAGCCCTTCTTCAGGAATGAGGAAAGTTTGTCCAGCAGGCTAAGATAAAAGATAGGGGGGAGGGACTTGGGGGAGGGGCGTCGGAAATGTGATAGGTGGAAAAAGGTCAAGGTGAGGGTGATAGGACAGATTGGGGTGGGGGTGGAGAGGTCGGGAAGAAGATTGCAGGTTAGGGGGGCGGTGCTGAATTTGATGGATTTGACTGAGACAGGCTGGGGAGAGGGGAAATGAGGAAACTGGTGAAATCCGAGTTCATCCCTTGTGGTTGGAGGGTTCCTAGCCGGAAGATGAGGCGTTCTTCCTCCAACCGTCGTTTCGCTGTGGTCTGACGATGGAGGAGTCCAAATACCTGCATATCCTTGGTGGAGTGGGAGGGGGAATTGAAATGTTGAGCTACAGGGTGGTTGGGTTGGTTGGTCCGGGTGTCCCAGAGGTGTTCTCTGAAACGCTCCGCAAGTAGGCGGCCTGTCTCCCCAATATAGAGGAGGCCACATCGGGTACAGAGGATGCAATAGATGATATGTGTGGAGGTACAGGTGAATCTGTGGCGGATATGGAAGTTTCCTTTGGGGCCTTGGAGGGAGGTGAGAGGGGAGGTGTGGGCGCAAGTCTTGCACCTCCTGCGGTTGCAGGGGAAGGTGCCGGGAGTGGAGGTTGGGTTGGTGGGGGGTGTGGATCTGACGAGGGAGTCACGGAGGGAGTGGTCTTTACGGAATGCTGATAGGGGAGGGGAGGGAAATATTTCCAGTAGTTTTTGGAAACAAAATTACTTCAATGGACTTCACATAGAGTGTGATTGCCTAATTTAATAAATCCTTAGGTCATTTATTGAAAGGTCTACAGGAACTTATACCATTTGTGTAAAATTTTGGAAAAATACATCACAATTGCACAATAAATGTTAAGGAATATTTCTGCAAACCAAAAATAAATTAACAGAAACAATTCAGATGACCAAGTACACACATTATCCATTTACAGCTACTTTGCAAAAAATTATCCTGCCATCGATTATTTTATACATTTAGAAAAATATTATGAAGTAACCTTCGACTTAGTGGTGCTTTTCAATTTAGCATATGTTGTACATAAATTTAGGAGCTATAGTTTTTTAACCTGCCCTTCAATATCCTTTATTTTGGCTTCCAAGGTCAGTTTTGCTCTTTGTTGCTCTTGGCTCAGGTTCTGAATTCCTTCATATACTGATATCATGTCAGCTGTCAATTTGGCAATGCTTGCATCACACCTATGGGAGGAAACAGGCAGAGTCACATGATATCCTTCATTATCTGTTAGACCTGTAAAACAATATCTATAGGGAAATAGCTACTGTACTGTCGAGATCATTTTTCAAGTGTTGGATGGTGCCTGTTTGTAGCTTCATCTGTCTCTAGTGCTCCAGTGATTTTCCAAAACATGCGAAGCACAGGCACAATTCTTCCAGCACATTCAGTACTGGGCAGCAGCCTGCACTTTCACCTTAGTGCTGAGGCCAAGATGAAAGTTTCCATTCTCAGCTTGATATTAAGCTAAAGTGAGTAGAACAAGCACTAACTAGTTTAGTGTCGTTTCCCATCAACAAATGAACCACAGCATAAGTATGTCTGTAATCATTACTGTCGTCATAACAATAATTAATGCAAATGCAATGATATAAATGAAATAATACTCATCTCTTTCGTTACTAAATTTTAAGAATAATTTTTAAATTTTCCAAAGGTCTGAGCATATTTTCTAGGTGGCACGGTGGCTCAGTGTTAGCATTGCTGCCTCAAAATGCCAGGGACCCAGATTTGATTCCAGCCTTAAGTGACTGTTTGTGTGGAGTTTGCATATTCTCCCAATATATGCAAGGGTTTCCACCAAATGGTTCGATTTCTTCCCACAGTCCAAAGATGTGCAAGTTAGGTGGATTGGCTGTATTACCCCATAGTGTCCAAGGATATGCAGGCTAAGTGGGTTAGCTGTAGTAAAAATGGGGTTACAGGGATAGGGTCTGGGTGGGATGCTCTTTGGAGGGTTAGTGTGGACTTGATGGGTCGAATGGTCTCTTTCCACCCTGTAGGGATTCTATGATTCTACATTAAATCAGTAATTAAAAATGTTATCAGCATCCTTTGCTCTATGAAACATCATGGCTACAGAGTAAACTGACCATTTTAGCTGGGGTGTCTTCAGACAGGACCCCTTTGCTAATGCCTTAAGAAGCCAATCCTTGAGATAGAGGTTAAACCCCAATGCCACACATGAAGATACACAATGTCATTGAGGGTTATTGTTTTCAACATTGTCAAGTTGCTACAGCTGCTGGTCATTGTGGTGTACATGCCAACCCACCTGTCATCAGTTAATGTCTCTCAGGTGCAATAACAAGTGTTTATAAGTCTTTTTGAAGAGGAGCTATGGGCATCCCTCTGGACATCTGGCTCTGGCTACCTTGTCATAAAGAAATTGGGTCACCTTCATGTTATTCCACTCACATTTCTTAAGTTGGCTAAAGATGGTAGCTCTGTTTCTGTCAACTTCTGCATCAGTGGACAAATTATGTACCACCATAGAGCCAAAGTAGCTGAACGTGGTAAACACCAAAGGTGCTTGAAGTGTGATCAAGGGCAGAGATTCAATACCTTGTCCCATGACCACATGGTTTTCTTGATGCTTGTATTCAGAAAGAACAAGTTATAAACATGAGGGAAAAAACCGTTGAGTTTTTGTATCTGAATTTCCATGAGAGTGACTAACAGTATAATCAGTGTAGAGTTTGTAGAAGCATAGAATTCTCTGAACTTCTCTAAAATGTACTGTATTTTGTCTTCACTTTCAGTCTTGATAGAGTGTAGGGATTGCTGTCCATCTAATGTAGAAGTAGACTCCCACATGTATAAAGGTCAGGTGCATGGAGAAGAAGATGCTAAACAGAGTGAGGAACAGGATACAGCTCAGTTTCAATCTGAAACTGTTGGGAATGGAGTCTGA
Organism: Chiloscyllium plagiosum; assembly: GCF_037043375.1. NCBI lineage: Eukaryota > Metazoa > Chordata > Chondrichthyes > Orectolobiformes > Hemiscylliidae > Chiloscyllium > Chiloscyllium plagiosum. Next base: position 21,708,429 of record NW_028270177.1, read on the forward strand.
AAGTGTACAGTGCATTGTCTTGTCTTCGAAGGAGCAGTTAAAACTGAGGACTGGTTAATTGTAAGGAGCTTTAATGATAAAACATTTTTTTCCTAAAATGTTTTCAAAATTGTGATTGAAAATTATATCATGGAATCACAGAATTATGACAGTGCAGAAGAAGACCATTCAGCCCAGCTTTCTTCATAAATTGTAGCATGCTAACATGTTCAACTCTTAATATATTCGGTCCTTAGAGTCTGCTCTGTCATTCAATAATATTATGTCTGATCTATGTGTGGTTTCAACTCCACTTTCTGATTTGTCCCCTAAAAGCCTGGAAATCTTTGTCTATCAAAGATCTATAAAACTCAGCCTTGTGTAAATTTAATGAGCTAAATCTTACTGGAAATAGCTGTTTCTTTTTCACAAGTTCCATGGAGGGTTTCTTTCTGCAAGACCTAGTGAGTTTTCTTGCACTATCATCCCAAATCTGCCTCATTAACTATGCACCAATATATCACATCCCAGGATCACCGGTGGTGGCACCATCTTTGCATCCCAGCCATGCATCTGGTCAAGTATTGTCAGTCTAGAGTTGCCCTTCACAATGCAAATAATCCAACAGCCACAAAACCAATGCTTCTCAGGGCACATCAGTGACATGGTTGACACTTAAGTGCACATTCAACCGCACAATCCAACATACAGCAATGTCTAAGCAGCAAGCTACACTGCTTACCCATCCTTAGCCACATCCCATCTCAGAGTCTTGTCTAAATCACAGTTACTCTTTCCTCAATGCCCAGTGTAGCCAAGCATCTTGTCATCGTTCAATGGGAAAATCATCACAAACAGGAAAGCATTCAAATGCTTCAAAGCAGCCATTTTTATTCACCAGCAACAAAAGTTAACAGAAAGTAAACAAACAAGCTGCATTTGCCTTTTGGAACAAAAACAAAAACACCCGTTTGCCTGTTGAGTGCTGTGAATCCTATAACCAATGACAGATCAACTTGCCCAAGCTCTGATTTACTGGAACCAGGTATCAATTAAGTCCTACCCGGCTTGGGACACTGCTGTATCACGCAGAATGTGAAGAATTTCCTGGTCAATGTCTACATCATCCTTCGAGGAGGAGATGAAGACTGCTCCTTCTCTACTGGCTCCATTATATCCCCGCACCCAACCTGCTCCAGTTGTGCAGAGCATAGCATACTAGGATTATATAGCACACTTTATCTGGACCATTCCATAATGACCCCAAAGACTAATCCAAGCAACAGAACCTCATCTTCAGGAAGCGTATAATCTGTTCCAACATGCTGTGGTCAAAGAGTGGGCTCTGTTGTATCTTTGTTCAGCCTCTGTCAAGGGGTTGCGTGATAGAATTATCACCCATGTTTGCACAGAGTATCCGTTGACCCTCTGTAGCCATCCATGCATGATGAACATGAGAGTTCTCAAGGACCTAGGCATCTTAGCAGCTCCCAGCGAATCTGTGCAGATGTCTGAGATGTGTACGGATGATCACAGATGACTTGCACACTAATGGAATGGAATCCTTTTCTACTGATGAACTCAGCTGTTTTATGATACAGCAATCTCAATTCAATGTGTGTACACCCTGCCCTTTGGTGGAAGACAGCTATGTTGATAAAACCTCCTGTTTGGGCTATAGCACTGATCTTGTGGGGAAACAAGATGAAGTAATGTGAACTGACACAAATTGCACTGGTAACGACCTTGAGAGGTCCCACACAAGTCCCAGTAGGTAACTGGAAGAAGCCAATTGCACAAAAGTTCAACACAGATGTCACCTTGACACCTTGTCACCTTGACAGCCATTGATATAGGATGGCCACCCACTCCACTTTTTTTCATTATTGATTCACTGACTGGACCAGCATTACTTGTCCATCCCCAATTGCCCAGAGGGCAGTTAAAGATTAACCACATTGCTGTGGGTCTGGAGTCACATGTAGGTTAGACCAGGTAAGGATAGCAGCTTTCCTTCCCTAAAGGACATTAGTGAACCAAATTATTTTTCCTGACAATTGGCAATGTTTTCACGGTCATCATTAAACTCTGGTACGGTAGGATTTGAACCTCAGTTCCTAGAGCATTACCTGGATTAATAGTCTAGCGATAATTCCACTACATTCTGTCCAAAGACCCAGCCTTCATTGCTTTCTGGGGAGGAGTATATTAGACTCAAACAACCCTCCAAGAGAAAGAAATTCTCTTATTATGCTTTTAGTTCTAGTTCTGGGCTGGTCCAGGTATTGGAATCTCTAAGCTGAAGTCAGACACTTTTGTTTGAGGGAGAATCCAAGGTCCAAAAGGTCTGATGCACTGTGGATATTGGAAATCTAAAATAACAATAAAACAAAATGCTGGAAATATTCAGCATTTGTGGAGAGAGAAACAGAGTTAAAATTTCCATTCATAGTGATCTCTCATCACATTAGCTCCATTCAAATTTCTCTACCAACGCTACCTGATCTGCTAAGTATTTCCAGCATATTTTTGCCATCTGTAAAGACTGTATTTTCTCATTTTTCTTTATGTTTGACTGTGGTGGCACGGTGGCTCAGTGGTTAGCACTGCTGCCTCATAGCACCAGGGTCCCAGGTTTGATTCCAGCCTCGGGCAACTGTCTGTGTGGAGTTTGCACATTCTCCCCGTGTCTGTGTGGGTTTCCTCCCACAGTCCAAAGATGTGCAAGTCAGATGAATTGGCCATGTTAAACTGCCCATAGTGTTAGGTGCATTAGTCAGAGGGAAATGGGTCTGGGTGGGTTACTCTTCAGAGGGTCGATGTGGACTTGTTTGACCGAAGGGCCTGTTTCCACAGTGTAGGGAATCTAACCTAATCTAATTAGAAGAACCGTTTTAAAACCAATGATTGCTGCATATTGCCAAAACTCATTGTAAGTGATGTTTATACTGCTACTTTGTTCAATCAGATGGGCTGTTTGCAGAAGGGCTGGCACCAGGAGAGGTGTAAAAAGTGAGATTTGGCCTACAATAAGTAACTGATTGGTTTGTGGAATTGTGACCAGCTATTGATAACAAAGCTCATCTGCCTTCCAACAGCTATATGGTTGGCTTCTGGGTAGCTAAACAGATTATGGGTGTGAATACTACTGACAGAAGCATTCAGAGTAGGGGAAATGGTGTGACTTTCTGCAATAAGAAAAATCCTAAAGCCTGAAGAAAGCCAATTTATTTTCCCTCACCAGTTGTTGTAAACTGTGGCTTTCAAGTAGTAACTAAAAGTTGTTGCAGTTAGTATACCAATTATCTATGCCTTCTGTGAAAAGTGAGTGAAGAGTGATTTCAGAACAGCAAGTCCATCCTGCCAAGCAAAAGAATCATCTCAGTGTACCCTGTGGACAGGGGCCATTGAACTGCCTTCCCAGATTTCTTTACCTCCACCCATAACATCATTTTGTTTTGTCTGTCAGTGTGTGTGTCTATGTGTGTATGTATGGGAGTTTTAGAAGGGCTTTAGAGGTTTAACTAGTAGATTTATGGATCGACAGTTCTTAGTTGCTTACCTATGGTTAGAATCTATTTACTTGTAATAAATAATAATTTCTGTTAAGTATAGAAGTCTGGTCCATGTTTTCTGTGGTCGGCAAAAGTGAGGACTGCAGATGCTGGAAACCAGAGTTTAGATCAGAGTGGTGCTGGAAAAGCACAGCAGGTCAGGCAGCATCCGAGGAGCAGGAAAATCGACGTTTCGAGCAAAAGCCCTTCATCAAGAATAGAGGCAGGAAGCCTCCACAGTGGAGAGATAAATGGGGTGGGCGGGGGGGAAGGGGTGTGCTGGGGAGGAGGTAGCAAAGAGTACAATAGGTGGATGGGGGTGGGGATGGAGGTGATAGATCAGACGGGAGGGTGGAGCTGATAGGTGGGAAAGGAGATTGGCAGGTGGGACAGGTCATGAGGACAGTGCTGAGCTGGAAGGCTGGAACTGAGTAAGGTGGGAGAAGGGGAAATGAGGATACTGGTGAAGTCCACATTGATGCCCTGGGGTTGAAGGCAGAAGATGAGGCGTTCTCCCTCCAGGCGTCAGATGGTGAGAGAGCGACAGTGGAGGAGGCCCAGGACCAGCATGTCCTCAGCAGAGTGGGAGGGGGAGTTGAAATGTTAGGCCACGGGGTGGTGGAGTTGATTGGTGCGGGTGTCCCGGAGATGTTCCCTGAAGCACTCTGCAAGGAGGTGTCCAGTCTCCCCAATGTAGAGGAGACTGCATTGGGAGCAACGGATACAATAAATGACATTGGTGGATGTGCAGGTGAAACTTTGATGGATGTGGAAGGCTCCTTTGGGGCCTTGGATGGTGGTGAGGGAGGAGGTGTGGGCACAGGTTTTGCAATTCCTATGGTGGCAGGGGAGGGTGCCAGGACGGGAGTACTTTAATCAAATGATGACTTCAGGGGTAACAGGGTTTGATTTCCAGTGTGCTACCAAGTGGAGCTTGACATTATTAGAGCAAGTCGTTTCTTCCATGCATTAATCAATGGACTTCAGCAGCAAGCATCAAAAGATAAGAGAGTGGTTACCTGCTTAAACCTTCATTCCCATACTGAGTCAGTGACATTGAGTTGGAATTGGGTAATTACCTGCTGACTACAGAGAGTCACAACAGTCAGTGGGTCACTAACTGGGCACGTCCTCTTGGATGGAGGAGGAAAATCACAAAGGGATTAGAAAATGTGAGTGATACTGAAAATTCACTCGATGCTCTGTACATCTCTTACACTTTGTTTTCAGAATGTATTGAAAAATCAGTGTTCAGCAGTCAAATTTGGAAGTGAGATTTTTGAGCCAGAAGTAATTTCTGTTCAAAATGTCTTGAGTACTGACCCTCAGTTTATCATTTGTGATATTTGGTAGTGTTTCTAAAAAAAAGGAATGTAAAACATTTCACAGATCCACCCAGCAAATTTCTCTTCACAAAAGACAGAGCACTACCTGATTCATTCCCCAATTATCTGCATATGGTTGGCTGAAAGCAGTCAGACATGTTAAGTCAAGGAACCTGTTTTTCTAGTCTTACCTTGCCACCCTGCCTCGAAGCTCCCCAATGCCATTCGGATGATGCAGTTCAAGACTTTTCATCACTGTATTGCTTCTAGGGATTGCATAATCTTGTGTCCTAATTTGTTCTTGCAGCACCTAATGTATATCCAAGGTAATTGTTTAAGTCTGGTTATGAAGGAGAACAAGTATATTCAAACTAATGTGGATGAGGGTACATTCTGAGAAATACTGCATGCGGTGTGAATTTTAAAATAGTTGTCTAGATTCCAATGTGAAATTTAATACAGTTGTTCATACTCACCTCTGAAATGTCTATGTTCAAACCTAACTCCAGGATTTAAGAACATAATTTAAGTAATCATCTACTCACTTTAGTGTAGTATTACAGGATTGCTACATTATTGGAGGTACCACCTTATGGCCCATATTTTAAAGCAAGTTGCCTGAGGTGGATATAATAAGTGATATGGGGCATGAGATTGATCTTCACAGTGGGTGATGCACAGCTGCTACTTCATTTTACAACAACCTAATGATCCATGGATATGTAAACTCAACCATGGTGTAAAGCAGGATGCTGATTCACTTTTCCCATGTCACGGCAAACAGCCAGAATAATTTCATCCCACCTTCTGATGAAAAGAGCAAGGAGTTAGTAGTTTGGCCAACATTCGTCCCTTAACCAATATTACAGTAACGCATTTACTTCCAATTCATCTCATTGTATTTTAATAGAATCGTGTTGTGTGAATTGTACATTAGTTCTGCTGATCAAACAGTGATTTAAAAAGAATTTGGTGCTTTTACACACCTTGGAATGTTCAGAGGACATGAAAGAGTGATAAAAATCAAAGTATCTTAATTCCATCAATTGTCTCTTTTATATTTTGGGGGTTCTAAACTGGTATTGCAAGCAAGCTAATCATGATCCACCAGAGATAGAGGAATGGATATTGCACACACTGATCTCTAACTATAATGCATACCCATGCACTTTGATGGTTCATGCAGAACTTGGTGCGAGCAACAACTCTCACTGTAAACATGAGTTAGATTTACCATAATCTCATAATCGCCAGATGAATAACAGCATAAAGCAGCCCAACTCATTTCCCAGGTTGGACTCTGACAAACTAGTATTGCTAGTTTCTGTGTGGAAAACATTTAAAGATACACACTGTAGATAGTTTCAATTTCTTTTAGACTGTGCTTCAAGTGAATCTGTGGAATATTTTACAGGTATTGATTTGGCATCTTAGTAACTTATGTATGTACTGGGCTGATAGGTGGCAAGTGATATTTGTGCCACACAAGTGTCAGGCGATGACCATCTCTAACAGATAAATTATCCATCATTCCTTGAAATTCAATGGCTGAATGATCTTGGGGTTATAATTTACCAAAAAAACTTAATTAGACTAACTATATAAATACTGTGGTGACAAGAACAAGAGAAATGGGAATTCTACGGCAAGAAACTCACATGGTGACTCTCTAAAGCCGAGCATTTAGAAGGCTCAAGCTAGGACAATTGACAATGGCAGCAGCATGTACCATATACAACATGCATCATAGCAAGCCTCCTTTGACAACAACTTTCAAACCCATTACCTCTACTAGCCTAGAAGGGCAATGGCAGCTAGTGAGTGCAAAAAGCAAAACCTGTGTGTTCTCCCCTAAGCAACACTTGGAATTCCCATCACTGTTCCTCTATTATTGCTGGGTCAAAATTCCTGACTATAATGTACTTACACAATATGAACTGCAGCAGTTCAAGAAAATGGCTCAGCTCCTGCTGGCCAAGGACAGTTAGGGATAGGCAACAAATGTTGTCCTTGACAGTGACACCACATGATGTGAAAGAATAAATAAATAAATTGACTGTGAAGATCTCTATGACAATACCACTGTTTTTCAAGGAAGAAAAAGAGCAGTAAAAACAGATGTGGTTCTACTGGAGATGAATGTAGCACACCCATTATCTTCAAGGCTAAAATACACCAGGGAGACAGTGATAAGAGTTGTGTGGAATCTGACCATGAACCAAACTCCACCATAATAACAGTACAGACAGTAGCTGTCAAGGTCACTTCTGCTTTAAGACTTTATGCCCCAGGCTCACTCCAGGCTGTACTTTCATTAAGTACAAGGAATATCAAAACCAATCTATGATTATCAACACATGCTCATGCAGGTTAATGCTTTCTTCCCAAGCAGCCATCATGATATTTTTATTGTAAACCAATCTACCGTGACCTGATTAACTATCCAACAAAGAAATCTCAAAGTGTGGTTGTTTGGGGATTATATCTCTCCCTTCAGTCATAGCTAACACCAGCTCTCTGGGAACTAATTTCACTGACTGTTGGGGGTTGTGTTGGCAAGGCGGACACTGTGGATGTTGGAAATCTAAAATAAAAACAAAAAAAAACTGAAAATATACAGCAGGTCTGCCAGCATCTATAGAGAGAGAAACATCTCATTTAAAATTTCCATTCAAGGTGACCTTTCGTCACGTCAGCTATATTCACATTTCTCCACAGATGCTACCTGACTGGATAAGAATAAGAAATATTTTTGTCTTTACTGTAAAGATTGTATCTTCTTATTTTTCTATATGTTTGATTGTGGCAGAAGATACTGCTGTTAAACATATTGGGAGAGGATGGTGTCATCACGTATGGAGATTCATTATAGTTCAGGAGACAATGGTGGTGGGCACGGATGTGAAACCAAACAATATTCTGTGTTGCAGTCATTTTGAGGCCACTGCAGAAAGGAAAAGGATTGAGCACAGGCCTTGCTGGTGCTTCACTGAGGTAAATGTACTAAGGCACAAAATACTGGACTTAAAACCATTAACAGTGGCCAGACCAGCTAAGAGCAAGACAGCTGGTCATGCTAGCATTGTGATGCACAATTAACCAGCAATCCTTCACAGCAATGCAGACAGCAGGCTATACTTGTGCTGTGTGTTTGTTGCATCAAGCCAGTGCAAGCTGCACTGTTGATTGGATAGACTTATCAGTGTGCCACTCAAGGCTAGCCTGCTCCTTTTAAAGTGATTGATTGATTTATTGTTGTCGCATGTGCGGAGATAGAATAAAACGTTTTGTGTGTTATACAGATCATACTATACAAAGTGCACCAGGTAGCTGAACAGAGTGCAGAATACAGTGTTGCAGCCACAGAGAAGGTGCAGAGAGAGGGATCAGAATTAACATTTGAGAGATCAGTTCAAAAAGTCTGTTAACAGCAAGCAAGAAGCTGTTCTTGAATTTGTTCGTACATGTATTCAAAGTTTTATATCTTCTGCCTGAGGAAGAGGGTGGAAGTGGGTATAACCAAGGTGCGAGGGGTCTTTGACTATGTTACTTGCTTTTCCAAGGCAGCGGGAAGTATAGGTGGAGTCAATGGATGGGAGGCTGGGTTGCGTGATGTACTAGGCTATGTTTACGACTCTCTGTAGCTTCTCACGGTCTTGGGAAGAGCATTTGCTATACCACACTGTAATGTCTCCAGACGGTGCACTTATAAAAATTGCTAAGAGTCAAATTTACATGCTGAATTTCCTTAGCCTCCTGAGGAGGTACAGACATTGCTCTGCTTTCTTGACTGTCACGTTGATCTAGGTTGACCAGAACAGATTGTTGGTGATCATCACTCCTAGGAACATATCTCTGTCAACCATCTCCACCTCAGAACCATTGATACAGATGGGACGTGCCCTTTAAGCCACTTCCTGAAGTGCATTGATGCTACAAGAGGTGCTGGTAGCCATGCCGCAAGTGAATCTGACTTGGGAAGGATGCACTACAAAATGGCACAACATTACAGAATGTGCTCCAGAATGTGGATGCTGCACTTGGTGGAGGGAAACAGGTTGCAGGAAACAGATCAGTAGAAACAATAATTGTTTATTCTTGCTGAAGAGACACAGAGTGCAAACTATGGTGCCATCAACCATGTCCAAAGTTCTGTCACATTAATCTGGCAATGACCACGAGAAACTAACTGCATTGACTTTGATTCAACAGGGATGGTAGAACTATTGCAATTGCTGCTCAAATATTTACAGCTCAGCAGCACTGTTAGTTCAGCACTGCACATGGCCACCACACTTCTTCTCTTCCATCTCATTTGAGGCACACAGTGCTTCACTCTTCTGGGAAAGATGGTTACAAAGAACAAACACTACAATCATCCTTGCAACGACCTCAAACAGCAGCTTCTCTGTTTCTCCAGCCATTAAACAGGACTTCAAATGCTTTGCTGGTAAACTGTAATTTTGGATTTTTAGAGTCTTTGTATTGGCTGACAAAAGCTTTCTTCCCATATGTTGTCATTTACTTCTATGTTTGCTATTTCTTCATTGGTACATGTTGCTAGCAAGGACAGCATCCATTGGCTGTCCCCAGTTGCCCTTGAAAGGTTTTGGAATGATATTTGTCTGAACCATGGCTGTCCATATGATTTGGATCCACTATAAGGTTAGGGAGGGAGTAACAGGTTTTGAGCCAGTGACAATGAAAGGTGAAATGTTTCCAGTTAGGACGGCATGAAAATTGAGGGGACCTTCCAGGTCGTGTATTCCCATGATCCTGCTTCTCTTCTAGCTGGTAGAAGTTGCAGGTTTTGAAAAGACTTGAATCTGAAGTTTTCCTCTTCAATCTTCTCAGTGATCCTGCTCAGTAATTTTTTTTAACAACATGTGATTTCCATGGGTTCTTTGGTGAGTTTTCAGCACCAGACCCTATATGAGCTAGGATTTTGTGGTAACTATGCAAGGGAGATCGCACCCATTGGTTCTGGTGAGGTCTGTCTCTAACCTCTTCTCCACCAAGCTTCACCATGTCTGTGTTGTGCTTGTACCTGGCAATAGTCACAAAATTTACAAATATGCAAGTTCCTTTTTTAACAAATCTAACTGAATATACTGAATGAAATATTTTGTAAATGACATTTGACTACTCAGACCCCTTGACATCATGGTAGCCCACAAACCCACAAACACACTAAAACAGCAGCTAATGAACTTGAAAGACCCTATACAGCCAATAAGCAAAACTAATGGCATTTACAAAATATCTTACAAGCATTGTAACAAACACTACATTGGACAAACAGGTAGAAAACTAGCCACCAGGATACATAAACATCAACTAGCCACAAAACAACATGACCCTCTCTCACTAGTAACATTACATACAGATAAGGAAGAACACCACTTCTTCTGGGATAACACATCCATCCTAGGACCAGCCAAACAGAGACACGCATGAAAATTCCTAGAAGCATGGCATTCCAACCAGAACTCTATCAACAAACACATCGAGTTAGACCCCATCTACCACCCCTTGAGAAAAAGAACAGGAAATGACATCAACAACCCAAAGAAACCCAAACATATAAATAGAAAGCAGGAATCTGTACAGTGCTTTGCCCAGAGGCCCACAGAAGATGTTACTAGTAGGGTGGCGAAACGTGTGGAAGTGAACCATCCAGCTCAGCGAGCAAAGCTACATCCTAATTTCTTGGAATCCACTGGAAGTTGTTTGTGTTGACCAGTGTCTTCACAAACCAAGCAAGATACAATCCCATGCACCTGTGATATTATGGATTGCAGATTACATTTTAATGAAGCGGCCAAATACATCTCATTGATTTTTCTTTTGCTTTATCCGTTAACTTTATCTGTTTGTTTGTCTGTCTTGGTGTGAATGGGGTGAGAATCAAAGAAGACTGGGTTTAAATCATAAACATTAACTTAAACTCTCTCTGCTGATTGTGAAGAGCCTTCTTGTTGAACAATTAGCACAATCCACAGGCATCAACTGCATGCACCCCCTCAACCACAGGCATTGGCATCCAGCATTTACCAAACCTTCATGGTCACCATAGCACCTTTCCAATCCACTTGCAGGCTGCTAAGGAAGCACAGATTTACGTTGCAGGGAACACTGGCAACCAGCGTTAAAAGGCTGCAGCAGGAACACTATGCACAGGATGGCCACCATCAGGATCAGTCTGCATCTTGAGACTACCCCTTCAAAAGCAAGTTAGGATGGGATATCAATACTGACAAGCCAACAATGTTCATTTCCCTCAAATGAATAAAAAGAGAATTCCTGTAGTTCAAAAAGAAGGCTCATTATCTTAGTCATAGAGTCATTGAGATGTACAGCATAGAAACAGACCCTTCGGTCCAACTCATCCATGCTGATCAGATATCTGAACCGAATCCAGTCCCATTTGCCAGCACTTGGCCCATATCCCTCTAAACCTCCTATTCATATATCCATCCAGATGCCTTTGAAATGCTGCAATTGTACCAGCCTCCACCACTTCCTCTCATAGATAGAAGAAACAGACAAAGTCTTTTCCCTGGGGTGGGGGAGTCCAGAACTAGAGGGCATAGGTTTAGGATGAGAGGGGAAATATACAAAAGGGATCTAAGGGGCAACTTTTTCATGCAGAGGGTGGTGCTCTAGAAAACATTTTTAAAGATACATAAGGGATATTTTAAATGTGTAACATACAACTTGTATGTTCACCTAAAACTAAATGAATTTGTTCCTGGATTTTTTTTTTAAATATCATTAATGTATTCCTTACACAAGGAAGCACTTAATTGTATTCTTGCTGATAAATGATTAACAGAGTTTTGTAATTGCAACATAATAGAGAACTTCCATCACAGGAGTCTGTTTGAATAATATGAGGAGTGAAACTGGGACCAAAATAAACTGAAGGAAAAAACTGGGAGAGAGGAACCGACAAATAAAGAACTCTAAAGTATAGCAGAGCAGGATTAAAAGGAATAAACCGCACATTAACCACTATTTTACATACTTGTCTGAGGTTTAGTTGAAGGGCTGTTTGCACCAGGCTGCCTATCTGGTTACCTGGAGCTAGCATAAACACATACTATTCTATGATTCTAGAATATAATCTAGAAATCCAAATTGGTTTGTGGTTCTCTGCTAATTAAAGAATGCTAGACTATATGTCTGTAAACTAACTGCAGTCTACACAAAATTATTTTCTCAGTTTATTACATCTGGCATCTGTTAATCTCATGTTCTGTCTTTATGGATTGGTGCAAAATTAAATTAATGCTAAATACTATACTGCAGCTAAGAACAAGATATTGATTTTGCACTGAGAAGTAACTAATTAATATTAAAATTCAAAAGCAAATACCACCTCATTTATTGGGGAGGAGATATAAGTGACACATTCTCTACTAACAGGAGGAAGCTTTCAGTTAATTGTTCATTGCTTCCTCATACAGTTCCACTTACATTGTTTACACAAATGACTGGGCCCTGCTTATTTGATGGGGTTGCCAACAACATCAAGAGTGGCGAAGCAAGCCTGGAAGGTAATGCAAATAGCAAACATTTAAATTTAATTCAGACAAAGAATAAAGCATGTGACTTTCCTGCTGTGTTAGTCCCACACTAGGGAAGGTTAAGTGATCCATCAAGATAGCCCAGCTGCCAAATGTGAAGCCATTTATATTTTAACATGTCAAACCGTGGGTTCAACCTTACCTCTATCTCATTGCTTAATTGTTTCACAACAGTTGTGATGTATTTTATATGTCCCTCCAAAAGTTGCCGAGCATAAGTCTCTCCTTCAGCTTTGTTTTGCACAGGCTGTATTTCTGAATCAATGTCATCCTTGATATTCCAGCCTTGATCCATGATAGTTTTGTCATGAAATGGTATGCTCTTCTAATTGGCCCCCTCGCTTGATAAGTGTATTGGGAAAATCTGGTCTTTAAATTCATCATAAACAGAAATGAAAAGAAAACATTACTAGCAACCAAAAACATGCATGTGAATAAATGTGACTGATGTGGTCGCAATCTATGTTTGAACACATCATTTGATATTTGGATCAGTTGAGAGTGTTCTAGCCAATGAGCTCTACAATCTAATGAATATCAGAAAAAAATATTAAGAAGATATTGACCCTGATAATATTTTCTTCTTTTATATTATAATTAGCTTTATTTATAAATATCTTGATGTAAATTCTTTGAATAGTTGGATTTCACAGTAGTCATCTTGAAATGAAAAATTTTGGAAGAAGGTGCCAGGCCAAAGGAACTAGAAGTTAGGAATGGCAGGACAGAAAGGGGATTTTTTTAAAAATGAGAATTTCAAATTGGAAGCATTGGGAGCTGGAAGTCAGAGGTGGTCAGCAAGAACATGAATAATTAGTCGGTAAGGAATACAACACAGGTAGAAGGGTTTTGATGAGGCAAGATTTACAGGACATGGAGAAGGGGCAGCAATTTATTCAATGGGATGGCCAAGTCCAGAAGTGACAAAGGCATGCATGAAAGTTTCAGCAGAGTATGGGCTGAAGAAAAGACGGAGGTGATGCCCCACAGGAAAGAGTGTGCACTCTTTGGAATGGACAAACTTTGGAGTAGGAAGCTCAGTTTAACATTCAATAGGATGCAGAAGTTGTTAACAGATGGTTCAGCCAGAGAAAATGGCTGAAGAGACAGATGAAACCTATGCTAATAATTAGTAGCAGATGCTGAAGACAGTAGCTTTAATCTTCTCAACATTCTTGAAATTGTAATTTCACCAACAATGGATGTTGGACACACAAACTGGTAGAAGTCAAATATGTGACAGAAGATGGAGAGCTGAGTGTTACCAGCATACAAATGGAACTTCATCCCCAAACTTCAGATTGATGATCTGTAGGAATAGCAAATAGATGAGAAAGAAAAGAATAATCATAATTCCTTGAGGTAAAGGTTTTTACCACGAGAAGCAATTATTCTGCTTATTATAGGATGGGGAAGAGTTGAATGAAGAGAAAACCATGTAAGGATGATTCCATTGAGCTGCATGATGAGTATGGACAAATCAAGGTTGTCAAAGGCTGCAGGGAAATTGAGCAGAGGACTTTAGTTTTGTGGGTATGGAGGAAGCCAAGAAGCAACAGATATAGCCAAATGTTGATTTAAATATTTGGAACAAAGAAATGCATATGTTCCTCATATTTGCTGCAATGAAGGAGGAGAATTTAAAAGGAACAGTCATGAAGGAAAAATGCTTGTGATTAGCTTTGCTGTCTAGGATAATCCTAGAGTAGGGGATGGACCAGCCAGATGTGATAATATACAGTAGTAAACCAGATCTGCAAAGATCTGTACCCCTTTAATCTAGGTGAATAAACTTGAGGACCATAACATGGAGAACAAATAAGTTGAATGTATAGGAGGCCACATCGGGTGCAGCAGATGCAGTAAATGATGTGTGTGGAGGTGCAGGTGAATTTCTGACGGATATGGAAGGATCCCTTGGGGCCTTGGAGGGAAGTGAGGGGGGAGGTGTGGGCGCAAGTTTTGCATTGCTTGCAGTTGCAGGGGAAGGTGCCGGGAGTGGAGGTTGGGTTGGTGGGGGGTGTGGACATATACATTGGGGAGACAGGCCGCCTACTTGCGGAACGTTTCAGAGAACACCTCTGGGACACCCGCACCAACCAACCCAACCGCCCCGTGGCTGAACACTTTAACTCCCCCTCCCATTCCGCCAAGGACATGCAGGTCCTTGGCCTCCTCCATTGCCAGACCACGGCAACACGATGCCTGGAGGAAGAGCGACTCATCTTCCACCTGGGAACCCTCCAACCACAAGGGATGAATGCAGATTTCTCCAGCTTCCTCATTTCCCCTCCCCCCACCTTTTCTCAGTCCCAACCCTCAGACTCAGCACCGCCTTCTTGACCTGCAATCTTCTTCCCGACCTCTCCAGCCCCACACCCTCTCCGGTCTATCACCCTCACCTTAACCGCCTTCCACCTATCGTATTCCCAGCTCCCCTCCCCCAAGTCCCTCCTCCCTACCTTTTTATCTTAGCCTGCTTGGCACACCCTCCTCATTCTTGAAGAAGGGCTTATGCCTGAAACGCCTTTGATGCTGCCTGATCTGCTGCGCTTTTCCAGCAACACATTTTTAAGCTTAAGCAAGAAATGCAACATTTATTATATAATTTAACTTGCTTCTTCAAAATTCCAAATTCTATATTGCATGCAAGCCTCTAACACAACACCAGGAATTCCTAGAGGCATGGCACTCATTCACAGATTCAATCAATAAGCACATCGACCTGGACCCAATATACTGACCACTGCAGCGGATAGTTGGAACTGACAACGGAAGCGGCAGATTCAAACCACTACAAATGCCGGAGGAAAGATCACAGAAGCGCTTCACAGGAGGCTCCCAAGCACTGAGGATGTCACCTAGACAGGGGACGAAATGTCTGCAACACAAATTCCCAGCTCGGCGAACAGAACCACAACAACGAGCACCCGAGCTACAAATCTTCTCACAGACTTTGAAAACTAGGTTATAGTCCAACAGGTTTAATTGGAAGCACTAGCTTTCGGAGTGCCTCCTTCATCAGGTGGTTGTGGAAGACACAATTGTAAGACACAGAATTTATAGCAAAAGTTTACAGTGTGATGTAACTGAAATTATATATTGAAAAATACCTTGATTGTCTGTAGAGTCTTTCATCTGTTCCAATACCATGATAATTTCACTTCTTTCATGAGTAACTTGCAGAGTTACATTGTACTTTGCTCAAAAACTGCATGAATTCATGTAAAACTCTGTTATCTCACTTTTTAGATTAGAATCAATCTAAACATCATGGCACAGACAGAGAACACAGGGAGCTAACATCTTCAACATATTATCTAGCTAACACCAATTAACCTGAGAATGCAACTTTCAAAAAAACGTTTTGTGATTTACACATGAAAGAAATGAAACTATCATGGTATTGGAACAGATGAAAGACTCAACAGACAATCAAGGTATTTTTCAATGTATAATTTTAGTTACATCACACTGTAAACTTTTGCTATAAATTCTGTGCCTTACAATTATGTCCTCCACAACCACCTGATGAAGGAGCGGCGCTCTGAAAGCTGGTGTGCTTCCAATTAAACCTGTTGGACTATAACCTGGTGTTGTGTGATTTTTAACTTTGGACACCCAGTCCAACATTGGCATCTCCAAATCAATTCTAACAGCATAGTTAGGTACAAAGACTGCTTAAAATAACTGAATGCAGTTGTTCTTTTTCTCTCAGTTTATAGGTTGTGAAGCCAAGTATCAATGAAATCAGTAAGGAGTGCATAAAGTTTTTCTTGATTGGTCGATTTAGAGTTCCTGTTGCTGGGTATCACAAAATAGTTTCAGATGAGCTAGTGGATGTGTGAGAATGGTGCAAGACAGATAAACAGTACAGACCATCTCAGCTAATCTGTAACAGATTGGGGCGGGTGGTGTTTCCTGGATGAGGGTTGTGAGAATTAGACATCTGCAAAGCAACATTTCAAACCAAAATAATTGTCTTGGTGAGCCTTGTTTTTGGACTGACAGCATGAAGTGGCAAACAAAGGCCTCAATTTGTGTTTTCTCACCTAAACTGTAAAAGTGCATGAGATCTGGTCATTTATCCATCCACAAGTGAATACACAAAATGCATTCTACATGGGAAACATAACTATACAGCCCCCAAAGATCTCTGTTTTTTATTAAGTTGGCTGATCCCAACCAGATCATCAGATGGTGGTTTGCTATTGACAGAATGTTACCATATAAGGCAGAAGAAAATTATCCAACAGGTTACATTTCTCAATCATAAACCAGTGATAGCCGCTGGAAACAACAAATGTGGTGGGATTAGATCATCACAAAAATCAAATTTGGGTGCTCTGTATGATAGAAAATCCTGTCAACGCTCAGTGTTCAATATCACAAGCAAAGACTGCAAGAGATATGGGAGAATTGTCAGGACATTTGAGAGAACAAACAGCGACAAATAGTTGGCTATTTCTGGAGAGAAGCAATTCAAGACGTTCAACAGAATTTCCTTACCAAACTACAAATATAGTAAAATGTATCTCATTAAAGTATTTCAACTCTAGTAACATTAAATAAATATTTCTCAAGCAAGGAACAAAGATGCAATTCATAATATGTGGTAACAACAGGAAAAAGACTTTGTCCATATCCTCTGTAAGGTTAACGGAAAGAAGTACAAATTGAAACCCACTATATTTTAATAACAGAATGAAAGAGAGCCAGTTAAAAATAATTCATAGATGTTATACTTCTCACACATTTCAGAACATGGATCTCAACAACTCTGCAACATGTTATTGAAGTAAGATATAATACTCTATACCTTTCTGACAAAGGATTGGACGGTTCTAGCTCCTTCTTTCCATCTACACTCTTAGGCTTGCTATATATTTGCTCGTCATAGTGCAACAAGGAATCTCCTATAATCAATATTTAATTGAGGTTACTGAGATAGAAGACCTGATGGAAGTTACCACTTTGGCTTCTGCACTTGAATCAAACCTCTTTGAAAGTACATGGCAACATCTTACTGCTTGCATTCAGAATTGTTGGTTAGAACATGGAACTTGTTACTACAAGAAGTACCGGTAGTTGAGGCAAATAGTATGGAAGCTTTTAAGCACAAGTTGGATAAATGCTAGGTAGAGAAAGAACTGAAAGTTTTTCTGATAGGGTTAGATGAAGAGGGGGAGGTGTATGGAGCATAAACACTGGCATGAGCCTGTTGGCAGAATGGTCTGTTACCATGGTGTAAAGTTCCATGAAATTTTATATAATTTTTACTGCAAACAGTTAGCAGCCCCAAAAAAAGAGGTACACCTAAACAATCAGCAAGAGATGAAAGTGCCGATGATTACATCTTCTTTTAAATGTCTGAAAATATATTGCCACAATTGTTAATATTGTGACTCATTACCAGTCTTGAATAGAAATATGTAGGTACACCTTTCTCTCTAAGCAACTTTTCTCACCTTCAATGTATTCATATAAAGAGTCAAGTTGAATGAGTGTACTTTCATGGCATTAGATGAGTAGCAACCATTAACAATTGAGCAGCTACAGGGTAAACTTGTAACAATGCAAATCACTATTTAAATGGGCACATCTGAGTAATGCATAATTTAGAAATCCATTTAACTCACAATTGTATCTTGCTCTCTGATTTTAATTCAGGAAGGTGATTTAGATCCTAGATCTTACTCTCAATCACCATAGGAAAATTCCTCTTGCACATTAATGGGAACAGCCAATCAGCACTGGAAGCAAACATTGGGTGGCAAGGAGACTTGACCTGCATTGAAGACAAGGTTCTCAGCTTTGGATTACCTTGCATAGCAATGTTCAGGAGGGCCTCACAATCAGGGCACCAGGGATATCTGAGGCAGGAGACTGTATCTTTCTAAAGTCATTATTAAGTGAATTCATAAACAAAGGTGCTGAAGGTGTCTTTGAATCTTTGCAAAAATCCTCTCAGAATTCTGCCTTCTCTATGCTTGCTTCTTCTTTATATAAAGTTGGAAATGGGTAAAGAGTAAGTTTCAAGGGGGAAACATAGTTCAAGCATCAGGTACGTCAACCTTTGGCCTTCTAGTTCTCCTGTTGGGCAATTTAAAAGTTGAAAATTGATATAAAATTGAATGCACTGCCTGTGAAACTTCCTTTGGTGCATTATAGTTAGATATCATATAATACAGCTAATTTGTACCTCTTAAGAACTGAGAGTATTTGTCAGAGTGATCCTTCAATCCAACATCTATTTGTTTGCTTGCTGAAATAGACACAAATTTCACAAAGATCATTAAGTTTGAAGTCTGCAGATCACGGCCATAACTTGACACAGCAAAAGGACAACACCACTTTTCCTCCAAACTCATATTTTTCGTACTCACATACTCAGCATATATAGTAGTCAACCTCAATTTTTCACCCTACAAATGCACACTTTTCTTCTTGGTATCTTACAACTGGGTGCAAGAGATCAAGCTGTACTGTAAAGGTGCACAAGAGTTTAAGACATGTGCACAAAGCAGGACCCACATGGCAAACAGCAAGCGAGGCGACCAGCCGTATCTACGATTCACTTTTATGCTCAGTGTATAAGACGACCTCAGTCTTCTGAGGGATCTTTCACAGCATCGAAGCTGGTTTTGACAGACACCTCTGATGCCATATTCAACTGTACTAATATGTCCTTTGAAAGTTCACCATATCTTCTCATTGAGATAGGATATTTTGTTTTTGACTTTTATGTCAACAATGGCAGATGGATATTCAATATTCATATGATAACTGATGTTGGAAAATTCACTTCAAAGTTCAACCAGTTTAATTTTTAGCATTAAACTGTCTAGATAGAAAACTCTTCCACCTCAGTTGCCTCCATACCAAAATTAGGCAAAGGTGAGGTCTGCAGTTGCATATCAAGACTAAACTAACCACCATAAATATGAATGCTCCACAGTTTGTGGATGACACAGCAGCATTATTGCCTACTCTGCAGAATTTCAAGCTATTCTTGACATTTTGCAACAAGAAGCTTAGCTCATCCTGCATCATTGCCAGAACAAAACTAATGTTTAAACCCTAAATGGTCAGCCAAATATTCCACACATCATCTATACTGAAGGAGAAGCTCTGGAATATTTAAACCACTCCCCAAATCTTGGTAACTGTCTCTCTCAAAAAGCCACCATTGATAAGGAGATCAAAGACTTGATTAGGCATGCCAGCACCTCCTTTTCAAACTACCACAGTGAGTGCCTCATAGCCAAAGACCTCCACAGTCAATGCAAGTATAAGTGTACAGAGCCACTGTCATCATTGCTCCCAGTACTGCAGTAAGATATGTACAGCAGTTTGGCTAATGTATACCACTGATGTTATCATCTAAAGGAATATCTGAGATCTAATGGAATGAGGGAACAGGTGATGGACAAAGGATATTTTCTAATCAACTTTTTGTTGATGTTATTACACACATCTGGTGCAGGAAAAATTTGAACCCTGCCTCCTGGCTTAGAAGTAGGGATCACAACCAGTATGCCTCAAGAGCCTCAGGTGATGTATAGATTACTTAGAGTTAATTGGGTTTCAATTAGTCGTACAAATATGGGGAGAAAGATATCAGTGGGGTTATGGAGTGTGGTTAACTAAAAAAATGCTCTCACATTAAGAGTCTGGACTTAAAAAATCTTTTTATATTAAGTTATCTTTTGAAGTATAACAGCTGATACATAACAGTGATAAAGAACTTATATCAGCAATGCTTCCGTCCCTCAGGTTTCAATGGGAGAACTGGTGAATTGACACTAGTGTCTTTCTTGATATCAGCTCCACAAACATTCAGGAAAAACTCCTGCTAAATCAACTTTGATAGCATTTTCCCGCCGGTTTTCTTCGCTCTCAAACAACCCGATGTTCCAGGGAAGTTCTGGGCAGGGAGGTCCATGGTTAAAATTTTCCCTGAAGTGCAGCAGCATTAAAATTAATTGCTGCAAAGAACTTGCTACCAATTGTTCAGAATGGTGACAACTTGTTCATCAAGTTGCTTTGAGTCACAACATCTTAAAGATGACGTATTGCCTGGCAGTGGAGGAAAAAAAATATAAGCAAATCTTGCACTCTGGATGCCACCACCTTTTTGGATGTCCTGGTTCACGTGCCAAAAGATCTGAATCAGCCCATTCAATGTCTTAAAAACCCATGGATGAAACTCCTGACCTTGAATTGCTGTCATCTTCAAAAGAAGGACCAGATATCCAGCACAGCAGTTGAAAGGACCTAAATAAAATTGGTATGTAAATTACAGGACAAAAATATGCTATATTATACCAATAATTTAGCATATCTCATATCAATTTTGCCTCCTCTTGATTTTGCTGTTTAGAATTCTGTAAATAATTGACAAAAATTACCTCATTTTAATGACATCATAGTAAGTAGAATTATACCTTAAAAGCAAGCAATACTGAGGACTAAATGGACTCTTTGTTCCTTCCATAAAGCTTCATGATATACTGCCCAAAAAAGAAATACCACATGTATGTGTGTAACTACATTTGGGAATTGAGATTAGTGTTTTTCTATGCTATGATAATAGATTGCATATATACTATATCAATGTTATTATATTTATATATATACACAAATTAGAAGAACATTGAAAAGCATGATATATTTTCTTATTTTTAATTTTTCCTCAATTGGTTGCTTATAATAAATAATGTTCTGCTTTATTTTTTAGCTTCTATCCACATTTGACTACATAACCTTTTTAATGACCAAGATTGAAAAGGGTGTTCTTGGTTCCTATTCAAATAACTTCAATAAAAATTGCACTTTAATTTAGCATAAACCTCACTATGAGATCTCATTACCGTAATTATCCAATTCCCACACTTTTCAAACTTACCAGTTTATCAGCATCCTCAAATTAGCAGTTAATTATATTTAAAGTTCCTGCAGTTAAGTAAAGATTACACATTTACCAGGTTCCTTAAGAAATGTTTGTTGACGGTAGGTTCTGTTACCTGTTCAATTACTCAGTAGAATTACGCAAAGAAATGGAAGTTTCGGTAATGTTGAAAACAGGTAACCTGAAACACAAAAGCAGCTCTTATATTGTGTTATATTTTTATATAATGGTTCTGATAAAAGTTCATCTCAACCTGAAATGCTAGGCAGGATATTTTACCCTTGCTATTGGCAAGCTTGGACAGAGGAAGGGCAGATTATTAGCTGGAGTGGTATTGTGCCCTGAATTCTACCGTCTTGTTGCCTCCACCACAATTAAGTTCTGGGCAGAGAGGTCCATGGTTAAACTTCCTGACCACCCTCATGAATTTAGGCCCTTAAGTGGCCAATTAATGACAACTTAAGTGTCTCATCCCGTTGCTACTCAAATTAACCGAGCTGTAAGCAATACTGTCACCATGTAGCAGACACAATTGGTCAAAATGCTGTGGCTTCAGCTCATCTCAGTTTTTGGTAGCAGCTTGATCAAAGACATTAGTACCTCCTCGAGGAATTGAACATGAGAAAGCAAGACAGTCCACTCCTGCCCTTGCTTCCAATCTCATTGCTTTCTTCTCCTTATGAAACCCACCATGTGAATCACCCACTTTCTCACCACTTTACCTACTTATGGCCTGAGACCCTGTCAATTCATGGACTCTAGTGGGTGATGGGAGCTTGTTTTCTTATGGTGGCAACTTCAACCTCCTTAGTATTTATTATCGCTAAGCACAATCAGCTTGGTGGGACTTCCAGATTTGAAGTTTTGATCCCAGCAGTGACCTTGCTACTGCTTAGTTGGCATGTGATTCGGTAGGTCTTCCCAAAGAGGTATCATGAATCTCTCGTCAGCCTTCCGGCTGGTGGGTGAGACACCACAACAAGATTCTTCCTGTAAACTCTGTTCCTCTCCAAAGATGCTGCCTGGCTTGGTGAGCAATCCCAGAATATTTTCTTTGAATTTCAGATTTTTAGTACCTGCAGTATTTTATGTTTACATGTGTCCTATTCCAGCCCCAAATAAAACACATTTTGCTGGTTCAAAGAATTAAAGAAGTCAAAGGGAAGGGCAAGAATGGTAATTTAATATTGGAAGATATATGATCTTCAGGCAGGACAGAGAATGGGTATAAAAGAGACAGGTGGCATTTACGTTATTAATTAAGGACTCAGTTACTGCAGAAAGGAGGGCTGGGAATTTGGAAAGGTGCTCAAATGAGGCTTTGTGGGTAGAGTTTAGGAATAAAAATAGGGTTGTCACACTGCTGGAAGACTATTGTAGACTTTGTAAAAGTCAGCAGGTTAAGCCATAGACAGAGTACTGTGTGCAGTTCTGGAATTCACATTATCAAACAAAGTCACCATAGTCTTACCAGGCCACAGGGTTATTCTCCTGGCCATAGGGTTACCCTACTCTCCCATAGGGTTACACCACGGGGGTTTATTCTTGTTGCAGTTGGAGGGGTGTGGTTCAAGGACAGAGGTGCGGGAAGTGGAGGAGATGCACTGTAGGGCATTGTTGATCACGTGGAGGAAAATTTTGGTCCTTGAAATAGGAGGCCATCTGGGATGTCCTGAGTGGAATTGCTCCTCCTAGGAGCAGATACAGCAGAGACAGCAGAATTGGGAATAAGGGATAGCGTATTTACAGGAGGTAGAGTGAAAGGAGGTGTGAGTTGAAAAATGTGATGCTGGAAAAACACAGCAGGCCAGGCATTCTCTTTGCAGGTCTGGGAGAGTGTTGTCCTGAGCTGGGGGAGGGCTGGCTGCAGGGAGTGTAGGTGGCGGCGCATGGCTTGAAGCGTGGAGCGGAGGATCCGGAGGGAGGTCTGTTGTTGGAGGCTTCGGATTTGTTGCAGGTACAGGTTGTCCTGGTTGGGTTCAAATTGTGTTGGTTTGAATGTAGTCCGGCGTCCATGCGGGGTCAGTCGGTTCCATAGGCAGGTGCTGAGGAAAGAGATGTGGCTGTACGAGCGAGTTTGCCTCAGGACGTGGCTGAAGAACTTCAGGGCAGAGGAGATGACCTGGGGGGTGCAGTGAGAGAGGGACTCACTGAGATCCTTGTAGAGGGAGGAGGAGAGCTTCTTCAAGAAAGGCATCCTTGCAACAGGATTCGCAATAGGTTAAGATCAACTAGGAGAAACTGCAGATGCTGGAGTACCAGAGTTGAAAAATGTGGTGCTGGAAAAACACAGCAGGCCAGGCAAGGAGGTGTGGTCCAGGTAGCTGTGGGAATTGGTGGATTTGAAGTAGATGTCCGTGTTGAGTCGGTCACCAGAGTTGGAGACGGAGAGGTCCAGGAAGGGGAGGGAGGTGTCCGAGATGGTCCAGGTAAACTTGAGGTCAAGGTGGAAGGTGTTCATGAAGTTGATGAACTGTTAACCTCCTTGTGGGAACACAAGGTGATGGTAATACAGTAATCAATGTAGCGGAGGAAAAGGTGGGGGATGATGCCAGTGTAACTGCGGAAGATTGACTGTTTCAAGTATCCAATGAAGAGGCAGACATAGCTGGGGTCCATGCAGGTGCCCATGGCAACCCCTTTTGTGGGAGGATTCGGAGAAGTTGTTGAGGGTAAGGACCAGTTCCGCCAAACGAATGAGTGTGCTGGTGGAGCGATATTGTTTGAAACAGAGGGTTTAGAGGTCTTCATCATGGCAGATGGACATGTACAGGGACTGGATGTTCATGGTGAAAATGAGGCGTTGGGAGCCGGGGAAATGAAAGTCATATAAGAGGTGGAAGGTGTGGGTGCTGTCCCGAACGTATGTGCCGAGTTCCTGGACCAAAGGGGACAGGACAGTGTCAAGATATGAGGAGATAAGTTTGGTGGGGCAGGCAGAGATGATGGGTCAACCAGGACCATCAAATTTGTGAATTTTGGGTAAGAGGTGGAACTGGACGGTGTAGGGTTCCAAGACTATGAGGTTGCAGGCTGTGGATGGGAGATCCCCTGAGGCGATGAGATTGTGAATGGTCTGGAAGATGATTGTTTGGTGATGGGGGGTGAGGTTGTGGTCGAGGAGGCAGTAGGAGGAGGTGTCCATGAGTTGGCGCCTAGCTTCAGCAGTGTAGAGGTCATGCGCCAAACCTCTGTGCCCTCCCCCCTTGTCTGCTGGTTTGATGGTGAGTTGGTGTTGGAGCAGAGGGAGTGGAGCTCTGTGCTTTATGACAGTGAGAGGTTGGATTGGGTGAGAGGGGTGGACAGGTTGAGGCAGTCAATGTCACGGCGGCAGTTGGAGTTAAAGAGGTCAAGGGTGGGTAATAGACCAGCATGAGGTGTCCAGGTGGATGGAGAATGTTGCAGGTGGGAGAAGGAGTCCTCGGAGTGTGGGTGGGGGTCCCGTTGGAGAAAGTAAGCACGGAGGCAGTGGAAGAAAAGTTTGATGTCACAACGTTTCTGAATTTGTTGACCCGGAAGCATAGTGGGATGAAGGTGAGACCATTACTGAGAACTGACTGTTCATCCTCAGTGAGGGGGTGTCCGGGGGGAATGGTATAAACTCAGCAGTGCTTGGGGGGGCTAGGACCTGGTGTAAAGCTGCAGTTGGGGGTGTCTCTCGAGTGGATGTGGTCTAGGTCACCAAAGGAAGCTCCGTAAACTGTGGTGGGTCAGGGGTTGCAGAAGCGATGTGGTCCATCCAAAATGACAAAGACCTCCAAGCTCTCCATTTCTTCCTCTCATGCCAACCCAACTAGTACCCCTCTACCGAGACTCATTCGATTGGTGGAGCTGGTCCTCATCTGGAAATTATCCTTCAAATCTTTCCACCTCCTTCAGACAAAAGAGGTAGTCTTGGGCACATGTATGGGCCCCCAGCTATGCCAGCCTCTTCATCGGATACTTGGAACAGTCCACCTTCTGCAATTACACTGGCACCATCCTCCACCTTTTCCTCTGCTAAATTGATGACTGTATTAGTGCCACCTGGTGCTCCCACAAGGAGGTTGAACAGTTCCTCAACTTTAGGAACACCTTCCACCCTGACCTCAAGTTCACCTGGACAGTCTCGGACACCTCCCTCCCCTTCCTGGACCTCTCTGTGTCCATGTCCAGTGACCGACTCAACATGGACATCTGTTTCAAATCCATTGACTCCCACAACTACCTGGACTACACCTAGTACACAGAACATTACAGCGCAGTACAGGCTCTTCATCCCTCAATGATGCGCCAACCTGTGAAACCAATCTGAAGCCCATCTAACCTACAATATTCTATTATCATCCATATGTTTATCCAATGACCATTTAAATGCCCTTAAAGTTGGCGAATCTACTACTGTTGCAGGCAGGACATTCCACACCCTTACTATAAGTAAAGAACCTACCTCTGACATGTGTCTTTTATCTATCACCCCTTAATTTAAAGCTATGTCCCCTCATGCTAGCCATCACCATCCAGGGAAAAAGGCTCTCACTGTCCACCCTACCTAATCCTCTGATCATCTTGTAGGTTAGATTCCCTACAGTGTGGACACAGGCCATTTGGTCCAACAAGTCCACACCAAGTCTTCCTTCTGAAGAGTAACCCACCACCTTACATTTACCCCTAATGAATGCACCTAACACTATAGGCAATTTAGCATGGCCAATTTACCTGACCTGCACATCTTTGGATTGTGGGAGGAGACCCTAGCACCCAGAGAAAACCCATGCAGACAAGGGGAGAATGTGTAAACTCCACAAAAACAGTCACCTGAGGTGGGAATCAAACCCAGGTCCCTAATACTGTGAGGCAGAAGTGCTAACCACTGAGCCACCATGCCGCCCCAATGTCTCTTGTATGTCTCTATAAAGTCACCTCTCAACCTTCTTCTCTCTGAGCTCACTAAGTTTAGAGGAAGATAGCTGTTTCTTTACTCATTGAAAGCTAGGGCTTGTCTATGAGACTATTTCCAAGGTTGGCCCATTTTTAGGAGTTATTGCAAAGGTGCCCCTCCACCCTCCCTCCTGTAGAAATGCTATCCCTTAGTCCGAATTCCTCCACCTCCGCAGTATCTGCTCCCAGGAGGAGCAGTTCTACTCCAGGGCATCCTAGATGGCCTCCTATTTCAAGGACCACAATTTCCCCTCACACACAATCAACAATACCCTAAAGTGCATCTCCTCCACTTCCCACAATTCTTCCCTTAAACCCCACCTCCTCAACCGCAACAAGAATAAAACCCCCTGGTCCTGACCTTCCACCCCACTAACCTCCAAATGCAGCGCATTATCCTTTGCCATTTCCACCACCTACATTCAGACCCCACCAACAGAGATATAGTTCCCTCACTAACCCTATCTGCGTTCCGCAGAGACCATTCCCTCCAAGGTCCAAGTCCCCCCCACCCCCCCCCCCCACAAAATCCACCCTCCAATCCCGGCACCTTCACTTGCCACTGCAAGAGGTTAAGACCTGCACCCACACCTCCCCCCTCAGCTCCATCCAAGGCCCCAAAGATCCTTCCACATCCAGCAGAGATTTTCCTGCACATCCAAACACCTCATCTACTGTGTCCGTTCCTCTCAATATGGTCTCCTCTACATTGGGGAGACAGGACAACAACCTACGGAACATTTCAGGGAACATCTCTGGGACACAAGCACCAAACAACCCCACCACCCTGTGGCTGACCACTTCAACTCCCCCTCCCACTCCACCAAGGACATGAAAGTCCTGGGTCTCCTCCACCGCCAAATTCAAGCCTGGAGGAAGAACACGTCATCTTCCCACCTTGTGACCCTCCAACCACACAGCATCGATGTTGAATTCACAAGTTTCTTCATCTCCTCTCCCCCCATCTCATCCCAGATCCAACCATCCAATTCGGCACTGACCTCTTGAACTGTCCCACTTGTCCATCTTCCTTCCCACCTATCCACTCCACCCTCCTCTCCGACCTATCACTGTCACCCCCCCCCCCCCCCCCAACCTGGATCGACCTATCACCTTCCCAGCTACCTCACCCCTAACCACACCCCCACCCTTTTATTTATCCCTCAGCTCCCCCCCCCCCGCCCCCAAATTCTTGATGAAGGGCTTATGCCCGAAACGTCGATTCTCCTGCTCCTCGGATGATGCCTGACCTGCTGTGCTTTTCCAGAGCCACACTTTTCAACTCTAATCTCCAGCATCTGCAGTCCTCACTTTATCCACATGGATTGTAAGAACTGGGAAGTTACATTGAAACAGTACAAAACTTTGGTTAGGCCACAGCTGGAATACTGTATGAGGTTGTGGTCACCATACTATAGGAAGGATGTATTTACAATGGAGGGTGCAAAGAAGATTCATGAAAATGTTACTGGGATGGAGCAGTTTATTTATGAAGAAAAGTCAGATGAGCTCTGTTTTTTTTTAACAGAGAAGGTTGAGAGGGTACCTGATTGAGCTGTACAAGATCATGAGAGGCATGACAGAGTGGATAGGAAACATCCCTTCCTCTAAATTGAAGGGGACATAATTTTAAGGTGTGAAGCAAGAGCTTTGAAGGGGATTTGAGGAAAAACGTTTCATCTGGAGGAAGGTGACAATCTGGAATGGAATGCTCAGTAGAACTGTTGAGGTGGGAAATCTCACAACTTTTAAAAAATATTTGGATGAGCACTTGAAAAGTTGTTCTATTCAAGACTATGTGCTGGAAAGTGGGACTAATGTACATTTAGAGTAGTATTATCGGTGCAGACTCAATGGGCTGGAGGGCCTTTTCGGCATTGTATAATTCTATGATTCTGTGAAATGAGAGCTGGCTAGGATATAATTACTTACAATCAATTGGAAAATCTTTAGGTACTATGTAACATCTATAATTGTACAAAGTTGCACTGTTCACATTTAATTTATAATTTTTGAATGTCTGAGAAGAATAATTAAAAGTTTCAGGTTACATACAACGTTAGTAAGGCCCCAGTAAAAGGACTGACAACTCTTTCACTGTCAAACTAGGTTCCTTTTATAGCAATTATATTGTCAAGAATTTGTTTTCATACCATCATTTTCAGAGTGGTGTGAGTGCACAGTGTGGGGTTCTACAGTCTCGTCTCATTAATCTATAAAGAGAAAATTGAGGTTTAATTACCAATGAAATGTTTCAAATTATAAAATAGATAATTTGGAATATAGCCACAAGGTGTAGGTTGAGGCATATAGAATGGGCAAGTATTTATGGGCAAGTTAGACAAAAACAAGTGGGGCGGGGTGAGTGGTGTGGTGGTCTGGAATAGTTTAGATGGCTTGAGTGTGGTGCAGTATATAGCCAACAGTGTGTTTTCAATTCTGCCTTATGTACTTCTTGAGCCCTGCCTCTTAGCCTTGCCCAATAGTGATATCATAACATGAACCATGATTAGCAAACTTTGGACATCATGAAAGGTATGTGAAAAGATACCTTTCCCAAGCAGCCATTGAATGTATTCAGGGCAGAGTTTTTAATAGCATAAGGCTGTTATGGGGGTTGCAGGAAAGAAACTGGGGTTGAGACCACTACCAAATCAGTCATAAATTTAATAAATTGTAGAGCAGGCTTGGAGAGTCAAACACCCTATTTCTGCTTCCAAATCCTATTTTTATGTCAGAACACAAGAGAAAGAAATGTGTTGAAATTAGATGAACTAAGGTCCAATTTAAGGGTGGATTTCTCATGTGAAATGCTATATTTCTGAAAATATTGATATTAAATAAAATTGATGACAATATAGTAACTATGAGAAAAAAAACGACTTGAAGTTGAGACACACAATGTAGTTTTGTCATCCCTTGTCTTAACACAAAAACTGACCTTAGAAGTGTTAAACCAGCTGGGAGGAATTTATTACATGCACAAAAAGGCAGTCCGGAATGCTACACCACAATACAATTTCAAGTTTTCTTCCTGTAGATTTAATCAAATTATGCTGCACCTAGTGCTCGTTGACTTGTCAAGTTTCATCTGCTAGTGATTGATAATCGTTTTGTATTTGGCCTAACTTGCCTTGCTGCTGAAAATTAAGAGGTTCCTCTTACTTAAAGGGGACGATCCTACCTCAATCTTTTGAGGATTTCAATTCCTACCATTTTCCTTCAAACGTCTGTTCAGCACTGAAAACGTGGAAGGTTCAAATGAGACCATTTCTTAACTAAATCAGTGTAGTTTTCTTGAGTAGTCTCACTGACATCTACTTCACGTGCAAGAGGTCTGCAAAACCGGTTTCTGAGTTGCACGATATTAATGTGTCAATTTAAGCAGGATGTATGTCAGTGGGGTCACACTAAGTACATACAGTACTCGTATTTCCATTTGCAGAAATGGGTGATGACTACTTTTAAGATATAGGTCAGACAGTCCTTACCAGTAAACTGGGATAAACATTGACACAAAGGAGCTCCTTCCTGCAGCAGCCGAGGATGCCAGGCGCCTGATATTAGTCTTCATATGTTTAGGCGGCACCTTAATCCGCTCTTAAATTGAGTTTTGTTTTTCTTTCTCTTTCACCGAAGATGCACCGTGCCCGTTGCCGAGATGAGGGGGTGCAGTCTGATCGCTGCTGCAGTGCTTTGTCTCTGCGCGGACGCTGTTGCCACAGCAACCAGGAATTGTCGCGTTTTTAGCCGGCCCTTGGTCTGAGCGGGAAGGTAGCTTCTTGGCATCCAGCACCTTCACAGCCCCCCTCCCACCAGGAAGGAGCTTGCATGACAGGATGATCCTGGGATGGGGAAAACCAGTCCCTAACAAGGGGCTCGCTCATGAGGGAGGAAGCAGTGACCACCAGCAAAAGAATGGAAGTTCGTGAATTCAGAGTATTAGAGAATATTTGAGTCAATGGGGTAGCACGCTCCCTTGAGAGCTCAGCAGGGAATTCGGTAGTTCTGTTTTTTTGTGAATTGCCTGAGGCCCATAGATGAGGATCCCATGAACAGGATTAGGAACCAATGGTAGAACCGACAAATCTCAGGTCGATGATGATGGAAAAGTTGGAACCTCAGTTAGGTAATATCTGCTTATAGGTAGAGGATCCGTTGGGAAGAGGACGTATTTTCTTTAAGCTTTCTTTTCTCCCTCATCTTTTTGTTTTGGATGAGTTAGGAAGCTTCTTGATTATTAAGGGATTCAAGATTATTGGTGGTAGTCAGGAAAGTAGAAGTGAGGCCACAATCAGATTGGCCATCATCTTATCAATAGCAGTGCAGGTTCAAGGAGATGAATGTTCTACTCCTGATTCCAACTAATCTTAGTATATTACTCAACGAAAATGGGAGGCAAATGCAGATAAAAAAGCAGGGTTGTGATGCATGAAGAAATGAACAAAGGACAGCCCAGGCTTTTAGTATGTATCCTTTATTGGTCAGAATATTGAGTATAAGAATTGAGAGGTCATGTTGCAGCTGTGCAGGACGTTGGTTAGGTCACTTTTGGAATATTGTGTGCAGTTCTGGTCTCCTTCCTGTTGGAAGGATGCTGTGAAACTTGAAAAGGTTCAGAAAAGATTTACAAGGATGTTGCCAGGGTTGGAGGATTTGAGCTATAGGGAGAGGCTGAATAGGCTGGAGCTGTTTTCGCTGGAGCATCAGAGGCTGAGGGGTGACCTTACAGAAGTTTATAAAATCATGAAGGGCATGGATAGGGTGAAGAGACAAGGCCTTTTCCCTAGGGTGGGGGAGTCCAGAACTGGAGGGCATAGGTTTAGGGTGAGAGGGGAAAGATATAAAAGGGACCTAAGGGGCAACTTTTTAACACAGAGGGTGGTGCATGTGGAATGAGCTGCCAGAGTAAGTGGTGGAGGCTGGTACAATTACAGCATTTAAAAGGCATCTGGACGGGTATTATGAATAGGAAAGGTTTAGAGGGATATGGGGCAAGTGCTGGCAAATGGGACTAGATTAGGTTAGGATATCTGGTCGGCATGGTTCATCAGATTATTGTAGGTTGATGTTGAAGAGAAAAGAACCATTGTGAATTCTTCAAACCTTGAAGTATTAATACTAATGCAACCTTTCATTGTATTTAATGCCTAAGTGTGAAAGAGGACACAAGAGAGCATCAAATGGGTTTGATTTACAAAGGATTAAATTTTTAAAAGCTGTTTAGACCTGGATACATTCAACCTGAATTGTTGGCTCTGTTTCTCACTCCACAGATGCTACTAGACCAGTTGAGTATTTCCAGCATATTCTGTTTTTATTTCAGATTTCCATCATCTATAGTATTTTGCTTTTGTAAAAATAAAACAGTTCTGAGGATAAAACAGTTGGACAGAATTCAGAACTGAAGGATATATTTGAACCATGCCCTTCTTGATATAGGAGAAACTGGGAAAATGTTACCATACCTCAAGTAATTTTAAAAATCCTATTTGATCAAGAGTTCAGTAAAATGTAAGCACATATTTATAATCCAACCTCTACACTCCCCACCATCAAACTCACAGACACACATAAGGTCATCTGTTGTCAATTGTTATTGTGTAGTAAGTAATAAACTGCTGGGAAAATGAGAAAGCTGGAAAGAGAGAAGGCAGATCACATTCCCAGTGTAAACCCATCTCATAATTTCCATTCCCCACACAACAACTAATTAACCCTGGTGAAGAAATGAGTCAAATTCTCTGTTTTATTACCACAGGGATTGCAAAGCTCAATTTTGTTTGTTTATAATTAAACCTAATGTCTCTTACCATGATTTGTGCATGGGAACCTAATTTAATATTTCCAAGTTCATTGGTGACAGAAAACTGTGGGAATGTGAATCATGAGAAGGATGCAAAGAGGCTTCAAGGACATTTAGATATGTGGAGTAGTTGAGCAAGAATCTGGCAGATCAATTATAAAATTGGAATTGTGAAGTAATCCATTTTGGTTGGGAAAACGGAAATGGGTGTTTTTTTAATTAGATAGTGACAGATTGGAAGTATTGGTTTCCAAATGTATTCTTGTTGATGAATTGCTGAAAGGTAACATGAGGTTCAATAAGCAACTAAGAAGGCAAATGTCCTTACACTTTTACTCCAGAAGGATTTGAAGACACTAGTAAAGATGCCTTGCCGTAACTACTTTGAACTTAGTGTGACTGCACCTGAAGTATTATATAAAATTTTGGTTTCCTTATCCAAGAAAGGATATGTTTGCCACAGAAGGAGTGCAACAAAGGTTCATCAGACTGATTCCCAAGATGGCAAGACTGTCCTATGAGGCAAGATTGAGGAAACCAGGTCTGTTTTCTTTAGAATTTAGAAGAATGAGAGGTGATTTTCTTGAAACAAAGGAAATTCTTATATGTCTCAACAGGACAGATGCAGGAAGGATGTTTCCTTTGGTTGGGGTAAGGGTATGGAACCAAGGGATACAGTCTCAGAATACAGATGAGAACTGTCTTCACTTAAAGCATGGTACACCTTCACCTATACTGCTGTAGATGCTCAGTCACGAGTGTGTTCGAGGGGAGATCAATAAACATTCAGATATTAGACACATTGAGGGATATGGTTTTACCCCACGTAAATGGTGTTGAGGTAAATTATCAGTATAATAAGCTTCAGGATCTGAACGACCTCTTCCTGCTCCTACTTCCTGTATCTGTTCAAATCAGCTCCCAGTACTTTCGTGAGATTAGATGATTTTCTGAAGAGGTGGGCGGAGTTACAACTATTTTGGGGACTTGCGCTGCGATCCCGTCTAATGTTACCTCTTGAAAATGGCAGAGGATCAATCATCCCCATTGCAGATGCTGCCCTGATGTCATTCAGACTTGCCTACGTTTATTTTAAGTTCGAGCAGTTCTTTACATATTGTCCAAAATATACAGTAGCCACGAGGGATGCTGGAGTGGTAGCATCCCTACCTCTGATCCCGGAGGTCTGGGTTCAAAACCCACTAGGTGTGTAATATTGACACTGAATGGGCTGTTTAAAAATATCTACAGCAGATGTGCCAGTGTCGGCGCCCGAGGCGTCCCGTAGAGATAATAATGAAGATACATCAGCTTCACAACAATTAAGCATAACATCCAATTAAAGTGAAATAAACTGACGGTAAAGCGTATAGGTACACTCTACCTTTTGGCAGTTGGCTTACAGACAGCAGAGTTTTTTTTGTGTGTGTGTTTTGAATGGCATCTTGTCAGGGGCAGGGCTGAGGACATTGCTGCCTGTGCCGCCTGAGACTGGCTCCACCTCGCTCCCTCTCCCTCTCCGCATTCCCAATGGTGTGACGAGCTACACTGACAAGCCGATTGGCTGCAGCACTCGGCTACATTTCTCCATTTATGGACTGATTGGCAGAATTACTGCATTCACCGGGACGACCATTGACCAGTTCTCCCTCCCTCTCTGGCTGCACAGCGTTCAGAGACACTCCGGAGCTACAAGGACTGATTCATCCAAAGGAAAACCTGATTATTCCTTTCTCTTTTCTTCCCCCCCCCCCTCTCTTTGAAACATGGATCCAGTCTGTTGATATCTCCCTCCATCGTGGGCTCCTGCATCGACAGTAGATGGAGTTTAACTTTGTCTCAAAGGCTGGGGATCGCCGGTGAAGAGCACATAGTAGGTGGCACCGTCTCGTCTTAGGCAGCAAACTCTTCTCGGAGCCGGTATAAATTCTAAGGAAGCGCAATGGTAAGTCTGAGCATTCTAACAGTTGCCTTTAGAAAAGGGCTTAAGGATATCTTCCCCGCTACCCTCCACCCCCCCGCCCATTGGGACAGTTGTGCAGAACACTTATCCTCGGTTCAGCAGCACCCAGATCAGTTCCAATTCAGTTTAGAACAAAAAGACTGTTTCCAAAACTGACTTTAAAACCTGTAGTAGTCCGGCCTTCTGATTGCGGTGGAAGTGACCGATAGGGAGCGCTCCTTGGACAACCGCAGAATATCCACAGCTTGGGAATGCCGAACTAGTCCAAAGTTCAATAAATAGAACGCATCAGGAATAAACATTCAAACTCCCAAGGTGCGTTATTTCTCTCTGTGCCTCATTTTAAGTGTTTTGAAAACTGGAACAAGGGGGCAGGGAAGTGGCATTCGTAATTTCATCAATCCAAGTGGACAGTAATCTTAATAAAATTTTTAAAGGATCGCACTAATAGAAAATGAAATGGAACTTGTTCCGATGTTGTCTCCAAACTGCAGTGACCACACGTCGCGGAAATGTATTATTCTATGTAATTGAATATTGTTGAAAACGGAGACAGTGACGGCTGCAGATGCTGTAGATCAGCGTCAAAAAGTGTGGTGCTGGAAAAGCAGAGCAAGTCAGGCAGCGTCTGAGGAGCAGGAGAGACGACGTTTCTTCCTGATGAAGGGCTTATGCCCGAAACGTCGATTCTCCTGCTGCTCGGAGGCTGCCTGACCTGCTCTAGTTTTCCAGCAACACACTCTCGGCTCTATTGCTGAAAAATGCAGACTCTACAGGCCGTGTGTTTTACTAATCCAGTATTTGGTTTGGGTTGGTAAACCATTGTTTATAGTTGCTACTTCCATTGTAGCAAAAGTAAACTATCGGTCATGGGGATGAACAGTTCATGCATATTAAAGATTCCTGATTTGTCCTTCTCTACAGACTCTTTTGTAACTGGCAGCAAAGTTTCAATTTGCATTATCTTAATTAGATTTTGGGCAGTTCGACTGTTATTAAAAATACAAAGATGAAACTAATGTTTACGTGACGGTGAGTCATTTCTGAAGGAATAAATGAGTTCTGCTCGAAAGCGTCGAAATATGTATTTCTACATATTATTCAAGGAGCATCGTCAAACTTTATACCGAAGTTGACCAACCCGTCGAATACATATGGTAGATTATCCCTACAATTTTGTCGAATATTATTTATCTTATGCTACTGTGTAAAACTGGTCTAATACTGGTGTGCAGCTATGGAGTTGGGTATGACCACTGATCATTGTTTATGTTCATCACTGATTGTTGTCTTTGCGATTATCACGTATACGAACAGCAATCATCTATTCATCCAGGCTGTTTCTGGCAGTCATCTGTATAGTAATCTTAGAACAGTTCATCAGTTTTTCTTCTCAGTCTCACTTTAGTATAAGAGCTTTGCAATTTTCTAAGCCTGTCATTAGCTTTACCAGTATTATTTATTTCTGTGTTTCCCATTCAGCACCATGCATATTTCCTATCTTCAACAATGCAACACGTTTGAGTGGATAGGTAAGGAATTGCACCTGTGTGGAGGCAATCAAATGGACAGCAATGTGCCCTTCCCCAAGTGTGCCTGTGACCCAAATGACAGTGTTCAGGCAATGCTTGGACCTCTTAGTTGTCTGTAAGGGGAGACAGATAGGTACACAAGAGAGAAAGAAATGCAGACATGTTGATTAGATGAAAGAGGCAGGCAAGAGACTTGTGTGGAGGGACTCTAGCATGGGCCAGTTGGGCAAAATGGCCTGTTTCCAAGCTGTAAATTCAATGCAAGTCTTGTGTTTCAGAATGAGAACAACTCATTGTATTTAAACACCTTTAAATTTTGTCTTCAGGAAAATGTTTTGATTTCATATTTATTGAAATGTTCATAAAGACAAGTGCATACAATTACATTTAATAATGAACTGACAGACTGCCAGAAAAGCATTATCTGTGATTCAAGTCCATGTATCGACTGCTAATAGTGATTGTTTTGGAGTCTAATTTAACAAGACACAGAAAGTGACCCAGTGAGCCAAGTATAAAACAAAACCTTGTGCCTGTTAATTTATTTTGAAATGAAGCTCTGAAACTCTTGTAGAATTAGTTGTGTACAATACATGTGGTGTCATGGTTAGCTAGAAGCCAAATGACTGTGATAATACAGAGCTTTACTGTTGTGTCATACAGTACCACAGAGCAGCTAGACATGAATATACAAATAACATAAGAACTAGAAGCAGGAATAAGCAATTCGGCTCCTTGAGCCTGCTCTGTCATTTATACTACCATGGCTGATCTCATCTCAGCCTCAACTCCACTTTCCTGCTTGTTTCCCAAAACCCTTTAACCCATTACTAATTTAAAAATCTGTTTATTTTCCCCTTAAATTTATTCAGTGTCCCAGTGTCCACTGCACACTTGGGAAATGAATTCTATGGATTCAGGATCATGTGAGAGATGTAATTCCTCCTCATCTCTGTTTTAAGTCTGCCACCCTTCACTTTAAATTGACTTCTCATTTTCGATTTCCCCACAAGATAAAACATCCACTCCTTGTCTACTTGGTCAATTGTCTTTAGCATCTTATATACATCAATTGGATCTTCTCTCATCCTTCTAACCTCTAGTGAATATAAGCCTAAACTGCACATTGTCACCTCATAAAACAAGTCTTTCATCTCCAGAATAAATATAGTGAACCTTCTTTGAACTGCCCCCAATTCAATTACATTCTTCCTGTAATGCATGGTGACCAAAACTATGTGCAGTACTCCAGATATGGACTCATCAATGCCTTGTATAATTGCACCCATAATCTGTACTTTTATATTCCATTCCTTTAGTAATAAATAGTAAAACTCAAATGACCTCCTTATTACCTACTGTACCTGCATATTGGGTCTCTGCAACTCATGCCCAAGGACACCAGGATCCCTCTACAATGAAGTTTCTCTCCATTTAGACAATGAGTTGTCTTTTTTATATTCTTCTGACCAAAATAGGTAATGTCACACAGTATGTCTGGAACCTGTGAATCCCTGACATCAGCTTTTTAACCAGAAAGCACTTTCTTCCAGTAAGGAAAGGGAAGTCATACTGTGGAGGAGTCAGTCAAAAGATTTAAATCCATGCTGATAGCTGCAGCATCTGAGAATTGGAAGAGGTTACCAGCCTAGTCTCATTTCCAGGGAATGGTACAAGATGTAGTGTAACCTATGCAATTAAAAAAATGCAGAAAAATTTGTTTGATGATTTGCTGAACAATACAGATAGGCAAGATTTGGATACCCATATTTGATCTCCATTTTTTCTGGTGTGCAGGAAGCAGTGCTGCAG
Source organism: Chiloscyllium plagiosum (assembly GCF_037043375.1). Taxonomy (NCBI): domain Eukaryota; kingdom Metazoa; phylum Chordata; class Chondrichthyes; order Orectolobiformes; family Hemiscylliidae; genus Chiloscyllium; species Chiloscyllium plagiosum. Next base: position 21,745,820 of record NW_028270177.1, read on the forward strand.
GGAGATTTTTGTTCCTTGCTGTGGTAAAGTGACATTGCTAGATGTGGATATATGAATGTTGGGTGACATCGCTGGAAATGGATGTATGAACGCTGAGTGATAATGGGGTCTGTGACAAATGACAGATATGTTCCTACAGCTTGCTATTGTTCATTATAAAGACTTGTATTTGAATAATAGTACAGTACTTGGTTGAGATACTGGTGAACCTGGTGGCTGTGGAATTATGCCTAAGCAAAAAAAAAAAGTTGCTTTCTAATAGCAATGGGAAGAAATGTGACCTCAGTTATGATAATGTTTTTAATGTAACATAAAACAAATGTGCACTCTTAGACATCTCATCATTAAATCCCTCATGTTTCCCTCAAAGTCCATAATCTTGTTTTTAAAATTTGAATGATATTGAAATATAATTCTTGATTATTTCTGATCTGTTCAACTTTAAAATCAGTTTAATGTGAGAGTGATACCTACCTGGTATAATTTGTGGCAGTGAAGATTGTTGGAGTCATTATCTGATTTGATTAATCTTGGTCTTTCAGGGATATTACTGTTTATAGTATGCAGTATATTGCGTGCGTAGAGACAGGATCCACGTGTCTTTATTTCTTCACATTTAAAAATCTGCAAACTTCTTTACCTCACAAACCAATATTTGAAACAAGTGAAATAATAAAGAACAGACAACCTCTAACTAGGTGATGTTGATGACATTTTTTAAAAAAATTGTTGTCATAGGGTAGCAACAAACTCTGCTGTAATTGGAAAATAGATTTAAAGTAACCAATTGCAATGTTAAACAGATTTCTGCGAATTAATTTCAAAGTTAGTTTCAACAGTTAATCATCACACTTTGCTGTGCACAAAAATGCTTTTGCTTTCACCTACATAAAGAACTATCTAGGGCTTTGAGAGATCTCAGGACATTTCAGATTATTTCATATGTAGTGAAGTAGTTATAAAGCTTAGTCACCAAGACAGAGAGACATTACAGCAGAATCATTAACAATGATGAGTGTCCTTCACAGTAATTAATTGTATGTGAACCACTTCAGGACAATTCAGTGATTTACAAGGGAATGTAAGTCAGGTTCTCTCACTCTTTTCTGTCTTTTCTGCTTCCTTACAGCAGCTGAAATAAAGGAAAGGTTATACTTGCATTTATTTATCATGTCTCATTTAAAATTTCTCAAAGCACTTTACAGGGTTTTGAAGTTTACTCACTGTTTTGGTTACAAATGAAGCAGCCATTCTTCACTAGCAAGATCCCTGATATGAATGACCTGTTTATATTTTTAATAGTCTTGGATGAAGTAGCAAAATCAGCTAAAACACTGGGCCCAACCCCCGCTTATTCTTCAAGTGTGTTCATGTCAATCTGTATACAGTGGAGGAGCTTAACAGCTCTTCTGAGAAATCACATCTTTGACAATGTAACAAAGACAGAAATTGCTGGAGAAACTCAGCAGTTATTGGCAGCATCTTTAGGAAGAAAACAGAGTTAACATTTCGAATCCAGCGACTTTTCATCAGACAATGTGACACTGCCTCAGTGCTGCACATGAATTATTTATTTATTTATCGCAAAAATATACTTTCTTCATATAAATAAATCTTTATGTACATGTACAGTTAATGAAGCCATTCAGATCTATACCGTCTTTACCTACAGAGAATAAATTAAGTCTTGACATACACCATTCTCTACATTTACAATCAACCTCTTGGCATTTAGCTAAGGCATCAGCACAGCCCAATTACTGAATGGACCACTATTATTCTTTAGCAGCAGGACCTTAAACAGTGGTCTTTCACCACTGCACCTTGGTGGTGGCTGCCCCAAACTTTAGCATGTCCCTCAGCACGTAGTCCTGGACCTTAGAATGTGCCAGTCTGCAACACTCAGTTGGGATAACTCCTTCAACTGGAAGACCAGCAAGTGTCGGGCAGACCAAAGAGTGTCTTTCACCGAGTTGATGGTCCTCCAGGCACAGTTGATGTTTGTCTCGGTGTGCTTCCAAGGGAACAGGCCGTAGAGCACGTAGCCCCAAGTCACAGAGCTGCTTGGGACGAACCTTGAGAAACACCACTGCATTCCTCTCCAGACTTCCTTTGCAGAGGCACATTCCAGAAGGAGGGGTATGACAGTCTTGTCCCCTCCAAAGCCACTTCAAGGGCAACATACAGTGGCACAGAGAGTTCGGGCATGCATAAAGAATCTCCCAGGCAGGTCCCTTCTCACCACCAGCCAAGCCATGTCCTGGTACTTGTTTGGAAGTTCTGGTGATGATGCATTCTGCCAAATGACTTTGGCAGTCTGACCAGGGAACTACTCGACAGGATCTTCCCTCTCCTTTTTCTGAAGGGTCTCAAGGAAACTATGTGCTGACTACTTCCTGATGAACTTGTACTCAAAGCTGGAGAAAGTGAGGACTTCAGATGCTGGGGATCAGAGCTTAAAAGTGCAGCAGGTCAGGCAGCATCAAAGGAGAAGGAGAATCGACGTTTCAGGCATAAGCCCTTCTTCAGGAATGAGGAGGGTGTGCCAAGTAGGCTAAGATAAAAGGTAGGGAGGAGGGACTTGGGGGAGGGGCATTGGCAATACGATAGGTGGAAGGAGGTTAAGTGAGGGTGATAGGCTGGAGAGGGGGTGGGGCGGAGAGGTCAGGAAGAAGATTGCAGGTCAAGAAGGCGGTGCTGAGTCTGAGGGTTGGGACTGAGAAAAGGTGGGGGTAGGAGAAATGAGGAAGCTGGAGAAATCTGCATTCATCCCTTGTGGTTGGAGGGTTCCTAGGCGGAAGATGAGGCGCTCTTCCTCCAGGCGTCGTGTTGCCATGGTCTGGCGATGGAGGAGGCCAAGCATCTGCATGTCCTTGGCGGAGTAGGAGGGGAAAATTAAAGTGTTCAACCATGGGGCGGTTGGGTTGGTTGGTGCAGGTGTCCCAGAGGTGTTCTCTGAAACATTCCGCAAGTAGGCGGCCTGTCTCCCCAATGTATAGGAGGCCACATCGGGTGCAGCGGATGCAGTAAATGATGTGTGTGCAGGTGAATTTCTGATGGATATTGAAGGCTCCCTTGGGGCCTTGGAGGGACGTGAGGGGGGAGGTGTGGGCGCAAGTTTTGCATTTTTTGCGGTTGCAGGGGAAGGTGCCGGGAGTGGAGGTTGGGTTGATGGGGGGTGTGGATCTGACAAGGGAGTCGCGGAGGGAGTGGTCTTTCCGGAACGCTGAGAGGGGTGAGGAGGGAAATATATCCTTGGTGGTGGGGTCCGTTTGGAGGTGGCGGAAATGACGAAGGATGATCCGATGTATCTGGAGGTTGATGGGGTGGTAGGTGAGGACTAGTGGGGTTCTGTCCTGGTGGCGATTGGAGGGGCGGAGTTCAAGGGCGGAGGAGCGGGAAGTGGAGGAGATGTGGTGGAGAGTATCATCAACCACGTCTGAAGGGAAATTGCGGTCTTTGAAGAAGGAGGCCATCTGGGTTATTCGGTATTGGAATTGAACTCCTGGGAGCAGATGCGGCAAAGGCAAAGGAATTGGGAATATGGGATGGCATTTTTACAGGGGGCAGGGTGGGAAGAGGTGTAATCTAGGTAGCTGTGGGAGTCAGTCGGTTTATAGTATACGTCCGTGTTGAGTCGGTCGTCCGAGATAGAGATCGAGAGGTCTAGGAAGGGGAGGGAGGAGTCTGAGACAGTCCAGGTAAATTTGAGGTCGGGGTGGAAGGTGTTAGTAAAGTGGATGAACTGTTCAACCTCCTCGTGGGAGCATGAGGTAGTGCCGATACAGTCATCAATGTAGCCTATTGGTACTCAAAGTTGTTTTCCTTCACAAATTTCTCTACAAAGGGCAGGTGATACAGAACGGTCCAACTACTTGGAGTGTTCAGCGGCAGAGAGGTCAGGCCCATCCTTTGCAATGCTGGGAACAGGTAGATCTTGAGTATGTACTGAGGGTCTATACTCAGCTTGGTGTAACCACACACAAAGGTGGACATCAAGATGAGGGTAGTGTTAGGTGTGGAGTGTCAGCATAGATTATTAGCTCAAGCTCTGATGCGCAATGTTAACTGGCCACCTTCTGACCCAGAGTGATTGAACTATCGGCTAGGTTAAAGTGACACAAATTAATTTAAATTAAAACTCATACTTTTTTGTTCCCCTCCCCCCCTCCAACAACATCAGCCACCAACACTGAAAATTTAGCTAAATTGGTGCTGTTTTTCACTGTCTGGAAAAACAGACAATGGGATCAGTCATAGGCTCCATCCAGCAGATCCAAAGTAGTAGGTCAGTATACAAGCATCTGTTTCTCATTAGAACCAGGCCTCTCCAAGGTGCCTGTGAGGCAGTCTCACAGTGGAAGAGTGTGTGCCTTATTTTCAGTCTGTGATGTAGGTGGATTGTTGAGGATGAAAATATCAGTTGAAGTAGCAAACTGTAAAATTGTACACTAAGAGCAGAGTGGTTTTCTCTGAAGTACCTCAGCAACAGTCAATACAGATGTTTTGTTTGAGTTGCTGATTACAGCATTTTGACTGGTTATTCCTGCATATTTGGTTAGGACAGCAATCGGCCTGTGAGCAGAAATACTGTTGAACACATTATGCAGTATTCACTTGAGAATGATTGAACAGGCTGCATTCAGTTTTTGCTATTTTTGAGAATAATGCATTCAAGTAAATGTTAGGTGTGAGTATTCAGTATTTTACTGAAAGTCTGTCTTTTGTTATATTGCCATTATTGTTAACTCTACAATATTTTACTACAATGTTACCTATGCAAAACTAATACCATTTTGACTTCTAACATTGTAGAAAGCATTTTTTTGGTGCTAACTGAAATTTAAATTGTTTGCTTTTGTTACAAACATACATTTAAAAAGTGCACCAATGTGTCATCTGGAGATTTCAGTTCATTAATTAATAGACACTTACAGCACAGAGGCCACTCAGCCCATTATGTCCACGCCTGTCAACAAATATCTGACTGCACTAATTTTTAAGCTTTTGGTCCATGGTCCTGGAGTTACTTTGGTAACTCAATTCATTATCTGAGCGTTTCGGACAGGGTGTTCCAGACTCATACCATCCTCTGAGTGAAAATTTTCTCCTCAGTCCTCCTCTTTGCCTTCTACCTCTTAATATGAATCTATGCCTCCTGCTTATTGACCCCTCTGCTAATGGAAAATGTGTCATCCTTACTCCCCTTTCTATGCCCCATATAATCTTATATACCTCTATCATGTTCCCTCTCAACATTTGCTGCTTCAAGGTAAACAACTCCAATCTTTCCTCATTTCCCAGACCTTCCAATCCAGCCAGCACCTTGCCAAATCTCCTCTGCATCCATGAAATCACATCCTTCCTATAATGCGGTGACCAAAACTCTGTGCATTATTCCTGTTGAGGCCTACCCAGTGTTCTATACAGTTCCACCATAAGCTCCTTGCTCTTCAATTCTATTCTATTTCTCAGCTGAAAAAGGGAAGGATACATGTCCTTCTTGACCACCTTGTCTACCTGCTCTGCTACCTATAGGGTCTATGGAAATGCAAAGCTGATAGCACAGGCAAATTTTTTCATATTTTAGATCTATTTTCTGGGTCACAGAAGAAACTGGAGTGGTCATCTAAAAGGAAATGTTAGGCTCCTGTGGCATGATATGTCCCCTGTATCCCTGATTGCAAGTTCAGTGCCAGGGGCTACCCTTTGATCTCTGGCAATAGCCTCCTGCCTGCCACCTGACTTTGTGTTTCCAATTCTTGCACGTTTTTGGTAGGACACTGATGCTGTACAGATGAGATCCAGGAATTTACATCATCTGAGCCTCACAGTGCCGTAGTTGAACTGGTTTGATGCTTGCTTTGGTGCCCATCCCAATCGTTCCCAAGTTAAAATAGACTCTAGTTTCTTAAAGGACTACACTACACTTTGTATATTTTCATTACTCTGAAATAATGCATAACACAGCTAAGATTCCTTATCCTTGTGATTTTATTTAGACTTTTTAAAATCCTGTTTCTAATCATCATGTAAATCTATTTGTAAATATATTAACAAAATAAGTTCCGATTTTAAGCTTATTACATATGTTATTCACTTTGAATTACACAGTATGTGGAAATCAAATGTTAGGTTATAAAAGGATTGAATTTTGCAGGTACCACTGAACAACTTATTTTATTGATCTTTGCTAGCATTATGCATTACCCAATAATACACAGAGTCTTGCATTTTACATTAGGACAGAGTTGTGTTCAGCAGGCACAGCTGCTTGCACAGCATCACCAGAGCAAACACTGTGGATTTCTCCATTAATAGGTAGCCTTTTTTTGTATAAGATTTTTATTTATAGCCACTTTCAGTGAGAATTTCCCTTGCTTTGCTTTACACAGGAAAAGAATACAAGCAATAGGAATATACTTTGAAGAAATACCTAAATGCATCATCAATGAGAGATTTTTAGTAGACTTCTAGCAGATATGAATAGAAGTAGCAAATCAGTGATTTGGGGAGAGAGTTTTAAAGCAGGGTTGAGACTGGTGAAATAGAGACTGGGCTCTGGCAAGTGGTCAGCATGAGAAACAGAAGTAATCCTAGAGTAAATGACTAAAAACATACAACTGAAATATGATATCTGAACATAATTCATAGTCAAATTCATACATTTAGTAAACTTTATAATATTGTCTTATTATCAATACATCATTCTAGACTTGGTTTAGTGGGCAGTACACATACATACAAGTCAGAACATTGTTTATGTCCTGGTCCAAAGTATTCACCACAAAATCTAGACTGACACTCCAATATTCAGGGAGTACTGCATGATTGACAATAGACAATAGGTGCAGGAGTAGGCCATTCTGCCCTTCGAGCCAGCACCACCATTCATTATGATCATGGCTGATCATCCTCAATCAGTATCCTCTTCCTGCCTTATCCCCATAACCCTTGATTCCACTGTCCTTAAGAGCTCTATCCAACTCTTTCTTGAAAGTATCCAGAGACTTGGCCTTCACAGCCTTTTGGGGCAGAGCATTCCATACACCCACCACTCTCTGGGTGAAGAAGTTTCTCCTCAACTCTGTTCTAAGTGGCCCACTCCTTATTTTTAAATTGTGTCCTCTGGTTCAGGACTCACCCATCAGCGGAAACATGCTTCCTGTCGCCAGAGTGTCCAATCCTTTAATAATCTTATACGTCTCAATCAGATCCCCCCTCAGCCTTCTAAACTAAAGCGTATACAAGCCCAGTCGCTCCACTCTTTCAGCGAAAGATAGTCCCGCCATTCCGGGAATTGACCTCGTGAACCTATGTTGCACTCCCTCAATAGCCAGAATGTCTTTCCTCAAATTTGGAGACTAAAACTGCGCACAATATTCCAGGTACAGTCTCACCATGGCCCTGTACAGCTGCAGAAGGACCTCTTTGCTTCTATACTCAAATCCTTGGGAGTACATATGACATTAAACTGAGAGCCTAGCTGCCTTATCAATTGGATGTAAAAGATCCACTTGCACAATTTGAAGAAGAGCAGGAGGGGCTCCTTTGGTCTATGCTTTGTATTCATCTAACATCACTAGAACAGGTTATCTTGTCATTATCACATTGCACACAACAACGTTTCACAACCAACTGCTGAAGATCACATTTCATGTATTACAACAGTGTCTGTGCTTGAGAAAGTAATTGCTTGGTTGTCAAGTACTTTGGGACCTCCCACATTTGTAAAAGGAACTATATGTATGCAAATATTTACTTTATTTTCTTTTTTACTGTCATAGAGATGTAGAGCACAGAAACAGACCCTTTGGTCCGATTCGTCCATGCCAACCAGATATCCTAAACTAATCTAATTCTATTTGCTAACACTTGGCCCATATCCCTCTAAACTCTTCCTATTCATTTCCCAGATGCATTTTAAATGTTGTAATTGTACCAGCGTCCACCACTTTCTCTGGCGTTCATTCCATACATGCACCATCCTCTGCGTTGCTTAGGTCTCTTTTAAATTGTTCCCCTCTCTAACCCAAACCTATACCCTCTAGTTCTGGACTCCCCCACACCAGGGAAAAGACCTTGTCTATTTACCCTGTCCAGGTCCCTCATGATTTTATAAGGTCACCCCTCAGCCTTCGACACTCCAGTGAAAACAGCACCAGCCTATTCAGTCTCTCCCTATAGCTCAAATCCTATAACCCTGGCAACATCCTTGTAAGTCTTTTCTCAATCCTTTCAAGTTTCACAATATCCTTCTGATAAGAGGGAGATCAGAATTTCACACAATATTCCAAAAGTGGCCTAACCAATGTCCTATACAGCCGCAACATGACCTGCCAACTCCTGTACTCAATACTCTGACCAATAAAGGAAAACATACCAAATGCCTTCTTCACAACCCTATCTATCTGTGACTCCATCTGGAAGGAACTATGAACCTGCACTTCTTTCTTAAACTGTCTGATTATCATATAAGACAAATGTATAAATTTGAGTTCTTACAACTATTAATCTGTAAGTTGTGATTAGTGAATTTTACAAATACAGGTACATGTATTCAGATTCTCACTAAATCTGATGCAGAATATGAGAGAAGGAAAAGTTTTGATTTTGTATGTCGATCTTGAGGAATAGAATTTTGTTGAGAGTGTGGTGCTGGAAAACCACAGCAGGTCAGGCAGCATGGGAGGAGCAGGAGAATCGACAATTTGGGCATAAACCCTTCATCAGGAATGTTTGTGCCCGACACATCGATTCTCCTCCTCGGATGCTGCCTAACCTGCTGCGCTTTTCCAGCACCACACTGTTGGCTCTGATCTCCAGCATCTGCAGTCCACACTTTCTCCGAATTGAATTTTGTCTGCACTTTGGGCCAAATGTCTGCATCAGATGTTTCAGATAGGAGAAAATCGCTGGATGCAAAGTATTGAGTACATTTAACTTACCCAATATGAAGGATTTTATTGTATGCAAGTATAATTTATAAGTTTCAGACTTTGTTCAACTTTAGGACAATTTCTTCTTCAGATAGTTGTATGTTCAAGCTGATTCAGAAGTCCTGAGCATAATAATTTAGGAAAACACTTTTGTTTAGTCATGAAGGAATGTTGCACCAACAACTCAGTCATCTTTTAGTTGAAGCAATAAACTATCTTCTCTTTTGAATGAATGTACAAGATTTCATAGTCCTATTTGAAACATACCAGGAGTGCACTTTCTAGAGATGTGGTCAATAATTTCTCCTCCATCCACATTATTACAACAAATTAGCTGGTCATTATAAGTTGCACACAATTGGTTTCTGCGTTCTCCACATCACAATAGTGACAACATTTTGAAAAGTATTTACTTTGGTGGTTAAATATTTGTGCTATGTAAATGTTTCTTGAATTCTTTTTTGAAATTCATGATTTAAATACGAGGTGCCATGTGATTTAGGCAGAACCCACTCGAATCAGATAAAATATCCCAATGCTGGAAGCACTTCTAGGTAGCAGAGAATGTTCTTATCCTACATTATGGTCTGTATTTAAGCCCTGGGCTCTGAGCTGAGGGTATAGTGTTGTACTTTCCTACATTTCAGTCACACAAAAATTAGATTTTAATCATTACTTTTGAGACCTGCAAGCTTTAATGAAATACATGGCATGTTGCAAAGTGCACATTTATGTCTGTGCTTAATCTCCACTATGCTGCACCAGACTGCATTTCTTTGGGGGGGGGGGGGAGAGAAGAGCTGAAATTATTATTTATGCTCCAGTAATTAGCCACTCACGGTAAGTCATAATTGAAATGTCTCTTTGTGGCTGTTATCTGCTCGATTTAGTGACTCTGCTTGACAGAGATTATAGCCAATATAAAACAAATGTATTTATGGAGGATGTAGAGAAAACATTACAATCAACAGTCGAAATATAGGATGGAACATCTTTGCAAACTTTGGCATTTATATGTCTAGCGCATTGAAACAAAATCAGTAATTGAAAAGCTATGATTTAGAAAAACATGAAGGAATGTGGATAGGTATTTAATAAAATGTTTGACATTTAGGAAAAAAAAGTGCAAGGCATTCGGCCCTTTGAGTGCAGCATTGAGGAATTACTACACTGTTGGGGTGCTATACTTTGGATGTTTAACTGTTCATAAATTCTTCCTCTTTTCACGAACCTTCAATAAAAGAAATCTTTCACAACTCATGACATCCCAAGTTGCTTCACAATCAATTAATTATCAGTCAGGGAAATAAAGGCAAATACTACAGTCTATTTGCATGTGGCAAAGTCCACCAAGTAGTAAGGAGCTCAAAGTTAAATGAATGGATTACCAGTCTTGATGCCATTAGTAGAAGGGTAGATGTTGACCAATTATTGGAAACATATCTCTGCTTTACTTTGAACAACATCTGCAATGCTCAGCTGAGCATTCATAAAGGGTGCCTGTTAATGTTGCCAACCCATTCATTTGTTTAGATGCAGGGGGCATCTAATCAGGTGTGAGGGTCCAGGGTGAGGACTCCTCCCACCTTCCTGCCCATGCCAGTTTAAATCTCAGGCAGAAAGGCTCACAGACAGCCTTCCCACCTGGACACTAATTGAAGGCCTTAAAATGGTTAATTGATGCTCATGTAGCAGCGAACAGGGATTTACCATACAGGAAGCTTAATGTAGACTTTATTGAGTTCCATTTTGGGAGGAGCTCGTTCAAAGCCACTTCCTGTCAGTTTGAGGGATCCAGCATTGGAATGGAGAGCCTGCTGAAAACCAACTCACCCCCCCCCCCCCGCCACCCCCCAGCCCTTGCCTCCAATCCTGCCTATTCTGTGAGTTCCCCACACTGCAAAACCAACCCCTAGACCTGTCTCAAACGTATGACCTGGAGTCCCCTGTTGAACCTGAACTTCTAGTTGGTGCATTGCGAGCAATTTGCCAATGCCCAGAATGATGCTGACAGCAGTGGAAATCTGCCGGCCTCTAATTGGCTGTCAGCTCTTTGAAGATTAGATGTCATCCAAAGAGTTTACACCCATAGGGTCTTTGATCTAGCAAAGCATCTGCTACTGGCCATTTAATAAGTGATTCTTTACCAAAAGTAGCATTGCATGGCTCCTAATTGTTCTTCCGCCAGCAGGCAAGATCTCTATCATAAATATTAATTTCTGTCTAATATTTCATTTGAAGAAAAATGCAAGAAGCCCTTCATTCAAATCTCTGTCAGTGTGGAGTTAGATACCTCAACCAGTGCAGTAGTAAAATATTACTAAATGTTAAGGAGAAAATGTGTAGCCAGGCTTTGCAGTATGTATGGTTATCCAGTGATATTCTCCACTAGAAAAATGTGCTTGCACAGGTACTGAATGTGGACAGCTTTGGACCTGAGTATAACTCTCCTTTGGTCTTCCGCCCCATAATCAATAGCCATGACCAAAATCTGAACAAGATACAAGTACATTGAAACTGATATGATAAAAATACATAATATAATATTATTTTGGGAATTTAAGATTGTAAAGTAGAGGTAGAATAGGCGTGCAGTTTTAGTTCATGATGAGTTTCTTTAAAGTGGTCAGAGAGTCATTTGGAACAGTGAACTAATGACAACATTTCCAAGAAAGCAGATAAATTCAATCAAGTGCTTAGCAGGATGCCTAACGCCTCTGCTGATCATTGAGGAAGTGTTTACGATTTTGAACTTTTACAACACACAGAGAAACCAGATCTGTGACCAGTAGTGATTTGAGTTCCAGAGAAATTGGGTTCCCTTTCAGGAAAAAAAAATCCCAGTTGGAGGATTTTTATTTTGTGAAGTCTCCAAACTGTGTGACATTGTGGAGAATTTTTCAGCTGTCGGAATTGAAAATAAATTCTATTCATCAAAACAAGAACGAGTCAGTTAAGTGGGGAGTTAAAGAGTTAGGATCAGAATCACACTTCACTGGCATTATGCAAAAGATATTGCTGGAAAATTGGTTGAAATTTGCTTTGCTGTTTGTGTTAAGATCTTTCTAAACTGTCAGATCCATGGTGTTGTTTGTTTTTTTCTTTTGTAGTAAAAGAACTTGTGTTCTTTGTTGAAGAACAGTGGCAACCTCATGACAATAGACAATAGTTGCAGGAGTAGGCCATTCTGCCCTTCGAGCCAGCACCACCATTCAATATGATCATGGCTGATCATCCTTAATCAGTATCCTGTTCCTGCCTTAACTCCATAACCCTTGATTCCACAATCCTTGAGAGCTCTATCCAACTCTTTCTTAAATGAATCCAGAGACTTGGCCTCCACTGCCTTCTGGGGCAGAGCATTCCACACAGCCACCACTCACCTCATCTGTGTCCTAAATGGTCTACCCCTTATTTTTAAGCTGTGAAAAAAATAAGGGGTAGACCATTTAGGATAGAGATGTGTTCACCGGCTACAGTGGCTACTGTAGTAGTCAACTGCAAAGGTTAATCTTATGCTGGATTAAGTAACCTGGCATGGTGGCTCAGTGGTTAGCATTGCTGCCTCACAGCACCAGAGACCTGTGTTCAGTTCCTGCCTCAGGTAATTGTCTGCATGGAGTTTGCATATTTTCCCCGTGTCTGTGTGGGTTTCCTCAGGGTGCTGTGTTTTCCTCCCATAGTCCAAAGGTGTGCAGGTTAGATGGATTGGCCATTGGAACTGCAGGGATAGGGTCGGGTGGGGGTGGTGCAGGTGAGTCTGGGTGGGATGCTCCTCAGAGAGTTGGTGTGGACTTGTTGGGGCAAATGGCCTGTTTCCACTCTTTACGGATTCTACGGAATTCAGGGATCTGATTTGTCAAGCATTACAGTCAGCTGTGAACATAACACTAATCCTGAATGACCTACACTTTTGCGAGGAGTCAGCACCTTTTCAAATTAAAAGAGAGGAGAAATTGGTAAAAATAAATGGGAATTTAAGGGAGTAAGCAAAAACTGTAAAGTTATTCCCAAAAGCAGATGATTCAAAAGTCACTACTTAAGCACATTGTTAACAGAAATTAGTGAACATTGTTTCAAACTGTTTTCATTTGTAAAGTATGTATTGAGCAAGGCATTTTTTTTGCTGCAGTTGCCTGATTATTTTGATAAAACCTATGAGATCATTGAGTTCTGGATGGTGGTGACTGTGCTGTATGAGTAACTGTCTCTGGGAAATACTGTAATTTCTGTCTTTTCTTTTTAACCAATTGGAGTGGGAGGGATTTGGGGTAAACTCACATTGTCAGCAATCCTGAGGGATTGCATGCACTTTATCTTTCATCAACAGTGAGGCAGTTTTGACATGTCTACATTGTTTTCTGAAATGTGGTCCTCATAAATCCATTTCTAAGTGGTTATTCATGCTGCTTTTGGGTCTGGCTGAAAGCATATTGTGCTAACTTGAAGAGCAAACATTATAGATTTAACACCTAACATTTTATAGATGGTCACTGGACAGTGATCAAGAATAGGACTTTTTGATATATCAAACTTCATACATTGGGGACAACTATATCTAGTTGCACTTAACACAGACTAAAAATTGAACATGACCAGGTTAGTTCTGGGATAATGCGCGTTTCAGCAGTACGATTTGGCTAAAACATCGCTGAAGAATTAGGAAATGGTATTTTGGACAATGCTTATCTCTGCTCGCAAGAGCACAACTCCAGCTGGGATCAGTTCGTGCATGTCGTTCTGTGCATGTGCTGATGTCTGTGCTGAAAACTCCACGCAGTTCTGTGCATGGGCCCATGTCTGTGCTGCAATCTCCACGCAGTTCTGTGCATGGGCCGATGTCTGTGCTGAAATCTCCGCACAGTTCTGTGCATGGGCCGATGTCTGTGCTGAAATCTCCACGCAGTTCTGTGCATGGGCCGATGTCTGTGCTGAAATCTCCACGCAGTTCTGTGCATGGGCCGATGTCTGTGCTGAAATCTCCACGCAGTTCTGTGCATGTGCCCATGCCTGTACTGAAATCTCCGTGCAGTTCTGTGCATGTGCCGATGTCTGTGCTGAAATCTCCGCACAGGTCTGTGCATGTGCCGTTGTCTGTGTTGAAGTCTGTGCACTGTTCTGCACATGCACCAATGTCTGAGCCAGTCTTCATGTCATATTGCGCATGTGCCGATGTCAGCTACCAACAGAGCAGCTCTCTGTGAGAGGTACTATAACAGAGAGCAGTTTTCTTACATTTTTTTAATGTACTGTGTTAAATTTACTTTTGTTTCATTAAAAAATATGATTTCAATCTTCATTCAGGCTGTGATACACTTTGTGTTAGACTTTTGGGTGATTGTTGAGCGATCATGAGTAATAATTTTAGCTGGTCTGCCCCAACCGCACTTTTCCCATAGATCCAATTATTTATATTAAGCAAATTTCTATTAAGTGAGGTTTCACTGGAATATAACTATGGCATTACAGGAAAATTACCTGTATTGCTTAATGCTACACCACATGGTATCTTTACCCACTAGATCACTAGAGTAGCTGGACTTTCTCTGCCTTTAGTTGACACTGATCAGGATTTCAAAAACTTATTTATAAGCCATTTGGTCATTTCCTTTGAACATCTTATTAAACGTTTATATCATTAGTTTTTCAAAAAGTGCAATATAGTCACAGTGTGAAGTTACTGAAAAAAATCCCACTTCACATTTTAGCCACCTAAAGAAAGTGATTTACTAATTGGGCCTTGCAGTAGATAATAACAAGTACAAAGACAACTCTAAAACATAATCCAGTTGATTCATTGGAAAACATTTAAACTGCTTTATTTTTAAGCTTAATTACAAGGAAAGGGTTCTCTGTACTGTTGTATCTAGCATTTGGACCTCTATGAGTAGGGCTTTTCATGTGTATACATATGCAAGCAAGCAATTGAAAAACTATATGTGAAATACAGGCATGGAGCGTTATTCATTTAATTAAAGAGCAATAAGGAGGTAGCAGCATAACTCAAGTCTTCTAGCCCTTGCAAGCAGAAGCAGTACCTGCAATATAGCAGCACCAATGAACAGTAATTGATGCAGTATAGCAGCACCCATGGACAGTAATTGATGATTATTTTCTTGCTATCAGAAAGGGAATAATGATGCTGGTGGAATTTCAAAACTTCACTCTGTTTTATGCAGTGGTTGTTATACTATTGAAATTGAATGTAGCAGGCCTGACTAGCTCGTGGATTCAAAGATCAACAAAAAGACTTTGGTTTGGTGTGTAGTTGAATAGCGCACCAGGATCCTAAATTCCGTTAAAATACGAAAAGTTGGTGTGGAAAAGTATGGAAGTAGTTGAGCCCAAGGCTTTCCAATGCAAAGCTTTGATATATGTATTATCGATCTAGATTAAATAGAGTTTTGTAAAGCGTGCATAAAACAAAGCCAATGCAGCAACTTTATAACTTGACGCAATTTTATTTGTTGTCGTCCAGAAAACCGTTATAAATTTGAGCTAATATGAACACTTTCTATCATTACAAGAACTGAACAAATCTGTTTTGGAAATATGATTTGGAGATGCCGGTGTTGGACTGGGGTATACAAAGTTAAAAATCACACAACACCAGATTGGAAATACAATTTCTACTGCATGCGTGTCCTTTCACTTCACCATGCCAATCTTCCATGCTGACTGTAAGAGGTTTCCACTTCATAAAGTAGATAAGAATAGCTGTAATAAGTTTGAAAAGGCAAACTTTCCATGTGGTATGGGAGATTCAAACAGAATTCATTTTAGTCTGTTTCATGGCTTCATGTGCTGTGGTTTTCACTATTTTCAGCCTGAATGAAAATACAAATGAAATCCTTAAGTAATAGGATTAGGTAAGAGATGAACCAAACGTGTACCTAAACTCAATAGCTGATTTTCTTTCTTGGGACCAGAGTATGGACTGAGTGTTTAAAACAACTTGAATTTCAGCTTCCTGCAGTAACTAGCCAAATAAGGAATTGGTTCCATTACTTTAAGTGAAAAAGTGCACTGAGGGGCTAGTCATATTCCTCTGAGGTGAAACAGGTCTGTCTTTCATTATTAGACCGTATGTCCAACATTGTGAGCACTCTTGTGGCTGTATATGTGCTTCGCAAAGCTTTACAAGGAAGTGCTTATTAAATTTTTAGTCATTCAGCAGAGAAGTTCTAGAGAAAGAACAGAACTGCAATGTTTTGTCTAAGTTGTGGAATAAAATCTCTTATTTCCAATAATATAAGCATCTACTACTACGTGTGATCATTTATTCAAAGGGGAGTTTGAAAATAAATTTTACAAAATTTAATGAATCTTGCACCAGTCACTGCAAAAGTATAAAGAGAAACCATTCGTTGGAAAAATCACAAATTCTTTAAAAGTACAAAGGAACCTTTTCTTGTGTCTGTGTCTGAGGATGTTGAATCACCTGGATGCAATAAATTTGAGGTGCACAGGATTCCTTGTCCTTAGCTAGTTAGACCAATTTTGCCCCCATTTTGGCCCCATCTCTAGTCTCTGTGCCAAGCCAATCCAATTTACCTTGGTACAGATGGAGGAAAATTTGTCCCTTTTAGCTTTAGTGCTTTTCATTTCCACTTGACGTTGTTAGATTTCCCACTTTGAATGCTGTACACTTTCTGTCATTTCTCCCAATCCCCGCTCTGTGTGCATTTCCCTTCACATTTTATGCAACACGTGGGAATTTTGCACAAATATTGTTGGATCTAACTCTACTACCAAAGTGGTGAGCACAGGACTTGGGGACAACCCTGACCATTACCCATTGCCTTCTCCATCCCAGGTTCAAAATCCAACCCATTTGCAATGCTGGCTATCTAAATTCACAAGGACAAAGTATGGGGAGGCTGCTTAGTTTGCAGCAATGAAACTTTACCCTGTGTGAAAGCCAGGAAAGCACAGGAAAATTTGGGAAAGGATGGTATTATAGTTTTTCCATGTATTTTTTAAAAAACTTGCATTTATATAGTGGATTCCATGACTGCAGGATGCCCCAAAAGCACTTTACAGCTAATGAAGTACTTTTGAAGTGTCGTCACCATTTGTTTTATTCATGTGGATGTCACTGGCTAAGCCAGCATTTATTGCCCATCCCTTATTGCACAGATGGCAGTTAAAAGTTGATCACATTGCTGTAGGGTCCGGAGTCACATGTAGGACAGACCAGTTAAGCAAGCTATCTTTCCTTTGCTAATGACATTAGCTGCAGTTGGTGGTTACATGATCACCATTAGACTTATGGGTACAGACTTTGAATTATTTCCAGTAATTTAATGAAACTTCAATTGCATTGTTATGAAGTGAACTTGATACTCCAAAAATAATTTTCTATCAGTAAATCTAACAGTGAACATCAACTTTATTTTCCCTTTAATTGATAACCACTGCAGTGCTGGTCATTCTTGCAGTGTCCGAGATTAAGGAAGAGCAATATTTGAAACTGCTTACTGAAGCATGAGCAGCAAACAGCTTTGCTCAGTTCTCTCTGGAATAAAATAAGAAATGAGGTTTTTGTGTTGCACAATTTATTTCCTAAAATAGCAGATGGTACAATAAAAGAGAGTGCTATAGATTTTTGGCATGTTTGGAAAAGAAATGAATCTGGTATTCAAAGAAACATACAGAGACATCGACCAACTCTGATTGCAGAAAGCTGATGATTTTAGGTAGGACATGTCCTGTGGTGTGTCTAGGGCAATGATCTGAAATGTTGGTAAAGTACAAGCAAGAGAGTTCTTCTGCCGCAGCATCAGTGTATTTAACTCTTGAGTCTGGAGTCCCAGCTGCTCCAAAAATGTATAATAACATCTCTGAGCAGATAGAGTTTTATTGTCAGGGCATATCAAGAAACACACTGACTCAGGAGGGTGAAGTCAGGAGATATGCACCTGTAATATTTCACTATATGAATAAATTTATTCCAAGTAAAGACTGGCTCTGATTTTTAGCTTCATCAATTGACTATCTGGTGTACAGTATCTTGCACATAATCTGCTTTCTGCCCCAGAAAATAATTGATTTTTGTCAGACTTCCAGTCGGTCTGTGTTTAGGTCAATACTGCAAGTTTACTTTGTTTCAATGTTAGCAGTGCGGAAGGAGTTTGATTAGATTACTTACAGTGTGCTATTGTGTCTGCTTCCACCACCTCCTCTGGCAGTGTGTTCCAGGCACTGACCACTCTTTATGTGAAAAACCTGTCTTGCGCATCTCTTTTAAACCCCCCACCCCAACATCTTGAACCTGTGTCCCCTGGTAAATGACCTCTCCATCCTGGGAAAAAGGCTCATACTTTCCATTCTATCCATGCCATTCACAATCTCGTAAACTTCTATCAGGTTTCCCATCAATCTTCCATCATCTGATTCCATTGAAAACAAACCCAATCTATTTAACTTTCTTCATAGCTGAAATCCCCCAATCCAGACAACATCCTGATATGCCTTTTCTGTACGCTCTCCAAAGCATCCACATCCTTCTGGTAGTGAGGTGACCAAAATTCCAAAGTTCTATAAAGCTGCAACATAACTTGCCTATCCTTAAACACAATGTTGGGTAACTGCCCTATGCAGGTACTGAGTACTCACTGACCATTTATTGTGTAAATCATATAAACCAAATATTTTCTTGAAACATAATTGACTTTTTTTTATCATTATGGTACGATTTTAAATTTAAAACTCTGTTAAATCCTGACAGAACTGAACAGATATTGTGACTTTTTTTAACACAGTTGCTATACAGAGACACAGTCACTCAAATGATAAATTCATCATGGAAGGTCTGTCTTCAGGCACTGGGAAATAACAATCAAAGATTCAATAGATTAAAAAAAAACTCCATTATAAACTTGTAAATGTGGTTCATATTCATTTGTTTTGGCTGTAGTATATTCTAAGGTGTTCTACAGCATTCTTATCAAATCCATATTTGACACAAGTTACAGAAAGGGATGTTAGGGTAGATGACAAAAAGGTTGGTCAAAGTGGAAGGTTCTAAGGACTGAATAAAGGAGGAAAGTAATGGAGAAGTGGAAAGATTTGAGATATCGTTCCAGGGCATGAAACCTAATGTTGATTGACTAAAATCTGTGTTTCCTAAGAGGCCAGAATTGGAGGAGTGCACATTTCTTGGGTGTTGTAGGAGTTTGAGGAAATGGGAAAATACAAGGATGTAGAGGAATTTTAAAGACAGGAAAACATTTAAAAATTGGGGCGTAGCATAATTGGGAGCTAAATGAGGTCAGCAAAAAGCACGTTTTTGAAAGAATGTTATATGTCAATACTTGACTGTACCACTTTTGAATGGAGATCCTAACTGGGAGTGTAGAATGATTGAATTTTCCCTGTTTTGTGATTGTAGTTATATTCTACTTGAACAGCTCTATCAAATATTCTCCTATCTTATGTAAGGAGAAAAAGAATTCCTGCATCTATCCATGTAATTCCTTGTCCTTCCTAACAAAATGTATAATTCTGCGCCTCTCTGTATTAACTCTTATCCTCGCATGTCCACAGATCCCACCAGTCTCTCTATAATTCCTTGGGTGAAGAAAGATGTAAATTAAGCTTTGACTTTAGTTTTAAGGGAACAATCTTCAACTCCTGAAGCTAACACAGGTTGGTAGTAGTTGTAATCTACCGAGATTTTGCAAATAATGAGAATTTTCCAAGTGTGGAAGTCAAAAGGTATTATGTCAATAATGGCTCAGTTGGTAGTACTTATGATTCAGGCGGCTGTTGATTCAAGCCACACACCTGAGGTTTGGGTACGTGATCCTAGAAGACATTCCATGCAGTTTTGAGGAGTGCTTTGCTTTCAGATTAAGTGTTAAACCACTGCCCTTTTGCTCCCTGAGGTGGGCACAAAGATTCCATAGCACTATTTTGAAGATGTGCTATAGAGTTTCACTTTGTGTCTTGGCTAATATTTTACTACAATCAACGTCTTTAAAGCAGAATATCTGATTGTTATCACATTGCTATTTGTGGGAACTTACAGTCTGCAAATTGGTTCCACTTTTGCCATACTAATGAGACATTCTGAAGATATGAAGGGTGCTTTTTTATAATGCGAGTTCTTTCGTAATGGCTTAGTAGTATAGAATTTCAACATGGTTAAAAAGAAACACAATGTCAAAAATTTTCATCTTGCATTCATTAGAACTAGGATGCAAAAAATCAAACTTGGAAAAGGGAACATCAATTTATCTGTGTTGCTTATTTTAACAATGTTCACATTTTTAGTTTGTTCTTTAATCCAGCTTGTATCTTCTAATAGTATTTGTAAATGCAGAAATGTAATGTGTTTCTAATAATGTACAGACAAACATCTGAGAAGTCCATTGCTGTGAATGTTTACTGTATGCATGATTGTTTTTCATGCATTTAGGGGACCAGCAACATTCCACCTCAGGATGTTCTTGGTGTGCATTATGCAAGACTTGATTGATGTATGGTAGTTGTAGCGTCAAAATTAGCAATATACCATTTTGTACAGTTTGTTGTTGAGCTGAAAATAGCAGATGATGTTGGCAATCCATTTCAAGTAAATGCCTGGGTGGAGTTGGGGTGACACCCAATTATTGCACACTAGCTCTTTAGTTTAATCTATCTGGGTAAAGGCTGAATCAAACAAGCCACTGTTTGACTAGTAGATGAGTTAAAACCCCACTGCCTTTGTATATTAAATCTTTCTACATATTACTTGACTAAAAAAATGCGGTAACCATTCAGAGTGTTAACTCCTTCACTGTAATTTCCTTGTTTAATATTCTCTGCTTCCCCACAGTTTAAATTGTCAACAGTTGGCTGAATTTAGGCAGTGGATGTCTGTTTTCTGTTGAACTGTCTGGCAGGCGTTGACTCCTGCTGAAATGCAAATGACAGCAGTTGTCTGGTACCTCACACAGTTGGTCGATTTGATGCACTACTGCAGATTCCAGTGTATCTGCTGTGAAAAGTGACTTAGAGTCATACAGTCATAAAGATGTACAGCATGGAATCAGACCCTTCGGTCCAACTCGTCCATGCTGACCAGATATCCCGACCTCACCTAGTCCCATTTGCCAGCACTTGGCCCATATCCCTCCAAACCCTTCCTATTCATATACCCATCCAAATGCCTCTTAAATGTTGCAATTGTACCAGCCTCCACCACTTCCTCTGACAGCTCATTCCGTACATGCAGCACCCTCTGAATGAAAAAGTTGCCCCCTTTAGGTCTCTTTTATATCTTTCCCCTCTCACCCTAAGCCTATGCCCTCTAGTTCTGGACTCCCAAACCCCAGGGAAAAGACTTCGTCTATTTATCCTGTCCATGCCCCTCACAATTTTATAAATCTCTATGAGGTCACCTCTCAGCCTTTGACGGTCCAGGGAAAACAGCCCCAGCCTATTCAACTTCTCCCTATAGCTCAAATCCTCCAACCCTTCTATCCATCGAAAAGACACAGTTGTTGCCCTGGGATACATTCTGATATATTTACAAGGATGTAGTCAAAAGGAGTCTTGCTGACTGCCAGTTTTGGCAAATCTGGCATTTTTGCTCTGATAGATTCTGACTTCAAGAGGCAGATGTGCTAAATTAACGTGGCACAGTTACTAACCTGGTTTGTTATTGATGATTAGATGATGTTTTGTAATCATCTTATTCTCCTCATTTCACAATTGTATTGCATCTTCCGCATCCTCAAGTTCTCAAGGGACGTTTCCTGACAATTTTTTAAAAATTCCGAAGTGTTCTTCCTATTTCTATGCAAGCAAATGGGGCAACCAATCTGACCACAGGACCCACGACCGGTTATAAGATGAATGATCCCTTTGTGTTGATTGAGGGATGGCCAGTGCACATTGGGAGAGCTATGTTTTTTAGATTAGATTACTTACAGTGTGGAAACAGGCCCTGCGGCCCCACAAGTCCACACCGACCCTCTGAAGAGTAACCCACCCAAACCCATTCCCCTACATTTACCCCTTCACCTAACACTACGGGCAATTTAGCATGGCCAATTCACCTAACCTGCACATTTTTTTTTGGACTGTGGGAGGAAACCAGAGGACCCGGAGGAAACCCACGCAGACATGGGGAGAATGTGCAAACTCCACACAGACAATTGAACCCGGGTGTCTGGCGCTGTGAGGCAGCAGTGCTAACCACTGTGCCACCGTGGAATGAAATCTTTTGAGTCCACTTGAACAGGCAGATGGTGCCTTGCCATCCAAAGGACATCATCTGTGGCAATGCAGTACTCCAAATATTTCCACAATCTTCAGTCACTGAGCCAAGATGACCCTGTGTCATTTGGAATGAGCATCTTGTAGCATTAATTAAGCAGACGCCTAATGGTTGTTGGACGTAGTGAAGACAGTGGCCAGAGGTTTGCAATGGTACCAGATAGGGCTGGAAATGGGGTGTTGTGAAGTGGGCAGGAGAGCTGGGCCCTACACCGCGTCAATGCAGATAAAATAATGTTAATCATCACAGGGCCAGTGCTAGAAGAGAAAACCTAGAGAGGAAGTGATTTTGGCTGTGGACGCTACCATCCTTGCATGTGGTCCTCTCTTTGTTGCTTAATCGGCTGCTGCAGTAAGATCCTTGCCACTTAGTTAGCAAGCTGTAATAGGTATTTTAAACTGGTCCCTAATTGGGACACTGAAAATGTAAAGCAGCTGACAACCCCTTTGGGGTGGGCAGCCTGCAACCCCCCCTTCCCCCACCAAGGGCTTGTCTTTTTCTAACTTATTCCATCTTGTGAAATGGATTTTGCTCATCCCTCATCCCAAATGAACTTGAAGGACCATTTGAGAGGACAGTTGAGAGTCAACCACATTACTGTCCTGCTGGTGTCATGTGTTGACTAGATCAGGTAAAGATGGCTGATCTTCTTCCCTTGAGAGTGAACCAGATAGGTTTATATAACAATTGATAAATTTCATGGTCACCATGGTGCTCCAGTTTCTACTCACAGCCCAAAGATGCGCAAGTTAGGTGGATTTACAGGAAAAATGTGGAAGAATGGGATTGAGAAACTTAATAGCCATGATTGAATGGCGGAGCAGACTCGCTGGGCTGAATGGCCTAATCTCTGCTCCTATGTCTTATGGTCCTATGATTGGCCATGGGAAATGCAGGGTTGCAGGGATGGGGTGGGTCTGCTCATTGGAAGGTCGGTGTGGAATCGATGGGCCAAATAGCCTCTTTTATGGACTATAGGGATTCTTTTGACTATTGAGACTAATTTTTAATTCTTGAATTATGAATTGAATTCAAATAGCACCAGTTGCCCCAGTGATACCTTATTCCTAGATTACTAGTGTACTAACATTAACTAATTGGTGAGTTTGCCTTCAACAGTATTTACCCATTGCCTGTATTACCATAAGAAAGCAGATGTGGATGTAATAGTATAAAAGGCATGTTGACCATCATACTTCACAAAAATGACTCTTTTTTTTTGTGAGGTTGGGAACTTTTTCTATTGCCCTTACCGTCAAGCAGCCTGCCTCTTGTGCAAAGGGACAGTGACTTGCTGCATTCCAAAGATCAATTGAATCAGCCACCAGAAGACTTGGGACTGCGGTTTGATGACGACCCTGAATTATGGGAAAGCACAATGTTTCATTACATTAGCACTGCTATAATCGAGAATCTCTTTGAAGGGAGAGTTGGTATCTCCATGCTTTGTTACAGTGTGTACTGATATGCTGCTCTAGCCTGACTTATCAACTATGGTCTGGTTAAACAATTGTGGTTTTTAATCGGCTGGATCAATCAGTAACATTTCTGGAAAGAATTTTGTCAAGCTATCCCCAGATGAAGAAAGTATTTTTGTGAAATATCCCTAACCCACACTGGGACTTTACAATGAATGTACACTTTATTTGTAACTTATTGCCATTGCTTTATTTTGTTGCTGAATTAATATAATTCTATCTACTTATCCTTCTTCAGAACACTTTGTCTGAGTGCAGACTACTCTGAGTTCCAAGTTCAGTCAATTCTGACAGCGCTGTGCAATATTAGTGTCCCTCCTTAAACACTGCATTCTAATGTCTCAAAAAAGGCTGTGGTAAAACAATGGCTTCACTGTGCTTCACTCTTGCAAGGCCTCCAATGTCACGTTTAAAATTTTATTTTTCTCCTTTTGAGATACAGGTGCAAATGCCTCAATTTTCCTCAGCTAGACCCATCCAAGTGGATTTTATTCCATGCCATCTACTGCAAGCCTTGGTGCTTTGTGGTCAGGGTCAAATTAAGCACGTCACATGCACTCTGCATCCCACAATGCCGTAAACCTCCCACCAAAGTCAACTCTTGCACCTTGAGCAGGAGTTACTGGATGATGGCTGTTAACAAAACCTGAGGCATCAGTACTGATTGTGACACTTGTACTATGTGTATATAGTGGCATGTTAATAATGTCATTGGGCTAGTAATCCAGACTTAGATTCTTGAGACCCAGTTCAAATCTCATCATGAAGACTGGTGGGAATTTAAATTTAATTAACAAAGCTGGAATTGAAATAAGGTTACATTTTTTTCCATTTGGTTCAGCGTGGGGGCAAGTATGTTAAGTGACAATCAATTTGCGTTTCCCACTATTGAGAAAACACATTGTTACAAAACAATCAGGCTGTTAAGAGCTGGATGGTGACATTCATTGAATTCATCAACGATTCGCTGGCTTCCAATTGACATCACTGGTCATTAGAAGCTAGCATCTGGATTAGTGGTGCTGGAAGAGCACAGCAGTTCAGGCAGCATCCGAGGAGCAGTAAAATCGATGTTTCGGGCCCGAAACATCAATTTTACTGCTCCTCGGATGCTGCCTGAACTGCTGTGCTCTTCCAGCACCTCTAATCCAGAATCTGGTTTCCAGCATCTGCAGTCATTGTTTTTACCTATTAGAAGCTAGCAACCAATTAGAGGTGAGTAGTGTTATGATACAGGTAAACCCTCCTGTTTAATTAAAGCCAGCAACCTAGAAAAGATTTATCCCATGCAGTAATTTGTGAAATCCGAGAGGCCAAGAACTATTTAAAGTAAAAATTAACAAATTTATTTCTTGAAGTATAACATAGAATAATTAACTAACAACTATTTACAACTCCTTCCTCCAACCAATCTTTTACTTTCCCTTCTATAATACTAGTCTGATAAACGCCCAATTAAGATTTACTGAAAAATTCCAATTTCAAAACCAGCCAGCTATCGAATCCTCTCTTTGCAGATTTGCTGTCCAGGTCGGTGTCGATGTCTTTCTCTGTGCAAACTGCTTCTCTAGATAGGTACCTCTCAGATAGTTCTGACTAGCACCTACATCTGTTGGTCTTATGGCAGTTCTTTTCCAACTGTTCAATTTTCCCTGGTCTTGTACCCCAAAGCATCGGATTGTTTCATTGGTTTTTAATATTGTCAATATACTAAATTCAAACTTGATTGGAGGTTGGTATTTTGGGGTATAATTTAAACTGATTGGCCGAATTTGAATTTGTTTTTGTCTCCAGGCAACCAGCTACACTAACTGCTGGACCAAAAGGTTACATATCTTGTTCTGAATACTTGGTGATGTCAGGTAGTTCTGCTAGATTTTAACTTTCTGAAAGGTATGGTAGACCCACATCTTCATAACAGTAGTCTCTGGGTCCAAAATATCACTGGCAGAGTCTAGTCCTTGTGGAGGAGGTAGGGTTCAGAGGTGAACAAATAAGTTGCTCATATATGCTCTATGAGGAGAAAGTGAGGTCTGCAGATGCTGGAGATCAGAGACGGAAATGTGCTGCTGGAAAAGCGCAGCAGGCCAGGCAGCATCTAGGGAACAGGAGAACCGACGCTCCGGGCATTAGCCCCTCCTCAGGAATTCCTGAGGAGGGGCTAATGCCCGGAGCGTCGGTTCTCCTGTTCCCTAGATGCTGCCTGGCCTGCTGCGCTTTTCCAGCAGCACATTTCCGTCTCATATATGCTCTACCCATGGGGTAGGTTTTGCTGAGAGAGATGATGTTAAGGTAATTGGATAAAGGTCTACAAATGGCTTTCAAAAGCCTAATCCTTGCCTACAGCCTCCACCCACCACCCCTTATTCCCTCCAGTTTCCCCCAGACTGGGCCAGTTGAAGATTTGAAAACTCAACAGGAACATCATCCTGATTCTACAATCAGGAAACGAGTGAACTTGCTCATTTGCTGGGAAGGCCAATGATCAGGGAATTACTGAGTTAAGGCCTTAAGTGGCCATCACTGAACCATATGGTTTTAACTGCTGATGGGTTGTGTCATGGACTCAATTAACTAGTGAGATGACAAGAAGGGGGTGAGTTCCTCCAGGGTCAGAACGCCTCATTATTTCACCTTTTTGCACACCTATTTCTCTACCTCTAGGGAGGGGAAAATTGTGCCCTTAGACTCCGTAATGGTGACCATGATTATCATGAATACCTATTTAGTTTACTAATGCTGTTTAAGGAAGGAAATCTGCCATCAAAACCTGATCTGGTCTACACGTTACTGCAGACTCATAGCAACGAAGTTGATTTGAAAAAGCCATTCAGTAGGACTAAGCTGTTACTAAAAGATCAGATTGGACTGCAATGATTCAGGAACAGCTCACCAGCAGCTTTTGAAAGCTGTCAGGGATGGGCAACAAGTGCTGACCTAACCAGCAACATCCACATCCCGCAAAAGAATTAAACAAACACTGCCCTGCCTGAGAACAGTTACTTCAGCCAAGATCTAGGACAACATTTGGGACAGTCCTAGTCCATATACAGTATTCAGCTAAATGTAGGATAAAATTAATTAATAATGTAATTAGAAGCTCTGCAAGTTTGGATTCCAACAGTTTGTAGATTAAACTGTTAAACAAATCTTAAGTGCTGCAATTTTCAGAATTCAATCACAGTTTTGGTAATGAGTTTAATCTGTTGTTTTGTGTTCTCTTGTTCTGAGTCCGCAGTTTTTCACTGTGAAAATGAGTCATTTAGCACCGTTTACTTTGTGACTGCTGAGTCCAACCTATTTACTCAAGTGGGAATGTATGCTTTTCCAGTAGGGAAGTTTGGGATTGGCACACGCAGCTTTTGCTTTGATCACCATCTATTCCAATCTGATGAACACATCGTGTTTCAGAAGCAAATCAAAAGACAGCAGCAGTTTCTCATTCAGCTGAACCCACACACACCCTTTCCTAATCCCATTAGCAGTTCACTTTTGTAATGTTTTCGGTTAATTTCCATACATTAAGCACAGTTTTTTCTATTCTTTCGTGTGTGTATGTCACTAGCAAGGCCGGCATTTGTTATGCATCTCTAATTGTTCTTGAGCTGAACAGACTCTTGGCAATTAGGAGTTGACCACACCGCTGTGAGTCTGGGGTCTGGAGTCACATACTGGATGTTGGATAAGGTTGCCACCTTCTTAAAATATTCCTTTGGGGATGTGTGCTTTATTGGTCGAGCCATCATCTGGTACCCATCCCTAGTTACCCTTGAGAAGGAGACAGTGAACTGTCTTCTTGACCTGCTGAAGTCTATTTGGTGTAGGTGCAGGCCCAATGCTATTGGGAAGGAGTCCCAGGAGTTTGACCCAGGCATCACTGAACAAACAGCAATATATTTACAAGTCAGGATGTTGAATGGATTTGATAGTAACTTGTAGGTGGCGGTGGTGTTCCTGTGTATCTACTGTCCTTGTCCTTCTAGATGGCGGTGGTTGTGGGTTTGGATGATGCTGCTAAGGAGTCTTGGTGAACTTCTGCAGAGCATCTTGTAAATGGTACACACTGCTACTATTGAACATCAGTGATGGAGGGAGTGAATGTTTGTGAATGTGATGTCAGTAAAGCAGGCTGCTTTGTCTTCGATGGTGTCAAGCTTTTTGACTGTTGTTGGAGCTGTACTTATCTTAGGCAAGGAGGGAATATTCCATTACATTTCTGATTTTTTGCTTTGTAGATGGTAGATAGGCTTTCGGGAGTCAGGAGATGAGTTACCCGCCACAGTGTTTACATGGCAAGTCCAGTTCAGTTTCTGGTCAGTGTAACCATATTGATGGTTGGGATTCGGTGATGGTGACGCCGAATGCAAAGGAGTGATAGTTAAATGTTTTCTTGTTGGGGGATAATCATCGCCTGGCATTTGTGTGGCCTGACTATTACTTGCCACTTTTCAGCCCAAGCCTGGAGAATGCCCAAGTTTTGCTGCATTGGACATGGACTGCTTCTGTGTCTGAGGACTTGAGATGATTGACCTCCAATAACCACAACCATCTCTGTTTATGTTAGCTGTGACTCCAACCCAGCAGAGAGCTTTGCCCTTGATTTCTATTTACTTTAATTTTGCTGGGACTCCTTGATGCAAGACTTAGTCAGATAGATGTCAAGGGCTGTCATTCTCAGCTCAGCTCACTTCTAAAGTTCAGTTCTTTTGTCCCTGTTCAAACCAAGGCTTAATGAGGTCAGGAGATGAGTGGATGTGGTGGAACCCAAACTGAGTGTGAGTGAACACGTTGTTCCAGTATAAATGTTGCTTGTTAACACTGTGATTACCTCTTTCATCACTTTGCTGACGATGGAGAGTAGACTAGGTGTTAATAGACTGCGCTACTATTTGTGTACAGGTCGTACATGGTCAACTTTCCACATTGTTGGTAGATGCCAATGTTGTAACTATACTGGCACAGTTTGCCTGGGGCACGACAAATTCTGGAGCACCAGTCTTCAATGTTATTGCTGGAATGTTGACATCGCCTTTCAGTATTCAATGTCTTCAGACATTTCTTAGCATCACATGGAGTGAGTCAAATGGCAGAAATCTTGCCTCTATGATGCTGGGTCCTCCAGAGGAAATGGTGATGGGATCGTCCATTTGGCACTTCTGGCTGAAGATTGTTGCAAATGCTTCAGCCTTTTTTTTGTACTGATGTGCTGAGATCCCTCATAATTGAGGATGGGGATATTTGTGGACCTTCCACTGAGTTATTAAGTTGTACACCACTATTCACGACTGGATATGGCAAGACTACAGAATTTAGATCTGCAATGGTTGTGAAATTGCTCAGCCCTGTCTATCATTTGCCAAGACACTGTCACCATTTAAGGAGCTTTTAATTCTAGATTTATTCATTTATTTCAAATTTCACCTTCTGCCATGGTGGGATTCAAGCCCATCTCACAGCGCATTAGTCTGGGCCACTGAATTAATAATAATCCAGTACCGCTACACCACCACCTGCCCTTGGTTAAGAAATAACTGTTGGCCTTGGACAGCTACCAGGAGAAGTCCCTTGCTCTTTAACACAATGTAACAGGATTTTTTGCATCCCCAAAGAGGGCAAATGGCAACTTTGGCATTGTGCCTGAAGAGAAACAAGTGCTCTTAGAACCTCTACATTGTGGACAGAGGCCATTCAGCCCATCAAGTTTCACTGACCCTCCAAAGAGCATCCCAGCCACACCCAACTCCCCCCCCTCCCCCCCCCCCCCCCCCCCACCCTCCCGCCATACTGTGTCTGTAACCCAGCAATTACCATGGCTAATCCACCTAATCTGCACATCTCTGCATACTACAGGGCAAGTTTAGCATGGCCAATCCACATAATGTGCATATTATTGGACTGTGGAAGGAAACTGGATCACCTGGTGGAAACCCATGCAAACCCTGGGAGAACTTGCACACTGCACACAGATAGTCACCCAAGGTGAATCTAACCCGGGTCCCTGGTGCTGTGCTAAGCAATGAACCTAGTGTTGCTGCAACAAACTGGCAAATGTGACAAGCTGGACATTGTACAGGGCATGGCTTTACATGAAAACATGTGCCCTCTATCTCTGTCACTGATGGGTTTTTTATAGGTTTCTCCGCTTTTCAGAAGACTTCCCCATCTTGGACAATACTTTTGTTGCATTAAGTTCAACATCTGCTGCAGGCTGAACTGTCACAAAGGGCTTTTTCCTTTCTTTTAATAGTAGCTAAAATCTGTGGGTTAGGCAAGAGGTTGTAAGATTACTGACTGAAATGTTCAACCTGTATATTGTCACGAGGCACCCCATCTAGGACACAATGCAATGTTATGTTCAATACTTAGTTCACTTCTTTTTGCTTCTGCTGTGAAAATTTGCCTTGCCACTGTGAGTGATGCCTCTGTCTTAGTCCCTTAACTTTATTTCAGTAATGATGATTATTACATTTTTACAACATATGCACATTTTTTACAAGGAAGGCCTGAAGGATATCTTTTAACAAAGTGAACTCTTATGTGATTGAACAAAGGTGCCAGATTTTAATTAAGTTTTATTCTGTGAAGTTTTAAATGTGCCTTCTTCAATTAATTGATTCAGGGGGGATAAGGTCAGTTCATTTAAAGAGACATTTTTTATTAGCTCTTCACGGGAGTATTGCTCATAACCTGCTTAGAATATTTGCAGTGCTTGTTGGAGGAATTTTTGTGCCCAGACATCTCTATTTTTTTGCATTGGTTAAAGGAGAAAATGCTAGCTCTGATTAAATCAAAACCATGACTATTTCCTTTGCCACAGCATTAGTTCTCTATTCTCCTTATATGGGAAAGGAATTTTCAAAAGCAGTTGACTGGCTGTGGATCTAAGGTTGTGCTTAAAATTCCTTGGGCTTTGCAAATTTATGGATTGAGAAAAGGGGGTGGGGGTGTTCCAGACAATAGCATTTGTCAGTAAACTGATGCATAAATTTTCAAAATAAGGGATATCTTGATTAAATACTGTAGGACTATTTAAACATATACTTTTGTATTTCTCAGGCCTGCATCATTGTTAAAAATAAAAATAAATAACTGTAATCAAATTTCATATGTTATTATAAGAAACCCATTATAATCGAATTCCTCGCTTTATGATTGTTGCCACATGTTTTTTGGCCTAGGTTTTTTGTAAAGACCTTGGCTGCCTTTGCTTTGAGCTGTTGCTGCTGTTCCGTCTTCAAAGACTTGTGATGGTTCTGGTCTGCTAATACAGTTCATTTGGTTAAGCTGGTGAAGTACAAGGCTTTGACAGCATGCTACTGAATAAGATAATTTCCTACACTTGTTCAGTTGGAAAGGACACAATGTGGAAATTTAGGCACTGACAGCAGCAAGTCCTACTACGCATGAAGAAGCCATTGCAGTTACCGTATATACTCGAGTAACAGTCAAATTTTTTGGCTACTTTTTAAGGTTAAAATTATGGGGTCGACTATCACATGGATATTACTTTTGAGTGGTTGAAATTCATTCCTGTCAAAATTCATACTATATCATTAGCAGAAGCCCAATTGATCTCTAGAGTCATAGAAATGTACAGCATGGAAACAGACCCTTCAGTCCAACCCATCCATGCCGACCAGTTATCCCAACCCAATCTAGTCACACCTGTCAGCACCCGGCCCATATCCCTCCAAACCCATCCTATTCATATACCCATCCAAATGCTTCTTAAATGTTGCAATTGTACCAACCTCCATCACTTCCTCTGGCAGCTCATTCCATACCCGTACCACCCTCTGTGAAAAAGTTGCCCCTTAGGTCTCTTTTATATCTTTCTCCTCTCACCCTAAACCTATGCCCTCTAGTTCTGGACTCCCCGACCCTAGGGAAAAGACTTTGTCTATTTATCCTGTCCATGCCCCTCATAGTTTTGTAAAACTCTATAAGGTAAACCCCTCAGCCTCCGAAGCTCCAGGGAAAACAGCCCCAGCATGTTCACTCTCTCTCTATAGCTCAAATCCTCCAACCCTGGCAACATCCTTGTAAATCTTTTCTGAACGCTTTCAAGTTTCACAACATCTTTCCAATAGGAAAGAGACCAGAATTGCACGCAATATTCCAACAGTGGCCTAACCAATGTCCCGTACAGCTACAACATGACCTCCCAACTCCTGTACTCAATACTCTGACCAATAAAAGAAAGCATACCAAACGCCTTCTTTACTATCCTATCTACCTGCGACTCCACTTTCAAGGAGCTATGAACCTGCACTCCAAGGTCTCTTTGTTCAGCAACACTCCCTCAGACTTTACCATTAAGTGTATAAGTCCTGCTAAGATTTACTTTCCCAAAATGCTGCACCTCGCATTTAAAATGAAGAAAATAAAAAAACAAATTATGGTAATTCTGAAAACCAAGACTGGAGCACAACAGCCAATGGACTGGAAGACTGGGAGGGGAGCCAAACAACTGGAAAGCTGGAGCAGGACATGACGGCTGGCATACTGACTCGTAAACGTTGATCTGTGAAGAACTAGAGTCAACTTTAACAGGAGATATGTGGAAAATCCCAGATTATTTGGCCAAAAATAGGGAGTTAACTTTTCACAAGATCGACTATTATTTGAGTATCTATGATATTCTATTGAGTAGATGTATCTAAAGTAATATTACTTGCATTTAGAGAACATTTTATTACAATGCAACATCTCAAAGTGCCTTACATGATGAATTATTTCAAGTGCAGTGACCATTGTAAGAAATTCTTTGACTTGCACACCAGTTTGATTATATTTGAATGGATAGATGAAAAGAGTCCCCTCCCCACCCAACTTCCTGAGGAATTCATTTAGTGCAGGCAGCTCTCTGAGGGGAGGAAAGATGTTCATTGAGTGCATTCATGCAACTTTGTAGACACTAACCTGAGAAAATAAGAGCTATTGTCGATAGCCCTGTGAAATAATCAGGTGGACAAATAATTAAATTTTATAGAGGAAGCTGCATGAATGTCAATAGGAACCTGCAGGTGATTCCATTGAGGTTTTTGTTGGTTTTTGACTAGTTATGAAAAAACTAACTTGCATTTATATTGTGCCTTTTATGATCTTGGGATGCCCCAGGTTATTTTACAGTGAATGAAGTACACTGAAAAGAGTGAACAGCTGTAATGTAAGAAATGTGGCATTCAATTAGCACACAGCCAGGTCCTACAAACAACAGTATAATAATGAACAGATAATCTTTTAATAGTTGACAGAAACGTATTGTCCTGGACAGCAGAAGAGGTCCCCTGTTCTTCCATTAAATAGTGCCAGAGGCATTTCAGCTGAAAGCAAATCGGACCTTGATTTTATATCCCAATCAAAGTCAGAACCTCTCATTGTATAACATCCCTTCAGTACTGCACTGGAGTGTCAGACTGGATTTTAGTCTCAAGGCTCTGCCACAAAACTTCAATCCACATCCTTCTAAATCAAAGGTAAATAGCTACCACTAAATCAAGGCTGATAGACAAAGGAGTTGAGGATTATTGGGTTAGCCAGGCCACAATCAGATCAGCCACAATCTTATCAAATGGTGAAGGAGGCTTGAAAAGCCAGGAGGCTTACACCTCCTAATTCTTGTTTGTCAAGATTTCGAATTCACTTCAGGCGTCCATTGCAAAACATCAGTTTTCCAAACAGTTACAATTTGCATTTATATAGCACCAATTATCTGGTAAAATATCCCAATATGTTTCACAATGGCAACATGAACAGAGGGCCGTAAGGGTTGAAGTACATAATTCTTTGAAGTTTGAGTCACAAATAGACAGGGTGTTTGAAAAGGCATTTCGCATGCTTGCCTTCATTGCTTAGACCTTTGAGTATAGGAGTTGGGAAGTAATGTTGAGGTTGTACAGGACATTGGTGAAGACTCTTCTGGAGTACTATGTCCAGTTCTGATCGCCCTGTTATAGGAAGGATATCATTAAGTTGGTGAGCATTCAGAAGAAACTTACCATCATTTTGCCAGATATGGAAGGTTTGAGTTATAAAGGAAGGCTGGATAGACTGGAACTTTATTCTCTGGAGCTGGGAGGTTGAGGGGTGACCTTATAAAGATTTATACAATCACGAAGAGTATAGATAGGGTTAATGGTTCGCTAGGATGGGGGCTTCTAGGACTAGGGAGCATAGTTTTAAAGTGGGAGGAGCAATTATTAAAGTGGGGGCAATTATTTTACACAGAGGGTGATTCGCATGAGGAATGAACTGCCAGAGGAAGTGGTGGACGCAAGCATAGTTATTACGTTTAAAAGACACATAAGTACATGAGTAGGAAAGGTTTGGAGAAATATGGGCCAGGAGCAGGCAGGTGGGACTAGTTTAGTTTGGGATTATGCTCGGCATGGACTGGATGGAATGAAGTGTCTGTTTCCCTGACTCATGAAACAATATTTGATGTTGAATGACATGAAGGGAGCTTCAAGCAGATGATCAAAAGTGTTAAGCAGAGTGTCTGTAAGGAGAAGTTCAGGAAGGCAGTTCTAGAGCTAGGGGGCAAGGCACCACCACCACATGATGAGGAGATTAAAATCAAGGATACAAGAGGCCAGAATTGGAAGAGTGCTGATCTTCAGGGGACTTTGGGTTGGAGGAGGTCATAGAGATGGGAGTGAGGCAATGGAGGGATTTCAAAACAGGATGAGAACAGTTGTAGGAATGTTGAAAAATATGCATGGGTATGTTTTCCATCAGATATTATTCACATATAAGCATTTAATGTGATTTTGTTGCGTTAAATGCCACCTTATTCTCTAGCTATTGTGAAGCATGCATCTGGACATCAGGAATATTTTTGAATGTCAATATTCTTATCAAGTTACTGATTTTGATTATGAGCATTGAAACACTTTAAGGACAGTTATCGCATTAATGAAGCATTGCTCTGTTTATTTTGGATGGAATAAGACCTGTCTTAACATAGGGGACAAACAAAAAAGGTCACATTCTCATTCCTATGGACAAAAACAGGAATTTCTGGAAACACTCAGCAGGTCTGGCTGCACCAATGAAGAGAAAGCAGAATTCTGAAGAAGCAGCAGTTGCTGTTTTTTTTCTCTGATTTTCAGCATCCACAATTCTTTGGAATTTTGTTTATAATTGTGAGGTGTATTTAAATCAACAACACTTAAAATATATTCAATGATGATCAGCCAAAAAAAGGCTCACTCACCTCATTCATTTTATAATTTGTTACCATTTCTTAACACAATATAAAGTGCAGCAACAGAACAACACCATCAATATTTCAGTTAAGCCAGATCTTTTGTGCATCATATGATTCTGAGTGAAAATATTTGAAGTTCAATTTACAATTCATGAATGGGAGCTAAGTTTTCAACAATTGTTAATATGATATTTTCTAACCTTTATACTGTCTGTGAGAAAAGGTACATTTTATATAAATAAATTTGAACACATGGTATGGTATGGTTTGGCATATTTATGGTAGTTTTCACCTTCTTGAATACCTTATCTTCCACTGTTTGCAGTGTACAAAACTTTTAACATGTCCTTGAACACACTGGAGAAGATTGTTTTGCTGTACAAAGCATGTTTTATTTTTTTAAACCATGTAAATGTCTAGAAACTTAGCAGCATGAAATGTTAGACTGTTTCCTTACAGGAAACAAAAGGCCAGGAACCATGATGTTTCAAAATAAAACTCAGTCCTGACCTGGCATTGGTTGATTAGTTATAACGGTGCTACAGTTGCTCTTGTGTGTCCCATGTAGAGAGCAAGGAATGCGATAGGGGTAGGGGTGCAGTGGAAATA
This sequence comes from Chiloscyllium plagiosum, assembly GCF_037043375.1. Classification (NCBI taxonomy): domain Eukaryota; kingdom Metazoa; phylum Chordata; class Chondrichthyes; order Orectolobiformes; family Hemiscylliidae; genus Chiloscyllium; species Chiloscyllium plagiosum. The sequence goes on from NW_028270177.1 coordinate 21,781,325, forward strand.
AACCAGGGTTCGCACTCTTGACCGCTGAGAAATGGAAATATGTCTGAGTGAGTGTTAACAGGCTGGTTAATTAGTATGGTGATGTCTGACTCAAAATCTGTTAATCATGTCTTTCGCCAGGAGTCACTGAGTAGCATTGAAAGTTTAGAAGCCTGATTGACTTTCCTTCACCCTAAAAGGAACATTGAAACAAATTGTAAAAGCCCTACCACAGCATGCCTGCCGTTTGGCTTACATAGCACAAAGCTAGGATCAAACCACAGCCCTTCCTGGTCCACTCATGAGCTAATGCAATTGGGTTTGCTTATTATTATTGCATTTTGTTTAATCCAAATAAGGTCTGTGTATAGTTGCCTCTATTGCAGCTTAGACTTCAAAGCCTTTTAACTCTACTCAGGGCAAAACTCATTTTTTTATGAGCCAGTAGCCTGGGCACCAATACATCTTTTGTTTGGACTTCTAGACTTGCATTACCGCAGGTCAATGGTTGGACTCTTCCACTGTTTGAATTAAATCTGATCAACTCAACTCAACTCTTGTACTAACTCTCTCCAAACCTGTGGGAGAGACTATGCTAACTTTCCATTTTATGCAGGTCCAATGCTAGCAAAATCATAGAAATGCAAATGTAAAATAACTTTTGTAAACAACTGTCATTTATCCTCAACATTGTGTTAAAAAGTGATCCCGTACTAGAATAACTTAAGATCCTCTGTTATACTTGCCATTGTGAAATGCGTACATGTGCTGGAACCTGCTGAATTGAACCAAAGGATAAAGACAGACTTGTTGCATTTATGTCCTGATTCTGGCAACAGAGCTTCAGGCCTTATAAAAATTCTTTGGTTGCTTTTAAGAGTTAATGCTAACACAAGAGGGGGACATTTTGTGCGAAAGGATTTCATGAGAACTGTCACTCAGGAGTTGGAATGAAACTGCATTTCAAGGGTTAGGGTTGGTGATTGGTCATTTGCAAGAACCTCCAACATCTTAAACCAGAGAATCTTAATTCACTTTATATCTGAAAATGTGTTGCTGGAAAAGCGCAGCAGGTCAGGCAGCATCCAAGGAACAGGAGAATCGACGTTTCGGGCATAAGCCCAAAGCTTATGCCCGAAACATCGATTCTCCTGTTCCTTGGATGCTGCCTGACCTGCTGCGCTTTTCCAGCAACACATTTTCAGCTCTGATCTCCAGCATCTGCAGCCCTCACTTTCTCTCACTTTATATCTGGCCAGCTTTAAAAAATGAAGCTTGTTTTTGATGGTTCACATAGTGACACTCTTAATATTAATGTATCGAAAGCGTTCGGCATTGGACAACCAGAAGTGGGTGCTTTTTAGGGCTATTAAAATCTGGACATAAACAAAACATACACCCTTTCACCCTAGTGTCATGTAACCTTTGGAAGAGCAGCAAAGATCATTTGATCAATGGCTATCACAGAAGTCGTCTGTATATTTTGATAATGCTAGGAATGACTACACATCACTAAAATATACATAAAGATTCCAGTGATGTGAACAAAGATGTATCTTCCATTCCATTACAGTCCCCCAAAGATAACTGAAGGCTGTATATTCAACTGTATATTCATTGATATGATAGATGAAACTTTGTCTCCTTATGATATCCAGGTTCTATAGGAGACAAGTTTCTGCATTACCAGTCCAAGTTCTATCAGTGTTATGGAGTTCCCCACAAAAGTTATCTTCATTTCAGGGCTGTTTGTTTTTAGCCTAACTCTTCTGGTGATACTGGTCTGAACTCAAATATCAATGCCTATGTGGTATGTAAATGGTTTTACTTATTTAATGGAATTAGTGCCCATTGTGATGAGATTAATGGAATAGGGCACTTAATAGGGTGTGGTGCTGACTGGTGGGGACCTGCTGCCCTCTTGCCTCTGACCCATTAAGTCGGGGGAGCAAGGCTCATGCACAGACTCTGGTAAAAGCAAAATACTGTAGATGCTGGAGAAACTCAGCAGGTGTGGCAGCATCCCTGGAAAGAGGTAAAGAGTTAATGTTTCAAGACCAAAAGTGTCACAGTAACACTGAGTGCATCATTACTGCTGGAAAATTAAGAGTTAATTACATTTCTGCTCCTTTTGCAGGGGAGCAAAGGTCACTACAGGTATCACTGGCAGAGTCACAATGTCAAACAGAGTGGAGTGGACGATATGGTGCTTCTCACAAAAATCACAGAGGATGGCATTGTCGACAACCTGAAGAAACGATACATGGATGACTATATTTTTGTATCCTTTCAATACTAAATATAAAAACCAAGCAGACAGCAAAGATAAGAAGGGGAACCTAACAGTTTTGGGAAGTCTTGATTGCTTTGCATTCTTGTGCATTCCAGATTTAATTAAAAATGACCCTGGGTATCTCCCAAGTGATTGTTGGCCATTGATGACTATTTGTTAGCTCCAATTTTGCAGCACTCCCTTCCTGCCTGTGACTGGCCTCCAAATAAAATGGTTTATGATAATAATTGCATGAATCCAGTTCTTGCACAAATATTTGCCCTTAAATTTTTGCCTAGACTGAATATTTTGCTCAACAACTAAACCACAAGTTCAAAACTGTAGGCAGGTAAAAGAGTAAGGAGCTTCTTGCAGTTCACTGAACGACTTTGGTGTGATTGCCTTGAACCTATTGAATACTCACCTTCGTCCAAATAAAATGACTCTTGGATACAGGGCCGAGTGTCAACATGACAAAACTCTTGCCAAAATGTAATGCCATTCTTCAAAGCAACTCTGTTGTCAAATTGTTTTGGCTCCTGCAGAAATAAACTTTGATACAGAATTGCTCACTAGTTCACTTATCTAGTGGTTATGTTTTTAAAATGTTGCCTTGATCTTACCAGTTCAGGCCAGTCTTAAAATGTATCCACGTTTTGCTCCAGTGAACAAATTCCACTTGGCAACTTATTTGGTCTGAGAATGCTCTTTCTCCTTCCCGCCCCATTAACTTTAATGCAGCTCTAATCCTGATTAAAAGACATTATTTCCGATGTATGTATTGTAAAACGGGAGAAAGCAGTAATTATCTGGCTCATGTATCTATCTGCTGACTACTTAGGCTTTCGTTAATCTGCAAGGCTAGCCATAAGTATGCTGCATAGTGTCCAGCCTTAGGAGAAAGTGAGGACTGCAGATGCTGGAGATTAAAGTTGAAATGTGCGGTGCTGGAAAAGCACAGCAGGTCAAGCAGCATCCAAGGATGTGGCTGATTAAGGACTTATGTCCGAAACATTGATTTTCCTGCTCCTCAGATGCTGCCTGATCTGCTGTGCTTTTCCAGCACCACACTTTTCGACACAGAGTCTAACTTTCTCAGCGAGAACAGGAATGTTTCAAGTGGTTCAGTGTGGAGGTGCCGATGTTGGACTGGGATGGGCAAAGTTGGAAATCACACGACACCAGGTTAAAGGCCAACAGGTTTATTTGAAAATACAAGCTTTCAGAGTTCTGCTTCTTCGTTCAGGTAGCTCCGAAAGCATGTACTTTCAAATAAACCTGTTGGACTATAACCTGGTGTCATGTGATTTTTAACTTCAATGGCTATAACACTGCCAAATTAGGAGGAGGATATCCACCAGCTTTCTCTATTCCTTCCGATTACCCAGCAACCTGTGCTGGATCTATGTAGATAGAATCAGGTTTCACTATGATACTCTTTGCGACAAATAGCTTAGTACTGTTGATTGTCCAGGCTGTGAGCACAGTTCCATGAGATATCTTTAGATACTCATTGTTTGAGGAATGGTACTCGACCTCTTCATAGCCAACTGCCGCCGCGATATTAACCGCCACCTGAACTCACCCACTCCAACCTCTCACCCTTGGAACGCGCAGCCCTCCACTCCTTCCGTTGCAACCCCAACCTCTCTATCAAACCAGCAGACAAGGGAGGCGCGGTAGTAGTTTGGCGCACCGACTTTTACACCGCTGAGGCCAAACGCCAGCTCGCAGATACCTCCTCCTACTGCCCCCTTGACCATGACCCCACCCCCCACCACCAAACCATCATCTCCCAGACCATCCATAACCTCATCACCTCGGGGGATCTCCCATCCACTGCCTCCAACCTCATAGTCCCACAAGCCCGCTTCTACCTCCTGCCCAAAATCCACAAACCTGACTGCCCCGGCCGACCCATTGTCTCCGCCTGCTCCTGCCCCACCGAACTCATCTCCGCATACCTCGACACGGTCCTGTCCCCCTTAATCCAAGAACTCCCCACCTACGTTCGGGACACCACCCATGCCCTCCACCTCCTCCATGATTTTCGCTTTCCCGGTCCCCAATGCCTTATCTTCACCATGGATATCCAGTCCCTGTACACCTCCATCCCCCATTACAAAGGACTCAAAGCCCTCCGCTTCTTCTTTGCCCGCCGTACCAACCAGTACCCTTCCACCGACACCCTCCTTCGACTGACTGAACTGGTCCTCACCCTGAACAACTTCTCTTCCCAATCCTCCCACTTCTTCCAAATGAAAGGAGTAGCCATGGGCACCTGCATGGGCCCCAGCTATGCCTGCCTCTTCGTAGGATATGTGGAACTACACTGGCCCCACCCCCCACCTTTTCCTCCGCTACATCGATGACTGTATCGGCGCTACCTCGTGCTCCCACGAGGAGGTTGAACAGTTCATCCTCTTCACCAACACCTTCCACCCCGACTTCAAATTCACCTGGACAGTCTCAGATTCCTCCCTCCCCTTCCTCGACCTTTCTATTTCTATCTCAGGCGACCGAATCAACACGGACATCTACTACAAACCGACCGACTCCCACAGCTACCTGGACTACACCTCCTCCCACCCTGTCCCCTGTAAAAATGCCATCCCATTCTCCCAATTCCTTCGTCTCCGCTGCATCTGCTCCCAGGAGGACCAGTTCCAAAAACGTACAACCCAGATGGCCTCCTTCTTCAAGGACCGCAATTCCCCCCCCGACGTGGTCGACGATGCCCTCCACCGCATCTCTTCCACTTCCCGCTCCTTCGCCCTTGAGCCCCGCCCCTCCAACTGCCACCAGGACAGAACCCCACTGGTCGTCACCTACCACCCCACCAATCTCCATGTACAGCGCATCATCCGCCATTATTTCCGCCACCTCCAAACGGACCCCACCACCAAGGATATATTTCCCTCCCCTACCCTATCAGCATTCCATAAAGACCACTCCCTCCGTGACTCCCTCGTCAGATCCACACCCCCCCACCAACCCAACCTCCACTCCCGGCACCTTCCCCTGCAACCGCAGGAGGTGCAAGATTTGCGCCCACACCTCCCCCCTCACCTCCCTCCAAGGCCCCAAAGGAAACTTCCATATCCGCCACAAATTCACCTGCACCTCCACACACATCATCTATTGCATCCTCTGCACCCGATGTGGCCTCCTCTATATTGGGGAGACAGTCCGCCTACTTGCGGAGCGTTTCAGAGAACACCTCTGGGACACCCGGACCAACCAACCCAACCACCCTGTGGCTCAACACTTCAACTCCCCCTCCCACTCCACCAAGGATATGCAGGTCTTTGGACTCCTCCATCACCAGACCACAACAAAACGACGGTTGGAGGAAAAGCGCCTCATCTTCCGCCTAGGAACCCTCCAACCACAAGGGATGAACTCGGATTTCACCAGTTTCCTCTTTTCCCCTCCCCCCACCTTGACTCAGTCAAATCCATCAAACTCAGCACCGCCTTCCTAACCTGCAGTCTTCTTCCTGACCTCTCTGCCCCCACCCCAGTCTGACCTATCACCCTCACCTTGACCTCTTTCTACCTATCGCATTTCCGACGCCCCTCCCCCAAGTCCCTCCTCCCTACCTTTTATCTTAGCCTGCTGGACACACTTTCCTCATTCCTGAAGAAGGGCTTATGCCCGAAACGTCGATTCTCCTGTTCCCTGACCTGCTGCGCTTTTCCAGCAACACATTTTCAGCTCTGATCTCCAGCATCTGCAGACCTGACTTTCTCCTGAATGGTACTTAAATACTCAGATTCAACATGTTCAATACTGGAAGTCAAAAGAATCAGTGAGATAGGAAAGGGTATGATCTGTAGCAACTGATCATTCTGTAAGTGTAAGGTAGAGTCACTGTAGCCCCATAGGGCCATCAGAGAGAGATGATTGTGGTGGTTTAACCTCAGGGTTACCATGTCACAGGTGAGGGGTAAGGTTGAGAAGTGGAAACTTTATAGTGACCTCAGTCAGTATGGGAATTGAACCTGTGCTGTTGGTATCACTTTGTAATACAATCAGCTGTCCATCCTCCTGAGCTAATCAACTGCGTCTTCATTCTGTAAACCTTGTTGACTTAATGTTCCAGGATACAAATGCTACAGAAAGGACAGAAAGGGAGGCAAGAGAGGAGGGAGGGTGGTGTTTTTGATAAGGGATAGCATTACAGCTGTACTAAGGGAGAATATTCCTGGAAATACATCCAAGGAAGTTATTTGGGTGGACCTGAGAAATAAGAAAGGGATGATCACCTTATTGGAATTTTATTATGGACCCTCCCTAATAGTCAGAGGGAAATTGAGAAACAAATTTGTAAGATTCCAGTTATCTGTAAGAATAATAGGGTGGTTATGGTTGGGGATTTTAATTTTCCAAACATAGACTGGGATTGCCATACTGTAAAGGGGTTAGATGGAGAAGAATTTGTTAAGTGTGTATAAAAAAATTTCCTGATTCAGTATGTGGGATGTACCTACACAAGACTTGACCTACTCTTGGGAAATAAGGCAGGGCAGGTGACTGAGATTCAGTGGGGGAGCACTTTGCAGCCAGCGACCATAATTCTATTAATTTTAAAATAGTGATTGGAAAGGATAAACCAATCTAAAAGTTGAAGTTCTAAATTGGAGAAAGGCCAATTTTGATGGTATTAGGCAAGAACTTTCAAAAGCTGATTAGAGGCAGATGTTCACAGGTAACGGGACGGCTGGAAGATGGGAAGCCTTCAGAAATGAGATAATGAGAGTCAGTATCTTCCTGCTAGGGTGAAAGGCGAGACTGGTAGGTGTAGAGAATGCTGGATGACTAAAGAAATTGAGGGTTTGGTTAAGAAAAAGAAGGAAGCATATGTCAGATATAGACAGGATAGATCGAGTGAATCCTTAGAAGAGTATAAAGGCAGTAGCAGTGTACTTAAGAGGGAAATCAGGAGAACAAAAAGGGGACATGAGATAGCTTTGACAAAAAGGGTTAAGGAGAGTCCAAAGGGTTTTTACAAATACATGAAAGGCAAAAGGGAGAGAATAGTACCCCTCAGAGATCAGCAAGGCGGCCTTTGTGTGGAGCTGCAGGAGATGGGGGAGATACTAACCGAGTATTTTGCTTCAGTGTTTACTGTGGAGAAGGACATGAAGTATAGAATGAAAAATGTCCATATGACACAGGACAAAGTGCTGGATGTTTTGAAACGGATAAAAGTGGATAAATCCCCAGGACCAGATCAGATGTACCTTAGAACTCTGTGGGAAGATAGGGAAGTGATTGCTGGGCTCCTTGCTGAGATATTTGTATCATTGATAATCACATGTGAGGTTCCAAAAGACTGGAGGATGGCTAATGTGGTGCCACTGTTTAAGAAAGGTGGTAAGGACAAGCCAGGGAACTGTAGACCGGTGAGCCTGACGTTGGTTGTGGGCAAGTTGTTGGAGGGAATCCTGAGAGATAGGATGTACATATATTTGGGATGACAAGGACTGATTAGGGATAGTCAACATAGCTTTGTGCGTAGGAAATCATGTCTCACAAACTTGATTGAGTTTTTTGAAGAAGTAACAAAGAGGATTGATGAGGGCAAAGTGGTAGACTTCAGTAAGGCATTTGACAAGGTTCCCCATGTGCGACTGGTTGGCAAGGTTAGATCTTATGGAATACAGGGAGAACTAGCCATTTGGATATAGAACTGGCTCAAAGGTAGAAGTCAGTGGGTTGTGGTGGAGGGTTGTTTTTCAGACTGGAGACCTGTGACCAGTGGAGTGTGTGATGCTGGAAAAACACAGCAGGCCAGGCAGCATCCGAGGAGCAGGAGATGCTCTTGCTCCTGTTCCTCGGATGTTGCCTGGCCTGCTGTGTTTTTCCAGCATCACATTTTTCAACTCTGGTCTCCAGCATCTGCAGTCCTCACTTTCTCCTACCAGTGAAGTGTCACAAGGATAGGTGCTGGGTCCACTACATTTTGTCATTTATATAAGTGATATGGATGTGTGTATAAGAGATATAGTTAGTAAGTTTGCAGATAACACCAAAATTAGAGGTGTAGTGGACAGCGAAGAAGGTTACTTCAGATTACAAAAGGATCTTGATCAGATGGGCCAATGGGCTGAGGAGTGGCAGATGGAGTTTAATTTAGATAAATGCGAGGTGCTGCATTTTGGGAAAGCAAATCTTAGCAGGACTGAAACACTTAATGGTAAGGTCCTAGGGAGTGTTGCTGAACAAAGAGACCTTGGAGTGCAAGTTTATAGTTCCTTGAAAGTGGAGTCGCAGGTAGATAGGTTAGTAAAGAAGGCATTTGGTATGTATTGAGTATAGGAGTTGGGAGGTCAAGTTGCGGCTGTACAGGACATTGGTTAGGCCACTGTTGGAATATTGCGTGCAATTCTGGTCTCCTTCCTATTGGAAGGATGTTGTGAAACTTGAAAGAGTTCAGAAAAGATTTACAAGGATGTTGCTAGGGTTGGAGGATTTGAGCTATAGGGAGAGGTTGAACAGGCTGGGGCTGTATTCCCTGGAGCGTCGGAGGTTGAGGGGTGACGTTATAGAGGTTTATAAAATCGTAAGGGGCATGGATAGGATAAATAGACAAAGTCTTTTCCCTGGAATGGGGAGTCTAGAACTAGAGGGCAAAGGTTTAGGGTGACAGGGGAAAGATATAAAAGAGACCTAAGGGACAACTTTTTCACCCAGAGGGTGGTACGTGTATGGAATGAGCTGCCAGAGGAAGTGGTGGAGGCTTTTACAATTGCAACATTTAAAAGGCATCTGGATGGTTATATGAATTGGAAGGGTTTGGAGGGATATGGGCCGGGTGCTGGCATGCGGAACGAGGATGGGATATCTGGTTGGCATGGATGAGTTGGACCGAAGGGTACATTTCTATGGCTCTGACTCTAAGTAGAAAATCAGCAATTGTACTTCATTGGCTTAAAGTGTGAAGGCTAGTGAAATGCATTATGTAAATGCAAGTCTTTTATTTGTGGGTATTGAATTACTCTGCCATTTTCCAGTCACTGGTCCACTGTGATCATGATGGCTGCCATTTTGAATTTATTTTGACTTCCCTTAATTTTAAGCCCTACATCACATGCCAATCCCAAGCTTACGTTAAGTTCAGAAAAGGCGCACGGCTGGAACATTTTTTTTTCTTGGCTGTTGTACTATTCCTGTGCAAGTATGCATTCTATTGCTAGAATCATATCTGAAGTTGGTGCAGGGACCCCTCCCCCAGGCAAATCACAATGTACCTTCTATCCCATCAACCCCACATCTCCCCTATGGTTTTCCAGCTTTTCCTTCCATTCTGTGAATGAAGGTCTCTGAGTCTCCCTGCTTAACTTTGCTGTGATGATCATCACCACCGTTTTTCTGCCTTAAAACTAAAGTTGGGTAAAAACAAAAGGTTGCATGGTGTCATACTCACATATTTAGAGGTCACCCTCATCTTGGCTTCTGATTCTTTCCAGTGGCTGGTGGTCCCGGTGTAGGGAGCCCCAAAATGCCCAGGATAGTAGCCCGGATGTGGTCTATCCAGGGCACAATTCTGGCCACTCCTACCAACAATAACTGCATCATATTACACACATTCATACATAGGACCTGTTCTCTAACTCAAAACGGGATATGTCCAAGTCTTGCACCTTTTTGAATTATCCAGGAGCTTGGGGAGTCCGTGTTCCTCATTGCTTCCTGCATGGCAATGGTGTGGCCAATCAGAGTTGGATTGCAAACCAATCAACACCATTTCCTGTTTTGGTATAAATTGTGATCATTTGAATTTTTTGGTATTCTTGCATTTATTTTGATGAGCATGAGATTGAATATGTCAGCACCTTGTCAACAATATTCTGTGTTCATTTTTATCACTTCCAGCACTACTCATATAAGTTAAAGGTATTTAGGTTAGCTGATAAAAGGACAATAACAGTTCCTCTTCTGATTAAAAGTTCCCATAATCTTTAGGGAGCACACTGCTGGTGAATAGAACAGGACAACAGAAGCTTATGAAAAGATGCCAGTTTGAAAACATTTTGCAGATTGTGAAACTTAAAATGTTTCCATTCAGCAAAATTTAATTGTTCTAATTAGCTTAAAGATTTTAATCCTTTCAAAGACCCAGAGATTAATTAATAGTCATTATTTTGCTGAGTCAAGGTAATGTGCTTTGTCTGTGCTTGTTTCCTCCCTGTCTGTGTTAAATAGCCTCATATTTGATCAGTTTTTGAAAATTATTTTGTGTGAGCATTCAGAGGATTGCACGTTGAATGGACTGGCAGACTGTGGGAACAAAGCCAAGGACACGTGCAGTGTTGCCAGGCTGTGTCACTGTTGCCACGAATGACGGCATTGGGCTGTGGAAAGTACGCATTGTTTGTTAGATGGCTGAGGTCTTGCTGCATAAACCAAACACAGTCGCATCTGAAAGAAATCTGTCAAACTCTTTAATCTTTGTTTCAAGACAGATTCTCAGTAAGCATTCTGAGAATTTCATTCAGCTGCCACGTAATTGTATTATTTTACATTACATCATTTCCTCTTCTTTAGGGGGACATTCTGCAACACTAATGTTTGTGTTGATTCTCGATATTCCTTTTCAGCTCATCCCCTCTCTTTTCCTGAAGGTGCTACCCACTTGGATAGTGGGGTCAGCCATGGCTTAGTTAGTAGCAGACTCGCCTACAAGTTATAAAGTTCCATTTGAAGTCCCACTTCAGTATGCGAGTACAAAAATCAAGGCTGATGCTCCAGGGAAGCACAGAGAGGAGATGAGATGTGAAATCATCACTCCATCTGCCGACATAGAGTCTGTTGGAAAACTGGGGTGGGGGGGATGTTCTCCCTACTTATATCTATTGCTCAATCAAACAATAAATTGTCATTATCACAGTGCTGCTCTGCACAAACATGGCTGATGTGCTTCCCGCATTACAATAGTAATGATATTTCAAATGTAATTATTTGACTATAAAGTAGGTTGAGTAGTACAGTAGTTATGAAAGTTGCTTTATCAATGCTAGTCTGCTTCCTGGAAGAGAAGAATTGATCTTGAGCAGGAAAAAGGACTTTCTTTCTTCCCCCTTCCCTCATCCAAGGTGTTGCCATAACCTAAGGTGAACTAACTCATGAAGAACTAGGGTTACACCTGGGAATATTGTGTCTTTGTACCTTCATAGTTATCTGCGGTGCAACTGCACACTTAGCCCGACAATGGATTTCTTCAATAGATTCTAAACCTTTCCTTTTTTCTGGTATGAATTGGTATTTGCTCCACTGTCTTTTACACCTCCTTTCAGCTCCTTCCTCACTGACATCAGTGTGGAAATCAAGCCTGATCACTAGTGTACATTGCTCCTGGTGGCCAGTATAGAATGGCTTAGATGACCAACATCTGGCAGTTCCATTAGTTGGGGAAAGTTTTCATTTCATAGAATCCCTACAGTTTGGAAACAGGCCCTTCAGCCCAACAAGTCCACACTGACCTTCCAAAGAGTAACCCACCCAGACCCATTCCCCTACCCTATATTTACCCCTGACTAACGCACCTTATACTTTGGGCAATTTAGCATGGCCAAGTCACCTGACCTGCACATATTTGGATTGTGGGAGGAAACTGGAGCACCCGGAGGAAACCCACACGGACACAGGGAGAACGTGCAAACTCCACACAGACAATCGCCTGAGGCTGGAATTGAACCCGGGTCCCTGGTGCAGTGAGGCAGCTGTGCTAACCATTGAGCCACCATGCTGCCCCAAAGTTATTAGATAGTGCGACCCTGAGTTTCGCTGAAAATGTTTCTTTTAACTTTTTTTTTACTTTCATCTGGACAATTTGCAAGAATACCAAATTAAAGAGAAAATGACACCTATGCTATGTAAAGGGACAGTGTTGATTGGTTGACATGTGAACTTTGATGGTTAGAAGTGTTGCTATAGATAGGTACCAGTTAATGATGACTAACAGTTAACTGTCAAGCTTTGTTTAAATTTTAATCTAACAGGTCAAGGCATTGCTTTGAAAATGGCTATCATCTGAAACAAAAACAGAAATTGCTGGAGAAACATAGCAGCTCTGGCAGCATTTTGGAAAGAAAGCAAAGTAAATATCTTAGGTCCAGTAATCCTTCTTTAGAACTGATTGTAGATAGGAAAAGGTGGTATATTTGCTGAAGACAGGGGGTGGAGGGGCAAGGAGTAAACAATAAGCCAAAATGGAACCCAGAGAGAGAAAACAGTAGTTGGACAAAGGGATGATAATGCTGAGCCAAGGAGAAACAAAAGCTGCAATAAGAGTCCATTAGTGCATGAAAATGGATTGGCTGTGAGCCAATGTAATTACAAGCCTGGGGTGCGGGAGTGGGTTAAGGACATGGAAGAAGGTGCTCAGGCTCAATTATTGAACTTGGTATTGATTGTGAAGGCTGCAGGGTCCCAGAGCGGAAAATCAGATGCTGTTCTTTGAGTTTACACTGACCCTCGCTGCCATCTGTTTTCTTGCATTGAAACAGGTGCCGTGTGAGTAGATGTTTCCTCTGTCTGCAAAAAACAGGGTCCTGTATATTAGTATAGTTAGCTTCCAGAGTGTGCAAGTACAAGTGAACCCAACTGACAGTCCTGAACTGGTTGTCAGTGTAATGCTTTGCAAACCCAGGATTATCTGGCAAATATTGTCCAATTATGAAATCACATCTGATGTTTCACAGATATTGTCCAACTATGAAATCAACATCTGATGTTGTGAGTTTTGCAAACGCTGGTTAGGTATGGTCAGTAAGTTGTTTGTTGTGAACAATTGAAGAATGTTGTTATTTGATAGGATATACCAATTTTGGGGGCATATGGCCTACATACATAGCATCACACAAGCACTGAAATTCATATACCACATTCCTGATTAGTGTGATACACTGAACAATTTTTTGGCAGCATGCTGTTAGTGATGTTCCCACTAAATTGAAACAGAATAAAACGGCTTTAAACTTCTGCTGCACACTTTGAGATACCTTATCTTGCCAGGGTAATCAAAGATAGTTTTGGCAAAACTTATTCATCAGCTATGGTTACCTGCTCATGATTACATTGTTCTTAATGGTAGCTGCTGTGTGCAAATTAGATGCCTATGTTTCCTATATTGCAACAAAAACTATGCTTCAAAGAGTATTCAAGTGCTGTAGAGGACTTTGGTATGTCCTTAAGCTGGGAGAGGCCCTGTAAAAATGCAATTCTGTCTGGAGAACATGATGAAAAGGAAAAGCAGAAATCGCCAACCCAATGGGTCATTTAATGAGGCAAGGCTATTGGGTGTGAAGGAAGATTAACGATGACCACATAACACCTCAAATTATACACCTTGTTAAAAATTCCAACAACAGAACTTCACAGAAGGAGCCCTATATTTCTTTCTCTTTCGAGATTAAAACTTAACCAAGTACTTCATACTAATATTAGCACAGTCTGATTTTCACATTGGTCATGGAATTAGAATGTAGTTGTTTAGAGGAGCAGTCAACTTTGGAAAAAATAACATGAAGCCAATTTGTATTGAATTTTTTTCTGCTGATGAGTTTTGAGACTATTTATAAAAAGGATAAAAAAGGCGGTGTCCTCTAAATTTCAATGCTGTAATTTCAGAGTGTTCTGGCCTGCAGAATGGTTACATTGGAATATGTCTCAACCAGTATTCTTTCACTGGTATAGAAACAAGAGTTTATCTTACTAAATGTGTTTTTTAATATTGTTTGATTTCCATGGTGGCATGAATGCCTTTTTTGTCTAAGTGTTGGGATATGTTTTGATGTCAATTCCCACATGTTTGAGGTCACTGTGAAGTCCTCGCCTGAGGTGTGCAGATTCTCAGGTTAAACTCACCACCAGTTATCTCTCTCTTGAATGAGAGAACAGCCTGTGGTCCATGGTGACTGTAGTAATTTTCATTTTCTACAGGTGTTAGAGGCTCAATAATTCAGTTATGACTTTGAAGCTCTTCCTGGGTGTTGTACTGAAATTAATGGATAGAATTTAATGTAAGCTCTTTTCTGCCAAATTGACAGCCAGCAGTCAGGACCTGGGATAGCAAGATACATTTGGGATGAATAACTGGAGACTGTTCTATATGGGTTAAGGGCAGGGCAGGGGGCCTGGATCAGGTTCAGTGCTGAGGCTTGTGACTTGCTCCACTGACAAAGTCATGTGTCGCCTCTTTTTCTGGAAAACCCATTGTATTAAATTCCAATCAGGCACCCCACAGGGCAGCAGTGGTGAATGTTCCCCAGGATCAAGAGGATATGGGCGGGGGGGGGAATTCCATCCACTGAGAGCATCTGGCTAACTAGAGACTGGCAGCTCATCATTGCTCAGCCAAACCACTGACCAGTGGTGGTTGATGTTGGTAATGCAACCACCATGGTCAGGGTTGCTGAGGTCACAGATGAATGATGGTTGGAGACAGATTGTGGGGTGGACTTTGAGGAGATGGGGTATTGGCAGCAAGAGCCAGGGTTGCGTGTGTCCCTTACTGGCCCCAATTTCCTCAGTCCTTCTCAATGACAGGCTTCTCAATCAGGCACTGAGCAACCGCAAAAAGGTTTACTTCTTGGGTTTCCCACACAACAAGCCCTCTGCTTACTGTTGTGTAAATCCCAGCAGCACTGAGATGAGGTCCTCAAGTGGGCCTTAGTTACCACTTAATTGCTCCAATTAACAAAGAAGGTCTTCTTGCTACAGACTTAATTGAGGTAAAGGCAGGAAAATATTGCACCCCCCCCCCACATGATCAAATGCTCCCATCACCAAATTCAGCAAGGGAGTGGGCATTAAATTCTGCCCTCTGTTTTCCATAACCAGTCAGCATCATGAGGAGTCAGGGACATATAACATATAATTTGGATACTGCATTATAACTATTATTGACTCTTGAAGAGATTGGTTGTAGACTGTGTATAGTATCTGTGAGAACAGCGCAGATTGACAAGGACAGTGGTCTTTTTGGATTCATTCAACTGATGTGGATGTTGTTGTCTGGGCCAGCATTTATTCCCCATCCCGAATTGTTCCTTGAGCTGCCTTTCTAAACCTCTGTGGTCCATTTGGTGTGGATACACCAAAAATGTTTTTGGCGATGAAATTTCAGGATGCTCACCCAACAAAACTGAAAGAATGCCGATATATTTCCATCAGGGGGGGTGAGTGGCTTGGCGGGGATCTTGCAGGTTCCCATGTATCTGCCTCCCTCCTTCAGGATGGTAGTGACTGTGGGGTTAGAAGGTGCTGTCTAAAGAGCCTTGGTAAATTTCTGCAGTGCATCTTTTACTTGGTGATGCTGCTATGAGCATAAGATGTGGAGAGAGTGAATGTTTGTGGATATGGTGTTTTAAAATATTAAGGATTGGATTGAAATGGGTGGATGAAAGTGGTTTTGACTTTTTTATTTATTATTGTGGTTTAAATGGTGCATTTGACCAATCAATAGACTCCTGTAGCTTTGGCATGTCATCTATTGTCAAGCAACTTCTAACTGATTGATTGCCAAGTAACCTCAACCACATCATTCTTAACCAAGACAGAACCAGCCTATCATCAGTTATAAAGACTCAACTCAAAATGTTAACACTGTTTTTGTCTCCAATGATACAGCTAGACCAGCTGAGATTTTCTGGCAGTTTCTGTTTAGGTAATTAAAGGAATGGAAACACTTTGAGGGATGAAGAGAACTCTGGTTTCTAAAGTTTTGCTGTTTTTGAATTACGCCCTTGCAATGTGAATATTTACCTCCCACAACTGTGTCCCTGCCAAAACCAACGCACCACCACCTCGCTACCCTCACCAACCCCATGACCTCCAGTCCCTCACTACCACCTACCACTATCACCAGCACAACCTCACCCCACCATCCCTAGCCCCCAACCACCACCTCCACCAACTTCTCACCATCAACTACCGACACAATGCCCACCCCTACCCCCACTACCATCCCTAGCCTCCACAAATCCCCCCACCCTCACCAACACCACCAGCACAATTCTTTAAGGCTTTTATTTGATTTGTTCAGTGTCTTGAGTTGCTCAATAATCACAACCAGCACTGGATGCAGGGCACTGGCACCATTGTATCCTGCAGGGCAATTTAAATCCTTTTGAAAATAATTGAATAATAATTTGGTTTAGGAATGGTATTAAGATCGTAGCAAAGCCTTGAGTTATTGTGCAGATCATAGAATCCCAACAGTGTGGAAATAGGCCACTTGGCCCAACAAGTCCACATCAACCTCAGAAGAGTATCCCACCCAGACCCATTCCCCCACCCTATTACTTTACATTTCCCCTGACTAATGCACTTAACCTACACACCCCTGAACACTATGGGCAATTTAGAAAGCCAATTCACCTAACCTGCACATCTTTGGATTGTGGGAGGAAACCAATGTAGACAGGCGAAGAATATGCAAACTCCACACAGATAGTCTCTCTGAGGCTGGAATTGAACCTGACCCCATGGCACTGTGAGGAAGCAATGCTAACCACTGAACCACCGTACCACCCTATATATTGCTTCATCTAATTCAACATCTTAAAAATGTACATTTCACCATTTTAATGAGAAATGTTGAAGGAAGCCTGTTGTCATTGCTGTGAGGCAATTTCTTTTATTACTGCTCTTGGAGGGAAAAGAAAATTTCTTTCTCCTCTGCATTATTTCCATGGAGATTTTAATAAATTGTTTGATGCTAATGTGTGGAACCTTAACCAGGACTGTGCAGACATATATTGGGCCTGTGCTTATCTCTGTGAACCCATTCAAACAAATGCCCTACTTTGGAGAAAAGGAAATTGAAATGTATCAAGGAGCGGTGAGTATACTGCACTTGGTGAAAAGTTGGAGATTTTGGAAAAAATTGGCAATAACAGAGGCTGACCTCACCCAGCTACTTATGTGAAAGATATGCCACAAGTTCTGTGATGACCGCACTGGCCAATAGGATCCCCACATTAGGGCCTGGCCAGGACCATGCTACCCCCTTAGAATTGGCATTGATTCCCCTGAGGCAGCAGAAGGGAGATAAGGCATAATTCATGCTGCTACTCCTGATGCCTTTGGAGAGAGCTGTATTGGAAGTAGTTAGACATGGTCGTATGTTGGGGAGATTTCTGCTGTTCATAGTAAAGATTTTTGCACATACTCTAAACACAGCTAAGACTTGTTCAAAATAATAGGAACTGTCCTGCCATCTGGCTGATGGGACAAAGTGCAAAAAGACAATGCAAGGCAGTCAGGGATGCTGTGAGCATGAAGGTGGGCTCAGTGAGTACATGTAATGACAGCAAGTGAAGAACCTGGAGATGAACTATTATGGACCAGGCCAGACCCCCTCCAAATATTTTAAGAAGATAGCCTAGACCCTAACATTTTCTTATTTTTAAGGCAGATGTGAAGTGAATATTCCAGGTGTGATGCAACTCATCAAACCACTCAACTTTATGCAAAACAGAATTTATTTGAACATTACAGTTGACACAGGAACAAAAGAAAGCAGAATTTAGAATAGCTTACCTATCGGAAAACTTAACCAACTCGATACAGCAACTAAACTAATTAACTATTCCAATACAGTAACATCCCAGAAACACACCCCTTGGCAAAAAGGTAAATTCAAACACAGATTCTTACAGGCAGGAGGGAACAACATCCAGAAAAAGATTTCAGAAATAGTCAGAGGAATCCTTTACTGAAGTTTGCAACACTTCTTGTATTCAAAACATCTTGTGACTGCTGCAGCAAAAAAAACTAGAAAACAAACCTGAACTGGGAGAACTGGCCTTTCCCCTTCCATTGTTAAACTGTTTAACCCTAAACGCATTGGCACCTCTGCCTTTACAACCTCTCTTCCAAAAAACCAAGGACAAATGAACCTTTTTAAGGTGTCAGCATTGTCACACTACAAGCTGGGTGAATAATCCTGTGTGCAAAGTGTGCTTGCTGCAGCCTGACAATGATAGTTGCCTATGCAGCAGTGAAGTGCAGAAGTCACATGACGGTTCAGATGGCTCGCACACGTTAAATGCCACTGTCTGTGGGTACAAGGTGTATGTGGTCAGTGCCCATGGAGTACATCCTGAGATGTTGGGACCCAACGTTGGAAGTTCTTCAGAGCACATGGTGAGCTGAAGCTGCCAAGTATCTGCTGTGACTTTCATGTTGAGAATTCTTGATATCCAGCTTGTTTGGCATCTTTGGTCAGATAGGAAGCTGAAGGTTATTTGATGCTAGTAAGGCATTTAACAAGATATAATCTCCCTTAATTGGCAACTCACTGGGGCTAGTGAGAAACTTGCCTTGCTACTCGACAAATGCCTAAAAGGTGCAGATAGAGTCATAGAGTCATAGAAATGTACAGCATGGAAACAGACCCTTCGGTCCAATTTGTCCATGCCGACCAGATATACCAATCTTTTCTAGCCCCATTTGCCATATTTGGCACATAACCCTCTAAACCCTTCCTATTCATATACCCATTCAGATGGCTTTTAAATGTTGCAATTGTACCAGCTCCACTTTCTCTGGCAGCTCATTCCACACACACACCACTCTCTGTGTGGAAAAGTTGCCCCTTAGGTCCCTTTTATATCTTTCTTCTCTCACCCTAAACCTATGCCCTCTAGTTCTGGACTCCCCCAACCCAGGGAAAAGACTTTGTCTATTTATCCTGTCCATGCCCTTCATGATTTTATAGACTTCTATAAGTTCACCCCTCAGCCTCCAACGCTCCAGCGAAAACAGCTCCAGCCTATTCAGCCTCTCCCTATAGCTCAATCCCTCAAACCCTGGCAACATCCTTGTAACTCTTTTCTGAACTCTTTCAAGTTTCACAACATTCTTTCAATAGGAGGAAGACCACAATATTCCAAAATGGCCTAATCAATGTCCTGTACAGCCACAACATGACCTCCCAACTCCTAAACTCAATACTCTGACCAATAATGGAAAGCATACCAAATACTTTCTTCACTATCCTTTCTACCTGCAACTGTACTTTCAAGAAGCTATGAACTGCACTCCATGGTATCTTTGTACAGTAATATTCCCTAGAACCTTACCATTAAGTGGATAAGTCCTGCTTTGATTTGCATTTCCAAAATGTAGCACCTCGCATTTATCTAAATTAAGCTCCATCTGCCACTCACAATGTTGAGATAGGCTTTGCCAAACTTCTCACCTGATTCTTCCATGAGTTTTACCACATCCCACCTTGCTCAGGTCTCTGTAGGATCCCACCCATGATATTGCCTTGAGTTATAAGTAGCAGGTCAGTTTTAGTCACCTACATGTACAGTAATTTAAAAGGATCAACTTGTGGTGGCCTTGGAGCTTGCTACTTGGTTATGCAGCTTCCAGAGATTATTATTGAGCTGTGTCTACCCTGTAATATTACTCTAGCTACTTTAGGATCAGTTTTTCAGGTGATTACATATACACTATTTTCTTCAAACCTGATCAGGTCCTTTGTAGTTTCCGTCTTGGTGGAAGACCCTTTTAACTGTAATGTGTCATGTTACACTATGGAGTCATCAGAAAGCCTTTTGGGCTCTTCACAGTATAAAGTAAGATGTTGTGGTTTTGAGACTAGAGCCTACCTGGCAGGGTAGTAAAGAAAGTTTCTAGCACACTTTCCTTTATTGTCCAGGCTTTTGAGTATAGGAGGTTGTATAGGATGTTGGTGTGGCTAAGTTTGGAGTGCTCTGTACAGTTCTGGTCGCTCTGCTATAGGAAGGATGTTATTAAGTTGGAGAAGATTCAGAATGGACTTATCAGGATGTTGCTGGGACTGGACGGTTTGAGTTATAAGGACAGGCTGGATCGGCTGGGACGTTTTTCACTGGAGCATAGGAGGTTGAGAGGTGACCTTATGGAGATTTATAAAATTATGAGGGGCATAAATGAGGTTAATAGCAAAGGTATTTTCCCTGGGGGGGGGAGTTCAAAACTAGGAGGCATATTTTTAAGGTGAGAGGAGAAATATTTTAAAAGGAACCCGAGGGGCAACTTTTCACAAGAAGGATAGTTCCTATGTGGAATGAACTGCCAGAGGAAGTGGTGGATGCAGATACATTTACAACATTTAAAAGACATTGGATGGGTATGTGAATAGGAAAGGTTTACAGGATATGGGCCAAGCGCAGGCAAGTGGGACCAGTTTAGTTTGGGAAGCCTGGTCAGCATGGACATGTTGGACCGAAGGGTCTGTTTCCGTGCTGTATGACTCCATGACTCGATAACTGAACGTCCAACGTGACGGTATAGTTACTGACATTCTCTGTTTAATCTCAGGTATGAAAGCTCACTGGAGCGTGTAAGAGAGGACTATTAATATTAATGAAATCATATTCCAAATAAACATGGGCAGAAAAAAAAGTAGAATTAATTGCAAAAAATATTTTAAATACTTTTGTGGAATGGGATAAAAGTTTACCAATTTGTGATACAAACTGAGATGAATTTGGTAATGCAAGAACACATCAAAATAAATATATGGGAAGGAAAAGACTTGTAAGTATGTGAGGAAAGAGCAAGGGAGTGGAACAAATTGGATAATTCTTTGAAAGGGATGGTACGGGCATGATGAGCATTTCCTCTGAAATTATCTCTATCCCTTGTGTTGTGTTGATGATGCACACTTTTCTAGTTTTACATTTGCATCCCTTCCTCTAAATCTTAACCAATCCTACATTTTCATGATTGCATCATTATAACTTCATTATATGCTTAACTTTGCATATTTTCATTCATTCCCCTAACTCTGTCAATTGCTTATTGCTAAATTGTACCATTTCAACATGCTCAAACACTCTTTTTCTGTTTCTTGACATATTTTCCCATCATGCAGCACAAGCATAGACTACTTAAAATTCACTGCTTTAGTTGAATAGATTGAAATGACTGGATTAATACTTCGTTGATATAGTGGAGACGTAAAAGTAAGTTGCCATTGTTCCACTGTCTCAGTAGAGAGAAATTAACTGATGATGGTTTAACCTGCAGGTCACCACACTTCAGGTGAGGGCAGAGATTGAGAAAGAAAGTCCTTCATGGTAACCTGAGCCAGTGCAGGAAATTGAACCCATGCTGATTGTATACTATGTATTATAAACCAACTGCCCAGCCAACTGAGCTATCCGACTCCAGTGGAGAGGATATATTGAGAGGTTAGGCCTTGATTTTCCACAGTGCTATTACAGGATCAGTGTTCTTGGCCTGGTGGATCTTTTGAAGTGAAGGTCCCCTTGGATATGAGGCCCCCTCCCACATTAAATTTGGAGGCTGGGGCATATAATTGGATGGGGCTCCATGACCTCCATCTGATCGAGTCTGGAGCAGGCAGGCTTGTGGATAGCCTCTCTGGCAAGATGCTAATTGAGGCCAAATGTGGGTGATTTATGCCAGGTTAAGGTCCTCATGTTGCTGCAGCTGAGATTGAGTGGCAGGCAGAGGTGTTACCACTTAGCATGACTTTAAATTCTGCCATTCTTTCTAGATCTTCGTTTCCTTTAATCCACAGTGTTTACGCCCACACTCATTTGTTGGTGACTGGGCGCCATGAGGATAGTTGATGTGGATTTGTGTGTTTGGTATCTCTGTACTTCCGTTAACATTGCCTCTTTCCCCATCATCTAGGCCCCATATGAAAATCCACCTCACATCTATGCTCTGGCAGATAACATGTATCGGAACATGATTATTGATGGGGAAAATCAATGTGTCATCATCAGGTAATCCAATTTGTATATATACTCTTTTTGCAGCTGAGTAAAACATAATGGGAGGAATTTCTCCCTTTCTTGATTTATAACCAACCAAATCATAAAAGTTATTTATTGGGTGATTTTTCTAGCAGCCTTTCCCTTTTATATGTCTCATTGTCTTTAGACATAATCAAGCACTTAGCAGCTACAAAAAAGCTTGGTTTCTTAACAATCAGGTTTATTGCAGTAAATAATTGCTGCATTTTGTGGGGAATGAGTTTGTTCGTTGCATTATGCAAGAAATCAATGGTAATGCATATTCAATTAAAATGCTTGCACCTTGGAGCTTTCCTGGTTACTTTGTTCCCATTCTTGGTGCAAATCAGCTATTTTGGTCCTTTTATATTTTTCCTTTTCATTGGCTATGACTAATTATTCAAAGCATTAATTGTTCCCACAGTGCAGTTGAAGAGAACACTTCCCAAGTTTTCACTCTGCTTGAATCAGGTTCCTTTGACTCCGGAGCTATCCTGGAGATCTGTTCTGTCAGCATTTATGCTTCAACATCTGATTTTTTTATCACCACGGCAACATTTTGACTCAGTGTGATGAGTGTGCATATCTGCACTCATACATTCAAATTGCTAAAGGTTCAGCTATTGATGGGTGAGGCATATTCAATTCCAAACCAAGATTTCCTTTTGACCTCGTTTTACAAAATCAATTGTCAATAACACAACATATGCTGTGCCCTATTCTGTCCAGCTATGAAAAGTGGCACTGTGTGAGCCTGGAGAAATTGTGTGCTTGTTAATTATAATGACAATGTGTGTATTGTTCTGAAGTTTCAGGGAAGCTGTTCTATTGTAAGGTTTCCTTGAAATAGGAGCCACCAACTTTTATCCCTGTGGGATTTGCTCTTAAACACATTGAATTGCATGCAAGTCCACGTGAAATCAGTGCATCTGTATTCTGTATATGTTGTTTGTGTTACCAAGAAAGTGTGCCAAACAATAGTGTAACCAAATAACCTGTAAAAGTTCCATAATGTCACAGGCAGACAAGGTAGTGAAGGTGGTATTTGGTACCCTTGCCTTTATTGGTCAATACATTGAGTATAATTGAGTGTAGGAGTTGGGCTGTCATGTTTTGGAATATTGCTTTCAATTCTGGCCTCCCTGCTATAGGAAAGATGTTGGGAAACTTGAAAGGGTGCAGAAAAGGTTTAACTACGATGTTGCCATGGTTGGAGGGTTTGAGCCATCGGGAGAAGTGAATAGGCTGGGGCTATTTTCCCTGGAATAGTGGAGGCTGAGGGATGACCTTATAGAGGTTTATAAAATCATGAGGGGCATGAACAGGGTGAATAGCCACTGTTGTTTTCTCATGATAGGGGAGTCCAAAGGCAGAGGGCATAGGTTTAAGGTGAGAGGGGAAATATATAAAAGGAACTTAAGGAGCAACGTTTGCACACAGAAGGTGGTGCGTGTATGGAATGAACTGCCAGTGGAAGTGGTGAAGGCTAGTACAATTACAGCATTCAAAAGGTATCTGGTTTGGTTACATGAATTTTCCTAAAGAAGGGCTTATGCCAGAAACGTCGATTCTCCTGCTCCTCGGATGCTGCCTGAACTGCTGTGTTTTTCCAGCACCACATTTTTCAACTCTGGTCTCCAGCATCTGCAGTCATCACTTTCTCCTTACATGAGTAGGAAGGGTTTAGAGGGATATGAGCCAAATGCTGGCAGATAGAACTGGATTGATTTATCCACAACCACCTGATGAAGGAGCAGCGCTCCAAAAGCTAGTGCTTCCAAATAAAGCTGTTGGACTTTAACCTGGTGTGTGTGATTTTTAACTTTAGAATATCTGGTCGGCATGGACCAAGGGATCTGTTTCTGTTTTTTACAACCCTATTTCTCTAATTTTGGCTAGAGATGGATGGGAAGTTGTGTAATCATGATGACTTCATTAATGGTGTCTTTGAGTAATAGGTCAAAATAACTTATGAGCTGAGTCATGTGTTTTGTGGCTATGATTTGCATGGAGGCTTTCTGAGGCTTAGCAGGTTTTCCTGCTGCAACTTACCAAACCCACCTCAGTGAATGCATATCCTGCCCCTACAGCATCAATCTTATCCGATTCTAGTCCCATTCTTCTGTTTGCCTTGACTCTGACTGCAATGAGCAGCTGACTGACTATGTTCAAGCCCCTGGACTGGGATCAGAGGCTGCCCTTAACTCATTGTGCCAAGACTCCCTGAGCGAAGGCTATCTCCCTTGATTAGACTAAGGACTACTGACAGCCATGACAAGTTTCCTGGCTTTGTGCCTACATTAAATAACATGGAAGTACAGCAGTACTGTGAGTCTGGTTAGGAGGCACATTGGCACAGTAGCTCAGTGCTTAGTACTGCTGCCTCGCAGCATAAGAGACCCAGGTTCGATTCCAGCCTCAGGCGACTGTGTGAGGTTTGCACATTCTCGCTGTCTCGATGTGGGTTTCCTCTGGGTGCTCCAGTTTCCTCCCACATACCAAAGATATGCAGGTCAGATGGATTGGTTATGTTATTGGTTGCCCATAATATCCTGGGATGTTCAAGCTAAGTGGATTAGTCATGGTAAATACAGGGGTACAGGGACAGGGATGGGTCTGGGTGGGATGCTCTTCAGAGGGGCAGTTTGGACTCATTGGGCTAGACTGTCGGTATTCAATGGAGAAGGCAAGGCAAGAATGCTGTGATCATTAGGGTAGGCTGAAAATGAGTGAGTGCTAAGAGAGCAAGCAAACAGCTCAGTGATGCAGCCTGGTCCAGTTCATGAGCTGGATGTGTCCCTGAGTCTAAACTGCAGCCCGAGGTGCAGCTTTGAGGTACAGAGTAAGTAGATTGGAGATGTACCATGAGGGGTCTTAGAGCCTTGCACATGCAGATGTAAGATCCGCAGTCAATAAACCATTAACAAGCAATAATTCCCCTTAATGGGCAACTTATAATTGCAGGTGGCAATATAACTTTGATGGCCAGAACTCAGTTAAAAGATGCAGTGAGTTGTTCTCACATTGAAATGGACCTTGTTGGACTTCTTGTATGCTTCTGCCAAATTTTTTGCCATAGCCCACATCATTCCGGCCCTTGAAGATTCCACCTGAAACTTTTATTTAATCCTTTTGCAAATCAGAGTTTTGTTGATGCTCCCTTTGCCTCCCCTTTCATACTTCAATAAAAAGAAAGATTGCTGCAGCATTCATTAAATGCTTTTGAGAATATCACATCAGCTTCTTTCTTCAACGATAACAGCTTGCAGTAATCTTATGAATAGTCATTGACCTGAAATATTGGAATAGATTTTCAAAGTGGCGTGGACACCTGGATGAATTCTAGGCCCTGACCCAGCACCAAGGTACATCACTCTTCCAAGACAATTTTCAGATGCAAATGGTATAATTTGGGCTTGGTGCCAAATTACTGGGAGTGAGCAACTCCAGCGGCAGCAATATTGGAGGCTGCTACTGCATCACCAATTGGAGGCAAAAACCCAGGAGGTCAAACATGGTGGAAAGTAGCCATGGCAGATGTGTTAGAAGCAGTGCTTGTGCTGGCACTAGTTGGTCCCTATACATTTGAATAATCCTCAACTCTGAAGAGACTTACTTGGTCCCCATGGGGGAACCCAACAGCTGTGCTTGAGCAGACTGTTCTGACCTAGCCAACAAAAACATTGAGAATTACAGAGGCTGCTCAACACGCTCAAGAGCAGTTAATTGATGACGATCACAAAAGATCAAAGAAGCCTCAAAAAATACCCGCAATCCCTTTAAAAATTGAAAAATGTCTTGGAAGCTTTGAAATCTCAAGGAGAAACTCTGAGAACATATTCCACCCCTATTCCCTAGTCCTTTCATAATCCGCCTATTATCTGGCTTTTCTCTTCACTGATGCTATCTGGTCTGCCGAGTATTTCTAGCATTTTCTAGTTTTATTTCAGATTTCCAGTGTCTGCAGTATTTCAGTTTAGTTTTGATCCCAGTTTTTGGACTTTTGTTTGCTGTGGTGCCTATGGATGTTTTTCTAAGAGGCCCTAATGAGGTAGTAATGGACACCAAGGCAGAAAAGGAGACATTGAAAGGGATGGGGATGGGGCAGAGCCGAGTGAAAGGGAACCACATAGTATCAACCAGCATGAGGGTGAGGAAGAGAAGTTGGAAATCAGTAATGCAATTGTACATCAGGTTAGGGTGTATATCATGGCAATTCATAGAAACTACAGTGCAGAAAGAGGCTAAACAGCTCACCGAGTCTGCACCGACCCACCGAAGAGCATCCTGTCTCTGTAACACTGCATTTCCCATGGCCTGCACATCCCTGGATACTACAGGGCAATTTAGCATGGCCAATCCACCTAACCTGCACATATTTGGACTGTGAGAGGAAACCAGAGCACCCAGAGGAAACCCATGCAGGCCCAGGGACAACATGAAAACTCCATGCAGACAGTCACCCAAGTCTGGAATTGAACCGTGAAATTGTTTTGCTCAATTAAAAATGTGATTGATCCCACCATGATGACAGTGCAATTGTGTCTGTAGGTGTCGGATTTCAGTCTTCAATCAGATGCCACATTGTTGATTGACCCAACTGAATAGACTTGGTTGCGACTTTGAAGCTATTTGCTTCTTCCTTCTGACCTTTAAGTAATAGCATTCTGTACTTATCATTTAAGTAATATTTCCAAATATTTGCAATTTGTTTCAGCATTGAAATTAGCTACGCACAATTAAGTTTCTGTAATGCAATTCATTCTTTTTTGTAAAGTCTTAGTAAGTTGATTACCATTTTATAATGGTCCTCCTAGTTTCTGCAGATCCCATAGAAGGTGCAAGCATGATTTTTGTTTTGTGTGTAAAATTCATAACAAAATGAATGAAATGGAAGCCATTTAGCAGGGTTCTGATTTCTACAGTAGGAAAGTTTTTTTAAGTGTATTGACAGAGGAAAGGGTGAGAACAGGAAGTCATGCACTGAAGATCAGGATGTGATTAATGGTGTTCAGTCATCTCATTCAGGAACTCTTAGTATGCATGAATTTGGAGAAATTTACAGGGAAGGAATTTTTTTAAATGGTTTTGTTTTTATGAGAAATTTAAAGTGAAACATGAGAAAAAAGTCACACCCAGCATTCTGAAGACTTACCAAAATCATTAGATACCAACAGAAGAGTTGATAATGTAAAGCATACAACTTACAAACTTGCTGCAAACAGGAATTGCATGCATCTAATCACAGCTGTCCTGTTTGAGGTTACTAAGCGATCAAAGAGCTTGGGTTAATACAGGGCTTTATCGTGTTAGTGCGCAGCAAATTATTTTTTAGGGGAATACCTCAACATGCAAACAGGAAGCTGGTTAGCTCAGTTAGCTACATAGCTAAAGTGTCTTTTAGGATTGTGGCAACAATATAGGTTCGGTTCCAGTACTGGCTGTGGTAGACCTTTTACATCCTGCCCAGGGAAGGGGAAGGCATTAACAAACCACCATCGACAAAAACTACCAAGGAAAATGGTTCAGGATAAAGCATCAGCAGACAGTGAGCTAACGACCCACCTTTAGGTCAGAAGCTCAAGTACACACAATTCAAAGGTCCATTTTAAGGGCACTAACATGGCCCATCTGCATAACACCAGGGATGTCAGTAGAATGAAGTGAAAAAATCCATATCGAAAGGTAATAAGCTAGATCATTTCTGGGCTTTTGTTCCTACAGTTACTTATACTAATAAGGAAGGGTGTAGTTAATCGTGTGATAGCTCAGTAGCAGCACCTTCCTTCCCACTCAACACCTATTAATGCTACCTTATGAATTGGCTGACTGGTGGCCTTCCCCTCAAGTGAATTATCTCTGATCAGGTGACCTCATCATCAAAAAGAATGCACAGTTTACTGTACTGGCAGGGAGAAAGTGAGGACTGCAGATGCTGGAGATCAGAATCGAGAGTGTGGTGCTGGAAAAGCACAGCAAAGCAGGAGAATCGATGTTTCGGGCATAAGCCCTTCATTAGAAACCAGGGCTTATGCCCGAAACATCAATTCTCCTGGTCCTCGGATGCTGCCTGACCTGTTGTGCTTTTACTGCACTGGCATATTGTATTGGTGTCTATCTCTCTTCCCTGCCCTAATCTTGGTGTGTCAAATGGCATGTGGCCATGGTACACAAACTCGACATTTCATTTCTCTTTGGAGCCAGCCTGCACAGTCTGTCTGACAGCAGTCCCAGGCTTCACAATGGTCATCAAGAATAATCAGCTATTGTTTCTGCAGTAGAACAACTGATGGATTCTGTTGCAAGCACAGAGAATGTTGGAAAACTCAGCAGATCTGGCAGCATCCATGGAGACAGAAACAGAGTTAACATTTTGAGACTGGTACGACTCTTCTTCAGAATTGGATTCTATTGTTCAAAACAGACCGAGACCAGCACCGAGACAGCAGTTGTACAAACACAAAGATTGATCTTTCTTCCAATTTTTTCTCCTCAGTGGTGAAAGTGGGGCTGGAAAGACAGTGGCTGCAAAATACATCATGAGTTATGTCTCCAGAGTCTCTGGTGGTGGGCCCAAAGTACAGGTAAAGCGACATCATTTTACAGCAAGATCTACATTATATCATATTTTCTTTTAATTTTTTTAATGCCAATATGCCTCTGCCTTGAAGTTTGATTTTCACAGAAATTTGAGTTCATGTAGATTTCCTTCTGCATCATTAAAACAACTTTATCTAGAGGCTAGAAAATGGTAACTTTACAGAATTGCTAAGGCACTGAAGGGGGCTATTCATCTCATCATGTCCTCACTGTCTCTTCAATGAGCATTTATGACCATCCCATTGCCATTTCTCTGTACCCTTACATATTGTTTCCAATTAAATAACCTTCTAATGCCATCTAGAAGTTCACAATGTTTGAATCCATCAAAGACTTTGTCGATTATGAATGCTGTGATTGGTAATTCCAAAATGTTCAAGAAGATGAGTTCTTGAGTACTGTCGCTCAAGACTGCTCAGCTGCCTGGCTGGGTTGTGTAGTTCCTACACCTTCTGTGATATTGAAAATATAAAGTTCATTTCAAGATAAAGAAATAGTACTTCAGACAGAATTTTTTGTGTGCAGTGAAATATTCTGTTATTGACCAGTGCAGCAGATTTTCATATAACCCGAGTGCAGTAATTTATCATTCCTTTTTAAGGAGGGTTTCTTTTTCCTCTGTTGCAGCATATAAAAGACATCATTCTTCAATCAAATCCACTTCTAGAAGCATTTGGGAATGCTAAGACAGTGAGAAACAATAACTCCAGCAGATTTGTGAGTTCCAGAGGTCGTGTCCTGTTTTGACTGTTAATATCCTGTGGGTTTGGCTGGGAAACTCTGATGGAAAGTCTTCATCTCCAGTAATGTTTGGTGGTTATTTCTGGTTTGATCCTTTTCCTCCAAGTGCTAAATTTCCTTTATAGAGCAAATAAGCATGGTTCTCATTATACTTCATCTCCCAAACATTACTCACTGTGAATTCTTGGCCAAACCAATTTTTCTGTCTACAATGCAGTCTGTTTCTGTGGCCTTTACCCTATAACCAAGTGAACTTTACCTAATGGCTAGCAGCATTTTTATTCCAAGATGTATTTGACTATGTTTCCAAAACAGAAGTAAGGTTAGAAATAACTATTGATATCATATAATAATGTTGTTGATCACAATTTCTAGCAAGCAAAACATCATTTTAAATCATAGCATGCACTGATAATAAGTTATTTATTTTTATAATTCTGATATTTTCCTCTGAATAGGAAAAAAAAATTGCCTCTTTTGTTCTCTAAGAGTATTGGAAACTAATGTGATGTTTGAAAATTAACTATGCTTCAATTAAACATTGAGTCATAGGGGTTTACAGCAAGGGAGTGGGACTTCGCCCCAACTTGTCCATGCCGCCCAAGTAAATTTCACAAGTAAATTAGTCCCATTTGTTTGCATTTGGCCGATATCCCTTCATACTTATCCCATCCATGTAGCTGTCTAAATGTTTCTTAAATGACAAAATTATACTTGCCTCCACCACCACCTTTGGCAGCCCATTACAGACAATCACCACCCTGTATGTGAAAATATTGCCCATCCAGACCCTTTTGTATTTCTCTCTCCCCTTAAACCTCTGCTCTCTAGTTTCAATTTATCCTCATGGTAGGGGAGTCTATCTACCTTACCTATGCCTCTTATGATTTTATAAACCTCTATAAGGTCACCCCTTAGTCTCCTACACTCCAGGGAAAGAAGTCCCAGCCTATCCAACCTCTCCTATCCAACAACTCAAACCTTCCAGTCCAGGTAGCATCCTAGTAAATCTTTTCTGCGCTCTTTCAAGTTTAATAATATCCTTTCTATGGTAGGGCGACCAGACCTGCATGCAGTACTCCAAATGGCTTCACCAATGTCTTGTAAAGCTGCACCAAGATGTCCCAACTCCCTGTACTCAATGCTGTGACATGCTGCAGTCACTTAAAAAATGGGAGAAAGTGAGGACTGCAGATGCTGGAGATCAGAGCTGAAAAATATGTTGCTGGAAAAGCGCAGCAGGTCAAGCAGCTTCCAAGGAGCAGGAGAATCGACGTTTCGGGCATAAGCCCTTCTTCAGGAATGAGGAAGGTGTCCTCATTCCTGAAGAAGGGCTTATGCCCGAAACGTCGATTCTCCTGCTCCTTGGATGCTGCCTGACCTGCTGCGCTTTTCCAGCAACACATTTTTCATTTTAAAAATGGTTGCGACTGTACAGTCTCTGCTTTTGACCATCAGCATTGAAGCTATATCAATTCTAGGTGGTGTTTGTATTTTCTGTGCATTTTCTTACCAATGCTGTGATAGTAGGGCTAATCCCACATGTAAATAATGCAACACAAATCAACTTTGAGGTAATCAAAATAAAATGAAAATGATACAACTCCAATCCTGTCAGGATGTCTACCTAACTTTGTTTACATCAGTACCTAATAATTATCCAATTCGAATGCTGAGTCTTATTCAAATGAAAGTTCCCAGTTGTTAGCTAAGCAATGTCTTCTGAGCAGATCTTTTCTATGGCTGAGAGAAGTTGTATTCATATAAATAAATAACCTCCTGGCCCTTGCTGAAGGTTTGAAGGTATATGCTATACAAACACGGGTAGGTGAGGAGGGGATAACTGCTTCTGGACTTGAACCTGATGAGCAAGAGAAGTCACCAGGCTTGTGCTTACCAGCTGGATTTAGTTGCTTTCCTCCTGAGTAGCCCCTTCTTCCCACAAGCCTGGGTGTGTGGAATCACCTCAACTATTGCATCAACTAATGCAAGTGAATAGCACAGCTCAAAAACTCGAAACTGGGACATTTCATGTCTGTACAACAGCGGTTTACTCATTTATATTAAGCAATCGGAAGGGTTGAAACAAGTACTGCCTCAAATTACACATTAGGTTTGTTTTTTTCTCTGTTTTGCTTTTGAGGGAGCATATAAAATCATCTTTCAGCAACATCTGCCGAACTCACTTCTTAACAAGTATTGTAGTAAAAAAGAAATTTTACCAGTCTTTTTAGACTCTTTTTAGAAGTGACTCTCAGTAGCCTTTTGCAGAAAAGAGCAGACTGTAGTGTCATTCTCATTATCATCTTGTGCTGTCTTCCCTGAACTGGAATCTGATCCATGTCTGAGGTGGGGATGTTTGGTTCCTCTCTGATGAACATTGGTGAACCAGTTGGGTTTATGCAACTGTTGTCAACATTCATCTTAGCTTCTCTGGTATTAGCCCACAAATTACTGATCTATTCAATTCAGGTTTCACAACTAGTAGGAACGGTTATGAAGCTGGATTAACAACTCGGAATTTAATATGAAACTCTGATTCCACACTTGTGGTTGACCACTTGGTGTCTTTAGGGCAACAGGGATGGGTTAAGAAATGTTGCCTCACTTGCATCGCCCACATCCACAGGACCAAGTAAAAAATTAAACACAAGGTACAGGATAAGCGAGCACAAAGAACCTGCAGTTTAGCAATTGTATTCCATCACAAGTTGAGAGGCTATGCTAGGAATGAAATAAAAAGGCATTGAGCAGAGATACTCTTGCATTCAGCAGCCTTTGTGTTATAACCTGCATCTTGTTCCATATTGGTTTCAGCTAGCTCTCCAATACCTCGTTAAAATAAACTGTTTATTGTACAATGAATACAGGCAAAACAATGATAGCACTAGCATGATGGCTCAGTGGTTAGCATTGTTGCCTCACAGCACCAGGTCTCCGGGTTCAATCCTAGCCTCAGGCAACTGTCTGTGTGGAGTTTGCACATTCTCCCTGTGTCCATGTGGGTTTCCTCTGGGTGTTCTGGTGTCCACCCATAGTCCAAAGATGTGCAGATCAGGTGGATTGGTCATGCTTAAAAAGTGCCCATAATGTTCAGGGGAAATGTAGAGTAATAGGATAGGAGAATGAGTCTGGCTGGGATACTCTTCAGTGGGTCGGTGTGGACTTGTTGGGCTGAATGGCCCGTTTTTTGCATTGTAGGGATTCTATAAAAAAAAGATAAAGAATATTTTAAAAAGGGATAAAGTTGAATCGCAAATGAGGTTTTTAGCAGACCTCTCTACATGTTTAACTGATTGAATGTAGAGAAAAAAGAATGTTAAGTAAACAGTCAAAGGTCGGGTGCATACTGAACATGTTTTCAG
Source organism: Chiloscyllium plagiosum (assembly GCF_037043375.1). Classification (NCBI taxonomy): domain Eukaryota; kingdom Metazoa; phylum Chordata; class Chondrichthyes; order Orectolobiformes; family Hemiscylliidae; genus Chiloscyllium; species Chiloscyllium plagiosum. The sequence continues at coordinate 21,814,057 of NW_028270177.1, forward strand.
CAACTTAGAATCCTATACAATGAATTGGAAAATAGTAGGTTTTCTGGTGTTATCGGAGACCTCACCCAGCTTTTTAAAGATCAGAAGCTGAATCTAGAAAATTAAAAATCATATGTTTCAGTGTGTAGGTGATTGATGACTCTGTTATAGGACCTCTATAATTTCATTACACAGTGCTATGCCTTTAATTATTAGAAGCCTAAGTAAAAAGAAGGAAAATGACAACCAAAAAAGTGGAATGAAATGTAGGAATAGAAAATGTTTTAAAATACGAGATTGATTGAAAAAGTGCAAATTGTGCACTTGGAGAAAAGTAATCAACTCAATTTTTAAGTTCTCTATAGAAAGAAGAGATGTAATGTCTGCCTGTAAAAAGGTTGCTTGTAATAAAACAATCTGGAGGTTATATATTCACTTTTGCAAGTTTTACTTGCCATAATGTTGATAATGCAGTAACTGAACCATTTTGAACTTTGGATTTTCAAAAGGTTCCGAAGGTGATATTACGCTGACTTTTACAATTATAAATTAACGTAACATTGTGGGAAGAAGTTAACAATGATACACTTTGTAAGTTCTGAGGAAGTTCCAATGGGGAACAAGAATCTCAATGTTCATTTAGTGTCGAAGGTTATTTTGTTCTGAAGATCCTCCATATCCCGTTTCTCCAATTTCTCTGAGGTATGGAGATGCTGAGGCAAGTTGATAGTATGTGGTCCTTGCTTCTCCATATGGATGGACAATAATTCCAGGTCACTTTTGTACTTATTCTTATCGCCAGATTTAGAGCAACTCAGAGCAGTTCTTCACTGAGATTATTTTTATTCTTAATATGGGCTGATGCTGATGGGACCCACAAGTTGCTTTTTCATCTTGTATGACTTCCCACTTTAGAGGATAGTTTGTTTCAAGTCAGAAGAGCTGGTGAGATTACAGATCGGAGCTGGATCTCGAAGCTCTTGCTTTATTCCTGATGATCCAATCTGCTGCCCCATCATTCCCTATGATGACTCAATCTGCTGCCCCATCATTCCCTATGTGAATCCAGCAATGTATTAATAGCTTTTACCACTCCCAAGTTGCCTTTTTAATGCCAACAGCAAACTCAACTTTCTAATTTTTCCAGCAATCTGTTTCACATCTGATCCAATGCCCTAAGGGAAATTTAAAAATATTCTCATTTTTAATCTAGCCCAAATAAGTTATACTGCTAACATCTGTGCTCACTGTTGAAAATAAAATTTATGCTGACCTCAACCTCATCTATACATTTTCATCATTCTAAACATTTTGTTGTCAGCAGCGAAAAATCAGAATGGTGTGTTGCTTTCCTGGTGCCAGGATCAAGGATGTCTCGGAAAGGGTGCAGAATGTTCTCACAGGGGAGAGGGGCCAGCAAGAGGTCATTGTCCATATTGAAACCAATGACATGGGAAGGGAAAAGGTTGAGATTCTGAAGGGTGACTACAGAGAATTAGGCAGGAATTTAAAAAGGAGGTCCTCGAGAGTAGTAATATCTGGATTACTCCCAGTGCTACAAGCTAGGGAGGGCAGGAATAGGAGTAAAGAGCAAATTAATGCATGGCTGAGGAGCTGGTGTATGGAAGAAGGATTCACATTTTTGGACCATTGGAATCTCTTTTGGGGTAGGTTTAGGGTAAGAGGGGAAAGATCTAAAAGGGACCTAAGGGGCAACCTTTTCACGCAGAGGGTGGTATGTGTATGGAATGAGCTACCAGAGGAAGTGGTGGAGGCTGGTACAATTGCAACATTTAAAAGGCATTTTGATGGGTATATGAATAGGAAAGGTTTGGAGGGATATGGGCCGGGTGCTGGCAGGTGGGACTAAATTGGGTTGGGATATCTGGTCGGTATGGACGGGTTGGACCGAAGGGTCTGTTTCCATGCTGTACATCCCTACGACTCTATGATTCTATATGCAGGCTAGGTGGATTGGCCATGCTAAATTGCCCATAGTCAGGGGTAAATATAGGGTAGGGGAATGGGTCTGAGTGGGTTATTCTTCGGAGGGTCGGTGTGGACTTGTTGGGCCAAAGGGTCTGTTTGCACACAGTAGGGAATCTAAGAAAAAAAATCGGGGTCTGATCCCTCATTGAAATAATCTTTTTTGTCCTGAAAGGAGGTTTCTGTTTGCCTTTACAACTGTTACCCAGCACAGACTGGGCAACAGGAATTTTACATAAATCAGTCTAAGACCAGATGCATCTGAGCTTTTTGCTTGGTCTCAAGGTTGTCTTTCATTGGAAAGCTCCTGATCATATCAAATTAGGTCGAGGGAAGGAACCACTTTTCTTTAATTAGCTGCCTTAAAGTAAATTGCAGGAAGGAAAGGAAAGCTTTGTACAAATTAATAAAGGATGAAGAAGGTACAAAGTCTGATCCAGCTTGAGTTTGAGACGAGAAAACTGCAAATGCTCGAATCCAAAGTAGATTAGCAGGAGGCTGGAAGAACACAGCAAGCCAGGTAGCATCAGGAGGTGGAGAAGTCGACATTTCAGGTGTAACCCTTCTTCAGGACTGGGGTGGGTGTGGGGAATTGCAGATAAAGAGGGTGGTGGAGGCAGGGTGGTGAAGTGGGGATAGGTGAAGACAGGCAGAGGGTACGACCTGGTTAGTCAGTGGAACTGTAAGTAAACATTATTTCAACAGCATCTCAAACATCAAAAACTGTATGTACAACAAACTTTTATCTACCCACCTCCATAACCAGCGCTCCTCGAACATTCCAGAAGATTCCCCCGGCCTCTGGAACTGCTCGGACGCCATTAGCCATGCAGCTGGTGCACCTGCCACCCCCACGATGATTGATGATGTCAATTCCACCCCCACCATGGCCACTCCCACAACAATTTCCGCCCCTCACAATTCCTCATGCATCACACGTGACATCACTTCCGCCCCTCACATCATTGCTGATGTCACACGCTCAGTGACTTCCGCCACCCCTACTGACGTATCTGCCACCACTTCCGCCCCCACCAATGCCACTCACCTGCATTCTGCTGACACGCCCCCCACAGATCCCACTGTCACCATTCCCGGCCCCCAGAACCCTGAGGGAACACCACCCCTGCTCATGACTCCACCCCCATTCCCCCCACCATCACACCCACTCCAGTTACTGGCTCCACCCCCACTCCCAGCTCCACACCCACACCAGATCCCAGCTCCGAGCCCTGCCGAGTTTTCACCATCCTTCCAGACCTTCCCCTCACTGAGGACGAATGATCAGTCCTCAGCAAAGGACTCACCTTCATCCCCCTCCGTCCACGCATCAATGAATTTAATACACGCCGTGACGTCGAACACTTCTTCCGCCGCCTCTGCCTCCGAGCTTACTTTCACAATCAGGACTCCCGCCCACGTCCAACACACTGCATCCACCTGGACACCCCGCGCTGGCCTATTACCTGCCCTAGACCTCTTCATTTCCAACTGCTGCCAGGACATTAACCACCTCAACCTGTCTACCCCCCTCCCCCACTCCAACCTCTCACCCTCACAACACGCAGCCCTCCAATCCCTCTGCTCCAATCCCGACCTCACCATCAAGCCAGCAGATAAAGGGGGCGCAGTGGTAGTCTGGCGCACTGACCTCTACACTGCTGAAGCCAAACGCCAACTCGAGGACACCTCTTCCTACCGCCCCCTCGACCATGACCCCACCCCCCATCACCAAACCATCATCTTCCAGACCATACAGAACCTCATCACCTCAGGAGATCTCCCACCCACAGCTTACAGCCTCATAGACCGGGAACCCCGCACTGCCCGGTTCTACCTCCTTCGCAAGCCTGACCACCCTGGCCGACCCATTGTCTCAGCATGTTCCTGCCCCACTGAACTCATTTCTACCTACCTCAACACTGTCCTATACCCTCCCTAGTCTAGGAACCCCCCCACATACGTTCGAGACACCACCCACGCCCTCCACCTCCTCCAAGACTTCTGTTTCCCCGGCACCCAACACCTCATCTTCACCATCGATATCCAATCCCTCTACACCTCCATCCGCCATGACTAGGGCCTCCAAGCCCTCCATTTTTTCCTCTCCCGACGTCCCCAACAGTACCCTTCCATCGACACTCTCATTCGTTTGGCCGAACTGGTCCTCACCCTTAACAATTTCTCCTTCGAATCCTCCCACTTCCTCCAGACCAAAGGGGTAGCCATGGGCACACGTATGGGCCCCAGCTATGCCTGTCTCTTTGTTGGCTACGTAGAACAGTCAATCTTCCGTAATTACACCGGCACCACTCCCCACCTCTTCCTCCACTACATTGATGACTGCATTGGCACCACCTTGTGCTCCCGTGAGGAGGTTGAGCAATTCATCAACTTCACCAACACATTCCACCCTGACCTTAAATTTACCTGGACTATCTCTGACACCTCCCTCCCCTTCCTGGACCTCTCCATCTCCAATAATGACGACCGACTTGACACTAACATTTTTTACAAACCCACCAACTCCCACAGCTACCTGGATTTCACCTCTTCCCACCCTACCTCTTGCAAAAATGCCATCCCGTATTCCCAATTCCTCCGCCTCTGCCGGATCTGCTCCCAGGAGGACCAGTTCCACCACAGAACACACCAGATGGCCTCCTTCTTTAAAGACCTCAATTTCCCTTCCCATGTGGTTAAAGATGCCCTCCAATGCATCTCGTCCACATCCCGCACCTCCGCCCTCAGACCCCACCCCTCCAACTGTAACAAGGACAGAACGTCCCGGTGCTCACCTTCCACCCTACCAGTCTTCGCATAAACCAAATCATCCGCCGACATTTCCGCCACCTCCAAAAAGACCCCACCACCAGTGATATATTTCCCTCCCCACCCTTTCCGCCTTCCGCAAAGACCGTTCCCTCCGTGACTACCTGGTCAGGTCCACGCCCCCCTACAACCCATCCTCCCATCCTGGCATCTTCCCCTGCCACTGCAGGAACTGCAAAACCTGCGCCCACACCTCCTCCCTCACCTCCATCCAAGGCCCTAAAGGAGCCTTCCACATCCATCAAAGTTTTACCTGCATATCCACTAATATCATTTATTGTATCCGTTGCTCCCGATGCAGTCTCCTCTACATTGGGGAGACTGGACGCCTCCTAGCAAAGCGCTTCAGGGAACATCTCTGGGACACCCGCACCAATCAACCACACCGCCCTGTGGCCCAACATTTCAACTCCCCCTCCCACTCTGCCGAGGACATGGAGGTCCTGGGCCTCCTTCACCGCCGCTCCCTCACCACCAGATGCCTGGCAGAAGAACGTCTCATCTTCCGCCTCGGAACACTTCAACCCCAGGGCATCAATGTGGACTTCAACAGTTTCCTCATTTCCCCTTCCCCCACCTCACCCTAGTTCCAAACTTCCAGCTCAGCACTGTCCCCATGACTTGTCCTACCTGCCTATCTTCTTTTCCACCTATCCACTCCATCCCCCTCCCCCCGCCCGACCTATCACCTTCATCCCCTCACTCACCTATTGTACTCCATGCTACTTTCTCCCCACTCCCACCCTCCTCTAGCTTATCTCTCCACGCTTCAGGTTCTCTGTCTTTATTCCTGATGAAGGGCTTTTGCCCAAAACGTCCATTTTACTGCTCCTCGGATGCTGCCTGAACTGCTGTGCTCTTCCAGCACCACTAATCCAGAATCTGGTTTCCAGCATCTGCAGTCATGGTTTTTACCTGGTTAGTCAGTGACCAGCTTGGGTTTGCCAATTGTAAAAGGAAAAGAGGGTTTCAATGCTATTTCAGACACTTCTGTTTTCTCTTGTCTAACAGCTGATTTTTATAATCAGGCCAAACATAGTGCACAAGCCTGTCATTTGAGGCAGCATTCTCTGATTAACAGATGATTGGTAAAATTTTAACTGAGAAGGTAAACAATGCAGAAGCTTACTCACCCTTTTCCTGCCTCTGGTTGACTGACTGCAAATTTGACTTCGAGACAAGGACGCCTACATAAGGCTCATGTTTAGTTAGACAGGTCAGATTTCAATTACTTTTTGGGGCCCGACATGCTAGTGTAGCTTGAAACCTGAGTAGGAGAGCAATACTTGATGGCCCACTTGGGCCTACATTGCCTTAGGCTCTCTGTCAAGGCAACAGAAAAACCCTTTACTAAAGCTTCACCTTTTACTGTTTCTTTCAGTGATCGAAGGCAGTCTCCGAGCTAGTTTTAAAGGTGGGGATGCCACTTTTGATGAGAAAGTTGCGAGATGACGTTAAAGTCGGGCCTGGCTGTTAAAATCAGTCAAGCTTTCCTACACCTGCTCCCAATAGATGAACATTCCACCTGGGAGGAAAAGTTCATCCCTTTGCCACTGGATTACACTCCAACACTTCCCTATAATATTTCAGAAGTCAATTAATGTATCACCACATACCAATTAGAACTGGCACAACACAGATGTATTCAAACACTGTCATTTATACCAGGAAGCAGTAAATGGCTGATCAAAAGTGACAGCTTTGAAATGATCCATGAATATTGACAGTCTGTCTGTCAATCTCTGTGAATGGTTGTAATAGTAGCTATACAGATGCATCTTGGAATAACTGCTTAAGGAATAAGAGCCTTACATGCACTTTTGTATGTAACAGTATTGTCTAATGTACAAATGTCATTGTCACTGTCTTGTCATATGTGGAACTGGGATTTGAGGTTTGTCCTCATCGCCCTGTAAAATGGTTGAACAGTAGGGTTTGGGGCCTAGCTTTGCTGCTCCTCTCCCTTGTAAAGTTGCTGTCTCTTGTGTACAGCTGTAAATGTTTTTTGTAAACTGTTTTGTAATTTGTTTAATAAAATATAAGAGCCTTACATTCTTCCTCAGAATTCCGCCCTTCCCATGGAACTGCATCTTAGCATCTGTAGTGGCTCTGTTAAAATTCCAACTATAACTGGGTAGTCTGTATGTGGAATGAACAGCCAGAGGAAGTGATAGATGCAATTACAATCTTTAAAAAACATTTAGGCAGGTACATGAATAGGAACGGTTTAGAGGGATATGGACCTAGTACAGGCACATGGGACCAGTTTAGTTTGGGAAACCCAGTTGGCATGGACAAGTTGGACCGAAGAATCTGTTTCTGTGCTTATGACTCTGACTCTATGGTATATCAAAAATGTTTTAAGAGTGAAGGAAAGTGAAGCAGGATATATGACTAGCATCTGATCATTAGTGTTTGGAATTACCGTTTCCCTTTAGCCCTCTGGCACGTTGCCCCATTTCCCAAATACTTTCTGACATTGATTGGATTATTCAGTCATGTTTTGGCGATGTACGTTGTTGGTGATATAAAGTTTTTAGTACTAATGAGTCTACCAACACACTTCTGGGGCAGCGTTTAATTTGTCTGCTGATTGCTTTCCTGATTTGCTTGTGGCATAGTCCAATCAGTTCAATGTTTTGGACTTACATCAGCCAAAAAACTTTAGAATTATTTTGTGGAACCCCTTCCAATCTAAAGTTTGCAATGGCAGGAGTCAAAACAGGGAATAAACAAAAGAAGCACATTGTTAAGAAATTAAGATATCAAAACTATTATTCAGAAACTCATGTTTCGAAAGAATTAAAGTTGATGAGAAAATGAATCACAAAGGAGAATGTGCAGAAGAGGTATGAGAGGTAAAGTGCATATGTTCATATTTCATTTTTAATTTGAAGTATACACTGAGAGCTGTTGGAGTTATCTAGAGTATGTAATACTTCTGATTGGAAGAGCTTTATCATTGCGCTATTAGCGTTTATTTTCAGTGTTTTTGTTTATTATAAAAGGTGGGCTAACAAGGCAGTGATTAATTTTGGAAACTTGATGGTAAACTAAAGGGTTGATTCCATGACCAAGTTCTATCGGCAACAAGCTTCACATAGAGAGCTTTGGACAAGGAATTGCCAACTTGGAAATCTTGATTTTTGTCATTTTTGAAAGAAAATCAGAGTTGGTGTTTCCCAAGCAGTGCTCCCTCTGATTGTCCAAGAGATGAATTGGCCATAAAAATCTATTGCGCCCCTCGATTGAATTTTGAAAGCTGCAAGTCGTTTAGGAAGGAGGTGGAGCTATGAAAAGGTGAAAGATTGGCTCTGTTTATTAATGATAGTATTAGAACAAATGAGAAGGTGCAGTTTGGGCAGAGATGAGAAATGAAACAGGCAATAAGTTATTTGGGTGTGCGTGTGCATGTGTGTGTGTTGAACAGGTTTCCCCAACAGAAACCACACAGAAGAATGGAGTTTGAAGGACAACATAATGGGATCTTGTCTGAAAGGTATGGCAATCATCTTGCGGGATCTTAACCAGCATATAGATTGAGGAATAGACTAGTATTTCAACTTAACTAAGAGTGATTAAGAGGGCATGAAAGCAAAGCTAGCTAAACAGAGTAGGCAAATTACGTTAAGGAATAGGTCAATAGAGATGGAGTAGCAGACATTTAATGAAATATTTCAACATATGAGAACAGACGTATTTTGATGAGGAAGAAAATTCTAAGGGAAGAATGTACCATCTGTGATTAACTAAAAAATTTAAAGTCAGCATCAGGCTTAAAGATGGCATATAACTTTACCAAGACTGATGACAGGTCAAAAGATTGGACAGGATATAAAAAGCAGTAAAGATCAAAGAGTTTAAAAGGATGAAAAATTAGAGTACGAGGGAAAGCTAGCTAGAATGATAAAATGTGAAAGTAGAAGCTTTTAAGATAGTTAGGAAAGAAAAGTGTTAACAAAGTACATGCTGGTCCTATAGAAAATGCATCTGGGGAATTAATAAGGAGGTGGCAGATGAATTGAACTAGTGTTTTGCATCAGTGTTCACTCTGAGGGATACAAGTAACATCCCCAAAATAGTTGAAAATCAGGAAATGAAAGAAAGAGAGGAAGTCAAGAAAATTAGAATCAGCAGGCAAGTGGCAGGAAGCGAATTGTGCACCTGTTCTGATAGAGTCCACCCGAGTCTCATAAAAGAAATGCTTAGTGAGATAGTTAGTTATAATTTTCCAAAATTCCCTAGATTGAGGGAAGGTTCCATCAATTGTAAAATTACAAATGTAACTCCTTTATTCAAAAAGAGAGGGAGGCATGCAACAGGAAAACTATTGGCCAGTTGGCTTAATAACTGTCAAAATGAAGATATTGGAAATTATTATAAAGATGTGATATCAGGGCACTTATAAATTCAAGGGAATCAAGCATGGTTGTGTGAACAGAAAATCATGTTTAACCAGTTTATTGGAGTTGTGAATAAAGGGGAATTGCTGAATATACTATAATTAGATTTAAAGAAGGCATTTGATAAAAGTGCCACAGCAAATATTATTGAGGAAAGTAAAATTTCATAGTGTAATGGGGAGGTATCACACTGGCAAGAGCAGGAGACAGAGAAAAGGGATAAATAAATCATTTTCTGTTTGCAAGATGTAATGTCTTAAGTGCCACAGAATTCATTGCTGAGGCCTCAATTTTATTTACAAATTATGTAAATAAATTGGCTGAAGGAACCAAAGGTATGGTTGCTAGTTTTGATGATGACACAAAGATAGGTCAGAAAGTAAGTTGAGTAGAACATATAAAGAGGTTCAAAAAGGATGTAGATAGAGTAAATGAGTGGACAAAGATCTGGCAAATGGAGTGTAATGTGGGAAAATGTCTAATTGACCATTTTGGGAGGAGTAACAAAAAAGAAGCCTGTTATCTAAATGGAGGGAGATTGCAGCGCTCTGAGATGTAGAAGAATCTGAATGTCCTAGTTCATGAAGTACAAAAGGTTAGTACACACTTGTCAAATGATAATGAAAACTAATAGAATATTATCATTTAGTGCAAGAGGAATTGAGTACAAAGGTAGAGAGATTTTGCTTCAGTTATATACAGCATTGGTGAGACCGCATCTGGAGTACTGTGTGCAATATTTCACCTTACAAAATTTCAGTCATGGGATATGAGTGTCGCTGGCTGACCAGCATTTATTGCCTGTCCCTAACTGCCCTTGAAAGGTAGTGGTGAGCTGCTTTCTTGAACTGTTACAGTCCATATCTGGTAGATAGACCCATAATGACCTTAGTCAGATGTCACATGACACCAGGTTACAATCCAACAGCTTTATTTAAAATCACAAGCTTTCAGAGTGCTGCTCCTTCATCAGGTGAAGTGATGTCCTTAGAGAAGGAGTTCCAGGATTTTGACCCCGCGACAGTGAAGGAATTGTGATATATTTCTCAGTAAGGATGGTGGTGGGTTGGAGGGGACCTTGCAAGTGGTAGTATTTCCATGTATCTGCTGCCCTTGCCCTTCTAGATGGAAGTAGCCATGAGTTTGGAAGGGATTTTTTAAAGATCTTTGGTGATCTTCAGCAGTGCATCTTGCAGATGGTACACACTTCTTCTACTGCTGAGTGTCAGTGGTGATTGGACTTTGTGGATGTAGTGCCAATCAAGTTGTTTTGTCCTGGATGGTGTCAGTTTCTTGAGCTGCACTCGTCCTGAGCAATATTCCATCACATGCCTGACTTGTGCTTTGTAGAGGGTGGACGGGCTTTGGGAAATCGGGAATTAAGTTACTCAACACAGTATTCCTAGCCTCCTACCTGTCCTTCTAGCCACTGTACTTATATGGCTAGTCCAGGTGAGTTTCTGGTCAATGGTAATCCCCAGGATGTTGATAATGGGGAATTTAGTGAATGTCAAGGGGTGGTGGTTAGATTGTTTCATATTGGAGATGGCCATTGCCTGGCATTTGCGTTGCATGAATGTTATTTGCTAGTTTCTCAGCCCAAGATTGAATGTTGTCTCGGTCTTGATGCATTTGAACCTGAACTGCTTCAGTATCTGAGGAGTCGCAAATGGTATTGAACATTGTGCAATCATCAGCGAACATCCCCTCTTCTGAACTTAGGTTGGAGGGAAGGTCATGAATGAAGCAACTGAAGATGGTTGGTCTGAGGACAATATCCCAAGAACTCCTGTAGGGATGTGCTGGAGCTGAGATGACTGACCTCCAACTACCACAACCATCTTTCTCTGTGCGAGGTACAACCTCAAACTGCAAACAGAGAGTTTGCCCTTGATTTCCATTGATTCCAGTTTTACTAGGGTTCCTTGATGTCAAGGGCTGTCACTCTCACCTCTAGAATTCAGCTCTTTTGTCCATGTTTAAACCAAGGCTGCAGAGAGATCAGGAGCTGTGTGACCCTGGCGGAACCCAAACTGAACATCACTGAGCAGGTTATTGACGCTGCTGATGACACCTTCCATTACTTTACTGATTAAGAGTAGACTGACATGGCAGTAATTGGCCAGGTTGAATTTGTCTTGCTTTTGTATACATGGCATATTTAGGCAATATTCCACATTGTCAGGTGGATGCCAGTATTATAGTTTGGCTATGGTTGTGTCACGTTCTGGAACACAAGTCCTCAGTGCTAATGCAGCAGAGTTGTCAAGGCCAATACCCTTTGCAGTATTCAGTGCCTCCAACTGTTTCTTGATATTACATGTGAGGTAATGCACTTAGGCAAGTCTAATTCTAGAGCGAATTATACAACGAACGGAAGAGCCTTGGGAAAAATTGATGGGCAGAGAGATCTGGGAGTGCAGGTCCATTGTACCCTGAAAATTGCAGCACAGGTGGATAGAGTGGTCAAGAAGGCATATAGTATGCTTGCCTTCATTGGACGGGGTATTGAGTATAAGAGCTGGCAAGTCATGTTAACATTGTACAAGACGTTGGTTTGGCCACATTTAGAATACTGTGTACAGTTCTGGTCACCACATTACCAAAAGGATGTGGACACTTTGGAGAGGGTGCAGAGAAGGTTTACAAGGATGTTGCCTGGTATGGAAGGTGCTAGCTATGAAGAGAGGTTGAGTAGGTTAGGTTTATTTTCATTAGAAAAAAGGAGATTGAGGGGGGGTCCTGATTGAAGTTTACAAAATCATGAAGGGTATAGACAGGGTGGATAGAGACAAGCTTTTTCCCAAGGTGAAGGATTCACACTTTCAAGGTGAGAGGTGGAAAGTTTAAGGGGGATACATGCGGCAAGTACGTCACACAGAGGGTGGTGGGTGTTTGGAACACATTGCCAGCACAGGTGGTAGAGGCAGGCACGGTAGATTCATTTAAGATGCGTCTGGATAAATGCATGAGTAGGTGGGGAGTAGAGGGATACAGATGCTTAGGAATTGACCGACAGATTTAGACAGTACATTTGGATCGGCTCAGGCTTGGAGGGCCGAAGGGCCTGTTCTGGTGCTGTAAGTTTTCTTTGTTCTTTGTTCACACGGTGTGAACTGTATTGGCTGAAAGCTGGTAACTGTGATGCTGGAGACCACTAGAGGACTAATAATTCAAAAGCATTGTCAGCAGTTCAGCATAAGTTTTTTAGACTAATATCTAGAATGAGCACGTTGGCTTACAAGGAAATTTTGGACAGGCTGGACTCGGTATTTAGAAGGGTAAGAGATAACCTGATTGAAACGTATTAGATTTTGAGGAGTCCTGACCACACAGGTGTGGAAAGGATGATTCCTTTCATAGGAGAATTTGAAATTAAAGAATTGCTGTTTCAAATTAGGGGAATGTCCATTGCAATCAGATTTTTTTTCTCTTAGAAGATCAACAGTCTTTGGAATTCTTGCCCTTAAATGGCAGTGGAGGCAGAATATTTTTAAGGCAAAGCTGGATCGATTCTGATAAATAAGGGGGTGCAAGGTTCCCAGGGGTCGGCAGGAATGTGGAGCTATCAGAGCAGCCAAGGTCTCACTATATATTGAAGCAGACGTGATAGTCCAAGCGCCTGCTCCTGCTCCTAATGTGTATGTCTATATGTAACTCCATTCCATTCCTTTCTGAATGGCTAAATCATTGTAATTCGCAAACACTTGTCTGAACTGTAAACTATAAACTTGTATGCTAGATCCAACTTTAGAACAAGTAAAAGCAACAATTCTTAAGATGATGAGTTTGGAGCATTCCAGAAAAATTGTTGCTGATTAAACTGAGTGATGTTCATTAACCTACTCACTCCTCAGACTTGCAGACATTTCTATACCCTGTAACTAAGGAGGGAACTTTAAGTGAGCTATTTAAATTTGACTTTCTATATTAAGCAATTCCAATGAAAGGTTAAAAATACATGTGGTGATTGTTTGTGACCACATCATTGTAACATGTTATGATGTAAAGTAGCCAAACTAAGTTCTATAGTTCTGATGCATCATTAGATTTTTTTGCTGTGTAATTCATGGCTGCTGCTTATTTTGGGCCTGTGGTTTTTCTCTGTTATTAAAAATATGACTAATCTGTGCAGGGGAAATACTTTGAAATCCAGTTTAGCCCAGGTGGGGAGCCAGATGGTGGAAAAATCTCCAATTTCCTACTGGAAAAATCCCGGGTTGTTACACGGAATCCTGGAGAACGAAGCTTCCATATTTTTTACCAGGTTAGTAGTCAGGCTGTTTCTTCTTTCACAATAAAGAAAGCATTTGACTGAAATGGTGGGTGATCTAGGTAGGGCGAGGGGCTGACATCTCATACATATCTACAGTATTAGTGGGTGAAATTGCCAGAATTCAGCTAGCTATGTTTAAGGGTGCTTATTGACAATACTAAAGACCCCACAACTAGTTAATGGTGTGATTCAAAGTCACTCATTTATAGGTATTAATATCATAGAAATGTAGCTGGAATGTTTTAAAAATAAATATACTTGATCCACTTTTGCTGCTAATTAAATATATGTTTGCATTCTGAAAATTCTGAACTTTCTGTAGGTAGAATACAATGTGAAGAACTATGAGGTTACTCACTTTGAAACTAAGAATAGGGGCAGGATTAGGCTTTTCAGGCCATCAGGCCTATGCACCATTCAATATAATCATGGCCGGTTGAACACTTCAATACTTTACCCAGTGTGTCACCGTAATCATGAGTAAAGAAGCAGATTTTTTGTAAGCCTATGAAATTTGTAAATCTTGATGTTAAAGAATCCTTGGATGTACTCCAGCAGTGAACACAGAAAAGTAGCCTGCAGGTACAGCAAGCAATTATAAAGACAAAGGATGTGCTGCTCTTTATTGGACCATTAGAAGAATGCTGTACACAGTCTTGGTCTCCATATTTAAAGAAGATGTGCTTGCATTGGAGACAGCACATCAGAGGTTCACTGCATTGGTTCCTGGATGGTAAAGGTTTTCCGATAATGAAAGGTCAAATGACTTGTGGTTATGCTCACTGGAGTTTAGAAGAATGGAAGATGATCTCATTGGAATATATAATATTCTGAAGAGACTTAATTAGTTTCCCCTGGGTTGGAAATCTGGAACACGGCTGCACAATCAAGACAAGAGGTTGATTATTTAAGGCAGAGATTACGAGAAACTCCTTTATTCAATTATTATTCCAGGAGGTAGTGAATACACCATTGTTGAGTATATTTACGGCTGATACAGTTGGTTCTGATATAATGCAATAGTTCTCCTCTCGTGCGATCTTGCGTTGTAAGAAAATTGTGCAATAGCTGTGCCATTTAAACTAATAGGGCTGGAATTGTTATAACCAATGCAGTTAAGAAAGGTTTGTGTTCTACAAATAGCAGTCTAAATTCTTCAATCGCGTTAAAGCCAATTCGCACTGAAGAAACACGTGTTATAGCAGAACCTACTACACCAACAGATTGTATTGTCTTTCAAGAGATATTGGGAGTGGGCATGAAATTGGAGTTGAAACTCAAGATCAGCTATGATAGTATTAAATGACAGGACCTATACTCCTACTTTTGTTTCTTAATTATAATCATTTATAAATGTGGAACTGGATGCTAAAAGAAAAAGTGTTCTTTGTCCCATATATCTCATTTAAACAATTTTGTTTGTTTCATTCCAAATGGAGTTTGTTCTGTTAATATTCCAGTTGCAGACATGTGTGTAATCATGCAGCTAGAATTAACACATTTTAACTTGCTTTAAAAATAAGACTAATTTTATGTCTCTTCCAGCTCATTGAAGGTGCATCTGCAGACCAAAAGTCTAATCTGGGAATCACTAGTCTGGACTATTATTTTTACCTCAATCAATCTGGTTCCTACAAAGTGGATGACATTAATGATCGGAAGGATTTTCAAGAAACATTGGTGAGGTTTTATTCTTGCTTCACAGAATCAATCATCTCACATTTTATTGATTGAAAGCAGTTGTCTGTGTGGACATGGCCTTGATGGCTAAATGCACCACATCGTGCTTCCTGATGCCCTGCAGACTGATATCGACCAGGCTCTGTCTGAGTTGATTTCTTTATAACATGGCCTCCATTGTTGGCAAAATGTTTCCCTTTTTTGTTATTGAAGGGTCAGTTAGGCAAAGCAGGTAATGCTGTTCCAGGCTTGACAAAGCCAACTGTTGAATCTCTTGATCCTTCTACAAGATACTTATACTATGCAGTCATTTTTTCCAAAATAGAAGCATTATTCACTTGCTAGCTGTCCTGTAAATAAATTTAACATAAATTATAAACCAGCAGCGAGATCAATGATTCTCCAAATCACGTGCCTCATCAGATAAGCTTCATCAGCAACTTCAGGAGCCAATCTGTTTTGTATGTTTGGACATCACTAAATTTTAAATGATTATTCATTTCCAGCACGCTATGAACGTGATTGGAATCTTTGCTGATGAACAGGCGATGGTTTTACAGATTGTGGCTGGCGTGCTTCACATGGGCAACCTGAGTTTTAAAGAGGTTGGCAACTATGCTGCTGTAGAAAGTGAAGAATGTAAGTACTTTGTTTCTGGAGTCTCAGCATGTTACAAGTCAAGATGCGTTCGTACGTTTGTATTAGACCAGAGCTGGTGAACTGTGTACAGTTTTGGGCTCCTTCCTAGAGCAAGAATATTAAAACAAAGTTGAGAAGACAGAGCAGATTCACCTAGATGCTGCCCAGTATAAAGGAAAACCAGGACATCTTGGTCCAAATCAGGTTGTTGAGTATTTGATAGTATTTGATAGAAAAACCTTTGATGGGGAAAAGAAGAATGGATAGGACAAGATAGATAGAAGCAGACTATTTCCACAATCAATTCTGGGACCTTTCTATAGACCAGAGGAAATCTTTTTATCCACTGGGTTATGAGGCGTGTATCAACCGAGTTAACAATTGAACTAGAAAGTGCAGGGACATTTAAGACTATTTTGATAGTTTATTCAAGATAATGGGATAGAAGCCTGGCACATGGGATGAGTCTCACTGCTTGTGTGCGGTTAACTGCCAACATGGAAGTGGTAAGGCCAAAAAGCCCAATCCTGCAAAATCTCTGCAAACATTAGCATAGCCATCAAACTTTTCCAGATTTAACTCTGTTGCACCTACATCCTTGCAAATGTTCATAAATATTTATCCTGCTACTTGCGCACTCTTAGTTGCCATGTTTGTGCTATTCAGCATCTGACCTGTGACACATCGCTCAGTGTGTCATTGGCTATCTCAGCACACCATGACAGTGATGCAATATTATTCTCATCTCCATGCCAAATGCTGGGGCAGATTTTGACTTTGGCTGGTAGCAAGTCAGCAGCCTTTTATACATCTTTTCCGACTGTCATTTTCAATTATCCCAATGAGGAGAGATGAGAAACAGCTGCTAATTTATTACAACCAGACTTACATTCTTGTGCAATGTCAGGAATGTTCCAACAGAGTGAAAGACAGGTATTAGGATTGTGATTTCAATAGTACGCCAGTGAACAAGTTTTCAATTGAAAAACGAGCAGGTTTGTTGGATCTAGTTGGGTTTTTGGTTCCTAAATCAATCTTTGCGCTTTGCAGGCGGTGATTTGAAACAGTTCTCTCTGTTAAAGTTTTGTAATCGCTGTTCAATCTGTTTCTAAACAGTGAGGTAAAATGCTGTCTCACTGGAATGAAAATCAGATGGGTTTTATAAATGCTGATTGACACCTCATGGTCATTGCCTAAGAGCAATAAGTTTAAAAAATTTACACCATTGTATCAAAATTAGAATTGGGAGGTTCTTCTAAAAATGTGGAATGGCTAGTGTTTTATTTTACTGTACTAAAAATAAATATATCCTTTGTAACAATAAACACAAGTTCAGATGGCTACTGTCAGATTTTTGCACTGAACTTTCTTTCCTCAGGAAGTGTTTGATTTCCTGTTTCTTTCTCTTGTGCACCGTTTTCCCTTGATCCTGCACATAGTTGTATTCTGTTCCATCTTGGACAATTTTGCAACATTCCCTAATTATGGATGGTTTATTTTACCCTGGGATTGTAAGCGCCTGCCTGTAGCAGTCTGCATCCTGTTCTGAAACATCTGTGCCTGTTGCAGCTGCCAAAACCCACCAACTGCATTTTAATTTGAAACAGAGCTCGTTCAATTTACTGCAGCCTTCTTGTGACCGTTCTGTGACCAGAATTCACCATCTACGAGAATGTCTATTTGAATTTCCAATGGTGTGAATTCCCAGAGCTTCTGACAGATTCCCAGAAACTGGGTGCATCTGGTCGATCTGTAATGATTAATTTCAGGAGGATTGAAGGATGGTTTTGAATGCTGTCTAAGGCTGCAAGAAGGATTGCTTTAGCGGTTATGTGCCTCAGGTTTACGCCCACCTCTCTTGAAACCATTGACTCAGAGTTATAGCCCCACAACTGTTAGCGAGCCTCCCTAGAATGTTTTTTCCTCAAAGCTTCCTGGAATATGGCGACTGCATTCTAGGGTAATTCATGTACTACTTAAACAGCACTTGTGTTTGTTTTAATGCATTTTGGTGTTCCCCTCGCATTTCTGTGCCTCTCAGGATGACCTAGACAACATTAGCAACACATGCCCTGGCACAGCAGAAACACAAGTCTCCCTGCATTCTCATGGACATTGTGGTACAGCTGATTGTCAGCCCTTTGGAGGAACTGTCCTGTTTACATCCTATTAACTTTAACAGGGTGAATGGCATGGTGGCTCAGTGGTTAGCACTGCTGTCTCACAGCACTAGGGTCCCAGGTTTGATTCCAGCCTCGGGTGACTGTGTGGAGTTTGCATATTCTCCCCGTGTCTGCGTGGGTTTCCTCTGGGTGCTCCAGTTTCCTCCCACAGCCCAAAGATGTGCAGTTCAGGTGAATTGGCCATGCTAAATTGCCCATAGTCAGAGGGAAATGGGTCTGGGTGGGTTACTCTTCAGAGGGTCAGTGTGGACTTGTTGGGCCAAAGGGCCTGTTTCTACGCTGTAAGTAATCTAATCTAACATAAAACCATTTCTACAACTGGCCAGCCATCTGACTGGGTAGTAAAGATAAAAATGGTGCCTAGTGTGTTCAGCATCATCACACGTTCTTCCCAGAACCTTGCAGTGCATTTATTGTGTCACTGTGATGCAGTGGCAACTCTGTTTTATTTCTGAAATGGAAAGTTCAAGTTATTCTTCAGAAACATGAGTGCAAAGTTTAGGTTTGCAGCAGGACAGAACTGGAGAGTTGTCAACAGTGTTATCGTCAATAATTCTCCATCGACTGTCATCACTAAGACAGAATAACCAGTCATTATCTGCTTGCTGTTTATGGGATCTTACAGTGTAGAAGTTGCTTGGTATCATTCATATTTTTCAGCAGTGGCTACATTTCAGAGGTACTTAATTGGCTTCAAAATAGTTTGGGATGTGCTGAGGTCATATATGAAATGAACTGTATAAATGCAAGTTCTTTCTCTTGCTGTTAATGAAATGTTTTCTTTATCACAGTGTACAATTACAGACTCTCTACACACCTGGATTTTCAATATAATACAACTGTATTTAATTCCCAAGTGGCTTCAATCAAGGCCAAATTGAACTCTGACAATTCATTTAATGAACAGCTTGTGAAGTGGTGCTTTAAAAGGCAGAGTGCTGTGACCCAGCCGTGTGTGAATACTAATCACTCCTCAGTAATTAGGTTCACCTGTGATTGAAAGTCAGGAACTTCAAAATATTGCAGTAATTGTTCTAATCATACAGGGGGGTATTTCCAAAAGTTGATGACCCTCAACATTCTCCAGATAACATAATGATAAGAATTGTAGCTCTGGCAAGGTGGCACCAGTGTGATTGTGATTTTTGGACAGATAGAGACTTAGCACTTCCAACAACGTTGAGTCCAATATGTCTTCTTCAGAACATAACCGGCCTGGAAAAGTGAAGCATTCTAAACATGTTCACACAGAATGAGCAATATGATTTAGTGCCATTTCCCTGCTTTTTCCCGTAATCTTGAATTTTGTTTCTACTTAAATATTTGTCAAATGCTGTCTTGAATTTCCTCCAACTGTTTGCTTGCTTTGCTGGATGGCACTGGCTCAAAGAGAGAGCAGAAGTCCCCTAGAGTAGCAAGCCCTCCAGAATTGACTTGCAGTCTCCAGGAATTGGAGATATTGTTGCATGCAACTCTGGAGAAAAATTATGCAAACTTTCAAAAATATATTTCTTTTTTTTTGGATGTTTCCCTTTACCAGATAAAGTATTGTTGAAAAAAGGGAAATAAAGACTCTTTAGCTGACATCATCCAATTGGGTAATAGGTTATTCTGTTTTCCAGTTGGTGAAGGAAAGCAGTGTATCACACGGATAGATGTGTGGATGAACTAATGGAGAGAGAGTGGGTCATGTGATGAAACCTGCAAAAATCAAATTAATCACTGTTTAGAACCCTATAGCCCTCTAGTGTCTCATCCACATTATGTTTGTCATGTATGAGCCTATGTATGAGTATAAGCCTCACCAAAAGCCCATACATAGCTAATGTCTAGATTGGAGCAATGGGCTTTGAGGCCTAATGTATGTTCTCTACCCCAATCTCACCAAGATATTTCAAGCTCATTCAGATTAAGCATTAACTTCCGCACCAACCACTGCATATACAGGCACTGGACCATCATGGAGCTGTGCTCTTGTAGCTCACATTACATTTTAGTTCTTATTTTATTTATATTCTTTCCGAATAACTGTTTAGGACCCAGCTGGATTATTGTGTCCAAGATTGCGCACCACTACTTAGGATAGATGTCAAGACTTTTGACAGGGTGCGCAAGAGATTTATTGGAATGGTTCCAGGGATGATGCACTTCTGCTATGTAAAGAGACCAATAAAGCTGGGATTGTTCTCCTCAGAGCAGAGAAGGATAGTTGAACTTTAATACAGATATACAGAACTAGGAAGGGTTTTGATAAAATCAGTAAGAAACTGTTTCCATTGGCAGGATGGTCAGTAACCAGAATGTTCAGATTTAAGGTAATTGGCAAAAGAGTAACCAGAAAATTATTTCATGCATTGAGTTTGGGTGGTGGGAATTTACTGCCTGATATAGTACAGTGTGTTCTGGTATAACACGACCTGGTTCCACTGCAACCTCGCACTATAGAAAATCACGCTGTGGAGAAACGCAATAGAAAATGCTATACACATTCAGTAGAAAGTTTGCATTATCCAAACAGTGTCCACTATTCATCAATCATGTTATAACCAATTTGCGTTGATGAAACGCACGTTATACCAGAACAATCTGTTTGGGAAGCAGATTTAATAGTAATTTTCAAAAGGAAAAATGTGCAGAGCTATATTGAAAGTCAGAGGAGTGGAACAAATTCAATAATTCATTTCACAGACTTAGAACAGGTACAGTGGGCTGAGAGGTCTGCTTCTGTGCTGAATTCTATGATTTCCAGAGATATTTAACACAATGTGTTATTAAACAAAAGTCTCCCAATTTGCCTGAACCCGTCATTTGGCCTGCAAAAGTACTCTGAAGGATGTAAACTTTCAAGAGCCTAAATTGCTTATCCTTAATTCCTCTCACTATTCCAGTAGAAGTGTTAATATAAACACTTTAAACAAGCTAATACCCCCAGTAAAATAATGTATCGTGTAATGATTAGATTCAGAGATTAGATTCCCTACAGTGTGGAACTGGCCCTTTGGCCCAACAAGTCCACACCAACCCTCCGAAGAGTGACCCACTCAGACCCATTCCCCTATATTTACCACTGACTAATGCACCTAACACTATGGGCAATTTAGCATGGCTAATTCACCTAACCTGTACATCTTTGGATTGTGGGAGGAAACCAGAGCACCTGGAGGAAACCCACGCAAACACGAGGAGAATGTGAAAACTCCACACGGACAGTTGCCTGAGGCGGGAATCGTAATGTTAAAGTTGCATTAATTCCACCCAATGTGACAGACTTTAGTTGGAGACAGGGAGTTCTGTGCCAGTATTTATGGAGAGCAAGCGTATTCTGTACAACTTGTGAGAGTCCTTGGTAATTATGACTAGTAAAATAAACTGTAGTTATTGCAATTATGCACTAAATTATCTTGTTAGTTAAGACAAGTGCCTCTACTATTTAGACTCACCAGTGGAACTATTGGACAGGCTGTAGACACAGTATAGTCAAAGGAGGATTGGCAGACAATCAGGAGGCTGGAAGATCACAGCAAGCCAGGCAACATCAGGTGGTGGAGAAGTCGACGTTTCGGGTGGCCTTCTCCAGCTCCTGGTGCTGCCTGGCTTGCTGTGTTCTTCCAGCCTCCTGCCTGTCTACCTTGGATTCCAGCATCTGCAGTTATTTTTTGTCTCTAAAGGCACAACCATTGTCTTGTGCCACCCACTGGCAGGGATGGTAGATACCACAAAGCGCGGGATGGTATTTTAGGCAAACACTTTGGCAGCATACTAATGTCATTTTAGGCTGAATTTATCTTGTCAATAGTCTAGTTTGTTTTTTTAAAAAAACTATCTAAATCATAGTTAAAAATCACACAACACCAGGTTATAGTCCAACAGGTTTATTTGGAAGCACTAGCTTTCAAAGCGCTGCTCCTTCATCAGGTGGTTGATGAAGCCTGATGAAGGAGCATCACTCCGAAAGCTCATGCTTCCAAATAAACCTGTTGGACAATAACCTAGTGTTGTGTGATTTTTAACTTTATCCACCCCAGTCCAACATCAGCTCCTCCACATCCTGGCTAAACCATGTCATTGTAAATGAAAGCACAGTAAAATGTCTCTGTGTAGAGGATATTGTAAGCCTTATCAATTAAGGCTTCAGAATAAAACAGATATTTGCCTTCTTTTTAATCATTGATGAATTTTTGTAAATCCATAAATTAAGACTTGTGTTTGCAAAGGAGCCAAGACTTCCCTATACATAAGATGAGCAAAATTCCTTTATTGAGCAAATAAATAACTCTGATTATTTATACCACAGTCCTAGCATTCCCAGCTTTCCTACTTGGTATTGATCAAGAGCGATTAAAGGAAAAATTGACCAGCCGGAAAATGGACAGCAAATGGGGAGGAAGGTCTGAAAGCATTAATGTGACGTTAAATGTGGAGCAGGCATGTTACACAAGGGATGCACTTTCCAAGGCTCTTCACGCACGCATTTTTGACTATTTAGTAGATGTAAGTACAGCTGGGCACTTTGTATCTGCACAGAGATTAATGTGGTTTCTAACAATGGTAAAGTGAGATCATGCTGTTAAATATTTAAAGGAGCAGTATCCAGACGTTGCCTATTGTCATGGAGCTACATTGTTTTTCATGGAGGCTCAGGGAGCTGCTTTAGAACATTATTTCGACTCTAATCAGCAGATAGGTTGTGAAAACGGTGCTTGAAATGTTGGATGAACATTGAGCGATAAACACAGTAGAATAGTTTCTCATTATAATGTAATTGTTACTAAAGCATTTGTGACAGCATTTATTTCACACAGACCCCGAGGAAGTCTTTTAAACAAAAGGATTGTCCTAAACTGTCCTTCCTCTTTAATTGAATCCCATAGACTGATCGAAGTGCTTTTTACTGAACAGTATTGTTCTGTATTTTCTTTGCCTCCATTGCAGATGTTTTTTGCCACATGTGCTCTGTTGTTACTGTCACAGCAGTCAGCTTGTTTGACTAAATGAACAATTCTCCCTTAATTAAATTATCTCATGTACCAGGTTTCTCATTGTTACAGCATTAAAGAAATACTCAATAGAAGCAACATAGAAGATGCAATTAACTCTTAGGTTGCTCCAATTAAATATTTTAGATCCAAACCTGAATCTAATATATTAAGCCATTAAACCAGTAGTTCTGGAGCACGAGTTATTGATAAAAACAAATTAAGTACAGAGTACAGAGTATTGCTTGAAATTACAGAGTATTGTCTGCCAATCCTTCTGTAAACAAGAAATTAACCATTTGATTAAAAGCATCCAACTCCAATTCTCTTCAATATGAGAGATTTTCCACTTGTCAAGGTGAGGACTAGGGTCTGTCAGAAAAATGGCTCCTGACTGCTGTACTATGGGCCCCACTCCAGCAGAAATATGTTTTTTTCTCAGGAGAAAACAAGATTGTGATTGGCTGTCATGTCCCTTACAGTTCATTGGTCTAATGGTGCTGTCTGAATTTGCTGAGATTCACATGTGCTAGCTAACTTGGGTTTATGGTTTCTTGCATCTTTAGATCTGTACAGCACCAAGGAGGAAGAGTATCTGAGGGAAAGGGAAAGCTTTTTTTTGTACTGATTCCTCATGAGTATTTCTTATCTCACACTTTTAATAGTGGTTCTGCTGATAACTTAGCTCCTTGTTGTGATTTCAGGGTTGTTTTTGGATAGTTTCAGTGTTGACTGTTTCAAACCAAAAACATTTTAATTGCAAGATGACTGACAAAAAGATGTCAGTCATTTTGTTAACATTTTTCCTGATTTTACTACATTATTAATAAGATTTTATTATTAAGTTGGCAGAGGGTCTATTGCAGATAAGTTTTTATTATAATTATAACAGGACTGATGTAATGTCTGTGCATTGAAATTCCATTCTATGCTGTAATATTGAAGATATCTTTATTAATACTAAACATGAGGAATTTCACATCAGCATGGTAACTAAATTGTGCAGCTATATTTCAACACCAAAATATTTTTCCACAACATGTGTATTCACCAATATTTTGTATTTTTTCCAGTCCATTAACAAAGCTATGGAGAAAGACCATGAGGAGTACAACATTGGTGTTCTAGATATTTATGGCTTCGAGATTTTTCAAGTATGACTTTAATTTACTTGTTTCAGTGCAGTTTATTTTCACACTATTGTTCAAGTAAATTTAAGCATCAAATACAGTATTTATGAACAAATTCACACAAGTAACTTTAAATTCTCCTTGGCGTGTCTCAAAATACTTCAGTTCCCTGTGTTCAGTAAGTATTTTTATCCAGCTAGTAATTTTGAAAGACAATAAAAGTTGGTGTTTTCTCTTGAGTCGAAACAATTAATGTTATTAATAGGTGGACACTGCAGCCCAGATGTTCACCATGTCAGAGAGCCTCACATGACCCTGCAAAACTAGGAAGTGCCATATTTACGAGGGGGACTTCCAATTTCCAGCCACTTCTGAAATTTTCACCATACCAGAGCATCCTGTAAGCAATTATAGGATTTGTGCTGCATGTCTAATTTTCCAATCTATTTTCAAAGTGGGGTGCCTGTTAAGTGAATGATTTGATGACCAATTCGCGTTCTTACAGAATAGACATGTTTGTTTTCATACAACATTAGTGAGAGAAATTTCAACATATTTTGAATTTTTTGTATCAATCAGAGTTTTGCAATAACCATCAATACTCAGCTAACTTTAGTTTATATCAGCATGGTTCCTGAAGTCTGCCTATTTTGGATCTATGGGAGAATGAAGAGCAAAGGGTGATGGGTGGGGCACGGGTTAACATGAGTTGACATTTAGTTGGCATAATAGCTATAAAGGGCCTTTGCAGGTAAGTGGCTCACATGAGTTGGCATAATGAGGGTGGGTACAGGAGCAAAAGAGCTTTAGGTGAAATTGAGATTATGAGGGTAGGTAGAAGGACATGTGTTGGTAAAGAGTGTATGAGACATAATGGAGGTGTGTACAGAGGCATAGAATGGCATGGAAGATGAGGGAACATTGGGGGTGTGTGCATAGTGTTAGGTGAGTTATGGTGAGACTGTGGAGGAGTAATGGGCTGTGAAGGCTGAAGGGCTGTTTTTGCCTTTATTAGTTTTATATTCATCTTCAACAGCGATGGTGTAGTGAGGGTCTGGCCCACATCTAGAGCCTACACCCTCCACTCTCATTCCACTGTCACCCAACCCATCTCCACCATTGTGCAATGAAAATCCAACCTCACGGGCCAGTTTTTCCCACTTTAGGGTTGGAAATGTCCCAAACCGTGATTGAAAATCAGGATCTTAACATATTTGTAAGATCCCTTTATGCTCCATTTTTAAAATCTTGGATGTTTGATTTTAAAACTGCAAGATTATTGCAAATGGAGTTTAATATACGTGTGAGGTCTTGCATTTTGGAAAGTCGAATTGAGGTAGGCGTTTCATGGTGAATGGTAGGGCCTTAAGGAGTTTGTGGAACAGAGGGGCCTTGGAGTTCAGGAACACAGTTCTCTGAAAGTGGAATCACAGGTAGACAGGGCAGTGAAGGCAGTTTTTGGCACACTGGCCTTCATCAGTCAGGGCACTGAGTATAGAAG
Source organism: Chiloscyllium plagiosum (assembly GCF_037043375.1). Lineage (NCBI taxonomy): Eukaryota > Metazoa > Chordata > Chondrichthyes > Orectolobiformes > Hemiscylliidae > Chiloscyllium > Chiloscyllium plagiosum. The sequence goes on from NW_028270177.1 coordinate 21,839,642, forward strand.
TTGGGAATTATGGTGCAGTTATACAGAATGTTGGTGAGGCCACACTTGGAGTATCGTGTTCAGTTTTGATCACCTTGCTACAAGAAGGATATTATTAAACTGGAAAGAGTGCAGAAGAAATTTACAAGGATGTTTCCAGACTCAAGGGTCTGAGTTATAGGGCTAGGATTTTTTTTCTTTCGAGCATAGGAGATTAGGAGGGGACCTTAAGAGGCATGGATAGGGTGAATGCACTCAGTCCTTTTCCCAGGGTTGGGAAATCAAGGACCAGAGAGCATCAGTTTAAGGTTAGAGGAGAAAGAATAAAAGTGAACCTGAGGGGCATCTTTTTTACATAGAGGGTAGTATGCATATGGAATGAGCTGCCAGCCTTTGAGGTGGGTACATTAACAACATTGCAAAGGCATTTGGACAAATACACGGATAGGAAAAGTTTAGAAGGCTATGGGCATAGCACAGGGAAACGGGTTTGAAGTGGACGGCCATCTTGGTCGACATGGAGCAATTTGGGTGAAAGTGCCTGTCTCCATGCTGTAGGACTCTGACTCTCTAAGAGAAATGTTGGACTTGAAATCTGCTGTTTGACCAGACTTTATACCTAACACTAATTTCTAAGTTTTACTGAAAGTGTTTATGTGCTGCTAATGTCTTCATTTTCAAGATGTTCCCCTGTGTATTTGTAGAAAAATGGCTTTGAGCAGTTTTGCATCAACTTTGTGAATGAAAAGCTCCAGCAGATATTTATTGAGCTCACTCTGAAAGCTGAGCAGGTATGGCTGACATTTCAAAATTATTTATGCTGTTGTAGTAGCCCATCCACTTAGATAGCCCCCTTATTTAAATGAACTGGTTGCAGCATCAAGCAGTAGCTCCATCTAATTTAGTCATTCTTTCTGTAACCTTCCAGAAATATATCCAACGTATTTGCATTTATATTATAATTCAAAGTCTTATCCCCAAAGTTTACTGCACTAAGTGATATCATTACAAGATCATGAGACTAAATGGCCAGCTTTTTTTTCTGCACTTCTGTTATCTTCTCTTTAATCATATTTATTCTAGGGATCATATCACTGAATATATTTTTGTTTTGCTTGGGAGCATTGATATTGGAAACTTGGCAAATGAAAGTTTGATATATTTATGAAGCTGAACTGACAAATAGATTATATTACAGCCATTAACTGCTTTGCAGAGGATGTTTATGTTCCACAAATTTTGGGACATAGTGCTAATGTCTGTGCCTCTGGACAGATAGACCCTAGGTTAAGTCCTGCCATCCCTGAAGGTGTGTCATAAGAGGTCCAAACAGGTTGATTAAAAATAATCTATCCATAAATCCTGCATTTTAAACTGTTTGCACATCAGTAAAATGCCACTTTAAAGAAAATCTAGACCTTTCACCATTTCAATTCATTTTCTGTCCCTGTTTCAATTTAATTTTGATCCATTTTCCATGCAAGGAAGGTCGACATGAATCTTCATCCACTCCATTCCCCTGTCAACCGTACAGTCTTAAATCATATTGACCTTGAGCATAGGTCAGATCTAAAACTAGTTAAAATTCCAGAATCACGTACTTGAGGATTGGAAATAATTCATCTGTTTGAATGTTATTTTTACAGACATATAAATGCATTAAGCTCTCATCCATTGTTATTGCTGGTCTGATAAATATAACAAAGATTGGTCTTGGACTTTATAATGTGACCACAAGACACTCTTCAAAATGTTATTAGTTCAGTATACATTCTGGTTTTAAAACAAACTGTGACAGGTCTTTTTTGGAACTAGTGTTCAACATCAACTTTTTAATTCGTCACACTTCAACGTTTTCACTTCCAGAAAATATATTAACTTTGTCGTCATAATTTCTCAATTAAACAAAGACAATTTTCATCATTTAAGGAATAACTTGTTGCCCAGTGTTATATCTGCCTTTGACACCTATCAACAATAACTTGCTGTATATTAATTATAAATGATGAATTTTCTCTGTTTTAATTCACATTTACAAAGACCAATTAATTTTTGAATACAACCAACAGTATTGGTCAAAGGGCTTCCATTCAAATTATAAGTATTCTCCGGACTGTTTCACTGTATTGGCAAGTCAAAAAATTTTCTTCAAGATGTAATTAACAAAAACCAACTTTTAATTTGCATTATGTTACAAAAGAAAATCATATATAGTACAGAATTTTTGACTGTTTGGCCAAAAAAACAGCTAGATTGTAATTGTATTAGAATCAGCACCAGTGTGCTTCACCTTGATAAGCAGAAAATGTGCAAATGTACTTTTGAAATTGAAACTTAGCAGAGGCTGTTAGCCAGCAATTATAATTTGTAGTACTACTGTGTTTTAGTGAGTACTGTTACTATTCAATGTCCTTTATTTCAGTTCATCTGCAATCATTTCTCTTCAGCCTGAATGAGCTCAACAGTTAATATGTAATTTTCATTCCCCCAGGAAGAATACGTGCAGGAGGGAATCAAGTGGACTGCAATCGACTATTTCAATAATAAAGTAGTCTGTGACCTCATAGAGAACAAAGTTGTAAGTATCAGAACTGGTTCTTCTATATACTTAGAACAAAGTTCAAATATATGAAATTGTATCTTGTTTCATATTTCATTATTCATCAGCTGTTTATTGAAAAAGAATTCATGCTTCTCCCCTCAATTGATCATTGGTTTTACTTAGAAGTATTCTCATAAAAATGTTTCCTTTAATCTATTATAAATCTCTTGGCCTTTTCTAATTATTTAAACTTTCTGATTTGTTTTTGGCATCTGTTGGCTAATATTAGACTCCAGTAACCATATGGCCATTGCTGTGATCACCCCTGTTCTTCAGTGTTCTATGCTGTGATTCTTCTGTTGAAATTTGCAATTGGTCTGTGATAGCCACTTGTCTACAGCATAGGAGGAATGTTTATTTATTCACTCGTAGGATGTAGAGATCACTGACTGGGTAACAATTATTGCCTGTCCCTAGTAATGCTTGGGAAGGTAATGGTGAGCTACCTTCTCAAACCACTGCAGTAGGTTGACCCACAATCCCCAGAGGGAAGGAATTCTAGGATTTTAATCCAATGACAGTGAAGGAATGGCTATGTATTTCTAAGCCAGGATGTTGAGTTGCTTGCTGGTGATAGTGTTCACATGTATCTCCTGCCCCATCCTTCTGGATGGAACTGGTCATAGCTTGGAAGGTGCTATGTAAGGATATTTAGTGAATTTATGCAATGCATTTTGCAGATCGTACAAACTTGTGCTCCTTTGCATCAGTGACGGAGAGAGTGGGTGGTGGTGGAGAGAGTGTGTATTTGTAGATGTGAAGCCACTTTAAGGGGGTTGCTTTGGCCTAGAGCTGCTTGAGAATTGTTGGAGCTGCACCCATCCAAAAGGTGGGGAATATTCCATCACACGCCTGACTTGTGTTTTGTAGATGGTGGGCAGGCTTTGGGAAGTTATTCACCACAGTATTCCTAGGCTTTGATCTGCTTTCACAGCCACTGTGTTTACACAGCGAGTCCAGTTGAGTTTCTGGTAGCCCCCATGATGTTGATAGTCGGGGATTCAGTGATGGTAACACCATTGAATGTCAAGGTGTTTGATTGTCTCTAATTGAAGATGGTCATTGCCCGGCATTTGTGCGGCACAAATATACTTGCCACTTGTCAGCCTAAGCCTGGATATTGTTCAAATCTTGTTTGACCACATCTGCTTCAGTGCCTGAGGAGTCACAAATTGTGCTGAACATTGTGCAATCATCAGCGAACATCGCTACTTCTGACCTTATGATGGAGCAAAGATCATTGATGAAGCAGCTGAAGATTGTCGGGCCTAGGACGCTACCCTGAGCAACTCCTGCAGAGATGTCTTGGAGCTGAGATGATTGACCTCCAACAACCACAACCGTCTTCCTATGTGCCAGGCATAACTCCAACCAATGGATAATTTACCCCCGATATATATTGATTCCAGTTTTGCTCGGGCTTCTTTATGCCACATTAGGCCAAATGCGGCCATAATGTCAAGGGCAATCATTCTCACCTCACCCCTGGAATTCAGCTCTTTTGTCCATGTTTGAACCCAAGGCTGTAATGAAGTCAGGAGCTGATTGGCCCTCGTGGAACCAAAACTGGGCATCACTGAGCAAGTTATTGCTGAGTAGGTGCTGCTTGACAGCACTTTTGATGACATCTTCCATCACTGTACTGATGATTGGCTGTAGAGTGGTGGAGCAGTAATTGGCTGGGTTGAATTTATCCTGCTTTTTGTGTACAGGACAAACAAGGGCTATTGCCAGTGATGTAACTGTAATGGAACAGCTTGGGTAGAGATGCATCAAGTTCTGTTTGGCATGCATGTAGTCCTATTTGGTGGTTTCATCAGGTTGACACCTCATTTTTAGTATGCTTTCCTGCACTCTCCTTTGAACCATGGTTGAGTGGGTAATCCGCTGGCCATGAGGTTGCAGTTCATGGTGGCCCACAGTGCCTCATAGATGCCCAGTCTTGAGTTGCTAGATCCTTTCAAAGTCTGTCCTATTTTTCACGGTGTTGGTGCCATTCTGCATGGTGGAGGGTGTTCTCAATGTGAAGGGAAAACTTCATGTCTACAAGGACTGTGCAATGGTCACTTTTACTGATACTGTCATGGACAGGTGCATCTGCAGCTGACAGATTAAATAAAGTCAAGTATATTTTTCCCTCTTGTTAGTTCCCTCAGTGCCTGATGCAGACCCGGGCTAGCAGTGATGTCTTTAGGACCTGACCAGCTCCATCAGTAGTACTGCTACTGAATCACTCTTGGTGGTAAATGATAAATGTGTTGAAGCATTTCTGATTTATTATTTTCTTCTTGGACTACAGATTTAATCTTTCAAAGATAAATTACAAGGATTATAAACAGAGTGTCTTATGAATGACATTTGCCTATATATGTATTAACAGCAGGTAAGCAAGGGAATCGTAGATACTGTATGTATGAATTTACAATGTCATGTGTAATATCTTTCTCTAATCAACAAAGATCAATTATTTAATCTGAATCTTTAGCATACAACATGATATATTAAATATATATTTTCTTTCTAATTACTACTTACCCTAGGCAGAAATTCTTACTCGAACAGTCAATAAAGTGGTAGTAATTATGGGCTTTAATATTTTCAATCTTTGGGTAGTTAAAATGGACAAACTCTTTTATGGAGATGATCATTTGTTATGCAAGCTGTTGTTAATAGTTTCATAGATTTCTTGATAATCTTAGTGTTGGTTTGATTTTTAGGAAGACAAGGTATTCTTTGAGAAGGGTCAGTTAACTAAGTTTGCTGATAGTTTGTGTTTTAGAATGATGGTAACAGCATGAAGTTTGACTCCTCTTTAGGTTGAGCCAGTCTTGAAGCTTAGCTCAAAGAGAGAGAAAATGCTGGAAAATCTCAGCAGGTCTGGCAGCATCTGTAAGGAGAGAAAAGAGCTGACGTTTTGAGTCTAACTGACCCTTTGTCAAAGCATCCGCAGTAATTTGCTTTTATTGAAGCTTAGCTCCTTGCCCTGCCTGTGGTAAACTTGCAGCACAAATTGTAATTAGCAACCCTCAGATAATCAAGGTTGCTATCTGAAGAAGCTGGATAACCATGTGGGCCAATTATTATTATGTTGAATGAATTAAAATATATTCATATGAAGAGCAAATCATATAAAATGATGAGTTCAGAGTGATGACAAACAGGAAAGTAATAAACTTTACAATACATTATGAAACCTGGCTTAGGAAGACGATAAGTGGAGATCAAATCTGCAAGGTGCTGGGTGCTTGAGGAAGTGAACAGAAAGTGGTGAGGTGGCATGGTTTATCACTGGAGATTGGCACAAAGCCCATTTTAATGAATGTGACAGATAGAAAAGGGATAAAACTAATGATAGGAATATGTTCAAAGGTCATCACCATAACAACGGAGGTGGATTACTGCTATCAGATGTCAAAACAATTCATATTAAGGCCTCTGTTTTATCATGGAATGGGGACCAAATAAGGAAAGCCAGGAAAATCAAATGAAGGTCAAGAAGATTCTGTTAGAAGTAAAGATAAATATTATGCAAATTTAAAAGCTGATAAAGAGTTGTGTATCAGGAAACAGAGCAATGCTGAAAAAATGGCAATACATTTTCCAAATCAGGGCAGTGAGTGGGAGGGGAATTTGCAGTGATGGTATTCCCATGTTTTGCTGCCCTGGTCCTTCTAGATGGTGGTGATCATGGGTATGGAAGGTGCTGTCTAAGGATCTTTGGTGTATTTCTGCAGTGTATCCTATAGATGGTACACACTGTTACTACTGAGCATCAGTATTGGAGTGAATGAATGTTTATGGATGTGGTTCTAATCAAACAGTCTATATTTTCTTGGATGGTGTTAAGCACCTTGACTGTTGGTGGAGCGGCACCCATCCAGTATAGTGTGGAGCATTCTACCACATTCCTGACTTGTGCCTTGTAGATGATGGACAGACTTTGGGCTATCTGGAGATGAGTTACTCACTGCAATATTCCTCACCTCTGACCTGCTTTTGTAGCCACCATATTTATATGACTCGTCCAGTTGAGGTTCTGGACAATAGTAACCCTCAGGATGTTGATAGTGGGGGATCAGAGATGATAACACTATTGAATATCAAGGAGTATTGATTAGATTGTCTCTTATTGGACATGGTCATTGTCCAGCGTTTATGTGGTGCAAATGTGGTGCAACTTGTCAGCCCAAGCCTGGATATTATCCACATCTAGTTGCCCTTGAACATGGACTGTTTCAGGATCTAAGGAGTCACGAATAGTGCTGAACATTGTTAAATGGTCACGAATGGTGGTTAACGTCCCCATTTCTGACCTTATGATGGAGCAAAGGATGTTGAAGCAGCAGATGATGGTTGGGCTCAGGACATTACCCTGAGGAACTCCTGCAGAGATGTCTTATGGCTGAGATAAATGACCTCCAATAACCACAGCTGTCTTCCTATGTGCCAGATATGTCTCCAACCAGCTGACAGTTATTTCTTCTGATTCTCATTAATTCCAATTTTGCTCGGGTTTCTTGATGCCACACTTGAATCAAATGCAGTCTTCATATCAAGGACATTTACTCTCACCTCCCCTCTCCATTTCAGCTCTTTTATCCATGTTTGAAACACGATTGTGATGAGTGCAGGAGCTGAGTGGCCCATATGTCAACTGTCTTTAGAGATGAAGCCCATTCTAGTCCTTACATTATAGACCTGTGCTTCCTCTCAATTGTGGTGAAGTACTCGAGTTTCTGATGAGGAATAACATAAGGGATCATCTGGAAGGCCAGGTACAGATCGGAGAGAGCCAGACTACTCTTAGAACATAATGAATTTGGAGAGATTTGATGTCCTGTTGGGTACATGGTTCAAAACCTACAGGGCACCATTCACACCATAACATCAAATGAAAGTAAGACATTTTGACAATCTTTTTAGTAAAAGGTGGTGGAATTATGAAGCACACGCAAATAAAAATGCTTTGGCAGGTTTTGAAAAAAGACTGTGTGTTAATTTCTGCTAGGAACAATGATAAAATTCAAGTTCTTATGGAATAATGGTTTTCTTATTCCCTAAAACAGTGGTATAACATTACAAGCCATATAGTTCAACCTGTGGCATTTTTAATAGTAATGCTGATGACCAGACAGTGTCATCATTCTGTGATGTATATCCTATTGTCTGTGATTGTATGTATTTATTTACAGAATCCACCAGGAATTTTGAGTATTTTGGATGATGTATGTGCGACGATGCATGCAACAGGAGAGGGGGCAGATCAGACACTGTTGCAGAAGTTGCAGATGCAAATTGGAACCCACGAGCACTTCAATAGCTGGAATCAGGGGTTTATCATTCATCACTATGCAGGCAAGGTAACCAGACATGATATCATTGGCATTACTGTCCAAATTTACTTTAGTTCTATGTTGCTGTGACTTGAATTATTAACATCATACTGGTGTCAAGACATTGTGAATCCTAGTAAAGGCCTAAGACCATCGGATCAGGACCCTCCATAAAAAAGAAAACTGAGGTGAAACAAGAAGTGGTGGTTAGGTGAAAGTAGAAACTGTTGCCTAATCCTCAATGATATATCATTAAAACTAGGTTGAGACAGTCCAAACACTGCTCCAGTGTCCATGACAGACATTATTCAGGTTTACAAACTCATTCCCATCATTGTTCTTTTATATGCAGTGGATCGTATCTATGTGCAGGCATCTTCTCTCTCTTTCTCCAAACTAGAATATTCTGAAGGGGAGCAGACCTATCACTGAAGAAGTCGACAGTGGTACATTGATAAAACCTTGCATGATCATCAATATGCAAACTACACAAAAACTGACATTTACAAGGAAGTTTCAGACACTCGCATTCTTCAGGGAAGTTCCAGTCTATAGCAGCATGAATGGCTAAGCAATGTGTGCAATTTACTATAAAATTCTGTTTTCCTAACAACCTGCTGTTCTCAGAATCCAAAACTGCTGAACTTTCTACCTCCCAGAGTGGTCATCACCTCCCACCCACAGGTTTTTAAAACCCCAGTTTGTCATGATTTAGTGATTACTATCTTCTTTACTTCTTGCTCTGAATATTTAATTCCTTATCTTTCCTACCTTGCTTTGCAAACAGGCCTTACCACTTTTACATATTTTCTTAATCAACCCATTATAGAAATATAATTATACACCTCTGTGTGTGGGACTTGAATCCAGTCCTTCTGAATCAGAGGTAGGGACACTAACATGGTTAGTGGTTGGGGAACATTCAGACTTCATCAGCACACAGTCTTCTACTAATGAAGTCAGTGACGGTAATGACACACCCGCTTAGGTTGGCCACTGAAGTCTTGAATATGGACCAGTTCACACCGACTCTAAGCCGTCCTGTAGAAGCCCTTCCCCATTTCGGTACTGGGTCCCTCACGCTTCAAGTTCTGCTTGTAAGTCAGGAGGAGGAGCACAGCGTTTTGATCTGATTTTCCAAATCGCAGATGGAGAATGGAGTGGTAGGCATCTTTGATGGTTGTATGGCAATGGCCAAGGATGTTTGGACCTCTGGTGGGATGTAATTTTGAAGTGCTTTGAGAGGTTAGTCATGGCTCACATCGACTCCACCCTCCTAGAATGCCTTGATCCTTTGCAATTTGCCTATCATTGCAGCAGCAAACACCATCTCCTTGGCCCTACGCTCATCCCTGTAACATCTGGATGACAATGATACCCTATGTCAGGCTTCTACTTGTTGACTACAGCTCTGCCTTTAGCACCATAATTCCAAACAAACTAATTTCTAAACTCTGAGGACTAGGCCTCAGCTTCCCTCTTTGTAACTGGATCTTCAACTTCCTGACCCGTAGACCGCAATCAGTAAGGGTAGGTGATAACCCCTCCTCCACAATCATCCTCAACACCGGTACCTCGCAAGGCTGTGTACTCAGCCCCCTACTGTACTCCTTAAACACTCACGACTGTGTGGCCAAATTCTGCCCCAACTTCATTTACAAGTTTGCTGACAATATCATTATTGTAGGTCGGATCTCAAACAACGATGAGACAGAGTACAGGAAAGAGATTGAGTGCTTAGCGGCACAGTGGAAAGACACCAATCTCTCCATCAACATCAGCAACATGGAGGAGCTGGTCATTGACTTAGAAGTAGAGTGGATGGCATGCCCTATCTGCATCAATAATGCAGAGGTAGAAATGGTTGACAGCGCTGAAGTTCCTGGAAGTGATGATCACCAAACATCTGTGCTAGTCCACCCACATTGGCGCGATGGTCAAAAAAGGACAACAATGCTTCTGCTTCCTCAGGAGGCTACAGAAATTCAGCATATCCGCAAAGTCTGTTACACCAATTTTTATAGATATATTGTAGAAGCATCTATCTGGATGCAAAACAGCGTGGATTTGACAATGCTCTTCCCAAGACCACAAAAACCTATAGAGAGTCATGAACACAGCCCATTCCATCATGCAAACCAGTTTCCCATTTATTGACTCCATCTACACTTCCTGCTGCCTCAGGAAAGCAACCAACATTATCACAGCCCCCTCCCAGCCCAGTTACACTCTCTTCGACCCTCTTCCTTGGACAGAAGATATAAAAGTTTGAATTTGCTTACAAACAGTTTCTTCCCTGCTGTCATCTGACTTTTGAACACACCTCTTAAATATTAATATTGATTTCTCTCTCTGCACCTCCTCTGTAGCTGTAATACTGTTTTCTGCACTCAGTTCTGCTATCCTGATGCATTTTGTATGGTATAACCTGTCTGTAGAGCACGCAAACAAAACACTTTTCACTCTATCTCAGTGCATGTGACGATAAATCAAAGTCAGACTCAAACTAACACTGTGCCACAGTAGCCCTGATCCATTACAACATGCAGATATTATCTTAATGAATCCATAATAGAGATATTATTACACACCTCTTGCCTTCTGGTCCAGAGGTAGGGACACTACCATTGCACTATAAGACCCCTTGTCTTACCACTTGCGTTGTAAATTATAAAGCAAAATATACCTGAAATTGCTATTCCTAACTGTCTCTTATATTGCATCTTATTTATTAGAAGCTTTCCTGTCAGTGGTTTATGCAGTAAGTGGTTATTGACCTGTTGGGGTGTAGTCACTGGCTAGTGAATGTATAAACACAGTCAATAAATACCAAGGGAAATTCTTAAAATTGTTGAAGGAGAATTATGAATTCTTTGGGAGATTTCCAGACCATTGTGTATCAGCAGACAGACAAATGGAAAGGCTGCTTGTTAATGCAGCCTGATCCCGATAATCATCAAACACTCTTTGTGAAGAAATTTCCATTTGGATCACGCAGATTAGAAGCAGCCAATCTCATCTCTCATTTAGTCAGCGGTTCCTGTCTAAACAAAAACAGGAAACTGTTTCTAGCTAAAGCTCAACAGTTCAGTGTGTAGTGCACAGTCCATAGGCAGAAAAGAGCTTCATTTGAATGGGCTGGACACTGTGTACTGATGGACGAAAAGAGTTTTCTCTCCAGGTCCCGTTTTCTCAACTTTCAAATGGTCAGCGTTCCAGGGGAGGGCAAAGAAAACACTTCAAAGACACTCTTATCTTTTCCTTTAAATGCAGCAACGTTAATATTAATGAAATGGAAGGAGCTTACACCCAATTGTTCAAAATAGCAATAATTTGTCCATCTCATTTTGAGCCCATTTTGTCATAATGTTGAGACATTATCAGACAAGGAAAGAACAGGAACCAAATGTACATCATGAATCCCTGTACCTAATGGACTTCGTGTCCCATAACCCGAAGAGATTCATGGATTAGGAACAGGCCTGTTCAGTTACATGAAACTTGCACCCCTCAGTTAATGTAATCCTTGATTTGAGGGACACCTGATGACAGCTGGCAGATTTTTTAAGATCGCCAAACATTTTCAGACTTCACTGTCTACAGAAACAATCCAGATCCTCAGTCCTAGTTCATTGGCATCTTCATCTAGCCCCCTTTAATTTTCCTTTCACCATTTGACTATCAGTGTGTTCAGTGGGACAACTTAATGCTGCAAGTATAATTTATAGACCAATGCATTAAACCTGTTTTAGATATTGTTTTTGTTTACCAGCGAAGTGGGTGTTGCTGACCAGGCTAGTATTTATTACCGATCCCTAAATACGTTTGAAAAGATGATGATGACCTGCTTTGTTGAACTATTGCAGTCCATATGGTGCAGGTATGGTGCTTTTAAGAAGGGAGGTCCAGGAGTTTGACCCCATGACAGCAAAAGAATGTCTGTATAATGCTAAGTCAGGATGGAGTGTGATGGAATACTCCGCACTTGCCTGGATGAGCGAGTTCCAACACCATCAAGAAGTTTGACAGCATCCAGAACAAAGCAACCCGCTTGACTGGAACCACTCCTAGAAATATTCACTCCCTCCACCACTGATGTCCAGTGGCAGCAGTGTATATCATCTACAAGATGCACTGCAGAAATTCACTGAGGTTTCTTTGACAGCTCCTTCCAAATCCACAAGTGCTTCCATCTAGAAGGACAAGGGCAGCAGATGCATGAAAACCATTACTACCTGTAAGTTCCCCTCCAAGCCACTCACCATCCTGACTTTGAAATATGCCACTGTTCCTTCAGTGTCTCTGGGTCAAAATCCTGGAACGCTCTCCCTAATGGCATTGTGGGCTTACCTAAAACACATGGACCACTGCGATTCAAGAAGGCAGCACCTCCTTTGCAGGGGCACGTACTTAGTGGCAATTACCTTTTCAATCTCACAGATCCATATAAAGTATGCACCCCAGGTACTTCCTTTGTATCTGGCTTAGATGCCATCAGCACAAGTGTGGAAACTGAGGCAGAATTATTAGATAATATTGCTGAGCAGAGCGCAAGATGTTAACGATCAACGGAGAGCTTTTTGAAAAAAGATTTGTTATAAAACCTGTAGGCTAGAAAATATGGCTCAAACCTTTCCAATTTCCTTTCTGTCTAGGTGTCCTACAATGTGGAGGGTTTCTGTGAACGGAATCGAGATGTACTTTTCACCGATCTGATTGAACTCATGCAGAGCAGTGAGCAGTAAGTGGAAGTGCATGAACTGTTATAGAGCTGATTGTGTAAATCATTTGCTTTGCTCGCATGTTTAATTATGTTTGTTGCTGCTTCACAGCCCTTTCATTCGTGCACTTTTTCCTGAAAGTCTACAAGCAGAAAAGAAAGGTCGGCCCACAACTGCAGGCAGCAAAATTAAGGTATTTCCAGTTACCGATGTGTTTCCCTGCTCTTTCCATGAGAATCCCAACCACTGCCTGTCTTCAGTGATACATGCTCCACAGAGTAATGGGATGTTATTCTAGATAGACATTAATGTGGTGGTAGTATTAATGGGCTAGTAACATAAATGTCCTTGGATATACATTCAATTCACACTACGGGAAATTTAAATTTATGAGTAAACTCTAAAATAAAATGCTTGTCTCACTAATGATAATTATGAAACTTGTAGACTCTCACAAAAATCTGTTTGGTTCGTTGAAGTCTTTCAGATGAAAATATGTGCTGTCCATTCCCTGATCTGGCCTGCATGTAACTCCAGACCCACAGTGATGTGCGTGCCTCTCAAATGGCCTAGCGAACCAGTCAATTCAACGATAATTAGAGATTAGCAAACCTCCCAAGAGATGTAAATAAAATCTTGTAATTCCCAATTACTTCGTTGTTGGCAATTGGCAGGTGAAAGCTATTTCTTCAGGAAGGCGAAAATACCCAAAGGAATAATGGTTCCATTTTAAAAGGCTCTTCAGTTGCTGTATGGAAGTTGAGATAACCTCCAAATATTTTGATGCTCTCATTCAGGAAAAAAGTGACCACAGGTTTCCTTGTTCAATCAACCTACAAGTGAGTAGGTTGTGCAAGCAAATTGTGCATCAAGAGATAATGATGCTAGAAAGACTGGCCACAGATTTCTCTTGGGTTATGTCATGGTCCCATCAGCTAACCACAACAAAAACCACAGCAACACCAAAAAGTGGAATGGTGCATTCATGGAAAACATAACCAGTCCAATACTAGTCCCATGACGCAATTTAACTCAGTGAAGCTTTAGAAAACACAGCTTGTTTCATTCCACCTGATTTCACGACAGTGGCATCAGTTTCATTTTGTTGTCAGTTTTGTGAATAATTTTGCAAGAATTACTCAACTTGCCCACAATCTGTGTGTTATTGTATTGTATAGCACAAAGAAAAAAACCCATTAATCTGTTTCTCGACAAATAATGGTTGTGACATTCTTCATGGGCAGTCTGACATGCAGTTACAGTGTTTACTTACTCAGAGCTAGTGTGTCTGCCTTGAAGATCAATATTCAGTGTAACAATTAAATGTTTTAAATGGGTAGATCCAGACGAATATTGAGTCCTGTTGGTTTTATAGTCTGCCTTGTAAGTCCCTGGCAGAAATCAAATACTTGACAGGAAAGGGGTAGAAAAGTATGAATTTTCTTTCTTGTGCACTTCTGAATGTTGAAGTGTGATGTTTAATTGGTGATTAGCCTGTGTTAGCTGCATGTATGATTAGTTACAGGTAAATCACTGGGCTGGATTCACCTGGTGCCAGTACTGATCCCATGTATCAATCATGAAGATCAATAGCACCAACATACTCCTCTCAGTTAGCTGGATAGACCTCTTAATTCTAAGGTACAGCCTTCCATCTGTTGCAATGTTTCCGATCAATTTTTTCTTTAAATTTTGCTTTTTTCAGAAACAAGCCAATGATCTTGTGGGCACTTTGATGAAATGTACACCACATTATATCCGCTGTATCAAACCCAATGAAACCAAGAAGCCCAGGGATTGGGAAGAGAGCAGGTAACAGTCTGCAAAGGGAAGTTAAAATGACTGACCAGATCACCCCATCAGACTCAAAATCAGTGACCCCCTCAATATATATTTATTCCTCCTGCTTCTCTAAATCTCTTTAGACAATATATTTTGCAAGGGTATAAGAACTGCTTGCTCCTTTATCCTACTGATGTCTGAGTGTCAGCAGATTTTGTTGACTGTTTGATCTCCCCATCTTCTCCTGATCCTGTCCAGACACTTACATTCATGCATATCGCTGCACAAGCCTCTGGATAATGGTCAGGATCTGACAGCTTGGCTAATTGTGACATTTTGTGTTTTGAGACCAATTATAACATCTATGGCTATCTCATTGGAGATCGAAAAACCTGAGCTCAGATTGTGGCTTATTTGCCCTTGATATAAAATTTACTTGTCTGCTGTCACTTTTAACACTGTATGGTCCCCTTTTATTTTGTATGACATGTGCCTAGTATTTATCACAGAGCAACGGCTGCGCAATACCTTTTAGGTTGCAGTGACTGCACACCGACACAGCTTCAGAGGAATGGTAGACCTTTGTCCTTCCTGCACGTTGAATGGTACAAATACTCTTGCTTTCTCAGTCAACATGAGTGGTAGCAGGACTCAACAAAGACAAATGAAATCTCCACAATTATCCAGAGTGTTGTAATGTGACCAAAGTATTTTCCCCAAAATAATTCATTCCTGATGAAGAGCTTATGCTCAAAATGTCAACTCTCCTGCTCCTCGAATGCTGCCTGACCAGCTGTGCTTTTCCAGCACCACACTTTTTGACTGCGATCTCCAGCATCTGCAGTCGTCACTTTCTCCAAGAGAACTCTCCTGTCTAAATACAGCCTTTTAAAGCATGGACTTTCCTGCAAGACCTGCCTTTACTAATTGTGAGTAGCTTCATATCCAAAATATACACCTAACCCTTGAACTCTGAAGTCCATTCCAGTCCTGAATTCCAAACTGCTGGTCATCCATTTACCGAAGCAGGCAGCGAAAGTCAATCTACTTTCCACAACTGTTTATTTGCATTTCATAATTCAATACAAATTTAAGTCTGTTCTCTCCCCTTCCTGACCAGACTGGGGAAAACCAGCCCGTAAGTGAGAGCATCAGTTGCACTGTCTTGAAAGCATGTCCTGGTTCATTCTTAAAGGGACCATCATCTACAACTTTGCCACTAATTCCATTAATCCCCTTAGTGGAGCTTCTAGCACCAATACACTCCAAGACAGCACATCCACAGCCCTCCTGAGAAAAGAGTTTCAAAGATTCATGATCCTTTGACAAAATTTCTCCTTGACTCGGCCCTAAATGGCTGACCTATATTCTGCTGCTATAACCCCACATTCTGGATTCTCCAGCCAAAGGAAACAATTTCTCAGTACCAACCCCGTCAAGCATCCGAACAATTTACATGCTCTGATTAGATCACCTCTCATTCTTCTACACTCAAGGGACTCTAGGCCTGGTCTACTTAATCTCTCCTCACAGGACAATCTTCTCATCCAAGGGTCCAAATGAATGAATTTTTGCTGCATTCCCTCTAGGGCAAATACATCTATCACTAGGTAAGGAAGTTAGAACTGTTCCGAGTAATTTGGGTATGGCCTCACTATGCTCTATATAATTGTAGGTGTGCACCTCATTGTCATGTGACAAAGCAGAATTGGATCAACCTAAAAGGCAAAGCAGAGGGTGGTGGGCAGGTGGATGGTCAGTGATGGGGGGAGCCTGACTAATTATAGAAGGCATTGTTTAAAAGGGAGCTAATTTCAAATATAGTTTAAAAAATCACACTTTGTTCATGGTGTTGTACAGATTGATGGCACCTTTTTAAAGATGCACATTGAAATGGTTTGTATTTGTCACCAGAAATTGGGTAGCGGCCCATTCTTGGCCTTTGATTCCATTTCTGTCATTTGAGCCTCAGAGAGATGCTGTAGAGAAGCACTCGGTGTGTTTGAGATTTTGACTATTATTTTAAACAAGTTAACACCGCCTCAGTAGTGCCAGAGTCAGAACTTCAGGTAAACTCTTCGTTTTTATGTAAAAGAAGAGCTTATTTTTATAAAGCACCATTCATATTCTCAGGGAATCCAAAAGCATGACACCTACAGTGAAGTACTTTTGAATTGTGGTCAGGATTATAATTACAATGTAGTAAACACTTGGTGCCTGGCAGCTTCCCTCAAAGAGCAGAGTAGATAATCAGATTTCATTTTAGTCATTGAATAATGAATATTGGTGCAGACAACTCCAATACTGTTTTTCAAATAGCATGATTCGATTTCTTGGCTCCACCTAAATAGACATACCAAGATTGAACTCACAAACCTTTGACTCAAAAGTAAGATTTCTACAAAACATCTGAGGCTGCGTTGACTTGATGTAATTTCATAGTCCTGGAGTGTACTCAGTGGGGGGGGGGGGGTAAGTTATATATTTGGATTTATAGAAAGAGTACATTTAAAGATGGGCAGCGAAAGGTTTAATTCCAACTGCAGCGTTGGCTACATCCTATGTACGTGCAGTCTCTGGGTTGCAAATAGGTTCTGCAAGTTGCACCCCTGTGTGGAATCAAGTTTATAAGTACAGCCTTCACAGGTTAGATGTTCATACCTTGATTTTTTTCTAAAACGTTCTAAAAAGTCATATTTCTAGACCCTGTTATATACTTAATGTTTGTTGTTTTCTTTTCAGAGTGAAGCATCAAGTGGAGTATCTAGGTTTAAAGGAAAATATCCGAGTGAGGCGGGCAGGCTACGCTTACAGACGGGTTTTTAAGAAATTCTTGCAGAGGTGAGACTTGCGAAGGGAGTTTGTTTTGCTTGTCGCTCCCCTGTTACTAGCAGTGCTTCAAAAAATCTCTTTTTTTCTCTATGTCTGTAGGAAGCACCAGTTGTTTATTTGTTCATGAGATGTGGGTGTCCCTGGCAAGGCATTACCTAACCATAATTGCCCTGGAGAAGTGGTAGAGAGCTGCTTTCATGAACCTCTGCAGTCCTTAGGCGTAAATACATTCACAGTGGTTTAGAAAGAGAGTTCCAGGTTTTTAATCCAGTAACACTGAAAGATCATTGACGTAATTCCAAGTCAGGATGACGTGTGGCTTGGAGGGAAATTTGCAGGAAATTTGCAAATGTCCTTGTAGGTGGTAGAGGCCACTGGTTTGGAAGGTGCTGACAAAGCAGCCTTGTTGAGTTACTGGAAGAATCGTTCCACAAGCAGTCGTTTTGGGTACCTCTTCGAGTCAATGGTCACTTGAGTCAAAACAGTGAGTCCACTATGGGTGGAAATCATGGCTAAGCACACTTCTATTCCTGTCTTGTCAGTGATCAAGAGGCAAAAAAGCCTTGTTTCATGTAGCACCTTTCACATCTTTGAGATGTCTTAAAGTGCTTTTAAGCAAATGGATTATTTCTGATTAATAATTGTTGCTGTTTTGCCGACAAATGTAACTGACAATTTTCACACAGAAGGTTGATGGATAAATGGATGCCCAAACAAGCTGTACTTGCTGGAGTTGTTTGAGGAAGGAATGTTGACCTGGGCAGTACGAAGAGAGCCATTTCCTCCTATTCATGCCGTCTGCCAGCAGAATTGGCTTTTTTGACTATCTGAAAGATGGCACCATCTCACTACTGCACTGAATATATATTTTGAAGTTGATAGCATAAGTTGAGCATGGAGCCCTGGAACTCAGAGGTGACAGCTGTACCAATGAAGCGAAATTTACAAGAGGCACCAACATAAGGTTACTGAGGCTAGTGGTAATGTTGTTCATTTTGACTGCAGCTGACTAAGGCCTAGCTCATCAAGACCAAGATTTCTTGGTCTGTTTGACTCTGTGTACTGCATGGCCAGAAGAACCATGTTAGGACTATCACCTAAAGAATGGCTGTGTAAACATTGCAAAACCCAAGTAACAGATATTAGAACAGAATTAGAACAGATATGAGCTGGTTCTAATTAAATATTATTTTCTTTACTTGTGAATGCACAACAAGAAGGATTTAATGACACAGCTATCCCATCCAGCTCACCCATGTCTGCTGTATTTTATGGACATTCGGTTATCCTGTGGAGTGTTACTGCCCTGAGGTGGGCACAATGCCAACACTATTTATTGTTGTTCTTTCAAATGTTCCACATTTACATCATTTTGCCTTGAATAAACCTATTTTAAAAAGTAACTGAAAATCTGAAAAACTGAAAAAGGTCTGCCTGAAATTCTGAAAGATAATGGACTTTGCGTGAGTAAAAATTAGGTCCTGGTATTCTTGTTCTGGAAACATCAGTGCAAATGCCCTTTGTCTTTACTGCTCAAACTCTATTAAATCAATACGGCCATATGTTTGCAGTTCTGTGAGAGTTGCTAATGGTAGACAAGGCATTATGCTATTGATATCTTCTAGGAGAAAGTGAGGACTGCAGATGCTGGAGATCAGAGCTGAAAATGTGTTGCTGGAAAAGCGCAGCAGGTCAGGCAGCATCCAAGGAGCAGGAGAATCGACCACCCCCCACCTTTTCCTCCGCTACATCGATGACTGTATCGGCGCTGCCTCGTGCTCCCACGAGGAGGTTGAACAGTTCATCCACTTTGCCAACACCTTCCACCCCGACCTCAAATTTACCTGGACCGTCTCAGACTCCTCCCTCCCTTCCTAGACCTCTCCATTTCTAACTCGGGCGACCGAATCAACACGGACATTTACAATAAACCGAACGACTCCCACAGCTACCTAGACTACACCTCCTCCCACCCTGCCCCCTGTAAAAACGCCATCCCATATTCCCAATTCCTTCATCTCTGCCGCATCTGCTCCCAGGAGGACCAGTTCCAATACTGAACAACCCAGACAGCCTCCTTCTTCAAAGACCGCAATTTCCCCCCAGACATGATCGACGATGCTTTCCACCACATCTTCTCCACTTCCGGCTCGTCCGCCCTTGAGCCCCGCCCCTCCAATCGCCACCAAGACAGAACCCCACTGGTCTTCACCTACCACCCCACCAACCTCCATATACATCATATCATCTGTCGTCATTTCCGCCACCTCCAAACGGACCCCACCACCAGGGATATATTTCCCTTCCCTCCCCTCTCAGCGTTCCGAAAAGACCACTCCCTCCGTGACTCCCTCGTCAGGTCCACACCCCCCACCAACCCAACCTCCACTCCTGGCACCTTCCCCTGCAACCGCAAGAAATGCAAAACTTGCGCCCACACCTCCCCTCTCACTTCCCTCCAAGGCCCCAAGGGATACTTCCATATCTGCCACAAATTCACCTGCACCTCCACACACATCATTTACTGCATCCGCTGCACCCGATGTGGCCTCCTCTATATTGGGGAGACAGGCCGCCTACTTGTGGAACGTTTCAGAGAACACCTCTGGGACACCCGGACCAACCAACCCAACCACCCCTTGGCTCAACACTTCAACTCCCCCTCCCACTCCACCAAGGACATGCAGGTCCTTGGACTCCTCCATCGCCAGACCATAGCAACACAACGGCTGGAGGAAGAGCGCCTCATCTTCCGCCTAGGAACCCTCCAACCACAAGGGATGAACTCGGATTTCTCCAGTTTCTCCAGTTTCCTCATTTTCCCTCCCCCCAACCCTCAAACTCAGCACCATCTTCCTAACCTGCAATCTTCTTCCTGACCTCTCCGCCCCCACCCCCACTCCGGCCTATCACCCTCACCTTAACCTCCTTCCATCTATCGCATTTCCAACGCCCCTCCCCCAAGTCCCTCCTCCCTATCTTTTATCTTAACCTGCTTGGCACACTCTCCTCATTCCTGAAGAAGGGCTCATGCCCGAAACGTCGATTCTCCTGCTCCTTGGCTGCTGGCTGACCTGCTGCGCTTTTCCAGCAACACATTTTCAACTATGCTATTGACCCAAATTAGGGCAGGACTAAGCCATTAGGCTCTTCAAGCCTGCTTTTCTACATAATAAAATTATGGCTGGTCTAATTGTGATCTCAACTCCACCTTCCTACATGCTCCTAATACTCTTTGACACCTTGTTATTTGAGAATGTGAGAAAATTGCAGTTCATTTAAGTGGAAGTTTAAATTTTGCACTTCAAAATCTCCAGCGAATGTCACCTAAATTCCTTTCTTAACTTCCAGTTTGTTTTAAATAGCCATCACATTATATTGCAGCATTCTGAATACATTTTAATTCCTTTCAGTTAGCATAAAGATGCAGTACACTATTAGAATTTGAATAATAATCATCAGAGTCCATTGCCACAGATGTTGCATTGACAGACATGTCTGTCACAGAGAAATCCTGTAATGTGACATTTATGTTCTTATGTTTAATATAAATCAAAATCACCATCATAACTTTTTGCAAGTAAAATCTAGAAAGATGGCTGTTTTATTGACTTTGAATGAGAT
Organism: Chiloscyllium plagiosum; assembly: GCF_037043375.1. NCBI lineage: Eukaryota > Metazoa > Chordata > Chondrichthyes > Orectolobiformes > Hemiscylliidae > Chiloscyllium > Chiloscyllium plagiosum. Next base: position 21,860,515 of record NW_028270177.1, read on the forward strand.
CAAGTTGCATTTGTTCTTGTGATTTGAATGACCCATATTAAAATGCTTAACATCAATATTAGGCGCTGTATTCTGCCAGTCTCTACATTGGTCGCAGTAGCTCAATCCACAGTAGTGACTGTTGTTAATTTCATCATTGTGTAGTATCACAAAACAAGTCTTGATATTCTGGTTGCTTGACAAAACTGAGATGCACAGGAATGGTTACCAACAAAATGAAAGCTTAATTTGTTATTCCAATGTGCTTTTGATCATTATATCCTTATTTAAGTTGAGCAAACACTGTTTGTTCTTTTATTTCTTGCTGGTTTACAAATAGTTCTACACTCATATAGTCCTTGTATTTCTTGTGCCATGTATTGAAAATAGTGTTCTGCTGTTAAAAAGCAAGGGAAGCCTTGCCTGTTGCATTCTCTTTGCACAGGTGTTTATGCTAATCAAAACCCATGATGTTGAAGGGACAGACTTTAAATTCATTTAATTCTAACTCATTCTAAATTATTTGTTTTAAGAAACTGAATGAACTACAGAAGTTAAAACTACATTATAAATTGAAAATTCCCTTTGCCTTGTAGTTCACTGTAAGTCTCAATTGTTCTGTTTTTGAGCCATCTGGTTTTTCAAATACATTTATTTAATTGTTTCAGCTTATTGAATGGAGACTGCCTACATTTTTCGCCAGTTGAATCTTTGACTTGAGTTAATTTTAAGTTCTCATTGAGTGTAGGAGTATAGCATGTTTCTACATTGAATTTTATAGTGATATCAGAAATAGAATCAGCATGCTCATGAATTCTAAATTTGCAGAAAACAAAAAAGATGCAGATGGCAAGAACAGTGTTGAACTGGAGAATTATGTGAAAGAGCAGAATCTGTGGCTGATACAAATATACAGTACAAGTGATTGTAACCATCAAATCGAGCATAAAAATTCCTTAGAAATGAACTAAACCACATTATGAATGGACTGTTTTGATTTTATCATGTAGTTTTTCGTTGGTTAGCTGTTTGGTTGAATATTTTGCTTTTTTTTAGATTAACTACATGTGGGTTTCCCTCTTTGCTTTCTTTGTTGAATGAATTACAATGGTATAAGCTAAGTCAAAAAATGAGACAATGCAGGAGACTTCCATTCAGCCCATTGGCTTCTAGATTTTTTCCGAATGGTTTTACTAGTTTTGGTTCATTATTATGTACATTCCCGAACTCCTTTTAAATCACATTCTCAAGATAACTTAAGTTTTTCTAACAAAATGTGTCATCTCAACTCAGACAATGCATTAAATGTGTGAGTTTAAAGTCTGTCTGTGTCCCAGACCATTCTAAAAGATGAAAGACTTAATCTAAGTTCGTTTAATATATTTCAGCCACATGACACTGTAACCTTTTGCTATAAATTCTGTGTCTTATGGTCCTGCTCCACAACCACCTGATGAAGGAGCAGCACTTCGAAAGCTAGTGCTTCCAAGTAAATCTGTTGGACTACAACCTGGTGTTGTGTGATTTTTAACTTTGTCCACCCGAGTCCAACACCAGCTCCTCCAAATCATTTAAGAATAGTTTAACATAAAATCTTTGCTTTTCTGCTCTATTCCTCTATTAACAAAGTCAAGGATCCCATATTTACTTTCAATCTTTTCAGTTTATCTGACTACTTTCAAAAATGTATATTCATGCATTCTTTCTTTCTCTGCACTCAATCATTGAACATCTCTCTATTTTTCCTACAAAAATGTACATAGCTATACTATACAGCATTTAATAGAAACCAGTTTTGTACATGACTAGAAGTTCTGCAATGTGATATGTTTATCCCCAGGCTAAAATGATAATGACGTCATCCATAAATTCATGATAATCATGGACCAAAATTGAGTCAATTGCATTTAGAAAGGCCATCAGGAAATAAGTAGCAAGGATGATGTATGATGTATCAAATTTCCAGAGAGAGAGAAAAGTTGTAAGAGTGAGATGTGGAAAGGAACCAGACTTTGGTATGAGGGGAATGTATGGGGCTGTTGGATTTTGACATGATACGAAGGGGTGAAAAGTGAAGCCAGGCTTGATATAAAAGGTGAGTGGTGGGAGATCCCTGGACTAGTTGGAGAGGAATGCTGGACAAGTAGACATTGGTTTGCGAGAAGGGGGAGAGGAAAGAGCAGTTGTATACTTGTTTGTGGAGCTGTGGATATAGAGATCACAGTCTGAATTACTCACTATTTATGATTATGAATCTTGACTGGAATCTATAACAGATGTAAGATATTCCTTGGCTTCAGAGCATGTGTCTGAGTTTTCAAACTAGACAAAATCACTGCTGTCATGTTACTTCAAATATGGTTATTTGGTAGTAAAATGACTAATGAATAGAACAGTGAAAATTGCAACTAAATTGACTGTTGGTGAAGCATGTATGGGCACTAGGTGCTATTTACATGTAGCTGTTATAATGGGATTAATGTTTTTATCATTGAATCAATCATTTCCAACATGTACCATAAAATAATATTTTCATATATCACTGAATTTTCAAACAATTTAGTCGTAAGTTGGACATGGTATAAAACATCTATTGCTATTTATTTAATTGTTTAACAATAAGTGTTCAGTTCCAGAGCTGAGTTAAATGACATGAAAGTTGGCAGCTGTATAAATCCTTCACTTTGTCTTTTCTACATTCATACCATTCTGTGAGGAACCTGTTTATCTAACATCCCTTTCTGATTGCAGGTACGCTATTCTGACTAAAGAGACATGGCCTTCATGGAGAGGAGATCTGAAACAAGGAGTTGTCCATCTCCTCCGATCAGTCAACATGGATCCAGATCAGCACCAGCTGGGCAAAACTAAAATCTTTATCAAAGCGCCTGAGTCTGTACGTGAGCTTGTTGTTCTCTATCTGATCTCGATCCACTGTCTCTGATCAGTGATATGGCTGCTGTGCGCAAAGAATTCATTTCAAAGATCAGCACCAGCCATGTTACAGTTGTGTTTCCAATGAACTTTCAAATTGGCTTCTACCTTGTTTCAAGCAAACAAGTGCACTGTTATATTCTCTCACTTTGGGCATCTGGACTCCATGATGTTGATTCTCTGGACTTGTCTTTTCCTTTCAAGGTAGTATCAATTAAATTGGACTGTTCGTTCCTTCTTTGCTAATTGTTTATCTTTTTTAACTGGAGTAAATTATTGTGATTGTTAAAATGGGATGTTGTGGAAAGCATTCTGAAAGAGAAACACCAAATTGACATAAGTTTGTTTCTAAAAATTCTTTCATCGAATGTCAATGTCACTTAGAGTCATAGATATACAGCATGGAAACAGACCCTTCGGTCCAATTAGTCTATGCCGACCGGATATCCTAACCTAATCTAGTCTTATTTGCCAGCACTTGGCCCATATCCCTCTAAACCCTTCCTGTTCATATACCCATCCAAATACCTTTTAAATATTGTAATTGTACCAGCCTCCACCATTTCCTCTGGCAGCACATTCCATACATGCACCAACCTCTGCGTGAAAAGATTGCCCCTTAGGTCCCTTTTAAATTTTTCCCCTCTCACCCTAAATCTATGCCCTCTAGTTCTGGACTGTTACCCCAGGGAAAAGACTATATCCATTTACCCTATTCATGCCCTCATGATTTTATAAACCTCTGTAGGTCACCCCTCAGCTTTTGATGCTCCAGAGAAAACAGCCCCAGCTCAGTGGTTAGCACTGCTGCCTCACAGCGCCAGGGACCGGGTTTGATTCCAACCTTGGGTGACTGTGTGGAGTTTGCACATTCTCCTCGTGTCTGCTTGGGTTTCCTCCGGGTGCTCCGGATTCCTCCCACAATCCAAAGATGTGCAGATTAGGTGAATTGGCCATGCTAAAATTACCCATACTGTAGGCTAACTGCATTAGTCAGGGGTAAATATAGGATAGGGGCATGGGTCTGGGTGGGTTACTCTTCAGAGGGTCAGTGTGGACTTTTGGGGCCGAAGGGCCTGTTTCTAAACTGCTGGAATTCTAATTCTATTCAGCCTTTCCCTGTAGCTCAAATCCTCCAACCCTAGCAACATCCTTGTAAATCTTTTCTGAAACCTTTCAAGTGTCACAACATTTTTCCGATAGGAAGGAGACCAGAATTGCACGCAATATTCCAAAAGTGGCCTAACCAATGTCCTGTGCAGCTGCAACATGACCTCCCAACTCCTGTATTCAATACTCTGTCCAATAAAGGAACCCACACCAAATGTCTTCTTCACTATCCTACCTACCTGCGACTCTACTTTCAAGGATCTATGAACCTGCACACCAAGGTCTCTTTGTTCAGCAACTTTCCTTAGGACCTTACCATTAAGTGTCCTGCACTTGTCCATCCATAATTGCCCTTGGACTGAGTAACTTGCTTAACCATTCCCAAGAGCAGTAAGCATCAACCACATTGCTGTGGGTCTGGAGCCACATTTAGGCCAGACCAGGTAAGGATGACATTTCTTTTTCTATTCTTTCATGGAAGGTGGGCAGAGTTGGCTTTTGACCAACTTACATTGCCTTCCCTGAAGGGATTATAGAGACAGACAGGTCTTTTTTAATTGGATGATTATTGCTTGGACTGTTACTGAGACCTGCTTTTATCATTGTAGATATATTAACTGAACTAGGTCTGTTGCTACGGTAGGATCTGAACCATGTCTGCAGAGTATTAATCTGGGCCTATGGATTGCCACTACACCAGAATCTCCCCATACTGCAAAGGTGCCTTCAGCTTACAATGTTCAGGGAAGAGAAAACTGTACTGTGATGGTGACTGACCATTTTTGGTTTGTCTGTAATGTGGGTGGATTTTGCCATCCGGAATAATTGAGGTGGGCAAACTGAAACTCTGCAGCTGCAATTTTAGCTTGGAGGAAGTTGTTCTTGGCTCCAGACTCAAAATCAAGGATTGTCAAATTGACCAAAAGGCAGTACACTTTTGCTGCTAAATGCCTGCAGTTTCCCAATGGTCTACTGCTGATCTTGTTGGCAGCACACCCTCCCAGGATCCAGAAAAAAAAGTCTTACAGGAGCCATTCTATGAGATGTAATCCTCTAAGTCCTATGTTATGAACATTTAGTGTCTTAATTTGAAAGATTGGCTTCTACATGATCCTAGTTAGTTGTTTGTCAGCAGGCGCTGTCTGTACTGATGGTGTGAATGTGTAGATACTTTTTTTTAACAAGTATTTTGTTGACTTTTGGAGGACGTTGTTGCATATGTGTGCTACATCTTGGGGGCATGTGTTTTTCTATTGGCAGTAAACTCTATCAAGGTCTCTGCCAGAGTATTTTGCCTATGAAAGAAGCTGAAGAAATGTTCTTAGATTCAAGTTTAACAAGTTATTTTTGTGAATCAATTTACCCATTCCAATATTTATTTAATGGTAGTATTGTGACTGTATTAAAACAGCTTTTCTAGGGGCAAGGCTAGTTATAGAGCAGTCTTCAGTGCTAGTGTTGAAATGTTATTCAGACCCAAAACCTTTGCAGTACCCCGAACTTTCAACCATTTCTTGCTATCACATGGAGTGGATTGAATTGGATGAAAACCAGCATCCATGATGCTAGAGAATTCAGGAGGAGTCTGGGTTGGATCATTTACTTTGCACATCTAGATGAAGATGGTTGGAAACCCTTCAATCTTTTGCATTGATTTTCTGGGTTCCCCCATCATTGAGAATTGGCATATCACTAGGCCTCCTTTTTCCTGTTACTTGATAAAATGTTCACCACTGCATGTGGCAAGATTCCAGAGCTTAGATCTGATCTGTTGGTTTTGGGATCACTTATCCCTGTCTATTGGAAGGAGGTATTCATCCAAGAGGTATTTTGACCATACCATTTCTGCAACCATTTCTCTCGTTCACAACCAAATATCAATGATTCATTCATGCTATGAGGAAACATGGAGGGGATTGGTTCAGATTTGGAAGTCAATCAGATTGGCACCTCTTTAAAAATAATTTCAGTAAGATTTACTTAAAAGTTGGCTACAATCGCAATGCACATGAAACAGGTTAATGTTGGGGAAATTTTAAAATGAGCCTTCCTGTATTCGATTAAATTCAACTTTTTTTAATGACATCATTGCGCTTAACAGGCTTTGCTTCTTAATTTTCATTTGGCCACATGGGTGTTTTCCTGGTGGTAAAATAATGAATAATAAAGTATATACACAATGGTGTCTTTTTACTATGCCACTCTTAAAGAAAAACATTATACACAGTCATGGCAGATTTGAGGAAAATATAAGCATTACTGTGGGGTCCTCTTGAGCGCAATGGTAATGTTGGGGGTTGGGGGGGGGTTTAAAAAAAGAAAAGATAAAGTTATTTCACTCTAGTGTCTGTGGCTTAGGTCTCAAACCACCTGCTGCTGGAAGTTCAGCCTTCACAGTTGCAGGTTATTTTGATTTGACCTTGAGGCTCTTTGTAAATACTTGTTAATGGCCACATTTCTGTGATATAACATATTTATTCTTGGTTTTATTCCTTATTCTGTTTTACATGGTGCTAATTGACCATTCATTAATTGACTGTAATTGAGTTGAATTATTCTGTTAGATTAGGAATCTGCAGCTTGTACCTTAGCCACCCATGTGACTCACAACAAATCCAAATTTTCACCAGTTGGATCACATTACTATACAAAAAGCCGATGTTAATAAACATCAGAGTCATTTTATTCTATTGTGCAGATATAAGGCTAATCATGATGCTTCACTTTGTAGTTACCTCTGACTAAATCATATCGAAATGCCTCATTATGCTCTAAATAAACCTGTTTGAGTAGTTTAGCTGCACCATGGTTATAGATAGTGCCTTTGGTTCAAGGCAAAGTGGCTCTGATCATTACTGCTTCTAATAAGTCTGAGGTGTTAATTATTCTGCATGTTCCATTAGATGCTATGGGCAGAGGCTAATGCCCTTTTTGAGTTGGAGGTGGGGCCTTTAATCAAACAGGAGAGTGCTGGATGGCCTCCCATCTCTGTCCTGATTAGATCACTCAAACACATTCCGTGATCTAGGGATGGGAAAGGTCCTCAATTCTAGGGAAGACTAACTGCTGGTCACTTAATTACTGGTTTGGTAATTAATTTGGTAGGTCTTCCCCAAAGGAGGCTCCTGACTGCTCTCCTGAGACACCCACCACCTTCATTAATATTGCCTGATAATTTTTACCATGAGAATCAATAACCAGATAACCTCCTAATTTTCCAGCTATAAAATTAACACCTGTATTAAAGATGACTTGACCAGCAAAGTTATAGCTTTTAATAGGTCGAAAACAATATGGGCAGCATGGTGGCACAGTGGTTAGCACTGCTGCCTCACAGCGCCTGAGACCCGGGTTCAATTCCCGCCTCGGGCGACTGACTGTGTGGAGTTTGCACGTTCTCCCCGTGTCTGCGTGGATTTCCTCCCACAGTCCAAAGATGTGCAGGTCAGGTGAATTGGCCATGCTAAAATTTGCCCATTGTGTTAGGTAAGGGGTAAATGTAGAGGTATGGGTGGGTTGTGCTTCGGCGGGTCGGTGTGGACTTGTTGGGCTGAAGGGCCTGTTTCCACACTGTAATCTAATCTAATAGTTAGCTTTAGGTTTTTTTTGATGTGTTATTTCAATACGTTTTATTTATTGTAAATCTAAATTATGGGTTCTACCAGTGGCACTAGACAATTTGTCAAATATTATACTTTAGAAATCTTGAGTTTCATTTTAAACAGTTTTATTATAGAAAGAATTCTTCAGGTAAAGATGTTTTCTCCATTAGAAAAAAATATTTCTTCTGATCTAATATTGCCCAAGACCTGTTCAGGCCCAGCCTCCCAGTCTGTGTTCCAGAATAGTGAAGCCTTATTGAAGATTGTTTCAATGTTGCATGTTCTATTCACCAATTAGTCACAACTGAGTTTTTGTGCGTTTTCAAAGGAGTGCCAAGAATCGGACAGGATGTTTAGTCTCTTTAAAATAATAAATAAAACTGGTCACAAGTTGATGTAGGAAATGGCAGGATGCTGAGAAATGCCAGCATATACCAGCACTGAAAGCTCAAGGGTAAACTTTGTGGCTAAACAAGTCTGGGCAATGGACCAAAACTGTCTGGGCTGATGGTTGTAAAATAGTTTTCCTGGGGCATCATTCATTACTGAAATCCACTTTGTTGACTCTTAACATTCTCTGTCTTTTTTCATAAAATGAAAATCTCATTTCAGGCTATCAGTACATCAGTACATCAAAGAGAAAATCAGAACACTTAAGTTCTGTTAATTTGAGGTTCAGGTTTTAGAGGCAGAATGCACTTCTTCTCTCATGGGTCAATACCCAGTGTCTCTTGTGCCCTAAGCGATAATGAGCCCAGTGCACATAAAGAATGGTTTCCAAGTCTGCACTGATTTTAGTCAGTGTAAGGGAAAGTAACAACTAGCTTCAGCTCCCAAATCTAGGAAGGGAAATGCCACCAGGATGTAATACTGATGATTATTATATCTTTGATGAGGAAGAGATTACGACGACTGTGATGCAGCAAATAACACTCTAATTCTTTTATCGGTGCACTGACATCCCACATCTATGTGTGGCGTCATGTTCTGAAACCGAAAGTCAGTGTGTTGGCACACAGATTGGCATGTGCAGAACCGTGCAACAGCCTAGAGGGAACATTGGCAGCAGCTGTTATCATAAACATGTCTACATTTGCACGTAAAAAATGATCTTGGGAACCATGAAATTGTGTTCCATTTATTTTGGTGAAAAAAGGTTTTGTTAAGTTATGCTCAATGTTTTCTCGTGCCAATTAAATGCTATGGTGACTAGGAAATTCATGCTTCTCTTGTGTGTTCTGATTTTAAGTTTAATGAAGGGATTATTGGTGATGAGAATGAATTATAATTCTGTATGAACCCAAGAACCCCACATGTCAACTCAGGAGGTAATGTTTCCACATGACTGCGTCATCTTATAAAGAAATTGGTGAGAATGAGAAAGGAGCCCTGAAAGCCGAAGAGTAGTCCTTGAAAATCAAGAAGTAGCCCTCAAGAAAAGCTCTAGAAAAATAATGATTTGACCCTTGAACCCAAACAGAAAGCAGTACCTTTACATTGGAAAACATGTTACTTATACTGAATCAAGAAATGCACCTGTTTAGCAGGAGCTTTTCAAATGAAGTGAAGTCACTTCAAACATCAATTCCGGGAAACAGATTTAAAAGTCGCATATTAGCCCTTTTTAACAACAGACACTTAATAAAGAGCCAATTGTATCTCCACATTGCATGATAACTTGCTGTAAACACTCACTGCCAAACTTTTCCTAAGAGTGTTCATTGTTCCAGTGCTTTGTGTGTTCACATTCAAATGGCCGAAGGAATGCTGTCCCTTCGTGCTGGGGTCACTGTCAGTTGGAGTTTGAGCCATGCTCCCAGTGTGGGCTGGTCAGGGCAGATTGAGAATGTGTTTGAGCAAAGGCACCAGGGAACCATCTACTTCATTCGTCACCAAAGACTGTTGTCCTCTCCAGTTTTTACCATGGTCTCACCTGTTGCCAATCTTGATTGGATAAAGTAGAGAATTCTAACTGAGCTGATCAACTAACTAAACTTTCTTTTTTTTCTGCAGTTGTTTTTGCTTGAGGAGATGAGGGAAAGAAAATACGATGCATATGCTCGAGCGATTCAGAAGGCGTGGAGGAGATATGCTGCAAGGAAGAAATATGTAAAAATGAGAGAGGAAGGTAGAGCATCTTGTCTGCTTGGAACAGTCTTGATTACTCAGTAACTTGTCTGTCCTAAATAGAACAGTGTGTTTTACACAGTGAGTTGCAGAACAATTCAAGCTGTGTTATACATTGCTACATACAAGAACCTTAACCCTCACCAGTTTGTATCAATGTTAATATTTCACATAAGCGTCCTGCCAACATCTTTCATCTAATCCCAACCTATTCCTTTCTCACACTGAAAAATTAGAAACCAGTCATTCAGTCCCTTGAACCTGCTCTGCCACTTGGTACAATAGCAGTTCATTAATTTGTGTCCTCAACTCCACTGTCTGCATTACCTACTCACGTTATTAGTGATGATTCTACATTGGTAGAGACAAAACAAAACAACTGTTATACAACAATATATTTATTGGAAGAGTGGGGCTGGACAGCTGGACTCGGTCAATGGTTAGTCTGTGGTTCAGACGCTGCAGGACCAATTTCCATTCAGGTTCAGATAGACAACTGACCCCAAGACTGAGTGTGCAGTGCAATGACAAGCCATTATGGCCAAAAACAGCCAAAGAAACTGCTCAGAGTGAAGCATCCACAGGGAATGAGCAAAAGGGCCTGCCTTCAGGATGAAATGTAACAGTATTTCTTTAAATCTCATCTCAATACCATTCCAATCCCCTTCCCACTGTTTCTTCCTTCATCATCTCAATCCTCCATTCCATACCTCCCTCTCCCTTCCATATTGCTTTCCCTACTTCTACACCACCGTCACCAATTGCTTTAACCAGAGGACTTTGGTGAGAGAGAAATAGGGTTAACCTTTTGAGTTGAATACATTACTTCTTCAGAAGGATTTGTTTTGTTTCTTTCTCCACAGGAGCTTTATTTTAATTTCAAAAATATACTTTATTCATAAAAATTATCTTTGTGTATATGCATTGTCACAAATTAAGTTTGGTTCTGTAAGCACATCAAGGAAACAAATGAATGGAGGAGTTTGCCTCTATCTAGACAAACCAAATACAATTCTTGCACATCCAAGACTACGTTTACTTGCATTTGAGTCAGTCTGTGCTTGTGGGGCCGGCTGCAGGGAATCTAATCGAATCTAGTCCACAGGATCTTGCTTTTACTTTAGTGTCGCTGGGACTTTAGCATGCTCCTGTACACTCTGTTTCTTTTCCTTCACAAGCCCCTCCCCCTCCCAATGCCACATCAGCCAAGGCACATATTTTACATTTGCCATCACACCAGGTTCTGCTTACCAATTCAATCCACCAGCCAATCAGAACACTGCGAGCAAATAGAATACTATTGTAATTATCATGGCACTAATCCTGCTTCATCTACATTGAAACCATCTCTAAACCCTATCAAACCTCAGGTCATTGAGTAATCATAACCAGAATAGCATCAGGATTACTAATTTGGCCTCTGTGCCCCAGCATTCAGGGAAGTAGTGGAAATCAGCCAGGGTTCCTATATCTGATAGCGACACAATCTTGGCTAAGTATGAGGACAACAGATGTGGCCTAAAATCAGCTTATCTCCGCTATCCTTGTGGTTGAGTTCAATTCTCACTATTAACGCTCAAGCAGAGTGGGCCATTTAGGGAAACAACACTTAAAGAATAGATCAGTACAGAAAACTGGCTGCAATATTAACCTGCTATAGTCCCCATCATTCCATCCCACTGGAGAGCAATAAGAACCTTAGAAATTATTAGTACATTTCCAAAAGATGAATCCGAGGTTCTAATTTAACTCTTTTCTGCTCAGCTTCGGATCTGCTACTTAATAAAAAGGAGAGACGCAGAAACAGCATCAACAGGAACTTTGTTGGTGACTACATTGGAATGGAAGATCTTCCTGAACTGCGGCAGTTCATTGGGAAAAGAGAGAAGGTTGAATTTGCAGATACTGTCACGAAATATGACCGAAGGTTCAAGGTATGTCTGATCTCAACTAGCCTTGTCCAGTCTGCACTTCTGTATTAAATGATCAGCTGTTTTATCAATTAACTTACTAATTTTAAGTTGATCCCTTATTGATAGTGAGAGGGAAAGCTGCCATGATGCTTGATTATCTATTATTGTGCTGAATAATCAATGCTTAATTCTGATATTGAAAACGGATGTACCGAATGAATTGTTCGAGAGTACAAATCGACACACAGAGGTTTTAAAGCTGGTCTGTGCGTATGAAAACAATAAAGACATACTGACTGGAAGATTCAGTTACAGTATTGAAGGACCCACATGCACACATATATTTTATGGGGTGAATTTGTACTTGCAGGGTTACATTGTACTTTGCTCAAAAACTGCATGCATTCATGTAGAACTCTGAGCTCAAAAACTGCATGAATTTATGTAAAACTCTGTTATCGCACTTTTTAGATTAAAATCAATCTAAGCATCATGGCATAGACAGAGAACACAGGGGGCCAACACCTTCAACATATTGTCGAGCTATCACCATCGTTAACAGCTAACCCGAGAATGCAACTTTTTAATTAAAAAAAGGTTTTGTGATTTACACATGAAAAAAGTGAAACTATCACTGTACTCTAACAGATGAAAGGCTTAACAGACAATCAATTTTTCAATGTATAATTTCAGGTACATCACACTGTAAATTTTTGCTATAAATTCTGTGTGTTAGGATTGAGCCCTCTACTACCACCTGATGAAGGAGCATCGCTCCGAAAGCTAGTGTGCTTCCAATTAAACCCGTTGGACTATAACCTGGTGTTGTGTGATTTTTAACTTTGTACACCCCGGTCCAACACCGGCATCTCCAAATCATCAGTATTGAAGGAGTAACTCACTAAAGCACTCCCTGCTGTTCAGTCCAGGCACTGCAGTGTATACTATATTGAAATGTTTGAACCAGAGGGTTATTGTGCGTTTTTTAATCACATGAGGTGGATCAGTAATATTTTACATGTTTCTGGTAATTAAAACCTTATTCCAAAGAGTGTGTACAATTGTGTTGACCATACAGAATGAATTATTGAAGCCTTCTTGTTTTGTGCTCCCTACCCCCTTCAATATGAGTCCTATCTCCTCAAATAGCTGTGTACCTGATTTCTGGTACCTTGGTGAAGTGGGTAATATTCTCATGGTAAGTTGGAGAGTGGTGTCATTAGTCTGCTCAATTGAACATTTGACTTCAACTTGACCCCATCCTTGTCTGCAGTGCACAAGTGGACTTTTAACAAAGGATCAGTGGCCAGATAGGCAAGATTCCCCTTCTTAACCTAGGCTTACTGAGGCTAATTGTGGCACAGACTGGGCATTGAACCGATGATCAGCATGGGTTATTGGAAAGACCCAGTCATCAATCCGAAGAACTTCACATCTCAGATTTTTTTCTAAATATCTAATTTGTCGCTTCATACAGAACATAAGAATTGATGAAAAAAGATGTATGTATCAAAGCTTTTTGTCTTGCACTCATCAGGATGATTTATAAGAATACCAATGTAAAGAGGAAAAATATTATACTGTATGAGAGGAGAGTGAGGATTGGTTGCCAAGTGAACACTCATTGGTAGAGGTGCCGTCATTGGAAAATGTACAAATTGATGATAATTGACAGCTAACTGCCAAGAGTTGTTTAAATATTAAACCAGGCAGTTTGACTGATTAGTCAGTGCACTGCCCTGAAAACTGCAACAGTGAATGGCTGTCACTTATTTTGTTGAATTGAAACTAGCACAATGTATGTACAGGTTCTTTGTCTGTTTAAAGAAATTTGTACACTGCATATTGATATATGTAGTGTGATAATGCTGCTCCTTTAACAAGGTTATGTTGTCCTTAGTTTTTTTTTCAGGGAGGTCATAAAAGACACAGACTCCGAAAAGTCTTGAGGCCAATTTGATTATAGCTAACAGATACTACCTCAGGCAAAAGGCTTTTAAGTTTAAAAAAAAACACCTGTACAATGAATGGGGAGTGGCCAATTCTCCCGGTTCAGCTTTTCTCTGGTTTGGTTTGGTCTGGTTATTCACTGAAAGCAGTCAGGCAGTTGTGAAGCTGCTGGACCCAAAGAAGCAGGTTCATTCTGAACTTCTCACAACACAAAATGAGCATGTGGGTATTGCATTACTGTCAATACCGAAGTCCTTTATGAAGGAATTCTTCAATAGGGGAAAATTTGTTTAAAAGCTTATTGTAGCAGGGTACCCACTCATTTAGCTAGCTCATGTTGTGCAGAACTGATCATAGATAAGATAGGGATTAAGGAGCATCACTCTTGAGAAACGCATGAACACAAGAGGGGCTGTGATGACAAAACCTAATGTACATATGTATCTCTAGCAGCTTGTTGTTTTACACATTCCAGAAAAAGTTGCTTGCTTTTGAACAGGGCTGTCCAATTATTCTGAATGGCAGGTTCAATGGATCCACTTTCAGGCCTGTCATTAAGAAAGGTGTGCATTTTGCTGAAACAGACATATTTACTAATGCTGAGTCCTCTTGCCAGGTTTATTGGTAACAATGCCCAGCTTGACCTTGAAGCCTGGCAGCACTGTCAGACATTCATGTAGCATGTGAAAACTGGACACGTTAGACCATAAAACAAAGGAGCAGAATTAGGACATATGGTCCATCAAGTCTGTTCCACCATTCAGTCATGTCTGATATTTTCTTGACCCATTCTCTTGCCTTCTCCCTGTAACTCTTGATCGCCATAGAAAATCAAGAATCTATCTAGTTCTGTCTTTAAAACACTCAAAGATGTGGCCTCCACAGCCTTCTGAGGCAGTGAGTTCCCAGATTCACCAGCCTCTGATTGACGGAATTCCTCCTCATCTCAGCTGTAAGGGCTGCTCCTTCACCCTGAGGTTCTTTTTAATTCATCCCTGGGGGTGTTATTGACTGGATCAGCATTTATTGCCCAGAGGGCAGTTAAAAGTCAGCCACATTGCTGTGGGTCTGGAGTCACGTGTAGGCCAGACCAGGTAAGGATGGCGGATTTCCTTCCCTAACAGGCAGTAGTGAACCAGGTGGGATTTTCCTGACAATTGGCAACAGTTTCATGGTCATCATTAGACTTTTATTTCAACATTATTATTGAATTGAAATTCCACCATCTGCGATGGTAGTTTCTAATCCAGGTCCCCAGAACATTATCTGGTTCTCTGGATTAATAGCTGAAAATATGTTGCTGGAAAAGCGCAGCAGGTCAGGCAGCATCCAGGGAGCAGGAGAATCGACGTTTCGGGCATGAGCCCTTCTTCAGGAATTAATAGTCTAGTGATAATACTCCTAGGCTGTTGCCTAATGTGGGATCATTCTTGTGAACCTGTTCTGGATCCCTCAAACATTAGCACATCTTACCTTAGATACAGGGCCCAAACTACTCATAATATTTTAAATTCAGTCTGACCAGAGCCTTAAACAGCCTACATCTCTGCTGTTGTATTCTAGTCCTCTCAAAATGAATGTTAACATTGTATTTGCCTTCCTAGCTGCCAACTGAACTTGTATGCTAACCTTAAGAGAATACTGAACTCTGATTCCTAAGCTTCTGTGCTTCAGATTTCCAAAGCCTTTCCCCATTTAGAAAATAATTATGCCTCTATTCTTCCCACCAAAGTGCATAACCTCACAATTTACCACATTGTATTCCATCTGATGCTTCATTGCTCACTGTCCTAACCTGTCCAAGTCCTCTGCAATATCCCTGCTCTCTCTAATTGCCCCTTCACCTTTCTTTGTGCCTCTCTTTGACCTTTTATATTTCTTAAAAATCTCTTGCAATCATCTTTTATTTGTTTGGAATCCCACAATTGTGCATCCCACAATCCCACAGATGTGCACTAGATCAGCTATGCCTTCAAGGATTCACTGACTTCAGTAGACACTGGTATGTGGCATGATTGCTGGAAGTACAGGTGTTGAAACTCAAAATGACTCTTCCTATTTGATGTAGAATGAAGGGGCATCAAAATTGGAACTCCTTGAACTCCTTGCATTCAGACATGGTCAGAGAGATTTACTATGCATTTAGTGACACTGTTAACTGTGCTGCCAGATTGCTTCTGTTTAAGTGATTTTCAGTGTAGGCTTGTTTTAAACATGTAACACCTAACATCTATGGATGCAATGTAGTGACCTAAACACATCAAATTGAAAAATGAAAGAAATTTGCTCACTTCAGACCAAGTGCAGTGAGGACAAAATGTAAATTAGTAACTTTTATTACCAATCTGTACAATCTCACCCAACAGAATACAGGCTTGAAGAATTTCATGATGTGGAGGAGCTGGTGTTGGACTTGGGTGGACAAAGTTAAAAATCACATAGCACCAGGCTAGAGCTTTCAAATAAAACTGTTGGACTATCACCTGGTGTTGTGTGATTTTTAACTTTGAAGAATCTCAGTAGACAGCTTCCCCGTTCATAATGCACTTGCTTATTGATAACCCAGTGTTGGTCTCAGTTATGTTGATGTTTCAGCTGTGCAAATAGTCATTAGGGGGTACAGAACTTGAGCTTTGCTGAAAACAGACACATTTTGTCAAAGTTTTGCACTCATCAGGACAATTTGCTACTTTTTTCATCTTTGACCATATAAAAATCAGTAGGAAACTGACCAGCCTTTAACAGTGCTTTATTTCATGATGATTGCAAAGTAATGGGTCTGGGTGGGTTACTCTTCAGAGGGTCAGTGTGGACTTGTTCAGCTGAATGGCCTGTTTCCACACTGTAGGGAATCTAATCTAATCTAATCTAAATGGGGTGATTCCCATTGATCCAGAGGTTTTACCTCAATCCCTGTTGGAATGGCTGGTGTCAGTTGGGAAGACTCTTAACATGACAATTGGCCTGAACAACCACAGGTTTATTGGGGATGGGGGAGGAGTGCAGGAAATTGTAATATACTGAGAATGTATAATATAATGTCATGTATAGTGATAGACTGAGAATGGATAATATCTAGAATGTAATATACAGTATAGTGACAACACTGAGAATGGGTAATATATAAAATAATATGATGTAAGACATAGTAATATACTGAGAATGTATAATATGAAACAGATGCAGTGATTTACTGAGAAGCCCTATGTAAATGATCTGAAGGTGTATATGATAATGTCACTCTAAAATCAACACTCACATGCAGTTGAGACTCTTGAGTGGAGAGAATGGAATAACAGCCAGCTGTGATACAGAGAATCAGTATCCTATATCATAATTTCAAGATGCCGGTGTTGGACAAAGTTAAAAATCACACAACACCAGGTTATAGTCCAACAGGTTTATCTGAAAGCTCTAGCTTTCGGAGTGCTGCTCCTTCATCAGGTGGTTGTGGAGCAGCATTCCGAAAGCTAGTGCTTCCAAATAAACCTGTTGGACTATAACCTGGTGTTTTGTGGTTTTTAACTTTGTATCATAATGGAAGAGTTTATTAGAACTTCAGAGACATAAAGCAGAGACAAAGATACAGCAAACTCAGAGCTGGAACTGATATCAGCCTGTACAGTGCAGGACAGCACCCTGTCACCCACACCCACATCCATGAGGACGGTGAAACACAGGGTCATATCCATGGAGCTTGATTAATCCATCCATAATAATCAATCCAGAAAATAGATCTTGATCGCCACCTAGTGCCTGCTGCTAGAAAGAGCATTGGGATGATTCTGCTTTAGGTCAGAGAAAAATTTAATTCCCAAATGTTCAGCAGAGGAAAAGGATAGAAAGCCTCTGATGCTTTATCTTAGTTATCTTTTCATTTCATGTGCACGACCAGGAGTTGCCCATATACAAAGAAAGAACAAAGAAAACTTACAAGGCGAAAGTGAGGGAAACAGGTGGAAATGAGGAAACTGGTGAGGTCCACATTGATGCCTTGGGGTTGAAGGGTTCAGAGGCAATATTCCTACAACCCTTCTTGTACAGGGGGACAACATTAGCAACTCTCTGGTCCTCCGGCACCTCACCTGTGTTTAAGGATGCTACAAAGATACCTGTCAGGGCCCCAGCTATTTCCTCTCTCGCCTCCCTCAGCAACCTGGGATAGATCCCATCCAGTCCTGGGGATTTGTCCACCTTAATATCTGTTAGCCTACTCAAAACATCCTTTCTCCTTATGTCAACGTGATCCAGAGTAAACAAACTTCTATCTCTAATCTCAAAATTCATCACCTCCCGTTCCTCAGTGAACACTGATGCAAAGTAATCCTTGAGAATCTCACCCATTTTCTCAGGTTCAACACACAACCTTCCTTTCTTATCCTTTAGTGGACCAACTCTTTCTCTAGTTACCCTCTTGTCTCTTATATAAGAATAAAAGGCCTTGGGATTCTCCTTAATTCTGCTTGTGAAAGTTATTTCATGACCCCTTTTAGCCTGCTTGATTATTCATTTAAGATTGGTCTTACTCTCCCTATATTCGCCCAAAGCCTGTTCTGTTCTGGATCTTATGTACACTTCCCTTTTCCTCTTGGCTTGTTGCACAATTTCTCCTGCCATCCGTTGTTCACGAACCTTGCCTTTCCTATCCCTTGTTTTTAAAGGGACATGCCTATCCTGCACTATCTTTGAAAGCCTCCCACATATCAAATTGGACTTCCCTTCAAGTAGCTGCCCCCAATCCACATTTCCCAGCTCCTGCCAAATTTTGATATAATTGGCCTTGGCCCAGTTTAGTACTCTTCCCTTAGGACCACTCTCATCTTTGTCTACAAGTATTCTAAAACTTACAGAATTGTGGTCACTATTCCCAAAGAAATCTCCCACCGCAACTTCTACCACCTGGCCTGGCTCATTCCCCAACACCAGGTCCAATATGGCCCCTGCCCTAGTTGGACTATTGACATACTGCTCTAGAAAACTTTCCTGGGGATGCTCCTTACAAATTCTGCCCCATCCAGACCTCCAACACTAAGTATATCCCAATCAATGTTGGGAAAATTAAAATCTCCTATCACCACCAACCCGTTGTCTCCAAATCTTTCCATAATCTATTTACCTATTTGTTCTTCTACCTCACGCTCACTGTTGGGAGGCCTATAATTCTGCTCCAACAATGTAACTGCACCCTTCTTATTTCTCAGCTCTACCCATAATGCCTCACTGCTCAAGCCTTCCATAGTGTCCTACTTTAGCACAGCCGTGCTATCATCCCTGACCAGCAATGCAACTCCCCCCCCCACTTTTGCTCCCCTCCCTGTCCTGTCTGAAGCATCTATATCTTGGAACATATAGTTGCCGAACATGCCCTTCCCTCAACCAAATTTCTTTGATCGCAATAACGTCATACTCCCAGGCACCAATCCAAGCCTTAAGTTCGTCTACCTTACCCACTATACTCCTTGCATTAAAGCATATGCACTTCAGACCACCAGTTCATTTGCATTCATCTGCTCTCTGCCTACTCTTCCCTTTGGTAATGCTAACTTCATGATCCTGTTCTTTACAGTCTCTAGTTTCTACTTCACTATCTGCTAGTCTTCTCTTCTGGTTCCCAGCCCCTTGCCACATTAGTTTAAACCCTCCCCAACAGCAGTAGCAAAAACTCCCCCAAGGACATTAGTTCCAGACTGGTTCAGGTGTAGACCATCCAATTTATAATAGTCCCACCTTCCCCAGAACCAGTCCCTTGAGAAGATGATTGACACACTGCAGTCCATGTAACATAGGCATACCCACAGTGCTGTGAGAAAAGTAGTTCCAGGATTTTGACCCAGCAACAGTGAAGAAGCAGTGATTAGATCATAGTCAGGACTCTTGCAGTTTGTGGTGTTCCCGTTGCTAGGTGCTGGAGGACACTGGTTTAGAAGATGTTGTTGATGGAGCTTTGGTCTTGTGACCCAGGAAGGTCAAGAGAAACATGAAAGAAATCTCTGCTATTCATCAAATCAACTTATCAGGTTGTCATTCACAATGGGGTCAATTAAATTCAAAAAGCATTTTCACCTCAGTTCTTGTATTGATAGCTTCTCTCCAACTCAATAAGGCTCATATCACATGCACTTGGGAAAGCTGCTCAGTATCTGTCGAGTATTAATTCAATTGTCTGGCTCCCCATGACAGAATATTAAAATGATGTATTCTGCTTCCAGAGTGTGAAACGTGACCTTGTGCTCACCCCTAAGTTTGTGTACCTCATTGGACGAGAGAAGATAAAGGATGGTCCTATGAAAGGCCAGGTGAAAGAAGTGCTAAAGAGAAAGATCGAGTTGGAGCGGATTTTAACTGTTTCATTGAGGTAAGGCAGAGTGATCAAACAAGCAGCAGCCATGACTGTTAGGCATTCACAAAGCTGTCATATAGTGTTATCTTGGAGTTCTGCACTGACTCGTGCTATTCAGAATGTTGCTTCATTGTGACCATCACTGAATTGTATGAAGTGATGTGTTTGCAGTTGGGCTCGGTTAGCAACACCCTTTTTTTTGAGTCAGTGGTTATTCGGAGGGTCAGTGGGAATGTGGAGTTGAGGTCACTGTCATATTGGGCATTACCTGGTGCAGCAGGCTCGAGGGGACGAATGGCCTACTGGTGTTCCTAATTTGTATGCTTGTGTATTGAATGATATGTATTTGTATCCTCCTCTGTGGCTTAGTGCGCTACTTCTATTAAGCATGAATCTTGTTGATCTATTTAGATCCCAAACATTATCCCAAGAAGGAATCAAAGTTAATGTTTTGAGTTCAGCATTATTTCTTCACAACTGAGTTCCAAAGAAGAGTAATTCTGGATTTGAAACTTTAAATCTGTTTCTGTCTGCACCCATGCTGCCAGACCTTCTAAGTATTTCCAGCTTTCTGTATTTGGTTCAGATTTCCAGCATCCTGAGTATTTTGCTTTTCTTATGTTTGAAGAAGACTGCTTCTGTATCACTGACTTTCACTTGATGTCACTGAAAGTGGGATCAAACTGATGGTTCACGAGTAAATCCCAGCTTCTGTTCATTCCACAGCACCCTGCAAGATGACTTCTTCATCCTACATGAGCAGGAGTATGACAGTCTGCTGGAGTCTGTCTTTAAAACGGAGTTCATCAGCCTCTTATCAAAACGCTATGAAGAACGAATGCAAAGGAAGCTACCTCTGAGGTTTAGTAACACGTGAGTACCTCTGCTGCTATTGTCTGCCTACACATGGTGTTCCAAAACCTTGCAAATTATTTATCAACCCATCAGTGCATGATGCAGAAACTGCTTCAATTCTGAAGCATTTCCACATTTTTAAATCATTGTCTTAGTCACTCTCACTACTGAGCACCTGATCCAGGCTGGCACTCCAGCGACTGGAGCACCTGATCCAGGCTGGCACTCCAGTCGCTGGAGCTCCTGATCCAGGCTGGCACTCCAGCGACTGGAGCACCTGATCCAGGCTGGCACTCCAGTCGCTGGAGCACCTGATCCAGGATGGCACTCAGTGGAATCCTCTTTTGCAGGAGACATTAAGGTAAGGGCCCATCAACCCACACAGATGGAGATAGATCTTGTGGCTCTATTGTGAAAAAGAGCAGGGGAATGTCCTCTGGAGTTTTTGGCCAGCGATTAACCCCCACGCCACTCCTGAAACCACACAATTGGCTCTTTATTACCATTGCTGGGTGTGGGAGCTTTCTGTGTGGAAACTGGCTGCAGTGTTTCCCAAAAGTACAAAAGTGGTCAGGCTTCCTAAATCATGGGTCATAAAACACTCTTGGACATCCTGAGGTCATCAGAGGCCATGGGAGATGCTACATAATGCATGTGTCTTCTTTCAGTTTAACACTTGTTTTTACTGTTACTCAGACTTGAAATGAAAGTGCGGAAGGATAACTGGGGTCCTTGGAGTGCTGGTAACTCTCGCCAAGTCCAGTTTGTCCAAGGCAACGGGCATGTGGCTGTGCTCAAACCCAGCAGTAAAACCTTGCAGGTCAGCATTGGACCAGGGTTACCGAAGAACTCACGTAAGTGGCACATTCAACACCGCACTTAGGAGCACCAACATAGCACCAATAAATGCTGGTATCAGTGATTAAATAGTAGTGGGAGACAGTAAAAGTCAAATTGACTTTCTCCATTAATTTGATCCCTGTGAATTAACCCAAGAAACGTTTAGCTTGTGTCACAGAACAGAATGCTTCATTTCAATCCCCAGTTTGTGGTGAGTTTGTCAGGTAGAGCTGTTAGTGAAAGGGATGGGCGCACATCCTAATAATGTAAGAAATAAGAGCCGAGTAGACCACACAGACTCTCGAGCCTGCTCCACCATTCAGCACAGTCATGGTTATCTTGGAATTCAACTTCACTTTGCTGCCCTCTCTCCCATCCGATGATTCCCTGAAAGATGAAAATCCAACTTTAAATATATCCAATGATCAGCATCCACAGCCCTCATAGGTAGGGAATTCCACAAACCTTTGAGTGAAGAGATTTTTCCTTAGCTCAGCCTTAAACGAACAATCCTAGACCCTGAGACTGTGGCCGTGTGCTAATGTTTTGCTAAATCATTATTTTTATAAAATTGTCCAAGTTCACTATCTGATGTGCTCAGTGTCCACTCCTGAGAGTGTATAGTCCTGTAAAGTTTGATGGAGAACAAACATTGTTCACAGCTGGATAAAGGCATTGATTCCTTTCTATTTATCAGAATGGGCATAAAGTTATATCAAGAATAAAGTAACTGAGACCCAAATCACAATATACAGAACAAATAATATTCCATTAATGTAAATAACTCATTTAATGTTTGATTTACACTAAAGTACAGAAAACCAAAAGAGCCCATAATAGTGCAAAAAATGGGTCATTTTGTGTGTGTGTGTGTTTTATATATATACGCACACATACATGCAGTGTGCCTGCATGGATATATATGTGTGAGTCTGTGTGTGTATGTGAATGTTTTGCAACTAACTTTGTCAGGCCAGGTATCAGATATGAGTTTGGAGGAAGGGTCACTGGACTTGAAACATTAACTCTGATTTCTCTTCACAGATGCTGCCAGTCCCGCTGAGTTTTTACAGCAGCTTCTGTTTTTGTATCAGTTATGAGGATTGGTAACAGTGGGTCATTTATCCACCTTGTGCACTAATAGTGGGATTACGTTGCACATTTTTATGCTGCATGTGTTTAGGTATTTTTTGCTACATATATGAGAGAATAAAATCTTTTGTTGTAGCACATTGTTTCTAAGAAACTTTTAATTGTACATTTATGGCCAGCTAAATAATCTTCATCTGCACTCCTTCTCAAGTATGGATTAGGTGGTAATGGCCATGAATGTTTCTTTGATGTATTTCCGTTATTTGAACCTTCTCATTCTAGGGCCCACAAGGAGGGACTTAACACAAGGGAGACAACAAACAACTAGGCCACAAGTGACATCTGTCCCAACCCGAGCAGCACCCCCTCCTCCTGGTAAATTGTTTTAAGATTACTATTCTATTAAGATTACTATTCTATTAAGATTAAGATTACTATTCTGTCATGTGATCATTAGCTTGCGAAAACCTAAGAAAAGAAATGGAGGCCAAGAAGTTCCAGAAATATAAATTTCATCTCTAGGGCACTGCTGTGAGCAACCCTGGAGTAAAATCTAGAGTTGTTATTTTTTACGAATAGGTATTAAAAATAATTGGGAATGTGTGGGAAAGAAAATTGTTGGACTGAGTTACTAATGGGAGTTAGAGTGAAAAGTGATGTCAGGAGATTAAAGACAGAATTACAGGGGGACGGGTGATGGGGTGGCTGGGGCTAAGAGGTCATGTGATGAATCCTCCAGGAATAAGTCCAACCAGAATTGGCAACACAAAGGCAGGTTCTGTGTCCCTATTTCATCCATTGTGTTAATACAAAGAGTGAACTCTGCCTGATCTGTTCATTAGTCAACAAGCCTTATGGAAGTCAACAATTATTCACGTAAGGGAAGGACTGGGCCTTCATGTTTCCTGGCTAAATTTACTGTCTAAGGGGATCAAGTATAATTGGAGCCCACAAAGCTGTTCTCTGTTGTAATTTAGTGTCTTCATGAGAGAAATAGGTAAGATTATTTGGGGGTGGGAGTGGTGGGGATAGTGAATGGAAAAAAAGAATCAAATTCCAGGAAATTTATGAAGTGGGGCTGTGTTTATGTTTATTAGTTAGGGCTCTTCTTAAATTGCAGTTATGAAAAACTGTCTTGCAATAGATTTAAAAAAGCAAATGTCAGGGCTTCTACACATCAGGTTCACAGAAGTACTCTCCCTGATTGCCACATTGGCCAAGGAGGAGAATCCAATAGTGCCAACGTCTGGAAAAGACTGTTGAGTTTTAACTGCTTTGAAGCAGACCTGGCCATGGTGGGAAGTAAGATTTGAACCGGAGAAACAGCAAGAACCCTGGCATCAACACTGGTGATGTAAGAAAAACCTTTCTCACACAGCTAGCTGTTAGTGCATGGAATGCACATCCTGGACGTGTTGTCATGTAGATTAGATTCCCTACAGTATAGAAACAGGCCCTTTGGCCCAACTAGTCCACACCGACACTCCAAAGAGTAACCCACCCACACCCATTCCCCTAGCCTATGTTTACCTCAACTAACATACCTATCACTATGGGCAATTTAGCGTGGCCAATTCACCTAACCTACACATCTTTGGATTGTGGGAGGAAACCGGAGCACCCGGAGGAAACCCACGCAGACGTGGGGAAAATGTGCAAACTCCACACAGACAGACGCCCGAAGCTTGAATTGAACCCGGGTCCCTGGCGCTGTGAGACAGCAGTGCTAACCACTGAGCCACCGTGCCGGCCCTGTCGGCAGGTTCAATTGTGGCATAGCTTTTTGGATAGTAATAATAGTGTGCAGGAATATGGCGTAAAGGCAGGAGATTTGTACTCTGTAATAGAATCAGACTGGATAACAGGGGCAGTACGAGCATGATGAGCCAAATGGCCTCCTTCTGCACCATAATAATTCTGTGAGTCTGTGAATTCTGCCCTCCCTTCAGTCTGGAAGACTGAGGCATTTGTGTTGTCCTTCCCTCTGATTATTTCAGCTAGGACAGACTGGGAATAGAGTCGGGACCTTCCAGCGCTGGATGGGCAAACTGAGCTGTCGTTAAGGCCATATTCACAAAAACAGGCTGAGCTTGATTGCAGGTCGACTTGAAATTAATGTGAGGCTGGAATCACTCTGATCTCTATGTGCATTAACAATATGGAAAGAATGTGTTTGTGATTTATTACACAAAGTAGAAGAAGTTCCTCCAGTTCTACTTCCCCACCTAGGCCCAGCCTCCCAACACCAATCCAAACTCAGGGAGAAGGTCACAGGGCAGGGATACAGAGAGAGTAATAACTTTGATGAATTAAGGGACAAAGTCATTACATTTAAGAAATATTTAGATGTGCACTTGCGATACTGAGGCATTCAAGGATGTGAGCCAAGTGCTGGAAAATGGTGTTTGTTTTTGACCAGTGCAGATTCAATGGGCTGTAGACCTCTGTGACTGTGAAAGTGTGACTCTAAAATTATGTTGCATATATGTCAATATCAGTTGAGTGATGCTTTGAGAAATCTGATTCAAAAGGACGAATTTTCATCCCACTAATAACTACAATCATTGTCATTACCACTGGACCTAAACGCTTTCTTTGGAATAACTAAAATGGATTTCCTCTCAATTTGTCATTTCAAAGGTCCCCATCAGAATGGAGTTGTAAAAGGTTTCCATAACACCTCACAATGGCCACCTTTAAATTCTCAACCCAGTCAGAGAATACCCTACCAGGGCACCAAGTCAGACCGACCATCACTGCCAAGGCAAGGCACCAACTTCACAGAGCAACACGCCCGCATTCAACATAATCTGGATTTCCTGAAAGTGCCCGAGCAAGGTGCTGCAGGGTAAGAGGAGCTCCAGGGTTTGGCTATTTTAGGTTTCTGTTGTTTCATTATATCTCTGAGGACACTCACTGGTGTTTGTTTGGTTGAGGAACTATAATTCCATTCCTTGGAAGAGTACTGGATTTCCACTAGGAGACTTGGAAGTGGCCGTGCGCGTCCCAGGTGCAGGGATATTGTATATCATTGAGAAATAGAAGATTATCGAACAATTGTGATTGGCTGTGTTAATGGCACTGAAGCATTACTTCCCAGGAAATCTCTACCTTGAGATGCAGATTATTTCACTTTGTTGAGAAGTGGAGGTACATTTGTGCTGAGATCCTGTTTAACAGGGAAGTGGGAAAGGATACTCAAGTGGAGAACTCCTACTGTGTCCTCACAAACATATATACACACACACAAACACACACACACATATATACATGCACGCACACACACAGATCATAAAACTTCTCTTCTAGAAGAAATATCCCAGCAATCAGTGAGGTATTTCTCTGAGGTCTTCATGACCAGGCCTAATCCTGACCTTCCATTGACACCTACGCATAAGTTGCAGCAAAACTCGCAAAATAAATATAAAATGAGAAAATGAAAGTTAATTTACCTCTTTAAACACTGTTCTGTTGACTCTAAAACATAGTTTTACGAATATTGTCATAATTGAGATCAGCTACCTTAGCGCAGGTCAGGGAACTAAAAACTGAAATAAATTTGCCAGTGGTGTAGCTGATAGCTTAACAATTGAACAGTAATCAAACTGTTGAACATTGTGTCACAGGGAATAGCTTTCCTCAGTCATGAAACTTCAGCGTGGTTTCAGCTAGACATTGAGTGGGTGGTAAAAACAATGACTGCAGATGCTGGAAACCAGATTCTGGATTAGTGGTGCTGGAAGAGCACAGCAGTTCAGGCAGCATCCAAGGAGCTTCGAAATCGACGTTTCAGGCAAAAGCTCTTCATCAGGAATAAAGGCAGTGAGGCTGAAGCGTGGAGAGATAAGCTAGACGAGAGTGGGGGTGGGGAGAAAGTAGCATAGAGTACAATAGGTCAGTGGGGGAGGGGATGAAGGTGATAGGTCAGGGAGGAGAGGGTGGAGTGGATAGGTGGAAAAGGAGATAGGCAGGTGGGACAAGTCCGGACAAGTCATGGGGGCAGTGCTGAGCTGGAAGTTTGGAACTAGGGTGAGGTGGGGAAGGGGAAATGAGGAAACTGTTGAAGTCCACATTGATGCCCTGGGGTTGAAGTGTTCCAAGGCGGAAGATGAGGCGTTCTTCCTCCAGGCGTCTGGTGGTGAGGGAGCAGCGGTGGCACATTCCAAGGGATCTCTGTATGCCAAATTATGTGAAACATGTGCCCTCTGCTGGCCAGTCATGGAGCTGCAATCCAACCTGATGGAGATTGAGAAGCAAAATTCTCCTACAAATGACATTGTAGAAACCCCTGTATTAAATTAATCCAAACAGTAAATATGATGTGACGAAAAGAAACTTTGCCTCACCTATTTTGCTGTATTACTTATAGTATTTATATTAGGTGCATATAAATCATTGTAAAAATCTCTTCCTTTTTATAGTAAACGTACTGGAATGACACGACCAAATGGAGGAAAGTGAGTCAAGAGTAATGCTTTTTGGTGGTGGTTTCCATGATATTGCTTCTATATTTAGTACAGCTGGTTTATTTTAATTTAGTATTTAGAGGCGTGTAGTAGCTTATCACTAGTTTTAGTTGGAATCAGGATATAGGAAACCATCATGCTAACCTAGTTGTAGATAGTCATGGCTATGGTGGTGGGCAAATGGTATTTCTTGCTGTTAATGCGATGTCATTATTTACTGAAACCTGTATAAAATAATCCTAATAAATACCCTTGCAGTTGTTAAAGTGGAGAAAGCGTGTGTGTTGAAGGAATGAACTATGCTCAGATCTGACTGTAAAACTGTGCTGCACCATTTTCTGTTCTGTATTGCTATTGCAAAGTCTTTTCTTCAAAAATAAAATATAAAATATTTAAAAGGTTGGGTGCATTTGGCACATAGGCATCGGGTTGCATAGTGCCAGCCAGATGGATTTCTCAGCAGGCAGCCCGAGTACTGAGATCTATTGGTGGGGTAGAAGCCAAGCAACTGTCTCTACAGGAGGGTTGATTTAAAAAAAGAGAGGCTGGGGGAGTTTCTTTCTGCAACAGGTTGTTACGATCAGGAATGCAATGCCTGAGAGAAGTTGGAGCAGATTTAAGAGTAGCTTTCAAAAGGGAATATATATTCTTGCAAAGGACAATATGCTGAAAAAAAGTGGAAGCCCCTTCAAAACGTCTGCACCAACACAATGAGCTGAATTCACTCCTTCTAAGTAGCAGGATTCTAAAGAAGTCAGATTCCCATTTGGGTTTCCTTGCACTTTGAGGGTTTGGATGGGATGGAAGAGTTCCTGTATTTCTTTTAGATTATTAGAGGAAGGAAGCTTTTTTGCTGAAAAAGGGTTTGTTTAACATGTGGTCATTAAGAGGACTTGCTCCAAGTCAATGACTTAGATATAGCTGCTGAAACTCGTGGTAGAACAATAAAACTATGGAAGCTGTTAGCAAATTGCAGGAAATATCTAGGCAGTGGGTTACCCAAACTTGTCAATTTGATTTACTTTTGTTGAAATCTATAAAGTTATAAAGGGGTTTAAGAAAGATTGATCTAAACAAATACCAGGGCAAAAAATTAATAATTAGGATGTTAAAAGTAATGAAATGGAAGTTGTGGCGGGGGTGGAACATTTAAAATGAAGGTACAGTTAAAGATGCATTAGAATTCAAAGCCACTTTGGGAAGCAAACACATGAACTGGAGAGTATAAATCAAATCATGGGGAGAGGATTCAACATCGAGAGAGATGACGAGTACCTAAGCTCGAGATCAACCGAACAGTCCCAAGAATATTTGGAATCAGCTGTTCACTATTCCTAATATCTTTTTTGTTGTAACACTCTACAATGCTATTCACTCATTGTGCATTGATGCTGATCCACAAAGGTGTGCAAACTACCTGCCATATCCATACCTAAGCCATGAGCCCTGGCAATCAACTCTCCCCTATCTATGATTTGCTGGCTCATTTGCTGACTCATCCTGATGAAAAATTGTATATCAAGGAGGCCTCAAGTAAAGTTCTGCCTCAGAGCAGTAGCTGGACATATTTGCAGCTAACAGAGAAGTCATTCTTGACTCTACCAGCGACCCATAAAGTTCCATGCCCGTAAGGTTGGGTGCTCCTCAAAGTGAAAGATTATGGACACCTGTGATGGATAATTTCTCACTTTCTGATCTTTTCTGAGCGCTAAATCTTTTGATTCAGTAAAACCCATGTGCAATATAAACTGGCAGCAGAGGCTCAAGGTATAGTTACAGTAACTGTCTCTCTTTTTCTTTAGAGCACACAGACAAATGACAAATCGCCCACCCCCAGCAGGAGGTCGACCAAAGCCGCAACCCAAACCCAAGCCTCAGGTACCACAGTGCAAAGCACTGTATGCATATGATGCTCAGGACACAGATGAACTTAGCTTTAATGCTGAAGATGTTATAGAAATAGTTAGGGAAGGTAAGTAGTGGCTTTATTTAAATACATCCAAAAGTTACCTTTCTCTTTGCTTGTTCCATCGGACCAAATATATTATCCATTCCCCAGTTAATTGCATTTAGGCTGGATTTTGTGATTTTAAGAAATTGTGAGGCCGAGTTGGTAAATAAGCAGCGACCTCTGTTTTTCACACATGCAATAAAATGTACAAATCTGAAAGTTTGCGTTGGATATCTCACTGAGGGTGTGCTTATATATTCCTCATCTGTGGATTCAGCCTGGAAGTGAATTCAATTGTGTGAACTCACTGTACCTGCCCATGAATTTCATCTAAAACTAGCTGAGAACATTAGGACTGGTGCGTTCAGGTCTAAGCTAATTTTTATATTAGGTATTAAGTGATAATGAGTGATACACAACCTCACTGATCCTGAAAAGCTCATTTCGGCATTGTGGAGTCTCATTCCTGCAAAAGAAATTGAATATTCAGGATTTTTACAAAAAGCTAAGATTGTAAATTTATCTCTTTCTGTCTTAATCACATCTGGGTTTTTCAATCTTCATTTTATGTTCCTTATCCTGTTTAAATCAAATTTGTCTTTCCTGCTTTATTCCTCCTGGTTTTGAATGTAAATCTCAGTGAAGATTCTTCAATATTATTGGTTGTGAGCTTTCCTATTTCTGGTCCTGCTCAGAGCTCCTCTGTATAGAGTGTCACACTGGAACTGGAGTCAAGCTAGAAAAAAGGGATGCACATTAAAACTCTGTGAGCAGCTTTCAACACTAACTGCAAAATCCAGGCCTATACATCGGCATAATTCCTCTGCTGCAATAAAGGCTCACTGTGCTACCTGCCACTCTGATTTCTTAAAGTAGCGAACTTCAAAGTGGAACTTATCAGCATTCTGTCCAGGTTTTAAAAATCCAAGCTCAACTTCAACCAAGCATTAACTTTTTGAATTATCTCTGGTTTCTCCTGCTCTTTTCAATCTTACTGGTACCTTGCATTTGTTGGCCCTTCCCTTTGGGTATCTCAGTTTAAAAGAAAATAAATTGTATAAAGAAAATTGCAGAATGTATTAGGATGTTGTAGCTGCAAGCACATTAACAGAAACTTCAAAACCTGGAGGGGTAGGCGACTTGGCCTGTTTGAGTCTACTTTGCCATTCAGTATGATCATAACTGATGCACTATCTCAATATCGTATTCCTGTTATTTCCCATTACTTCTTGATGCCTTTAAAATCCAAAAAATATATATTTCTTTCTTGAATATATTGGTCTTCACAGCCTTCTGTTGTAGAGAATTTCACAGGTTCACCAAGGTGAGGTGCTGCATTTCGGAAAGGCAAATCAGGGCAGGCCTTTTACACTTAATGGTAAGGTCCTTAGGAGTGTTGTTGAACAAAGAGACCTTGGAGTGTAGGTTCATAGTTCCTTGAAAGTGGAGTCTCAGGTAGACAGGGTAGTGAAGAAGGCATTTCATATGCTTTCCTTTATTGTGTTATGACACAGCAGTGAAATGTTCTGTTATTTAAACCGAACACCCAGAAAAGCTCATCTCATCTGGTAATATATTAAAAAATGAGTGACTGAGAATTCCCAAATTCCATTATTTGAAGAAAACAATATCAATTTATTCTATAACTCTAAAAGTGAACATTAAACAACAACTA
The DNA here is from genome assembly GCF_037043375.1 of Chiloscyllium plagiosum. Classification (NCBI taxonomy): domain Eukaryota; kingdom Metazoa; phylum Chordata; class Chondrichthyes; order Orectolobiformes; family Hemiscylliidae; genus Chiloscyllium; species Chiloscyllium plagiosum. The sequence continues at coordinate 21,891,349 of NW_028270177.1, forward strand.
TTCCCATCTCTAAGACCCATTTCTCTTATCTGCTTATTACCTGCCTCTAACTTTATAACAATATGCTTTTCCAACAAAACACTTACTAAAATTACATAAACTCAATTTCAAAACTGTAGAGCAGCTTTTGTCTTCAGTGTCTTTCTTCTTCTGATGAAGATCTCCCTGGGTTGTGTTAGAACATAGAACATAGAACATAGAAGAATACAGCGCAGTACAGGCCCTTTGGCCCTCGATGTTGTGCCGATCCAAGCCCACCTAACCTATACTAACCCACTATCCTCCATATACCTATCCAATGCCCTCTTAAATGCCCATAAAGAGGGAGAGTCCACCACTGCTACTGGCAGGGCATTCCATGAACTTACGACTCGCTGAGTGAAGAACCTACCCCTAACTTCAGTCCTATATCTACCCCCCCCTTAATTTAAAGCTATGCCCCCTTGTAATACCCGACTCCATACGTGGGAAAAGGTTCACACTGTCAACCCTATCTAACCCCCTAATCATCTTGTACACCTCAATCAAGTCACCCCTAAACCTTCTTTTCTCTAATGGAAACAGCCCCAAGTGTCTCAGTCTTTCCTCATACGATCTTCCTTCCATACCAGGCAACATCCTGGTAAACCTCCTCTGCACCCGTTCCAGTGCCTCCACATCCTTCCTATAGTATGGCGACCAAAACTGCACACAATATTCCAGATGCGGCCGCACCAGAGTCTTATACAACTGCATCATGACCTCAGGACTCCGGAACTCAATTCCTCTACCAATAAAAGCCAGTACGCCATATGCCTTCCTCACCGCACTATTTACCTGGGTGGCAACTTTCAGAGATCTGTGTACATGGACACCAAGATCCCTCTGCTCATCCACACTACCAAGTATCCGACCATTAGCCCAGTACCCCATCTTTTTGTTATTCTTCCCAAAGTGAATCACCTCACACTTAGCTACATTGAATTCCATTTGCCACCTTTCTGCCCAGCTCTGCAGCTTCTCTATATCCTGCTGTAACCTGCCACATCCTTCCTCACTGTCAACAACTCCTCCGACTTTCGTATCATCCGCAAACTTGCTCACCCAACCTTCTAACCCCTCTTCCAGGTCATTTATAAAAATGACAAACAGCAATGGTCCCAAAACAGATCCTTGCGGAACACCGCTAGTGACGGCACTCCATGAAGAAACTTTGCCATCAACTACTACCCTCTGTCTTCTTCCATCCAGCCAATTCCTAATCCAAACCTCCAACTCTCCCTCAATGCCATATCTCCGTATTTTCTGCAGTAGCCTACCATGGGGAACCTTATCAAACGCCTTACTAAAATCCATATATACCACATCTACCGCTTTCCCCTCATCAACCTCCTTCGTCACCTTTTCAAAGAATTCAATAAGGTTTGTGAGGCACGACCTGCCCTTCACAAAACCATGCTGACTCTCCTTGATCACATTATTCCTATCCAGATGTGCATAAATCCTATCCCTTACAATTCTCTCTAAGACTTTGCCCACAACAGAAGTGAGACTCACCGGCCTATAGTTACTAGGGTTATCCCTACTCCCCTTTTTGAACAAGGGAACCACATTTGCTATCCTCCAGTCTTCTGGCACTACTCCAGTAGACAAAGAGGACATAAAAATCAAGGCCAATGGCTCTGCAATCTCCTCCCTTGCTTCCCAGAGAATCCTAGGATAAATGCCATCAGGCCCAGGGGACTTATCTATTTTCACCTTTTCCAGGATTTCCAACACCTCTTCTCTACATACCTCAAAGCCATCCATTCTACTTATTTGTGACTCAGTATTCACATCGACGACAATGCCCTGTTCCTGAGTAAATACTGAAGAAAAGTATTCATTCAGTGTCTCCCCAATCTCTTCCGCCTCCACACGCAACTTCCCACTACTATCCTTGACTGGACCTATTCCTACCCTAGTCATTCTTTTATTCCTAACATACCTATAGAAAGCCTTAGGGTTTTCCCTAATCCTACCGACTAAGGACCTTTCATGTCCCCTCCTTGCTGCTCTTAGCTCTCTCTTCAGGTCCTTCCTGGCTACCCTATAACTCTCAATCGCCCCAATTGAACCTTCACGTCTCATCTTGAGATAGGCCGCCCTCTTCCATTTAACAAGGGATTCCAATTCCTTATTAAACCACGGCTCCCTCGCACGACCCTTTCCTCCCTGCCTGACAGGTACATTATCAAGGACACTCAATAGTTGCTCCTTGAACAAGCTCCACATATCATTTACACTCTTGCCTTGGAGTCTACTTTTCCAAGCCACACATCCTAAGTCATGCCTCACCGCATCATAATTTCCCTGACCCCAGCTATAACTCTTGCCCTGTAGTACACACTTATCCCTCTCCATCACGAGAGTAAAAATCACCGAATTATGGTCACTATCCCCAAAGTGCTCACCTACCTCTAATTCTAACACCTGGCCTGGTTCGTTACCCAGAACCAAATCCAGTATGGCCTCACCTCTTGTTGGCCTGTCTACATATTGTGTCAGGAAACTCTCCTGCACACATTGAACAAACACTGACCCATCTAACGAACTTGAGCTATAGCTTTCCCAATCAATATCAGGAAAGTTAAAGTCCCCCATAACAACCACCCTATTACTGTCACTCATCTCCTGAATCACCTTCCCTATCCTTTCTTCAATGATTCTAGGACTATTAGGAGGCCTGTAAAAGACTCCTAACAGGGTGACCTCACCTTTCCTATTCCTAACCTCAGCCCAAACTACCTCAGATGGCAAGTCCACATCCATCGTCCTTTCCACCACTGTAATACTATCTTTGACAAGCAATGCCACACCTCCCCCTCTTTTACCCCCACCTCTGACCCTACTAAAACATTTAAATCCTGGAACCTGCAACAGCCAATCCTGTCCCTGTTCTAGCCATGTCTCCGTAATAGCCACAACATCGAAGTCCCAGGTACCAACCCACGCTGCAAGTTCACCTACCTTATTTCGTATACTTCTTGCATTGAAGTATACACACTTCAAGCCACTTTCCTGTTTACAGACACCCTCCTTGGAAATTGATGCCATGTTCCTAACCTCCCTACACTCCAGGCCCTGCACCCTGAAGCTACAATCTGGGTTCCCATGCCCCTGCAGAGTTAGTTTAAACCCCCCCCAAGAGCACGAGCAAACCTCCCCCCAAGGATACTGGTGCCCCTCAGGTTCAGGTGTAGACCATCCTGTTTATAGAGGTCCCTCCGTCCCCAGAAAGAACCCCAGTTATCCAAAAACCGGAATCCTTCCCTCCTGCACCATCCCTGTAGCCACGCATTTAAGTGTTCTCTTTCCCTATTCCTCGAATCTCTATCACGTGGCACGGGTAACAAACCAGAGACAACAACTCTGTTCGTTCTAACTCTGAGCTTCCAACCTAGCTCCCTGAAAGCCTGTCTAACATCCTCGGCACTCCTACTACCTATGTCTTTGGTGCCAATATGGACCACGACTTCGGGCTGCTCCCCCTCCCCCTCCAGGACCCGGAAAACACGATCAGAGACATCACGTACCCTTGCACCTGGGAGGCAACATACCAAACGTGAGTCTCTCTCGTTCCCACAAAACCGCCTATCTGTGCCCCTAACTATCGAGTCCCCAATTACTACTGCTCTGCTCTTCTTCACCCTTCCCTTCTGAGTAACGGGGACAGGCTCCGTGCCAGAGACCTGAGCCCCGTTACTTACCCCTGGTAAGTCATCCCCCCCACAAGTATCCAAAACGGTATACTTGTTCTTGAGGGGAACGGCCGCAGGGGGTCCCTGCACTGGCTGCTTCCTCCCAGTCCCCCTCACTGTCACCCATCTATCTGCCATCTTTGGAGTTACTACTTCCCTATAACTCAGATCTATGACCCCCTCTGCCTCCCGAATGATCCGAAATTCATCCAACTCCAGCTCCAGTTCCCTAACACGGTCTTGGAGGAGCTAGAGATGGGTGCACTTCCTGCAAGTGTAATCGGCAGGGACGTCGATGGCATCCCTCACCTCATACATGTTGCAGGAGGAACATTGCACTGCCTTCACTGCCATCCTTCTAAAGCTAACTTTTATTTTAAAAAAAAACTGGGTCTAAAGAATACAACAAGCAAAATTCAGCACTTACCTACTTACCAAAACAGGTGTTATTATTAGGTTAGAGGAGGAGGGCGGGTGGGAGGCACTACCCGTGTAGTGCCTCGGGTTCCTCTCCTTCGCGCTTTTAAAGGGGGAAACAAACCTACCCAGGTAAGCTTACACTAACTGCTTCCGGGTCTCGGCTGCCCCTCTGGTCGTCGTCACTTCCCCCTGGTGCTCCCGCTCTTTCTGTGAAGAGAGAGTGAAAGAGAAAAAAAAACACCGCTGCCCGCTACCGGTAAGCACTTTTAAAACCAAACGGTCTTACCTTCGCTGCTGCTCGCACTGGAAATGTTCTTTCTTTTTGCTGTGAAGATGTTTCATATGAAAAGGTCCCTTTGATAGAGCGTGTTTCATTGTCTTGGGTTTCTCTTGATGGCAGTTACTCTGTCTGATTTTCAAAATGCCTGTGTTTTTATATGCCCAACATCGGATTGTTTCATTAGTTCAATGTTGGCAAAACAATAAATTCAAACTTGATTGGGTTTTAATATCCTGGGGCATAGTTTAAACTGATTGGTTAAATTTGAATTGTCAAAACAGCAACCAACTCAGGTATCCATTTCATAGCCAAATGTTACATATTTTCAAATTTCCCCTACATTCTAAGACTGTTATCTACTCACATACACAGGTGCTTGTAAGCTCTCAGTGCAGAACAGCATTCACTTTCTCTTAAAGGTACAGTCCACGCTTTGAACTTCAAAACAATTGGTCAGAGCATTGAGCATAGGAGTTGGGAGGTCATGTTGTGGCTGTACAGGACATTGATTAGGCCACTTTTGGAATATTGTGTGCAATTCTGGTCACCCTCCAGGATGTTGTGAAACTTGGATGGGTTCAGAAAAAATTTACAAGGATGGTGCCAGGGTTGGAGGGATTGAGCTGCAGGGAGAGGCTGAATAGGCTGGGGTGTTTTTCCTGGATTGTCAGAGGCTGAGGGGTGACATTATAGAGGTTTATAAGATTATGAGGGGCACGGATAGGGTAAATAGACAAGGTCGGAAATGAGTTGCTGGAGAAGCGCAGCAGGTCAGGCAGCATCTAGGGAACAGGAGAATCGACGTTTCGGGCATTAGCCCTTCTTCAGGAATGAGGAAAGTTTGTCCAGCAGGCTAAGATAAAAGATAGGGAGGAGGGACTTGGGGGAGGGGCGTCGGAAATGTGATAGGTGGAAAAAGGTCAAGGTGAGGGTGATAGGACAGATTGGGGTGGGGGCGGAGAGGTCGGGAAGAAGATTGCAGGTTAGGGAGGCGGTGCTGAATTTGACTGAGACAGGCTGTGGGGAGGGGAAATGAGGAGGAAGGAGATGTGGCTGTGGTAGCGAGTCTGTTTGAGAATGTGGCTGAAGAGCTTCTGAGCAGAGGAGATGACCTGGGGGGTGCAGTGAGAGAGGGACTCACTGAAACCTTTGTAGAGGGAGAAAGAGAGTTTCTTCAAGGAAGGCATCCTTGTAAGAGGATTCGCAGTAGGTTGAAATCTTTGAAGAGAAAATGAGGTCTGCAGATGCTGGAGATCAGAGACGGAAATGTGTTGATGGAGAAGCGCAGCAGGTCAGGCAGCATCTAGGGAACAGGAGAATCGACGTTTCGGGCATTAGCCCTTCTTCAGGAATGAGGAAAGTTTGTCCAGCAGGCATCTGCAGACCTCATTTTCTCTTCAAAGATTTCAACCTACTGCGAATCCTCTTACAAGGATGCCTTCCTTGAAGAAGCTCTCTTTCTCCCTCTACAAAGGTTTCAGTGAGTCCCTCTCTCACTGCACCCCCCAGGTCATCTCCTCTGCTCAGAAGCTCTTCAGCCACATTCTCAAACAGACTCGCTACCACAGCCACATCTCCTTCCTCCTCATTTCCCCTCCCCCCAGCCTGTCTCAGTCAAATTCAGCACCGCCTCCCTAACCTGCAATCTTCTTCCCGACCTCTCCGCCCCCACCCCAATCTGTCCTATCACCCTCACCTTGACCTTTTTCCACCTATCACATTTCCGACGCCCCTCCCCCAAGTCCCTCCTCCCTATCTTTTATCTTAGCCTGCTGGACAAACTTTCCTCATTCCTGAAGAAGGGCTAATGCCCGAAACGTCGATTCTCCTGTTCCCTAGATGCTGCCTGACCTGCTGCGCTTCTCCAGCAACACATTTCCGTCTCTGATCTCCAGCATCTGCAGACCTCATTTTCTCTCTAAATAGACAAGATCTTTTCCCTGCGTTGGGGGAGTGCAGAACTAGAGGGCATAAGTTTAGGGTGAGAGAGGAAAGGTTTAAAAGGGACCTAAGGGGGCAATGTTTTCACGCAAAGGGTGGTGCGTGTATGGAATGATCTGCTAGAGGAGGTGGTGGAGGTTGGTACAATTACAACATTTAAAAGTCATCTGGATGGGTATATGAATAGGAAGGGTTTAGAAGGATAATGGGCCAAGCACTGGCAAATGTGACTAGATTAATTTAGATTATCTGTTCGGCATGGACGAGTTGAACCAAAGGGTCTGTTTCTGTGATGTATGTCTCTCTGACCATCCTTTGAGTGAACAAATCTTTCCTCATCAAAGTTCTAAATGTTCTACCTTGATTCCTGAGATGGTGACTCGTTGTTCTAGACTCCTCAACCAGGAAAAATATTCCGCCCTACCGCGCCTAGTCTGTGATCCCTTAAGTGTGAAAAGTGAAAATCCCGGTTATTTATGTGCAGGGTATCCTATTTAGAATATGCTTCACACAACATTTGATTAACTGCCAGACTCTGCTGTAAGCTTTACATTCCATCGGGAGAGCTTCCCTGCTCTTTGAATTCTGCCACAGAATAATTTCTGCCCACTCGAGAGAGTGGACAATACACAGTTTAATGTTTGATTCAACATTAACTAAGTTCCATGGATCAAATCGTTTGACATTCAAGGGGTGAAAACTTCTTGAGTTGTATAATTTGTTTCTGTTCCTCCATTTTCAGTGTCCCTCACTGTAACACTTACCACTTTGACCTGAGAATTGTAGATATGAGCCACACTCCATAACATAATCATCAGAGCAGTGTCTGGGGAATTTTGCACTGTCAAAAATGCTACCTTTCAAATGAGGCATTAAAATGAGGCTCCATCTGTCTTCTCAGACAAATATAAATCAGCCTTTGGCACTTTTCAAGGAAGAGCAGTGTTCCAGCCAACATTTATCCCTCAACTACCAACACAAAAAGAAAGATTAATTTGCTTATTCAACTCAGTGCGGTTTGTGAGATCTTGAATTATACAAATTAGCTTCCTCTCTTGTTCAGTGACTGTATTGAGTGTAAAGTAAAACATATTCTGAAAACAGTTATCTAGTTTTGTTGCACTTGCAAACCTGTTTTTTGCTGAGTGCAGGTGTGGCTCCATTCACATTACAAGGAGTATGGCTTGATTTAAGATTCTCCAATTCCAATCTCGTTGACAGTAGTTGTATGGTATGGTACTAAGTATGGTACCATATGGTACTAAATCTCACACTCAACAAAAGGTTGAGTGATTCCTTGTCGGACTCAGGTGAATCTCTCCATGAGTTTCTCTAACATACACAATCCCCATTTAATAGATCATAATTTCATTGATTGTGTACATTTTAATTTAATTAATGTTGCGCCATTTTAATTGACTTCTCAATCTTACAGGGGATGTTATGTCAAAATTCCTGACAATCTATCTAAATGCCTTGTTTCTATTTATAGATCCCTCAGGCTGGTGGATAGGAAGACTGCGAGGGAAACAGGGATTGTTCCCCAACAACTATGTTGCCAAGATATAATCCTCAGTTACTATCAAAATCTATCGTAAAACCAAATTGAAATATCGTGATTCTGCAGGTGATGTTTTGATGACTGGAGGCATACTGTATAGAAATCTTTCCAAATGTATAATTCTACAAATATTGGTAGTCTGGAGCTACACAACAGCTGGGATAGTACTGAAGGAATTGTAATTTATTGTATTTATATTTTTTTTTCCTCACAAATAAAGGTGTATAACTGGTAGTTTAGAGAGAATGTTGCATTTATCTTTGATGATAGATTCTGTGTATAGGTTTTATCATTCTTGCCTGAAGTGCCCTTTGTCATTCAATGCTTAGCAGACCCTCATATTTCTTAGTGATCTGCTCTTTCTTCAGGAATAATAGTGGTGAAAGGTGAAACCTCTTTATGAAGTGCATTCCAATTTGGGAAAAACACTGAACTTTGCTGCTGAGTCATGAAGGATGTTTGCATGTGACACCCAAAGAAAATAGTTTCAGCTTTCTACCAATCGCTATCGAGGTCCGTAGACTTCATTGGTGGTCAGTGTAAAGGTTAAAGGAGAAAGCGATCTTCTCAGTACTGTACAAATGTAACATTTGCATTTTAAAGTGCCTTTTAATTAAACACATAATGTGGCTGGTCCATATAAGTGCTGTATCTGATGTAAAGTTGAGGTAATAAGAGAATGTTCTAGTCCTTTTCCTTTACTGTACATTATGAAACTCTGAATAATCCTACAAACTGATGTCTAACAATTACATATTGTCATATTCTACTGCACTTACTCTGTAAGCTATAGGCCAGTGCTTACCAAATGTTTTTCCATTTTGAGGCTTGAAAATTGCCATGACCTCGCAGCGAGACCTGTGAGGAGGTTGGTCAGGGAGTCTATAAGATTGGCCAGAGAGAGCATCAGACTGGGGACACCACTGTTCTAGCTCAGTCAGAGCACCATGACAGTCAATACTGTTTGGAGCGTGTGATCCCTAAGTTTTAGCTCACAATCCCATTTGGGGTCCTGATCCCCCACTTTGGGAAATCCTTCTTTAGGCTATTCAGTTAGAATATAGAAGCACTGTCAAATGCTTACTGCTGCATTTTCTGTTTGGCCAGTGTATTAAATTTTATAAATATATATATGGACAAAATTTTAAATGTACTAGGATTACTGGATTGACATTAATAAATGTATTCAATAATACAGTATCTGGAACAATTGTGCTTTTTTTTTCCCCTCAATCTATAATAGAGTTGCTCAAACATGCTAATGATTTAAACAGATCTAAAAAAAGACTCGAGCTGTGAAACCTGTTCCTGCACCATTTCTCCCATCTGCTGTATGAATAATGCAAATTAGAAAACCACTCTAGGGCAGATAAACACTCAATGTTTGCAGGCTTTGCTTTTAGCTCATAACAGAAGCAAATAGCCATAGCATCACAGATGGTCCAGCTGTATAAGAGAACAAGACAGCGAGTGGAAGAGCAGTGGTGATAGGATTGTCCTTAGTTAAGTGAAGTCACCTGATGAAGGGGCTATGCTCAGAGAGCTTGTGATTTCAAATAAACCAGTTGGTCAGTAACCTGGTGTCATGTGACTTCTGACTTTGTCCAACACCAGCACCTTCACATGACTTAGCACTGTGCTAGTAATCTCAATCTCCAGCTTAATGTTCTAAGGATATGGTATTGAATCCCAAAATGGCAACTGGAAGGATGGAAGCCAGAACAATCTGGAATTGAAAGCTGGCACTATTGGCAATTATGTTTCATCATTAATCCCTTTTAGGGAGGAAGATTGGTCATCCTCATCTGGTCTGCATCTACCTCCAGACCTACAGCAAGGTGGTTAGCTCTGAGCTGCCCCAGCAAGTACAATTAGGAATGGACAATAACCTGGCCAGTGATTATCTACATCCCATGTAGAACTGTTTAAAAAAATCTCATGCTAATGATTCCAGAAGGAGTGGGCTATGATAACTGACTTGCACAGCAGGAAAGATGGCCCTAAAGGAATGGCTTCAGAGTCAGCCCCAGTACCCCAGGAATTTGGAGGGATAATACTTGTCCAAGCTGGATCAGTTATACTGAAACAGAACCACTTCATTATGGAATGTTTTGCTAGTGGTGTTGGGGAAAGGTTTGAACTCATTATGAAGGGACCAGAAGCCTCTAAGGCCACAACACCAGGATGTACAAAATACCAGGGGAAAGATAAATAACACTTGAATAGAGCAATAAGAGAATGAACAGCAAGCTAATGAGTGGAGTCTAATGAAGGAAGAAACCAAAACATTCTAAATTGAGGTTACCCTATGTGTATGTGAACATAGAATGAAGTAAATAAAAATTGAGTTGTGTACAGATTGCCTTGTGCATTTATTGTGGTGTAATATTAACAGACCCAATTCAAGGGAGTACTGAATTGACTTAAATATTCCTCAACGGGCAGTAAAGATAGGAAAGGAACAAATGTGTTCCGTTTAAAAACTGTTTTACAATACCATATGCCAGTGAAGGAAGTGAATCTTGAAGCTGGTGAGGGTGTGGTGCCAATCAAGTGGGTTACATTGTCCTGGATGGTGTTAAGCTCTAGTGTTGTTGGAACTGCACCCATACAGGTAAGTTGGAGCATTGCATCACACTGCTGACTTGAAGCTTGTACAAAAGTTAAAAATCACAACACGAGGTTTAGTCAAATAGGTTTATTTAAAAGCACTAGCTTGAGTGCTGCTCCTTCATCAGCTGGTTGTGGAGTAAAGATCAAGACAATGTCTGCATCCCAATCTTGGGTCAGACTGGTTCTATTTCCAAAGTGGAATTTACAAAATATTACAAATCAACTGCTTGTGGATCCATTCTATTCTGCTCAAAAAAGTGCATCTGCAGACAGTTGATTTGTAATATTTTGTAAATTCCACTTTGGAAATAGAACCAGTCTGACTCAAGGTTGGGACACCTTTAATGCATTGTCTGAGCTGAGATGTCACCTTTTGTTATAAAGCCTTAAAGTCAATTCTCAAACAAGTAATTCTGGAATTTACACATGAACCAAAACCTGCAACCCAATCTAAAAAAGATGGAAAGACTTAACAAGCGAGGTTTGTTCAACATCATTCCAGTTACATGACACTAAATCTTTTGCAACAGTGTTTTATGATTTGTACACTGCAACCAAAAACAGCAGCACTGAAAGCTGGTGCTTCCAAATGAAGCAGTTTGGTGATAACCTGCTGTTGAGAGATTTTTAAACTGTCTCCTTCAGTCCAACAACAGCTCCTCCACATTGTAGCTTATAGAGATTGTAACAGGAGTTGAGCTACCCCTTGTTAATTGTGGTTCACTTTCTGGTCCCAGGTCACCTAGCCTACCAGAGTCTACCACTGCACTACAAAAGCCCCTAGTTGGATGGTGTGCAACAACAAAAAACAAAAACTTGTCCAAACAATTGGTGTATGCTTGAACACAAGGTAAAAGAATATTTACCACTCTGCCGATCAAAAGATTGGAGTGAAAGCTCTACAACACAATCCCACTCAGTTTATAGCTGGAAGCAAGTGTAACTTCGTAATTCACCATTACTTAAAAATAAACTCCATCTTTACCTGCAGTGGTAAAATGCAACAGGTCAGATGCCTCATCCCTCTTAAAGTATCCATTGGAGAATCTACCACTGAAAAACAGCTAACTTCTGGTCAATCACCCTGCAAACCTATTTAGCTGGATGCAGGAGGTCTACAGCACACAAGCACTACACCCTCCAGGCTGTGGTCTATACCAGTCAAAAGACCTCTCCTAATCCTATTTTCCAGGACTCAGCCTTTTATGCCAGAGCATCACAAATACTAAATACTCCTGCCTCTACACAGACAGCATGTAGTAGATCCCTATTAGTCTCTGGGTGAGAAAACCCAGTTGGTCATTGAACTTCCCAAAAAAAAAAACACCAAAAAGCATTCCTGTCAGTCTACCCTGACTCAAATTTAAGTGGACCTTATATCAGGTCACTGCTCTACTCCAAGGAGGACCCTTGTTTGATTTAAATAGCAAGTTGCGATATTTGGTTTCAGAAGATTTGTCCAAACAAGTGGGTTTAGCACAGCAACAGTAGACCACAGGCACATCTTTGTTTAACACTGGCCTCTTACTGTTGTAATTGCTTTATGTTCATACATTTGAATTCTACTTATAGAAGGACATTTCTTTTAAAGGATTATGGAACTTGCTCCTTACACCAATTGGGAAGTAAAATGCAAGACTATTTAAGTAATAAAATAGTAATTACAGTAATTTTATTTAAATTTTGCATCAATTTTGTCAGGAAAACTCAGTTGAAATGTTGAGACACAAGATTATGCCCATTGCATTGCAGTACAAGATCTCAAACCATATCAAGCAATATTACAGTCGAGTATCCAGTTTGGATGAAATATCATCTAGTACAAAAGAAAGACACTAGGCAGTGATTGTTAATGTTGTAACCCTAACAAAACTACATGTTGGTTACAGGAGTTTAAAGAGCTTTTGTTTTTAAAAAAAAGTTGCTTGAAGCAGTAGAACAATCTAGTAAAAACCTGAATAGTTTAAAAATTTGTACAAATTTACTTTACCTTGACTGCACTAGCCCCTCCCACCCTCACCTCCATTCCAGTACATCCCAGATTGTGTTGTGTTTAGTGGATATTTTACATCGAATTAGTTAAGCAAATTACATTAAAGCTTTTTCCAGAGATTGCACACTTAGTGTAGAATTTAAAATTGGATCTTTAAATGCACTGAAGGGTCTGTTATACTTCCATTGTTACACCATGAAATGTTTGCCTATGCCATCAAATCACATGCATTCAAAAGTAACCAATGTTTTACTTGCATTGTACATTTGTGAACCTTAACTTGGCAGGAGTCTTGACCAAATGTTTCTCTTCCCTTTGTCCTATTGCTCCCACCCCAATGTTGTCACCTCTCTCAAATAACTATCAAATGCTAACAGAATTCAATACATTAGGCCCACATGACTCCATTTCAGGCACCCAGTAACAAATCTGGACATAAGGTGAACTAAAAACCTTCATCTATCCACTCCAGTAGCAAAATTGGGATTAGATCCCTAGCTTCACTAAACCCTGGCCTTAACTGACATGCTCACTTTTACAATGTTCCAATGTTCAGAACAACTGGAGTGTGCACCAAAAGCAAGTCTTGAAGATAGAAAGCCAGTCTCAAGATGATCAGTGGATTTTTAATGAGAAAAAACCTACAGAAGCCATTTGCAGTGACAAAATGGCATAATTAAGATTAGACAGCAAAAAAAAGTTAATATACATGAAAATCTAAAAAGACAAGGTTTGCAACCAGTCTGTGGAAGTACCACAAAACCGTCAGCTTCAGGAGGAGAGATCAGCTAGGACTTTACTCCCTCGAAACACAAGTTGGGATCAGAAGCATGCTGGAGTGAAACTCAGTTACTGCATCCTCACCTGGTGATTTTAAAAAAGTCCAAGGTTTTAAGTATGGATGTTTGCCCATTGGTGCAATGCCATATAGTTAATTGACAAACTGTCCAAAGGCTGGGCTAAGTGTAATAGCAGCAATTCTTCCATTTTTAAAAAAAACTGCAAAGTGCAATTATGTTCACATTACTTTTTGGAAGGTTACAGCAATGAAGAGGCCAATCCTTTGATTAATGCAGACTTCAGTTGAGGAATGGTGCTTATTTTCAATAGTTTAGGACTTGCATACTTATTCTTTATAGCCTAGAAAAAAACATGAAGTTTCATTAAACAGATGCCAACAAGATGCTCAAAACAGATTACACTAGATATTTACTTACAACATGCTTTGTCAGGCCTTCATTCATTTTCACTACATTCTTTGCCATGTGCTTCATAGTCAGGTGCAAGGCATCTTCGGTGTAGCCAGTGTAGTATTTTTGAACTGCTGTCTAAAGAAGAAAACAGATTTCAGGATAAGCCAGATGGTCACAGGTTAAGGTAATTTAAGAGTTTTGTTCAAATACAATATATTGTTAATGCAAAGACCTGGAGTGCAGGTGCATAGCCCCTTGAAAGGTAGAGACAGCTAGATTAGTGAAAGCTTGCCTTTAATTAGTCAGGGCATTGAATACAGGCATTGAGGGGATATGTTCCAGCTGTACAGGACATCGGTTAGGCCACTTTTGGAATACTACATGCAAATCTGGTCTCCCTCCTATAGGAAGGATGCTGTGAAACTTGAAAGGGTTCAGGAAAGATTGATTAAAAAAGGGGGATACTGCCAGGGTTGGAAGGTTTGAGCTAAGGGAGAGGCTGAATAGGCTACATTCCCTGGAGCATTAGAAGCTGAGGGGTGACCTTGTACAGGTTTGTAAAATCATGGGGGAAAATTGGATAGGAGTAAGTCTTTTTCTTGGAGTGGAGTCCCAAACTAGAGGGACTAGGTTTATTTTGGAGGGGCTGCATTTAAATAGGGATCTAAGGGGCAACTTTTTTGATGTAGGGGGTGATGTGTGTATGGAATGAGCTGCCACAGGAAATGGCGGAGGCTAGTACAATTACAACAACTTTTAAAAAGGCATCTGGATGGGTATATGAATGGGAAGGGTTTGGAGGGATATGGGCCAAGTGAGAAGAGATTTATCCAGGATATGTTTATATATTAAAACATATCCTGGTCAGCATGGACAAGTTGGTTTGAAGGGTATGTTTCCATACTATGGATCTAGGATTTGATAATCCAGGGACTGAGTCTCCAGGCAAGAGGGAATGGAAGGAAAATTGCAGCACTATTTAGTTCTAGAAAAGCCATGCTTAGCAGGTGGATTTAAACAGAGGTCAGTCATACTATCATGAGCATGTAAGGTGGTTGCTAAAATGTGGTGATGTTTTTGGTGTAATCAGTTCAATTCAACTGTTTGAAAATAAAACAGCATGTCCTACAAAAATGGTCAAGAAATTTAGGACTTAAAACAAATAGTTTTACCTACCCATTTACTTTGGTCCAAGACTTGAAAAGACAGGCAAAGTGCAGCTGCTGCAATTTCAGAAGGAGGTATGTGCACCATATTATAGTCTACGACTGTTAATTCCATTAGGTATTTTGCAAGAGTGTACTTCTCAGCATCAACCTGTCGTCAAGATGAAGATCACTAACTCAGTGGTGTTTAGAAGTAGTGAGGCAAAGTCAAGATTACAGATTTAGGCCACTCTTCAACATGAACCTCAAGCTCCAAAAATACCCTGCTATGTGACAGAAACCATACTTACATCGGTCTTTGAAGCTCGCCTCAGAAAATGCAGTGGTAGTGGACGGCCCAATTTGAAGTCAAGTTCTTTAAGAATAAGTATTTCCATTTGACGGATCTGACTCTTGGTATAAGCATTGTCTGTGATGTAAACAAAGTCTCCGATAGCTGGTGGATACATTTCTTCATATTTCGAAGCTAGCAGCATGGCAGTCACAGCAACCAACTGGAGCTTTTTGCGGGAAACTGGCTGGCTCTGAAGTGAGGAACAGTTGCAATCTTATCATTTGGTAAAGACGATTTACAATGGAATAAAGCAATTTGCTTGGAGTGTTACCATTAAATACAAAATTTACCATCACAACTTAAGACACAGAATCACAAGGAGGCAGTTATCTGGCCAGCTGTTTGCACACTGACTCCCCAAAACAAGTGCATTACTCACTGCCATTCTCTCTCCTCCTCCATACCCTGACATCTGGATAGAGATTATCCAATGCCTCAATTGAACTTGCCTCCACCACACTTCCAGGCACAGCATTCTAGATGCTAACTCTGCACTTTGGATATGCTTCTTTATCAAGGCTTTGCTTAAAACTGAAATACCTTTTCTTGGTAAACTTTCTACTCTTATATAGTCCCCATCATCCTCAGTTTGCAATTCTCCATGTCTTGTCTGCTTCAATTCTGTACCAGAGGCCTGCTGAAAGGCCTTGTACACTACAACCACAGCTTAAAACCAGCCCTTGTGACCTTGAACTCCAACAAGTTACTCAACACTTTCCTTTTAGAAATCCATGCTAGTTTCCTAATCTACCCACCATTTGATAGTGGGTAATGTATCAGAAGGTTTCCCTACTGATTTGCAATTGCTGGGCTTATCTTTTACAACTTTTATAGTCTTTTAAAAGTTGTAAAATTCTCCAGCCTTAGGAAAGGATTACGTCTAGTGCTCATGCAATCCCCTTTCAATTCTAATATCTCATCAGATCCTAGTACCTTGACAATTTTATGTGGACAGGTCATTTAAAACCCATGAGCCCTAGAGTCAGTCTAGGAAGCATTTTGGAGGGGGTGGCAAGGAGAATGGAGAAGAGAAAAAAAGTAGACAAAGCATTCATTTAGTACCTCAGTCAAGCACACGACCTCCTCCATTTGGGGGAACCAACCACCTGCCTGGTTCCCCCTCATGAGATCATATTAGGCCTCAGGAATTTTACTTCTGTCTGAATTCTCTAGTATACCTCTTAACTCAAACTGTCTTCCTGAAACTGGCCATAAAGCAACAGAGTCTTCATTTCTATCATCCAGCAAACTCTGGATTGACTGGTCATACGTTTCCCATACAACAATACACCTGAACCATTGTCTTTGAAGGTAACCCGTTTAGTTAGCATCTCCTCCAGATGGAGTCCCAGGCATTTAAAGCCCTCCTTGCACCATCTTTTCAGCCATGCTTACAGTTCAGAGTTGTGGAGTGCAGTCCAGAGATTACTGCAATGGATGTGCTGTTAGTTATTTTGCTGAAAGCACTTCCTGTGCATGGTCATCTCCAGCTTTGCTAGCTTCCCAAATGTTTGGGATTCTACTTGACCAACCTACACCATGTGTTGAAAACTTTTTGTCCTAAACTATAGTGACATTAAGGTCACTGCTTAGTAATATTCCTTACATTAGGAGTGTTTCACTTATTCCTATTTAATTCCCTTCTTTCAAAAATTGAAAGCCTAAAAATCAAGCTCACTTCCCTTAACACCCAAAAAAAGTGAAGTCACAAGTCAGTCTGCCTGAAGCTGTATATAAGGCTGAGGTTGAAGCTGACAAACTCAAGGGAAGAACTTTATTACAAGAAAGTCTTCCATTTGCAAACCTATTATGGGAGTGATATTGGAAACATTTCCATACAAAAGTAAGAACATGACTTTATGGGCAGTATGGTGGCTCAGGGGTTGGCACTACTGGCTCAGCACCAGGCACCCAGGTTTGATTCCAGCCTCAGGTGACTGGAGTTTGCACATTCGCGCAGTGTCTGTGGGGGTTTCCTCTGGTTACCTCCCACAACAAGGTGTGCAGGTTAGGTGGAAGGGCCACACTAAAGGTTGTCCATAGTGTAGGTTAGATGCATTAAATCAGGGGTTTAAAAACTGATTAAGAGGGTTGGGAAAATGGGCCAAATTGCCTGTTTCCACACTTAGTGATTTTGATTTGATCACCAATTACTCAAAATATCAATTGCGCCTTCAGAGTTAAGGGGCATGAAGAGACCCACTTTTAGGGAGTTGCTCTCAACTTACCCAGGACATTATAGATTTGTGGCTGACATCATTTTCTTGATTGATGAGTTAAGTTTGCAGTGGAAAATACAACAAGCCTCCACATAATTACAGTTTAGGTTACAGATACTAAAGACTTTTGGCATGGTCACAAAAGTACTTGCCTGCAGGAAACGATCCATGATAGCTAATGTCATGTAGAGAGTTTCTTGCAGCAGGCGGAATTTGGAGTGAACTTGAATTAGCCAGTCAACCAGAATTGCACGCATACGTTCATTTATCTCTTGCCCCTCAAGGTAATGTGGTCTGATTGCTTGCTCCATCTGTTGGAAAACAAAAAGCAGTGTTATCCCAAGCATTTTCATGGCTAAAGGTCACCAATTTTAGCTCAATGCTGAATGCTTGTTGCAGTACATGCAACAAGTTATACTTTCCTGACCAGAGGGAAGGCAATGCTGAAAATATTAAGATTGTGGCCAGTGAATCAAGCAGCATTGAATAGATTTGTCCCTTGGTCAGTGTTCCATATGAATGCAGTTCTAAATAAACTGCAGTGGCTGCACACTGAATCAAATTGTTCAAGGTTGACCTTTCTACAGGCAAATTTAAAGCCACTATCTGAAGAACAAACTCCATTAAAGATTCCAGGAATTCATTCAATACAAGTTGACAGGGGACATCACGCTAAAGGTGGCAGAAGATGATTCTTTGGATTCAGGGATTTTGAGTGGAAGAGGGCAGGAAGATTGAGCATGTTTAAAAAAAAAACCAAGAAATGGATCAGTCAGAAGTTCTGTCCAGTGGGTGGAGGAATCAGAGGAACCTCTGCATTTGTAATGAGGGTAGTCCTGTGGATGTTGTCTATTGGACGGAGAAAGCATTTAAAATGGTCATTTGGTAGCTTGGTTAGCAAATTACATGGGTGATGGGTCTTGACAGCATTGTTTAGAGGCTGGCGAGAGATGGATTAGAGGACAAGTATAAAATGGGCATTTCTCAGATTGGAGAAGTGTCAAAAATTGCCATTCTCCAGGGCTTGGTATGTTGTATAAATCTGAAAAAGCAGTTTGGAAATGGGAGTGGAGGGCAAAAAATCTAAGTTTTCAGATGAAGCCAAGCTAGGGAGAATCAGGAATTGCAAGGATGATAGAAGGACATTGACAAGTCAGCCAAACAGGCAGGCACCAGGCAGATGAATTAATGCAGAGAAAAGAAAAGGGATGCATTTCTGAGAAGAAACAGAATGCTGGCTCTAAATGAGCCAACTTGAGGGGTTTACAGGAGCAGAAGGACATTAGGGTCCATGTGCATAATTCTCATGGAGGTGTCCAGAGAGAATTTTAGTTAATATGGGCTTTCAGGACCCTTGGGTTTAAGAAAGTATAAAACAGCCAAAAAGTAGAGATACCTTTACAAAAACATTGGTCAGACCACATTTGGAATGTGTTCAGTTCTGGAAACTTCATTTAAGGATGCACGGTAAAACCCTGGACAAAATGAATAAAGGAGATTGCTAGAGTGCTACCAGTCATGAGGAATTTTAGATAAGAAAGAATGAAGAATGAACCCTTGGAGAGAAGGTAAAGAGGTCATGTGAAAAAGATGAACAATTTTGACTGGGTAAAGGAGAATATCCTATTTCCAACTAGTTGGTTGGGTGAACAGCAGGGGTCAAATTTCAAGATAGTCATTAAGGAGAACGGAGTTAAAATGAGAGAGATGCAAGACCAGGATATAAATTTTGAAATTTGAATTTAGAGGGTAGAGATATGCAGCTAGTCCTACTCTCCAGCCGGAGCATATAACTTAACAGTTTCACAAGAGGACTTGTTGTACTGAACATTTAAAAAAAAAAAACAACATTTTCCTCCACAGCTGCCAAGTTTCTCCAGCACTCTTCAGATAATCAACATCTGTAGCATTTTACCTCAATTCAGAGCAACTCCTAGATGACAAGTACCTGCAAGTCCTTTCAGAACACTCAGATTTAGGGTCAATATTCTTTTAGATCAAAGAACTGAGAAAGTTAAACCAAGAGCAACTACATTGATCAAGCTGTGGTACTGAAGCTAGTTTCAGAGTTTACTTGCCTCTAGCTGCCGCAGATATTTGTAGATGTCTTTTATATACTGGCTACACATTTGAGGATTATCACTATCTTGTGCATCAATATCTTCCACCTTCAATATGGCTTCAGAGAAAGCTTGACAAAGGTCTTCCTCTTTCATAGAAGAATCTTCTGTCATTGAGACATCCATTGGAGTTGGAGACACAGGGGCCTTTTAACAAAAAAAAAAAAAAGGCCATTGAAAGTAAATTTGAAGTTGAGAATTTTTTTTTTTTTTTAAAAAACATACGAGTGTTGAATGCATACCCGTGGAACAGGCTCCTCAACCACTGGCTTTATATTCTGAACTGCTTGCTTTAACCCACGAGTCACTGGCTTCACTTCTTGAGCCACTGGTTTTGGCAAAGCTTTTCCCTTTGGCTTGGATACCACTGGTTTAGAAACCATATTCGTCATTTGTTTTTTCTGCAGTAGAGCATAAACATAATTAGTGTCTCAACAAAATTGAGAAAGATAATCTTCAGTCTTTAAGAGGAGTGCCTTTACCTGCTCTGCACGAGTCATAACACGATTTGCCAAGTCTCCCAAAGCTGGCCTTCGGACAGCTGCAGTCACCTTTGCTGTTGGCTTGACTGGTTCAATATTTTCCAAGTTTCGATGAGCCTAGATAGGGGGAAGGTAATTTAAATATCAGCTAAAGAAAGAAAAAGCCATGAAGTTAGAATCTGCATCCCTCAGACTAAAAACAAACTCAGCTCAGTCTTAAGTACGACCTTTGCACATTTCCCCCATCACACTAATCTGAATAGGTGTACTGCAATGGGTGGAAAGGAATACTTAGCTGTTTTTAGTTGCACTCTTACTCAGCTGTTGGTTGTATTCACAATATTTCTGTAATTCCCTCCCTCCCCAAACCAGTGCCTCACCTTCTCCCCCAGCAAGAATTCCACTCATCTTGATTTGATCAATTGTCACATGTACTGTGACAGTGAAAAAGCCTTGTTTTGCATACTATCCAGTCAAATCATAACCTTACACCGGGTACTAGACCAGGGCAGAATATAGGGTTACAGCTAGAAGAGAAAGATCAACTAATAAATGAGCTATAAAAAGTTTTCATGTAACATCTGGGGATTTTAAGGGTTAAGGCTTCAATCTCATTTTGAATTGAATTGATTTAGTCAGTTTATCTGGTGGGACCATCAGATACCTCAAGAGGTCAGTGCACCAGAAGCAGCCTGGCAATTCAATTACCCATGTCACCTTAAACTATGCTCTTCAGAGATAGAGAACCATCTACTTCAGCTGCTCTTAATACTTCATCCAGACCCAGAATCAAGGATGAAAAAGCCTACTGGAAGGGAGTACATAGCTGACAGATTGAAAAAGAATACAGACACTTTCACTGTGCATATCCAAGTGCTGGTTAGGGCAATCAAGGGCAAAACCTCAAGAATTCAAGCAGGGGATCTGGCAAAGACATTAATAGGTAGAGATAAAAGGGCAATGACTCAAGGACAAGAATGTATCTTCTACAGCCATTTGGTAGCAGAGCAACCAGGTTTTTTTGCTTTTCCAAAACAAAAACAAACAGAGGGGCTTGGGTCTCAACATGGACAGTACAGTGACTCAGTGCTGAGCACTGCTCAGTCACAGCACCAACCACCATGTTTGATGCCAGCTTCAGGAGACTGGTGTGTGTACATTCTCCCCATCTGTATAGATTTCTTCTCAATGCTCCAGTAACCTCCCACAATCCAAAGGTGTACAGGTTAGGTGAATTGCCCATGCTAAATTAGTGTTCAGAGGGGTATAGGTTTGATGCTTTAGTCAGGGATAAATGTAGAGCAATAGAGTAGGGGAATGAGTCTGGGTGGATTACTCAGGATTGGTGTGGACTTGTTGGGCTGAATGGCCTATTCCACACCATAGGGATTCTATGATTGCAGCCCAAGAACATTTAGTATCAACCAGCCAGAGAAAAAAAACTGCAGGTGATGGAATCCAAAGTAGACAAGCAAGAGGAACACAGCAAGCCAGGCATCAGCAAGAAGGGTTAAAGCAGAAACATTGGCTTCTCCACCTCCTGATGTTGCCTGACTTGCTGTGTTCCTTCAGCCTCCTGCAGATCTACAGGCACAGCATCATACTGCAGTTATGAAAGGGTATGAATACTCAAATGAAGGAAAGGTTCAGCAAACTAATAGGTGAACGTTTGAAAGCAGACATAGCGGTTCTGGTAGACTGCTACCCTCCTATATTAGGGATAGATTGAAGATTTCGTCTCTTACGAGGTGGTATTGTAGTAAGTGAGACTAAGAAGAGGGACATAATTTTAGAACATGTTTTGTGGGGAGTGTGTGTAGGAGGCAAGAACAGCCCAGAAAGATTAAAGACAAGGAGTCAAGGCAGAAGTTAAACGGGAAAAAAACCTTCACTAAAATAAAGGAGAGAACGTTTAGTGTCAATAGGGAAAAGAGGAGTTGTGTTAGACAGTATAACAAGACCCGTTTGATCAAGGATCGGTGGAGATATTTTAATCCAGTATTTAGAAACGGCAACACCAGCAGATCACAGCATAACTGAAGTGGTTGGGAGCGGAGCAGAGAAGTGGGTCAACTCAATTAAGGTTTAGGTAAAGGGTTTGAAAGTGAAATAAAAAAAAAAGGGGAAGAACAGCACGGCAAGTTTGGCTCATGGGTAAACAATTTTTTAAAAAACCTTTCAGGTGTGCAAATGCAAGTCTCGAGAAAACAAGCCAATTAGAACTTTTAAAACAGGTCAACTCACCCAAGATTTTTCTTTGAGCAAATTGGCTACAATGAGAAATTTTCCCCACAAAGAAGGAAATAAAGAGAGACACAAATGGTCGGGAGAAAAATTCAATGTTAAATATTCAGGGTTGGGAAATTGGACCATGTGCTGCTTTCTCCCACAGCGAGAGTGAAATTGCACTGACTGTAACTTACAACATTGCGGCGGGTGAGAGCCATCGTCGTCAAAACTGGAGACCTCTCCGGGCTTCGGCGGGGCTAGGGAAGGATGCTCCGGGGAAGGAAAAGCACTACTCGGTCCCTGAAGCTGCACGGGAACCCCCCTCTGCAGCGAGAGCCTTACTGGCGGCTGGTACCGGGACTAAGCGCTGCACTAGTTCCGGGATTTCTCAAAAGGATACACTTCACTCCCCGCGAATCTTTCAAATATTGTTTCTCCCCCTCTGATTGGCCAAAACTGGGCAGGGCGCTCTCCGCTCATTGGCTACCCGCCTCACTTCTGGAATGCGTTCCTATGGAGATGCCTCGTTTAGAATCAGATCCTTTAAATAATTTGCATAAACGTCACTCAATTTCGCAAAAGGCATTTGTCTGGACGTAGATTCATAGCACGGAAACAGACCCCTTCCGTCCAACCCGTCCATGCCGACCAGATATCCCAAACTAACCTAGTCCCATCTGCCAGCACCCGGCCCATATGTCACCAAACCCTTCCTATTCATATACCCATCCAGATGCCTTTTAAATGTTGCAATTGTGTCAGCCTCTGCAACTTCCTCTGGCAGCTCATTCCATACCACCTTCTGTGTGAAAAAGTTGCCACCGAGGGATCCTTTTATATCTTTCCCTGTCACCAATGCCAGGGAAAAGACCTTGTCTATATATCCTATCCATACCCCTCATGATTTTATAAACCTCTATAAGGTCACCCCTCAGCTTCAGACACTCCAGGGAAAACAGCCCCAGCCTTTTCAGCCTCTCCCTGTAGCTCAAATCCTCCAACCCTGGCAACATCCTTCTAAAACTTTTCTGAACTCTTTCAAGTTTCACAATATTCTTCCGATAGGCACACAATATTCCAACAGTGGCCTAACCAATGTCCGTACAGCCACAACATGACCTCCCAACCTCTATATTCAATACTCTGACCAATAAAAGAAAGCATACCAAACACCTTCTTCACTATCCTATCTACCTGCGACTCTACTTTCAAGGAGCTATGAACCTGCACTCCAAACTCTCTTTGTTCAGCACCACTCCCTAGGACCTTACCATTAAGTGTGTAAGTCCTGTTAAGATTTGCTTTTCCAAAATGCAGCACCTCACATTCTATCTAAATTAAACTCCATCTGCCACTGGCCATTTGCCCATGGGCCATCTCCCATTGGCCCATCTGATCAAGATCCTGTGTACCCTGAGGTAACTTTCTTCGCTATCCACTACACCTCCAATTTTGGTGTCAAACTCCAGTCTTCCAGCACCACACCAGTGACTATTGATGATACAAATATCTCAGCAAGGGGCCCAGCAATCACTTCCCTAGCTTCCCACAGTGTCCTAGAGTACATTTGATCAGGTCCTGTGGATTTATCTTGAAATTTATGCATTTCAAGACACCAGCACCTCCTCCTCTGTAATATGGACATTTTTCAAGATGTTACAATCTATTTCCCCACATTCTATATCTTCCATGTCCTTCTCCACTGTAAACACTGATGCAAAATATGTGTTTAGTATCTCCTTCATCACCTGCGGTTCCACACAAAGGATGCCTTGCTGATATTTGTGGGGCCCTATTTTCTCCCTAGTTACTAATGTATTTCTTTTACTATTACTAATGTAGTTCTTAATGTATTTGTAAAATCTCTTTGGATTCTCCTTAACCCTATTTGCCAAAGATAGCTTATGTCCCCTTTTTGCCCTCCTGATTTCTCTCTTAAGTATACTCCTACTTTAGGGTGTAGGTTTGCTCGCTAAGCTGTAGGTTTGATATCCAGACGTTTCATTACCTGGCTAGGTAACATCATCAACCTCCAAGTGAGGCGAAGCTGTTGTCTCCTGCTTTCTATTTATATCTTTCTCCTGGATGGTGTTCCTGGGGTTTGTGGTGATGTCATTTCCTGTTCGTTTTCTGAAGGGTTGATAGATGGTATCTAGATCTATGTGTTTGTTTATGGCGTTGTGGTTGGAGTGCCAGGCCTCTAGGAATTCTTTGGCATGTCTTTGCTTAGCCTGTCCCAGGATAGATGTGTTGTCCCAGTCGAAATGGTGGGTTTTTTTCATCCGTGTATAGGGCTATGAGGGAGAGAGGGTCGTGTCTTTTTGTGGCTAGCTGGTGTTTGTGTATCCTGGTGGCTAACTTTCTTCCTGTTTGTCCTACGTAGTGTTTGTGGCAGTCCTTGCATGGAATTTTATAGATGACGTTGGTTTTGTCCATGGGCTGTACTGGGTCTTTTAAGTTTGTTAGTTTTTGTTTGAGAGTGTTGGTGGGTTTGTGTGCTACTAGGATTCCGAGGGGTCTTAGTAGTCTGGCTGTCATTTCTGAAACTTCTTTGATATATGGTAAGGTGGTTCGGGTTTCTGACTGTGTTTGGTCTGCTTGTCGTGGTTTGTTCTTGAGGAATCTGTGCACTGTGTTTTTTGAGTATCCATTCTTCTTGAATACATCGTATAGGTGGTTCTCCTCTGTTTTTCGAAGTTCGCCTGGGCTGCAGTGTGTGGTGGCTCGTTGGAATAGTGTTCTGATACAGCTTCGTTTGTGTGTGTTGGGATGGTTGCTGGTGTAGTTGAGTATTTGGTCAGTGTTTGTCAATTTTCTGTATACGCAGGTTTATAATTCTCCCTTGTCCTTTCTTTCTACTGTGACGTCCAGAAATGCGAGTTTGTTGTCAGTTTCTTCCTCGGTGAACTTTATGCCTGTGAGGGTGTTGTTGATGATGTTAAATGTCTCTTCTATCTTGTTTTGTTTTGTGATGACAAAGGTGTCATCTACGTAGCGAACCCAGAATTTTGGTTTGATGAACCCAAAACTCTGGGTTCGCTACGTAGGACAAACAGGTAGAAAGTTAGCCACGAGGATACACGAACACCAGCTAGCCACAAAAAGACACGACCCTCTCTCCCTCGTAGCCCTACACACGGATGAAAAAAACCACCATTTTGACTGGGACAACACATCTATCCTGGGACAGGCTAAGCAAAGCCATGCCAGAGAATTCCTAGAGGCCTGGCACTCCAACCACAACGCCATAAACAAACACATAGATCTAGATGCCATCTAGCAACCCTTCAGAAAACGAACAGGAAATGACATCACCACAAACCCCAGGAACTCCATCCAGGAGAAAGATATAAATAGAAAGCAGGAGACAACAGCTTCGCTTCACTTGGAGGTTGCCACTGATGATGTTACCTAGCCAGGTAATGAAACGTCTGGATATCAAACCTACAGCTCAGTGAGCAAACCTACACCCTAAACCTCAACCTGAGCTACAAACCTTCACATACCTTGCGTATACTCCTACTGCCTTTATACTCTAAGGATTCATTCCATTTAACTCATCTACACCTGACATATGCTTCCTTCTTTTTCTTAACCAAACCCTCAATTTTTCTAGTCATTCAGCATTCCCTACACCTACCAGCCTTTCCTTTCACCCTATCAGGAATACACTGTCTCTGGACTCTCAATAGCGCATTTCTGAAGGCTTCCCATTTTCCAGTCGTCACTTTACCTGTGAACATCTGTCCTCAATCAGCTTTTGAAAGTTCTTGCCTAATACTGTCAATATTAGTCTTCCTCTAATTTAGATTCAGTCTATTTATTTCCATCACTATTTTAAAATTAATAGAATTACGGTCACTGCGCCAAAGTGCTCCCCCGCTGACACCTCAGTCACCTGCCCTGACTTATTTCCCCAGAGTAGGTCAAGTCTTGCACTTTCTCTAGTAGGTACATCCACATACTGAATCAGAAAATTGTCTTGTACACACTTAAATTCCTCTCCATTTAAATCCTTAACACTATGGCAGTCCCAGTCTGTGTTTGGAAAGTTAAAATCCCCGACCATAACCTCCCTATTATTCTTACAGATTACTGAAATCTCCTTCCAAATTTGTTTCTCAATTTCCCTCTGACTATTATGGGGGTCTATAATACAATCCCAATAAGAAGATCATCCCTTTCTTATTTCTCAGTTTCACCCAAATGACTTCCCTGGATGTATTTCCAGGAATATCCTCCCTAAGTACAGCAGTAATGGCATCCCTTATCAAAAACGTTATTTCCACTCCTTTCTTGCCTCCCTTTCTCTCATTCCTGTAGCATTTGTATCCTGGAACATTAAGCTGCCAGTCCTGTCCATCCCTGAGCCATGTTTCTGTAATTGCTATGATATCCCAGTCCCATGCTCCGAACCATGCCCTGAGTTCATCTGATTTCCCTGTTAGGCCTCTTGCATTGAAGTAAATGCAGTTTAGTTTATCAGTCCTACCTTCTTCTCTGCTTTGTCTCTACCTTCCCTGACTGTTTGACTCCCATCTTTTCTCAACTGCACCAGTCTCAGATTGATCTCTTTCGTCACTATCTTCCTGGGTTCCACCTCCCTAACCCACGCCCCCCAGCTTACTAGTTTAAATCCTCCCGAGCAGCTGTAGCAAATCTTCCTGCCAATATATTAGTCCCCTTCCAATTCATGTGCAATGCGTTCTTCTTGTTCAGGTCACTTCTACCCCAGAAGAGATTCCAATTATCCAAAAATGTGAACCCTTCTGAGAAGCACCAGCTTCTCAGCCACGCATTGATCTGCTCTATCCTCCTATTCCTACCCTCACTAGC
The DNA here is from genome assembly GCF_037043375.1 of Chiloscyllium plagiosum. Taxonomy (NCBI): domain Eukaryota; kingdom Metazoa; phylum Chordata; class Chondrichthyes; order Orectolobiformes; family Hemiscylliidae; genus Chiloscyllium; species Chiloscyllium plagiosum. The sequence goes on from NW_028270177.1 coordinate 21,918,455, forward strand.
TCATAGCACCAGGAGTAATGCAGATATTACTACCTTTGAGAACCTCCTTTTTAAATACCTGTCTAACTTTCTATATTCTCCCTTCAGAATCTCATCCTTTTCCCTTCCTATGTCGTTAGTTTCATATGTACAATGACCTCCTGCTAGTCCCTCTCCCCTTTGAGAACATTCTGCACCCTTTCTGAGACACCCTTGATCCTGGCACCAAGGAGGCCACACACCATTCTGATTTTTCGCTGATGGCTGCAGAAACGTCTGTCTGTGCCTCTGACTAGAGTCCCCTAGCACAATTGATTGCTTGGAACCTGACGACATCTCTGGCGACATGTGCAAGAATAAACCTATGAACAGAGTTCATCTCTGGAGTTATTGTTCAAGGTGACCCAGCCTTCTTTCCTACTGCATGTTACAATGTTTGCAGGAGGTCATTTTCAGTAGTATGTAGTAACCATCCCCATCCAATGTTCTGAAGGAAAGAGTCGCATTTATATAATGCCTTTCACAACTTTGGGCTGCTTCAAAGCACTTTACTCCCAAATAGGTAATTCTGAAGCACAGTCACTGTTGCTCTGGATAATGTTGAGCTTCCCGTATCCTACACTCCTCCACTGGAAGTGGGGACAATTCGGTTACACCCCTGATTCAAGTCTTGGAGCCGACGAACAGGTTTTGGGCTGACAGGAGGTGAGTTACTTGTGGCAGAGTTCCCATGCTCTGACCTGTACTGGTACACGCAGGTCTGGGTCTGGCCCAGTTCAGCTTCTGGTTGATGGTAACTCCCAGGTTGTTGAAAGTAGGGATGATTCACTGACAGTAATGCCATTGAATGTCAAGGGGCATTTGATGATCTCTTCTTGGAAATATGTCACTTGTGTGGCATGAACTTTACTTGCCATTTATCAGCCCATGCCTAATCCTTGTTGCATTTGGACATGGGCTGCTTCAGTATCTGTTGAGTTCTGAATAAAATGCTAAACATTGACTGATTATCAGTGAACATTCTCACTGCTGACTTCACAAAGGAGGGAAGGTCATTTATGAAGCAGCTTTACATGGTTGGGCCTTAGATCTTAATCTAAGGAACCAAGGCTTTTGTGCTACAGTGGTTATGTCCCTATTGCTAGACCCAGAGTACAATAACATCTCTGAACAAGTTGATTAGAAAACATTAAACCTGAGGAACTGATGTGTGCTGACTCAGCTGATTGACCTCCAACAATTGCAACCAACTTCTTTGGTACTAGGTATTTCTTTAACCAGTAGAGTATTGCCCTGTTACCTATTGCTCCAGTTTTGTTGGGGCTTGTTAATGCCATAGTCGATCAAATGCTGCCGTGATGTCAAGGGCTGTCACCCTCCTTTCCGCATTTTGAGTTGATGTTTATGTTTGGATCAAGGCTATCATGAGGTTTGGAGCTGAGTGATCAGAGCAGAACCCAAACTGGGTGTCAGTGAGAACTAATTGCTGAGTGTTATGAAGTTGAAGGTGTGTACTGTACCTTTAAGAGTGTGTGAATGCTGTTTTGCACTGACAGCTTACAAACACTTGTCATGTGACTAACAGTCTCAGAGTATACTGGAAAATTGAAAACATGTAAAATCTGTCTGTGAAATGGATACCTGAGCTGGTTGCTGTTTTGGCAACAATTCAAATTCAACCAGTTTAAATTATGCCCCAGGATACTAAACCCAATCAAATTTGACTTCATTGGTCTTGACAACATCGAACCAATGAGACAATCTGATGTTGGGGTATTAAAAAAACTGAGTAAGTCAGAGTAACTGCCATTGGGGAAGATTGACATTCAAAAATACTCTATCAAAAGGTATCTTTTTCACATGAAACGTCTTCACAGAAAAAGAAAGATGATGACCCAGGGAAACCTTCAGCTAAAAGAAGACACGACAGTGAAGACGTTAGCTGCTGTATAGTTTTGAAGTTGAGTTGATGTAATTTTAATAATTTTTTTATTGGAACAGTATATTGTTAGAGAGTTGGAGGCAGATAATAAGCAGCTAACAGAAAGGGGGGATTTCAGTTGTGAATATTTGTTTAATTTTCACTTTTAGAGTTAAGGAATAAATTGATATTATTTTCTTTAAATAGTGGAATTTTGAATTTTGCTGTCACTCATATTTTAACAAATTACAAGGTAAGGTGAGTTTTTCTGGGTGTTCAGTTAATTAGCAGAAGGGTCCACTGCGATGTTGTAACATTGTGTGTTACTTGATAGTGCTGTCAACAACCCTTCCGTCTCTTTGATAATTGAGACTAGACTGATTTGGCAGTAAACTAATAGATTTGATTTATCCTTTTTGTTGATGAGACAACTAATTTTCTACATTGTGTGTAAATAACAGTGTAATATACTGGAATTGCTGAGCTAGGGGAATGGATAGTTCTGGAGCGCCTCCGACTCTGCAGAGCTCCCAGTGATGGCCTTGATTTTTGTGCTCAGGTTCCATGGTTGGAATTAAATTCACCACTTCATGGGTTTGCCATCCAACTATAAACTCATACATTATGCAGTTTTGCAAACATACCCAAAGTCGAAAATCAAAATTGCTGGAAACCTAAAACAAACATTTTTAAAAATGCTGGAAACACTGAGTAGGCCAGGCAGCATTTTTGGAGAGAGAAAAGCAATGAGCAGTGTCCAAATCCAGAATTCCCTCAGAGGGTCATCTACCTGGAGAATTTGCATTATCTCTCTTTTTTCTCAACATGGATAATGTCTGGCCTGTTGAGTGTTTTCAGTATTTTCTACTGATGTTGTGGGTTCCCTCGTATGTCTCTAGCAGTAATGATGAAGAATCAGTTCTCTCTAATTTCGATAGCTTAGTCAGAGTTTCAGTCTTGTGTTGCAGATAGGTAGTGCAGATAAGGTGAGGTAAATCATATGCTACTGTTGTGCCTGCCACACAGTGTGTTTTAACTCTTATATTTAGCAAAAGAACTGAGTCAGCTCTTAATAATAATAAACAATAATACTGATTTATTTGATACAACTAGTACTATCACAACAAAATATATTATAAATAAACAATTTACACTACAAATGCTATCTTATGCTTTAACTTAACTCTGAATGATCATAAGCTATCACCCGAGAATTTGGCTCCACATTTTGATGTCTTCTGGTCTTCTCCCAATGATCTCAGGCATGCTTTCTCTTCTTGGTGGTCAGTCTTGGGTTACCGCTCTCCAGTTACTGCTCAAGTTATCACTCCTGAGGTGGTGTCGCAATGATTCTTATATTCCAAAGTGTTTGCACCTTTTGAGAGAGTCTTGAGTGTCCTCCAATAGATCGATCAAGCTTGATCACCCTGATCGATTGGACCCCACCAGGCATTGGCATATTAATGGCAGGGTGGTCCTTAAGTCACCATTCCTGGAGGTGCTGGGCACATGTAACCTCCTCAAAATAAGGGTGTGAGGCATCCTGTGTCTGGTACACACCTCGATGTTTCTGATCGCCCTGAGGATGACATTCCATTGACTCCATTCAAACCCAAATTCGGGTGTGGATTGTAAGATTTGCAGCTACCAGATTTATAGAGTCATGGAGATGTACAGCATGGAAACAGACCCTTCGATCCAACCCGTCCACGCCAATCAGATACCCCAACCCAATCTAGTCCCACCTGCCAGCACCCGGCCCATATCCCTCCAAACCCTTCCTATTCATATACCCATCCAAATGCCTCTTAAATGTTGCAATTGTACCAACCTCCACCACTTCCTCTGGCAGCTCATCCCATACATGTACCACCCTCTGCATGAAAAAGTTGCACTTTAGGACCCTTTTATATCTTTCCCCTCTCACCCTAAACCTATGTCCTCTAATTCTGGACTCCCCGATCCCAGGGAAAAGACTTTGTCTATTTATCCTATCCATGCCCCTCATAATTTTGTAAACCTCTATAAGGTCACCCCTCAGCCTCTGACACTCCAGGGAAAACAGCCCCAGCCTGTTCAGACTCTCCCTATAGCTCAAATCCTCCAACCCTGGCAACATCCTTGTAAATCATTTCTGAACCCTTTCATGTTTCACAACATCTTTCTGATAGGAAGGAGACAAGAATTGCACGCAATATTCCAACAGTGGCCTAACCAGTGTTCTGTACAGCTGCAACATGACCTCCCAACTCCTGTACTCAATACTCTGACCAATAAAGGAAAGCATACTAAATGCCTTTTTCACTATCCTATCTACCTGCGATTCCACTTTCAAGGAGCTATGAACCTGCACTCCATTGGTAACTGCAATCTATCTGGATTCTGCGGCATGTTTATTAGCCCAGTCACTTTGATCAAGGCTGGATTTCCCAGCGTGCTTTAGTTATTGTCCATCTTTTGTAATTCCATGACAAGTTCATCATTTTACAGCATAGGTTCATTACTTTGAGCAGCCCATCCAGCCACACTACCTTTACTTTTCAATCCTGTATTATCCTTGAGCTATTTTTATTGATTCAACGACCTCTCCCAGCTTGCTTTTAACTGTGACTTTGATCAGAACAATTAATTTGTGCCATTGACCTAATGTCTTGTCTATCTGTTCCAATGAATCCACTTTCAAAGAGTAATGTAGCCTCCTGTTGCCCAACAAAGCTTCCTCAACCATAATCAACTTAAATATACGGGCCATTTATCTAATGGCAGACATTATATGAAAAACATTCACTGCACTCTAAAAGCAATTCACTGTCAGATGGTTTGGGAAAGGCACAGCAAAAACTACCATATTGAATACACGTCATTCCTTTTGAAGAAATGCCATGACAAAGATTGCATAATCCTCATCGTTTTATAGACCTTTCCTTCTCGAGAGGAGAAAAGAGTGTGAGACAAACAAGAGAGACAGATAATCCAATCAGTCTGATCAGCTTTTCATGTCAAAAGACAAGTACAAATTATCTCTTATCTTTTTATATAGTTTTTGACATAAATACAGGTTCACTTGATTATCCCTTTGAGGCTTATTGTTTAAGGAAGTGGGTCTGCTGGCTCAGAGTTCAGACAATGGTGAAACAATTCCTTTGCAGATTAGTTTCTCATCAACTGGCTCTGTTTTAAAACAACTGTGTATGCTCAGGCAACAGCAAAAGATTGTCACCAAATTCCTTTACACTTGCATCTTCACCAGGACAGTCCGAGGGCTAGATACTTCTTCCCAAACAGTCTCAACTCTCCCTCCACCAGCCCCACCTTCTGAATACCTGCCAATTTTCCACATTGTGGTAGATAACAGTGTTGTAAGTATAGTGGAACTACTTAGCTAGGGGTGTGGATAGTTCTGGAGCACCTCCAAATGTGCAGAGTTCCCAATGATGGCCTTGATCTATTCTACTTGGGCCTTTCCCCGTACATTGGTGACTCTATCCGTGCTGTTTCCAGATCTTGCTCTGAACCAAAAATTTCCATTTTACTTCAAATTTCCAATCTTTATGTGGTTGATCTTCAATAAAGCGGTGTACTCTATACTGGAAGAATCAAATAAAGATTGTGCACCTGCCTGGCAGAACAGTGCAACGCTCAAACATGACCCCAAGCTTCCGTCTGCCTATTCTTAATTCTCCATCTTACTTCTCATGCTGACCTCAGCCTCATACAGTGTTCCAACAAAGCTCAATGCAAGCTTGAGAAACAGCATCTCATTGGTCATAAAGCATTTTATAGTCTTGTGGACTATAAAAATTGGTTGGCTGACAGGAAACAAAGAGTAGTGATAAACGGCTCCCTTTTGGAATGGCAGGCGGTGACCAGTGGGATACCATAGGGATCCGTGCTGGGACCGCAGCTTTTTACAATTTATATTAATGATATAGAAGATGATATTAATAGTAACATTAGCAAATTTGCTGATGATACAAAGCGGGGTGGCAGGGTGAAATGTAAGGAGGATGTTGGGAGATTACAGGGTGACCTGGACAGGTTAGGTGAGTGGACAGATGCATGGCAGATGCAGTTTAATGTGGATAAATGTATGGTTATCCATTTTGGTGGCAAGAACAGGAAGGCAGATTACTACTTAAATGGAGTCAAGTTAGGTAAAGGGGCAGTACAAAGAGATCTGGGTGTTCTTGTACACCAGTCAATGAAGGCAAGCATGCAGGTACAGCAGGTAGTGAAGAAAGCTAATAGCATGCTGGCCTTCATAACAAGAGGGATTGAGTATAGAAGCAAAGAGGTTCTTCTGCAGCTATACAGGGCCCTGGTGAGACGGCACCTGGAGTACTGTGTGCAGTTCTGGTCTCCAAATTTGAGGAAAGACATTCTGGCTATTGAGGGAGTGCAATGTAGCTTCACGAGGTCAATTCCTGGAATGGCGGGACTATCTTATGTTGAAAGAATGAAGCGACTGGGCTTGTGTACCCTTGAGTTTAGAAGATAGAGAGGGGATCTGATTGAGACGTATAAGATTATTAAAGGATTGGTCACTCTGTAGGCAGGAAACATGTTTCCGCTGATGGGTGAGTCCCGAACCAGAGGACACAGCTTAAAAATAAGGGGTAGACCATTTAGGACAGAGATGATGAGAAACTTCTTCACCCAGAGAGTGGTGGGTGTGTGGAATGCTCTGCCCCAGAAGGCAGTGGAGGCCCAGTCTCTGGATTCGTTTAAGAAAGAGTTGGATAGAGCTCTCAAGGATAGTGGAGTCAAGGGTTATGGATATAAGGCAGGAACAGGATACTGATTGAGGATGATCAGCCATGATCATAATGAATGGTGGTGCAGGCTCGAAGGGCAGAATGGCCTACTCCTGCACCTATTGTCTATTGTCTATTGTCTATTGACTCAGCATCAAGTTCAATAATTTCATACCTGAACTTCTGCCCCCAATCTCTTTTTGTAGGATTTAGATTTATTGTCTTGTTTTTCTTTGCTTATGCGCAGCAACCATTCAGAATTCTGACAATCACACCTTTTCTGCACATTTCTTTTGTTGCTTTATTTGTCCAATAACCACTTCTTTTGGCCTTGCACCACCAATCCTTCTCTTACTTAACCTCTCCTGTCTTCCAACCCACATAGACCTTCCCTTTTGTTCTTTTTCCAATTCATTTCTCTTCCACTTCTCGAACCCAGATTGCATCTATGGGCAATACTGCAATTCCGTGGAGAGATATAGTCTGCGAGAGCATTGCACCTGACAAAGAGGTAAGAATTACCATGCCTTTTGCATTGCAATTCATTCCAATCAGTAACCAAGTAACTAGACTGTAAGTTTTAATGTAAGAAATCATTAAACTATAAGATCTGGCAATACACAGCAACAAATTTTGCATTGGATGTTTCCAATGACCACAAAATAGCCTGGACTCTATGCAGTGTGATGTTGTCTGACAATTAATTAATCTTTAGTCCAAAGATGTGCAAGACAGGTGAATTGGCCATGCTAAATTGCCCATAGTGCTAGGTGCATTAGTCAGAGGGAAATGGGTCTGGGTGGGTTACTGTTCGGAGGGCCGGTGTGGACTGGTTGGGCCGAAGAGCCTGTTTCCACAATTTAGGGAATCTAATCTAAAAAAAAACCTGTGATGGACCGACCAAAGAAATGCGTAGAGTTATGAGAATTGTTGTCCTGTTTCCCAGATCTTACAAAATGTAGTGTTTGCTGCCATGAGATCACTGGTGTTATTGCAGATGTGCAGATTGGCCAAAGGAATAATTTTGTATTGAGAACATAGAAGTATAACAGCTTTTATAGTGTAAGTGTTAGCCAGTCCTGATGAAAGGTCATCGACCTGAAACATTAACACTTTCTCTTTCCACAGACTCTGCCTAACCTGCTGGCAATTTCCAGGGTTTTGCAGTTGTTTATGTATACAATCACACTTACACAGGTATAGCATTAGAAGTCCTGGACTAGATTTCTCCTGCTGCTCAGTGTCCAGGGGCACGGGAAGAAGCTACGCAGGTCAATGAGTACAAAATGATTTTGCCAGTCTGTGAAAACAGGTGAAACAAACCAGCTGCCAATAACTGCTTTTCTACAACTTTGCACTTGCTGCCTCTACGAGCAGTGTTGCTGCTGGCCAGACCCTACAACAGTGCCACCTGATTCATATTGGCTGTTAGGCAACAAAGTCAAAGGCAACATTGAAGACACAGACTGACCAGATAACAGGTGGTGTGAAGAGAATCTTAAGGACTCAGTATTGTTTTTGAGTTAATTGTGCAACGTGTCAAGATAACTGTGGTGAATCAGTCCTTGAAGAAAACACGGGTTGGAATTCAGATTACAACAATAATTGGTTAACTTATATTCCCTGCTAGTATACAGCCTCCTGCTGAAATGTTGGATTGAGGAATTGACTCAGTTGGTGCTAATACAAAATAGAAGCAGGGACTGTTAAATAACACTGTGTTTCGTGCAATTACTGATGGTATTATTTTGCAGTTATCAAATATTGTTTTTCAGTAAATTTCACAGTTTTTTCAGTCTCACAAAATATGCTCTGGCTCAGCTGGGAAGACTATTAGCAACTGAGTTGCATTGACCAGGAAATTTCCGAATTCGATTCCACACCATGCTGAAGTGGCTGACTGTTCAACTGGCATTCATGCGGCACCTTTGAAATAGTGAAATATCCCGAAGAACTTGGGCACATGAATGGGGCAACACATTGCCTTTACCTCATAGAACTAATTTATTGATTGAAAATTGGGTTCTAATCAGTCTGTCAGTTGGTGCCTGTGGCATTGTCACAGGAATTTTTCTTTTTTTGTGCTAATTCAGTACAGCTCTGCCTTGGAACAACTGAGAGATTGATTTTGTAGCACGACCATACGTGGAAAACAAACAATGCAGCGAGAGCTCCTTAAGAGTGAGCAATCCCAAGGACAGAACAATGCATCTCACGTTTGCATCATGCAATTAAGCGAGATTGGAACATTTAAAATCAAATGGAGAAACGTAATTTTTATCAATCAGTTCATTATTTTTCAGAAATTCCGCAGGAGAAGTTCACCTTTGAAAATTAAGTGCAGTGTTTGCATTAAGCAAAAAGCCCTGTCAGGGCTGAAATAATTTAACCTGCAAAATTAATGCATTTCTCTGAAAGTATAGCCTGTAATAGGTTGCTATCATATGTCGGGAACTCAGCCAAAAGTGCTGAATAGATGATCTATCTTGGCCTCCTACTGAGGTCCCCTGCATCGCAGATACCATTGGTAAGCCAATTTAATTCACTTCACAGGATATCAAGTAACAGCTGCAGTACTAGATGCAGAAATAGTTATGAACTCTGACAACATCCTGGCAGTAGTACTGAAGACTCGTGCTTCAGAACTTGCTGTGCTGTGAATCAAGCTGTTCCATTATAGCTACAACAGTGGCAACATGCTGACAATGTGGAAAATTGCCCTACATGCATCTGAGCAGGACAAATCCAAATTCTACTCCACCAATCTACTGTGGATAATCAGCAAAATTGGGAGGGGGGTGGGGGGGTGACATCAACAATGCTATGAAGCAGCCCTTACAAAATAACCTGATGTTGTTTGACTTTTCCAAGGCCACTCAGCTTCTGACCTCATTATCACAGAAAGCTGTTGGGGCCACTTTGTTCAATATAATTAGCTGGGCATGGCCCTTGCAGCCAAAGGGATCTAGGGGAATGGAAAGAAAACAGAAGTGGAGTACTGAAATTGTAGGATCAGCCATGAATGGTGGTGCAAGCCTGAAGGGCCAAATGGTCTACTCCTGCACCTATTTTCTACGTTTCTCTTTATAGCATTGGTTCAAGAGGTGCAGAGTGCTTGCTCTTGACGTCAAGGTAGCATTTGAAGGAATGTGTCTTCAAGGAACATCAGCAAAATTGAAATGAATGAGAATCAGGGGAAAATTCTCTACCAGTCAGTGTCACACATGGCATAAAGAAAGATTGTTGTGGCTGCTGGAGACATATCTTCTCAGGATCAGGACATCACTACAGGAATTCCATTGAAATGGGTTCTTTTGCTGATGAGCTTGGTGTTCAGTATTATTCATGACTCTTAAGATATTGATGTAGTACGTATTTCTATGCAGAAAGGCCTGGGGAAAAAAAAATCAGTGCTAAGCAAATCTGGTGAATAAAATTTACACTTCACAATGACCTTCTCCATTGAGGGAATCTAACCATCTCTCTTTGGTAATGGAATTACCATTGCTGAATCCACAAATATCAACATCACAGAATCACAGTAGAAGAGCTTTCAGCCCATTGGGTCTGTAGTGCCAAAAATACACTATTACCTAGTCCCACCTTCCTCCACTAAGCCCATAGACTTGAATGTTACAACACTTCAAGTGCTAATCCAAGTACTTATAGAGTCATAAAGATGTACAGCACAGAAACAGATCCTTCAGTCCAACTCATCCATGCTGACCAGATATCCCAACCCAATCTAGTGCCACCTGCCAGCACCCGGCCCATATCCCTCCAATACCTTCCCAATTCATATACCCATCCAGATGCCTTTTAAATGTTGCAATTGTACCAGTTTCCACCACTTCCTCTAGCAGCTCATTCCATACAAGTACCACCCTCTGCATGAAAAAGTTGCCCCTTAGATCTCTTATATCTTTTTCCTCTCCCTCTAGTTCTAGACTCCCACACCCCAGGTAAGATACCTTATCTATTTATCCTATCCATGCCCCTCATGATTTTATGAACCTCTGTAAGGTTATGCCTCAGCCTCTGACGCTCCAGGGAAAACAGCCCTAGCCTATTCAACATCTCCCTATAGCTCAAATCCTCCAACCCTGGCAACATCCTTGTAAATCTTTTCTGAACCCTTTCAAGTTTCACAACATCCTTATGGTAGGAAGGAGACCAGAATTGCACACAATATTCCAAATGTGGCCTAACCAATGTCCTGTACAGCCACAACATGACCTCCCAACTCCTGTACTCAATACTCTGACCAATAAAGGAAAGCATATCAAATGCCTCCTTCACTATCCTATCTACCTGCGACTCCACTTTCAAGGAGTTATGAACCTCCACTCCAAGGTCTCTTTGTACAGCAACACTCCCTAGGACCTTACCATTAAGTGTATAAGTCCAGCTAAGATTTGCTTTCCCAACATGCAGCACCTCACATTTAGCTAAATTAAACTCCATCTGCCATTTCTCAGCTCATTGGCTCATCTGATCAAGATCGCATTGTAATCTGAGCTGTTATGGGGAAAAAACACCAGTCTCCGAGTCAGAATTGAGGTTCAATGACAGAGTTTGTTGCACAAGGAAATACCGGAGCTCTGGGGAGAGAAAAACACCAACAGCACTTTTATACATCTTGTGATATAATAGGTCAGTGATGAGATTATTGTCTTTGTAACATGGTTTGTTTATGGCAATCATTGCAGAATCATTGATAACTTCGATGCAGTCTTTGTCAGTTCCAGTGCAGCCTTTGTTAGTTTCCGCGTGGTCATTGTCAGGGTCAGTGTAGATATTGTCACTTTCAATGTCTGCTCGGAAATCCATTGCTATAGTAATGGGTGCTAATTGTTCTTCCTGAGAAGAACGATTACTGCAGCCCTGGCTGTTTGCATTTCGTATTGAGTCTGCATCAAGCTGTTAGCATTTTTATAAGAGGTGTTGGCTGGACCCAGACACTTCGGCGGGCCATGTTCATTACACATGTATATTGTCTCCTCACCCGCCTTAAACTAATCAGCTGGGTTGTGAGTGCATTGTGCTGGCATTCTGGTGGCCCCAGGCAGTGTCTGTATCTGTTCTGCTGTTTCTCTCCATATTGTGATCCAGTGGTTATCTTGTGTGTCAAGTTGGCCAACTGATGGCTCAGCAGCCATCTTGTGTGTCCATGTGCCTAGTGTCACTGTGCCCCATGCCATCTCCGTCTTCACTCTCCCGTTTGTGGTCAAGGAGGTGAATTCAGAGATCTCCTGCAGACCACCCAATTTAAATGTACAGGTAGGTCATCCTTAGGAGCTCCCCCTCCCAAGGGGTATCATGGAATGCCAAATTCGCTGGGGGCTCTTCCGTGGTGACCCCTCGCGACCTGTATTCAGTAGATGCCTCTGGAGCGCTGTGTAAAGGGTGGATAGGGAAATACAAGTGGGGACTCCAGGGTAGATGTGTGCAGCTGGGCAGGTCCATTGGCCCATGGGGCCAGGCCCCCCAGCCTAGGGAAGGAAAGACCCATTTAAACCTGGTAATTACCACTCCGTTTCAAAGCACAGGGATGAGGATGCGTTTATGCCCTGGTTCCCAAAAACAACTCATGCGTCCAGACTCAGTACACTTATCAGCACTGTACAGTCACTATGGGACAGTTTATCTGCAACTGCAGTGAGCGGGCATGCTTGAATGTAACTGCCGGCAGACAGTTCATATGTGGTCAGTGCAATAGCACCCATGTCAGCTCTGCCACATAGACATATCCATTCGATACTTACCTGCGAGGGGGATCGGGGGTGACATGGATGGACCAACGAACAGAAGGACAGGATAATGTCTGTTTCCGAACGGTGACGGGATTTGTTTGCCTACTTAAAGGGACTTATGCGACAGATACCCCAGACCTCCCAAACCTGTTGGCAGTAGGGACAATTGCGCCCCTCTCTGTACCATGTCCCAGCGGGGGACATTTTTGGAGAAGGATAGTGGCCTGCTCCATCAGTCAGGAGTTCTGTGCTGTGTGGCAGGTCCCCACCACTTTGGGGTCATCACTGGGATAAGGTTTCTTGGGATCTCTATCTTTGGGGAAGGTGCAGCAGGAGTCATCAACGCTAAAAACTGAAATGACCGTGGATGTGGCCTGACTATCCTAGGCAACAGTACCTTGAAAGCTCTGGAAGCAACTAACACAGAGCTGGCTGAACTCAGACTCTACACACAGCAGACACGGTGCATGCAGCGGATTCTCAATTAGCACAGCAAGGGGGAGTTTGTATAATTATTGGTGACAATTGTATTACCCATGTTATTGATGCCTCTTATAATATTACAGAAGCCATCAAGAATATCCAAGAGCAGCTAGACAGTTTTCGAGAGGGAACCACAATTACAGCTGGCTAAATTGGTTGCCAGGTAAATCTTGGGGATCCTATTTGGCACATGGGATCGTTCTCCTCATTGCAATCATGCTGGTATTCTGTGTGGGCTGTGGGTATTTAAAGCTCTGCTGTGAGGCGCTCCTGACAAGAACTGTACCAGCTGCGAGGGTCACCACGGGAGAGCCCCCAGCGAATTTGGCATTCCATGATACCCCTTGGGAGGGGTAGCTCCTAGAGATGACCTACCTGTACATTTAAATTGGGTGGTCTGCGGGAGATCTCTGAATTCACCTCCTTGACCACAAACGGGAGAGTGAAGAGGGAGATGGCACGGGGCACGGTAACACTAGGCCATGAATACACAAGATGGCTGCAGGACCACAATATGGAGAGAAACAGCAGCGCAGATAAAGACACTGTCTGGGACCACCAGAATGCCAGCACAATGCACTCACAACCCAGCTGATTAGTTTAAGGCGGGTGGGGGAGAGAATACACATGACTCACGAACACTGCCTGCTGAAGTGGCTGGATCCAGACAAAACCTCTTATAGAAATGCTAACAACTTGATACAGACTCAATTCAAAATGCTGCATCTCTTCCACTTCCCGCTCCTCCGCACTTGAGCCCCGCCCCTCAAACCGCCACCAGGACAGAACCCACTGGTCCTCACCTACCACCCCACCAATCTCCATGTATAGCACATCATCCGCCGTCATTTCCGCCACCTCCAAATGGACCCCACCACCAAGGATATATTTCCCTCCCCTCCCCTATCAGCATTCCATAAAGACCACTCCCTCTGTGACTCCCTCGTCAGATCCACACCCCCCACCAACCCAACCTCCACTCCCGGCACCTTCCCCTGCATCCGCAGGAGGTGCAAGACTTGCGCCCACACCTCCCCCCTCACCTCCCTCCAAGGCCCCAAAGGAAACTTCCATATCCGCCACAGATTCACCTGCACCTCCACACACATCATCTATTGCATCCTCTGCACCCGATGTGGCCTCCTCTATACTGGGGAGACAGGCCGCCTACTTGCGGAGCGTTTCAGAGAACACCTCTGGGACACCCGGACCAACCAACCCAACCACCCTGTGGCTCAACATTTCAACGCCCCCTCCCACTCCACCAAGGATATGCAGGTCTTTGGACTCCTCCATTGCCAGACCACAACAACACGACGGTTGGAGGAAGAGCGCCTCATCTTCCGCCTAGGAACCCTCCAACCACAAGGGATGAACTCAGATTTCACCAGTTTCCTCATTTCCCCTCCCCCCACCTTGTCTCAGTCAAATCCATCGAATTCAGCACCGCCTTCCTAACCTGCAATCTTCTTCCTGACCTCTCCGCCCCCACCCCAGTCTGACCTATCATCCTCACCTTGACCTCTTTCCACCTATCACATTTCCGACGCCCCTCCCCCAAGTCCCTCCTCCCTACCTTTTATCTTAGCCTGCTGGACAAACTTTCCTCATTCCTGAAGAAGGGCTTATGCCCGAAACGTCGATTCTCCTGTTCCCTGGATGCTGCCTGACCTGCTGCGCTTTTCCAGCAACACATTTTCAGCTCTGATCTCCAGCATCTGCAGACCTCACTTTCTCCTCAAAATGCTAACAGCCAGGGCTGCAGTAATCGTCCTTTTCGGGAAGAGCAATTAGCACCCATTACTACAGCAATGGATTTCCATACAGGCACTGAAACTGACCATGTCTACACTCTTTAGCAGAGTGCCCCTGCCAGCCACACTTGTAGCAGGATCGTTTTATTCTATTCTCGCCTCCATTCCGGTCGGCTGCTTTGTCAGGTCTTGCCTTTGTTGCGGGAGCTTCTACATCCTGCACTCCACTAGCCCACTCGACTAGGTCATCATCATCCTGGGACATTATTAATCCCATTTTCAGGATGGCTTGGTGGGCGCTAGAGAGCCCATCTTTAAAAGCTTGGATGACTATCCAGTCCACCCAATCTGGGTTTGCATGCTCTGAGCAGTCTTGATAGATCCTAAATAATTGTTCCCCATATTCAGAGGCTCCTTCCCCTTTCAGTTGCTTAGTGTTTGTGGGAGCATTTCCTAGCACCTTCTGGATTTCTTCTTTAAAGTTAGTGGAGGGGGCCTGCTGGGCATCTATCTCAGCTGTGAGGGTGATAGCATGTGTCCAATGTCCTCCCCTAAAGTCTCGGGCTGCTGTGGCATCGGGTTCGGCAGCACTTGTCTTCTGGACAAGCTGCCTGGACCAGCTGGTGTATATCCCTCAGGTGTAGTTGGTGCCCTCCCCATACACTATCCAGCTCTCCCCAGAACCTGGTGTTTGTGCTCCAGGGCTGTAATTTACCCAGGGAGGCCATAATCTCCTGCCTCTCTCATGGGGTTTAGGGTTTATAATTCGCTTTAAGTTGCGACTTTGTGCCTCCTCTGGTAACGGGCGCTAAGTTACTCCTGCATGGATTGTCCAACAGAGGGAGCAGTTGGCTCCTGCTGGACAGTTTCGTAGGAGGGGAGACAGTCAAGTTCTCTCTCCTCTCGCATTTTTTCTAAGGTGAATTCTAAATTTTTTATTCTGCCCTCCAGTTTTCTAACTTGTCCTTTCTCCACCTATTCATGGAGATACTCACTTGTTCCATTAGGCCTACTAATTAGTGTACTAATATTACCCCTATCTTTTTAGTTTTATTGCATTTCTGCTTGTCTGAGATGGGTCCCAACCACTCTTCTTCATTTGTTCTGTCAGCCTTTGTCTGTCTGCTTTCTACTTCTCAATAAGGAAACCTGCAGTATCTCCCTTGAAATGTTGATCTGCCATTTAGCAGATTGTGTACCCCTGGAGACTACCAACAGTAAAGTGTTCCTAATCCTGTGGGACTTCTTTACCCCCGGCCACTAAAACTGTCCCAGCACTGTCCATACAGCTGTAGCAGCCTCTCAGCAAGGTGTACTCTCTACTGGTGGGACTTCTCTACCCTCCCGGTCACTACTAATAGTCGGTACCTACCGGTCGCCTGGGACTGCTGGTTCAATAGAGTGTGCTCTCTATCGGTGGGACTCTATACCCTCCCGACCACCTCTACTGACCCAATGCCTCCCAATAGGCCCAGAAACCTACCTCGAGCCTGGTGAGCTCTCTACCAGTAGGACTCTTTACCCTCCCAGCCACTGCCACTATTCAAGCTCTGTCGTTCTACTAAGAACTGACAGGGTATCACGGTTACTCAGTGTTCATGCTCCCCACCTTGGTTATGTGTGCTCCACTAAGGTTTAGCTCTTGGTCAGAGTGATCAGCAACTCTTCTTCACCACATTCGAAATTACAGGTACAGACAGCACCGAACTTTTAACTGAAACTCTAGCTGGACTCTGCGTTGTTCACGCCGACAGAGTCCAATGTTACCTGACTTTGCCACTTGTGCTTCACAGCTCCTAGTGCCCTTGGCGCCTCAATTCCCACTTCAAATCCCAACCTTTGTCAGTGTGTGTTGGGGGAGTGGGTGGTTGGGGTGGGGTGGGGGAGGGTTGGCTACCCCCTCTTAACAACTGGTTTAGGGCAGGGCTTTTGAGATGGGAACTACCTTATCCTCCGGCTGTTTCAGCCACAAGTGGCTGATCCTTACAGCAGTTAATACAGTTAAACACTTATTCTCCACAGACATGCACTTAAAATTTTTTAACTCAGTACTGTATTCTATTAAGGGGACCAGCTGCTTTCTATCCAGCCTGTCCTTGCCCCTTAATTTTAGACACCTCAACCAGGTTGCCCCATCAACCTTTTCTGCTTCAAAGAAAACAACCTGAGCTGATCCAGCCTCTGTTTGTAGCCAAGATGCTCCATCCAAGGCAACATACTGATGAATCTCCTCTGCTTCCGCTCCAGTGCAATCACATCCTTCCTTTAATTTGGTGACCAGAATGCACAGTACTCCAACTGTGGCCTTACCAAAGTTCTGTAAAGCTCCAACATAACCTCTCTGCTTTTATAATTTATGCCTTGACTCAAAGACAAATGTCCCATATGCCTTCTCAACTCCCCCATTAGCCTGCCTGCTGCCTTCAAGAATCTGTGGATGAGCTCCCCGAGATTCTTCTGAGCTTCTTAGCATCCTGACTTAAATTGAGTACTCCCTTGTCTTGTTACCTCCTGGGGATTATGTTTGACCAGAAATAGAACTAGACCAGTTGTGTAAATGTGTGGCTACAAGAGGTCAAAGGCTGGGAGTTCTGTGGCGAATAACGATCCAAATCTTGTCCACCATCTACAAAGCATAAGTCAGGAGTGCAGTGAAACACACTCTACCTGCCTGGATGAGTGCAACTCAAGATGCTTGGCACAATACAGAATAAAAACAACCCATTTGTTTGGCATCCCAGTAGTTTGTGCCATGTGTAAAATTCACTACAACTACCAGCCCAGCTTCCTTCGACAGCACATCTACATGGAATAAGCAGCTGATCATGAAGCCTTTTTGGAGCTGGTTGTCAAGAGCATCAAGGTAGCTCAGAAATTGCAAGCTAATTCTCTCCGTGCTCAAAGTAGTTGCCTTTTACAGCCAGAATGAGTGGTAATCCAGAATTTGAATATCTAACTTGGAAACCAGTCTTGGAATATTTCCCATTGTACCAAAATGGGTTTGGCTTCAAACAAGCAACAATGATTGCTGAAATGATGCATCTCCAACTGATGATCCCTTTGTTTAATAAGGTATGATGCTCTTCTCTGTTGTGGCCATTCACTCTCAGACGTCAAATCGAGATTCAGCATTGAGCTACACTCAGCAAACCACTTGTGAACTTCCTGTTATAGGCCTAAATCCAATAGCTATTGCCAAGTAACATTTACATTTATATAACATTGGTTCACAACATTAAGACATCACTTCGTACTTTATGGCCAAACTTGAAAGGGACATGTAGGAATTAAGTTTAGATGATCCCTTTCAAGGCATCTCAACATCCAGTCAAGTACATTTGAGTCACTGTTTTCTAACAGGAAAACATGACAACCAATTTATACATTATAGAATTCCCAAACCAGCAGGGGCTTAAATTCAATAACCTCGATTATTGTGTAATGGTGTTGGATACATAGTTCTGCAATTCAGGACATCTAACACCATAAGGTAGCACTGCAGAGTTAATTTTGCATTTATTACTCAGCCTGACCCAGTGGTAGTGAGATATTAAAGGGTTAATTTACTCTGCTGATTTGCGGGAAATTGGATGTCCTGGGAATAGGGTGGTATGCCTCTGTCTTAGGGTGGGATGTCGCTCTGTCTTACAGGTAGAATGTAAGGAATTTACATTCCCATCTCTTGCCATTCACATGGCCATTTCCTAGTTATTCAGAGTGAATTTACATCATCATCATCTCCTATTCAGAATCAATAAGAACATCGCAATTAAAATTCTGACCACATCCTAGAGTTAAAAAGAAAGATTTACAACAAATCCCGCCATTAAGGGATGATTTACATTACATTGTTTCTGGAGATGATCAGGTCACTGCATTGTGTCTTATGTGACTATGAGGGAGTGGCTGGGAGTTGTCTTGTGGGCGTTACTGACTGTGATGTGAGATTTTGTATAAAATAACTGGTTCCTTTGTTCAGAGAGCTTTTCTTTACACGCTTTGCAGGCATTGCAAAGAGTGTTAAGTGATCCTCCAAAGTTTGTTCTTGCTTAATAAAATATTGGGTGTTCACAGAAGTTGGCGTCAAGTGTTGCACCAAGTGTTTAAGAATCTTAAGAAAAAAGAACCCAACATTTGGTGGCAGTGGTGGGATTCCAACATACATGGATGGACTGAATAAGTGATTGTCTGAGTGTCGGTTGTGTGAGACGGATGGGCCCACAAGGTAAGATTTACCTTCATCTTTCTCCTTAACCTACCACTCAGTCAACCCCTTGTGCCCTAGGTCTCTGTGGTGATGGAATCTCTGAGGTAACTTATGCACTTGCATGCTGAATTTGCTTTCAGAATCATATGTTACTGGAAAGGGAGGTTGAAGTCCCCCTGGGAAAAGGAGATTAGAGTCCCCCTGAAAAAAAGAGGTTGGAGCCCTCTAGTAGTGAGGTTTGAGACTCTGGAGCTTATTGCATAAGATAAAAAAACTCCTGTGTCTGTCTAAGCCACCCTTCCTTAGATTGGTTGTTAGGAGGGGATATCCCCACACGAAGATCAGACCCCTGAAGGGGTTGTGGAGACTGAAGACACTGGACTAGTATATAGAGATAAGTTCGGAAGTTGAGACTTCAAAAATGGGACAAGTATTCCTATGACAGGTTGTTAATGCAAGTCTTTTATTCGCATATGTCTAAACTAAACTCTTGATAAGCTTTGTTATTGCAGCTTAAACAATAAACTATTGATTTCTGACAGTAGACACATGGAAAAGGTTGATGATTATGACATAAGGGGCCACACCAGACCCAGATCTCTTACTGAAATATTAAGTGACGCCTCTTTGCTGGATTACGTTTTAGTTGTCTGTGTTCACATTTGAAGATGCTTATAACACCAGTCAAAACTTGCAAAGTTTAAAACTGTTGAAAAATGTAAGGGAAAGCCAGTATTTTTTAAACCCCAAGAAGAATGATGACCTGATACAATAGCATTTTCTTTATTCAGGGAATAAGGAGTGAATTGACAGAATATTTGTAATTACAGGGAACTGCTTCTTTTGCAGTGAGTGTGGAGGTGAAACCCAAAATCCTTCTAAGAATCTGTTTTGCCTTATTTGAATTGAAATCTCAATTCAATGTGTTTTTTTATTAGATTAGATTCCCTACAGTGTGGAAACAGACCCTTTGGCCCAACAAGTCCACACAGACCCTCCAAAGAGTAACCCACCCAGACCCATTTCCCTCTGACTAATGCACCTAACACAATGGGCAATTTATTGTGGCCAATACACCTGACCTGCACATCTTTGGACTGTGGGAGGAAACTGGAGCACCTGGAGGAAACCCACACAGACATGGGGAGAATGTGCAAACTCCACACAGACAGTTGCCCGAGGCTGAAATCAAACCCGGGGTCCCTGGTGCTGCAAGGCAGCAGTGCTAACCACTGAGCCACCGTGCCGCTATGGCTGTGGGCTATGTAATAGGGCAGATTTTGTTTTTGCATTAATATTAAACAACATTAAGTCCTTTTTAAAAACAACCAAACATGTAACCTTGAAACAAATTGATTGAGGACCTGGAGGCCCTGATTTGTTTGAAATTCTACAATGCCTGTTTCAAAAAAACAATTGTGTCAGTGGTCATGCTTCAGCCAGATGAGGGTATTGTATTAAAACATCTGCTGTCTTTTTTTATGTGGAATGGACACAAAAAGTGCATTTTAATTTGGATGTCTTGTGAAGATTTTAGAGAATATTAGACAGTGACCTGTTTAAGTTCTGTCAATTCTCGTTAAGACTTCATTGACCCCCTTCATATTGCAAATTCAAAGAATGCTGATCTTTACCAAAATCGTACAGTTCCTGGTCTAACCACTATAATTCTGACTGTTTTATTTGGTAAGTTAAATTTACAATGTCAGTTTGTCAGCAGCCACACATTCGAATTAAAAACACTGATGATGAAACTTTAAAAAAAAATTAGGACAACCGATTGTTGTTTATAAACGACTGAATTGTTTAGGCTGTACAATTTAGAAGTTTATAGATTGTATAAAACTTGATAATGTCATAAATAGTGAACAGAGTAACAGACTTCAAGGTGACTGAGAATGTTGAAACAGGCAATTTAGTGTAAGTGAGGTCTGCAGATGCTGGAGATCAGAGTCAAGAGGGCGGTGCTGGAAAATCACAGCAGGTCAGGCAGCATCCGAGGAGCAGGTTAATCAGCGTTTCGGGCCAGAGTCCTTCACTTTTCTCGCAACACACTCTCGACAATTTAGCGTAGTTAAATGTGAGACTGTCTTCATACTGATATCCACTTTGGCAAGGAAGGAA
The DNA here is from genome assembly GCF_037043375.1 of Chiloscyllium plagiosum. Taxonomy (NCBI): domain Eukaryota; kingdom Metazoa; phylum Chordata; class Chondrichthyes; order Orectolobiformes; family Hemiscylliidae; genus Chiloscyllium; species Chiloscyllium plagiosum. The sequence continues at coordinate 21,939,430 of NW_028270177.1, forward strand.
TGAGAGAGGAAATGCAGAGATACTTTCAGCAGCTAACATCGTCTCTAGGGTTTCGCCAATCACAGGTAAAGCATGCCTTCAGACCACCGCCCACCACTCCACAACCTGATCCAATGGATTCAATCAGCTCCCCAGTCATGAGCACGAAAAGTGAAGCAGCTAACAATAGTGAAGAGGAGGTCTGTACGCTTTTTGTCAGTGGCCTTCCTATATTAAACCACGGGAGCTTTACCTTCTCCTTTGATCATTTAAGGCATATGAAGGTTCACTGATCAAGCGAACATCAAAACAGCCAGTTGGCTTTGTTACATTTGACAGCAGAGTGGGAGCAGCAGCAGCAAAGAATGCTGTGTTCACTTAGCCTGCTTTAGCTGCTGCACTGCACGCTCAGATGCACTGGTATCCTCCATCTGAAGCATCTCCGCAAGGATGGAAGTCTCATCAGTTTTGTTAAGTATTTAACTGGCCCCACCCAAGAATTCAGATTTCTCCATGGAGTGGTGTACAAGGACAGACCGGATTTTGTTGTCAGGTTGGAGTTCACCGAAGGAAATTTTGGGAAACAGGCTTAATTCCACTCAAATTGGAGGGGGTGGAGTGGTCTCTAAGATCTGTGGATTTAACAACTTTACAGATGAACACTCTTTTTTCCCCACGTGGGAGGATCCTGGGGATCCTATCTACTACATGGACTAATAATTCTTATAATAATTGTATGTTGTTTATCAATGACTTGGTTAAATACTGGCTGTCAGATTCTTATGAATAAGCTAATAGTGCCTTTTAGGTGGTTATCATGGAATGATAAAAGGAGGGGATGAGATATTAAAGGGTTAATTTGCTCTGATCTGCGGGAAATGGGATGTCCTGGGGATAAGGTGGTATGTCTCTGCTTTAGGGTATTATGTCTACCTTACAGGTAGAATGTAAGGAATTTACATTCCCATCTCTTGCCATTCAGAGTGAATTTATATTGTCATCATCCCCTATTCAGAATCAATAAAAACAGTGCAATTAAAGTTCTGACCACATCCTGTAGTTTAAAAAAAGATTTACAACAGATCTGGCCATTAAGGGATGATTTACTTTACATTGTTTCTGGAGATGATCAGGTCACTGCATGGTGTCTTGAGTGGCATGTGACTGTGAGGGAGTGGCTGGGGATTGTCTGGTGAGATTTTGTATAAAGGAAAGACTGGTTCCTTTGTTCAGACAGCTTCTCTTGACATGCTTCGCAAGCATTGTGAAGGGTGTTAAGTGATCCTCCAAAGCTTGTACTTGCTTAATAAAATTTTGGCTGTTCACAGAAACTGGCATGGTGCAGTTGTATCAAGTGTGTAAGAATCTCAAAAAAAGAACCTAACAGTAGCACTTTCACCTCAGAGTCAGAAGGTTCAGAGTTTACACGAGACTTCATAGGCTGAGTTCCAAGAATTTGAACATATAATCTAGACTGACATTTCAGTGCAACATAAACAAGTACTGAGTTGTTAAAGGTATTGTCTTTTGAGTGAGATATTAAAGTGAGATTCAGTTTCCTCTCCTCTGTGGCCACAAAAGATCAAATAGTACTATTCAAAGAAGAGCAGGGTAACTCCCCTGATATCCTGATCAATAGTTATCCCTTAATCAACAGTAAAAACAGATAATCTGGCCATAATGAGATTTCTGTTTGTGTTAAATTAAAGACATATTTTATCTACTACATAGTCAAGTACTGTAGTATTGCAGTTCAAGTCTGGGACTGTCAGTCATGCTTAGTTTCATGGCTGAAGAACTTTATAAAGGATAGTAAAAATTCAATAATGATCAAATTAGAGCACATCTGCTGATCTAAACAAATGAAGTTAAGGTATTGCTTGTCAAATGCAAAAGTACAAGAACTCTAATCTTGCAGGCTGATATTTGTAAAAGCTTAACTGCTTATAGTGGTGAAGCTTATCAACAGGTAGAAAGCTTCCTATGACCTGGTCAGATACTGGCCTATTCATTAAGGTATTTGCTTCCACTTTACAAAGAGTTCTGATTAAGTTCATTTTGACTGAATAATATTTAACAATTAAATGCAATAAGTTTAAATTGATAGCAACTCTATAAAAGTGCAGCAAAATTTCAAAATCACCAAAAAAGCCAAAAATGTTTGCTTTGCAATGATGACAATGAGAAAAAATAATTCTCCTATTCCAAACTAATAATTAACTTTATTCACCCAAGAACAGGTCAAGGATTGTAATTCATGATTTTATTTTGCTCATATGCTTGTTCTAAACATGTCCAAGATAAAAATGATTGAACTCCGCTCCTCCCAAAGACGTTATGCTCATGATTTGCCTTGTGTCAAAGTATTTTACTTCACAAAACATCTAGGACTTCTGAAGGACACATAGCTACATTAATAGATGTACACAATTTAGCTAATAATCTGGTGTATAATCAAAACTGTACACGAAATGGATGGCACAGTGCAGGGGGAAAATGCAGCTGTGGCTTTTATCTATGAACCAAACATAAGCAAGGAAAATCAGCATTATCCCAGTTGCAATGTATTTTCTTCAAGTTTGAAGTTTAGACAGGAATACATAACCAAAAAATAGCAGATTGTCCTGAGCATTTCAACAAACCATCTGCAAAATGTTCTGTCGTACATATTTTCTCAGGGATGCAAATTTGGATAAAAAAGATCTAGCAGCATTCAGTTTTTCTTTTCTGTACGATATAAAACAAAATTGTCCGTTACTTGGCTATGGGATCACAGGCACTAGGAGCTCTCCTCCATGAATATATTTTAACCACATGGAGAATTGAAAAAAGTTCAATCATCTCTTCACATATTGCCCGTGCGTGTGTTTTCCAGAAGAGACAACAGGATCAATTACAATCCAAAGTATTGCTAATTTACTTCAATTCCATAGTCCTAAAGGTGTTTTAGTAGCTCAACTGCTGCCCCCAGTAGCATTATGCATTACAGGTTGGACATCAAATTCAATCTTGACAAAAATCTCCAAAAATGTTGCTGAATATTTTCAGCGTCTTGCTTTTATTCCATAACACTTTTAGGCTGTCTCATTGCCTGTAACACATGGTGGTATGCTTTACTAATATAGGAAAAGTGATGGAGAATGGTTGAAGTTTGTAATTGGATGCAATAAGGCACAGAGTGACAGTCAGTTGAATAATGAAAGGCTCAAAGCACTTCAGGTCATCCAAGTATGCCCTATCAGCCAGAATAGGAAACATTAAAGAAGTGTTACTGACATCCAGATGATGAATAACTAAATGTACAGGTAAATGTACTCCCTAATTTGGTTATGAATTTGGTTAGCTTTAAGAACAGAGGATGTTCAACTGAGAAATCACCATGAGTATCTGACCATCTAGTTTCTCTGTCTTGTTCAGTAGGTCAAAGTGAGGCAAGACCAACCTGACATGGTTTAACTTTACCTTGTTGTGGAAGGCTGATTAGCACTGTTGATCGTACCCCAAAAAAGGTTTGTCAGCTGCACTTTGTGCCAACTTAAGGGTATGACGTTTCTAAGTTAAACTGACGTTAGGGCAAATGCCCAGTTTAATTTTCAGGGGATTACCAATAAATCACAGCAATAGAGATTTCATCTGATGGCTTTTGATTAATTTCATGGTATTTCATGTATTTCTTTTATTGGCTGCAACACTAATTACACATGACAGTCTTGAAATTACAGGATGAAAATATGAATACTTAAATGATCCAAAATTATGAAATTTTGTTGTCCATAATCTTGGGAGTAGTTGACTACTTAAAATCATTAAAATTCTGGATAAAAGAATTTCATATTTGATCTTTATATTTTAATATTCACATACCATGATTTCAATGTCCTATGTTGAAGCTAAATCCTGCCACACCAGTTCGCTTTACCCAACAATGTTAGAATGGTGGGTCTGATCACACTAATTATAGGTCTGGTGGTGAGGTTTTTGATGATCATAGATCACTTGATCCTGTACAAAAGAAATCCACAGTATCTGTTTTCTCTCTTAGCCATTAAATTATAGATCAAAAATAAAGTAGCCATCCATAGTGGGAATAGCAACACATCTTGTGAATTTTATGTAAGTACAATCAGAGAAACAGTGAATATAAGAGATAAAACAGCCAACATGGAGTTAACTATCTTTATTAACTTTAAAACTAAGACCCCCTAAAAATGCATCCAGGGACCTTTACAATTCTATGAATGCATGTATACCTGCTATTGGTACTGCATTCCAACACTTCACCTGAATCTTTAACAGCCATAATTCTGCAATCTGCCTTCAAATACATTACCTAGACGTGCTTACTGATGACTTCATACAGAACCTTGTTCTACAATCTGACTAGCTCACCATTACAAATCAGATGTGCAAGTATACGCAATACAGCTAATTTAGATAACATTAGTGTTAGAGCTGTTTAATGGCAGCCAAACAGCTAAATTTGTAAAGAAAAGGGAAAACCAAAGTAAATCAAAAATCAAAGTGAAAGAAAACTATGAAATAAAATTTTGCAAATTCATTAGTCTTGTAGAATATTGACATTCTTAAAAATTACATCTATCATTGTGCCAAATAAGAATGGATTTTTTATTAAAAACCTAAATAGTAAATGGTTGGATATATGCTTGTAATGGCAATTGTTTAGGATGGGATCCCATTGATTCGTTGTGTGCTGTCTGATGGTGAGTTTCTACAATACAGCAGCTGTTTTCCTAATCACGGAATGTCTTGATATTCCTCCTTAATGAACAGATCACAATCTATATACACAATCTAATATAAATGTTTAAATTAAAGTCCAGGGTTAGTGACTGATGACATATTCTATTCCAGTAAAGCAAGGCATCATGAAAATGACTTATTTCTATCTAGAGCAGCTAATCTTGCCTGCAAGTCTGAGGACATAAAGCCCGTTATGTGCAAAGAAATGCAATCCAAGGAACCATGCAAAATAAAATGACTTGGAAAAACATAAAAAGCCACATAAAAAAGCTTCATAAATACATTAAAATTTAAACTCTATACTGAAATATCATTGTAGGCCTAGCATAAATTGTACTATGTGGCGTAGCCGCACTCTAGGTTCAATGCTTTTGAATCTGCGCAGGTTATTCATGCCATCTTTGGTTGACTGCAGTACTGAGGACAGTTACTGAATAAGATGTCAACTATCTGCAGAAAGCTGAGCTTCAATGTCCACTCTGCAGATGGGGCATTTCTTGTTGGTAGTCAGCCACTGGTCCACACACACTTGATGGAAGAGGTGCATGCAGGGAAGACGTCTGCAATGTCAAGGGAAAGAAATGCATCAAGTTTTTTGTATTATTGTTAATAAAATATTCTAAGATTTATTTTGCATTCACAGCCCAAAAGGCGTCTCAGTATTAGTATTACTTTTCAGTGACAAATCTGTAACAAAAATAGTTTAATTTAAAATGGCATCTAAATCAATGCCCAATTGATTAATAAAAACTATTACACAAACAATCCAAGTCACAATTCAGAAATTGTGAAGAAATAAACTCTTTGATATGAATGAAAAATAGAGCAAGTTATTTCAATAAGACAAGCGTTACTTTTCTCACATTAATTTGAAATTTCAAAAACAAACTGCTCAAGCCCTACATAATGGGTTTCAGCAAACATAAGACAAATTTCTTTAAAGCAAGACAAGTGTATTATGATCATAAGTCAACAGATCTAGCATACTAGTTTATCGGGTAATTAGTAATTCTAAATAAAATAGGCTCTATGGTTCAAAACCATTTATTACAAGATCAAAAACTGTGTTCAAGATCCAATTTACACAACATGGGCATTTATAAAATGGAAATTTAAAAAAAAAATCTATTGTTTTGACTTAGTTTGGGACTTAATCTTGTACATAAGGGATCAAATAACTGTCAACAAAAAAAGACTTTGAAATGTTTGCATCCATTGATACAAATACATGAATATTTTTCTACAAAACCATCTTACCTAACATCTTCACCTTCTTCTAGAATAGACAGACAAATGGTACATTTCTCCTCAGTATCATCCTCTATTCCATTCTCTTCCTCCTGTTTGTACTGCAGTTTCCTCTGTAAGTCAGTTATCGCCTTGTTACCACAAATTCAAGTTTGTCAGGTGGTTCAGTCAGAGATTGCACACAAATCATTTGCAATAATTTCAAATTATTTGCTTAATATTAATAGTTGTTTTTAAGGTTTAGAATTTTTTAAAAGATAAATAATTTCTAAAACAAATTGAAAATTAATACTGAAATAATAAGGCAATGTACTCACCTTTTTATATTTGTGTGGGTATGTGCATCTCTCAATTGTACCCTGTGAGGCACCACGATTAACATTACCCAGACGTTCTTCTAAATGCAGTAAATCCTGTAAATGAGAAAGAATACTTGACATACACATTTAAATTTTATATCCTTTTTTATATAAAAAATGCAAGATTTAGCACCACTTTAACTGAAAATAGTTATGTTTCATGGTCCTGTTTGTGCTAACCTCATAGGTGGCTCGGAGGCCTGGAAACCTTCCTTCCAACCTTGAGGAGATGTAGCGGATGTGAGGGTAGCCTGCCATGTCTGGTGGTACAGCCTGTGCAAGAAAAAAAGATAATTTAGACAACTGAGTCAAAATATATTACATCAGTTCTGAAACTCCCTATCAAGGTCAAGTCTGTAGAGGTACTGTCCCTGCCATTTATATACTGTTAAAACATCATGCAATTCCTGAGGTCACATTTTGCAACTTTTGACATTGAAATAGTCTATCTTAACATTATACATTAAGATGTGTAAAATATATTTGTAGCTTTGCGATAAATGTGCAACAAATACATTTACTGCCTCCCACCAGTTAGCAAAATTTACTGGACATCAGTATAAGAAAGATGGTTGAAGGCACTTTTAGTGTTGCAATATATGATGAAATAGAGAAGGACACCCTATTGGTTACAGAGGCAGTGAACCTGTCCAGAAACAATGCAAAGAAGCAGGATATACTTTAGGACCAAGGCTTGAGACCATCACTTAAAGCGAATTAGAGCGGCCACTTTCTCACTCTTACACACAGTCGGCAGCTAGGAATAAGTGTAAAAAGGTTTTACGAAAGCGAAATCACAGAAAAGTGGTAAATTGATTGGTTGGTGAGTATACAGTGTAAGTGTTTGTTTGTTAACAGCTGGATTCATTGAAGCTTGTAGGTAAGAAATTTTACATTCAAGTCTCAAGTAAATACAGTTAAAGCAGGCTTACAGCAGGGCAGCTCAGCTATACTGCACTCATTCTGTGCCAAGTGGAAATCTTAAGATACTTCACATTGCCACGTAAAAGGAAGTGTCTCCAGTTGGAGAGAGGTTGAGGGTCACTGTTGTCCATCCACAAAGCTAATAACTCTGTGGATAGCACGCTTAAAATGTGGCTATACCAAAGAGCATGCAGGCAGAAAAGGAACAGTCCAAAACGGCCAAGTAGGTTGTGCAGGAATTCTAAATCTATGTGGCTCACTAACCAGTTTTCCATTTCGATATTGGCGAGGACAATAGTTCATCAAAGGATCATAAGACCAAGTATACAACTCAACAAGTGGCTCAGCTGCACAGGTAGCAGGGTGAGTAAAGAGTGGAAGGGCAACAGAGAGAGATGATTCAATAGTTAAGGGAACAGTCTATTCTGTGTCTGTACATGTAACTTCATCATGGTACGTTGCTTTCTGGTCTCAGAGTGACTGCAGGACACACTTTTGAGTAAGGGCAAATTGCTAGAACTCATGGACCACATTGGCATCAAAAGCATGAGTAAGAGAGGGATTTAAGCAAGAGATTTATGCACGAGTTTGAAACACCGGACATCCAAGATAGGAATGTCAGGATTACTCCTGGTATGATGTGTTACTGAGTATAGAAACAGGATGATTTAGCAAATGAACAGGTAGCTGGAGACATGGTGCAAGAGGGAAGACTTCAGATTTTTGGGCCAGTTGGGACCTGTACAGAGGGATGTATTATACCTCAACAGGATCAGGATTAATATTCTGGTGGGAGATTTACTGGTGCTGTTACAGAAATGGGAGTGTGGGGTGGCATTTAGAAAGGACAAAAACAAAACTGATTGTGGGGGAGAATAGAAAAGCTATTTCTATTTTCTTCCAATATTTTTGTTCCTATCTAAAAGCTGCCTCACATTCTCATCCCCTGACAAGTTAGCTTTAACCTTCCAAAACAGCGCCTGCAAAATGAAAATGGAAAGCAACAGAAACAAATTCCAGAATCAATCAGGATAAGATTACGGAATAGTGTCGAAAAGGTAGAATTAAAGACTCTCTATCTGAGTGAATGCTGTATTCGCAAAAAAGTATGTGTGGTGAAAGTGCAGGTAGAATTAAATGGGTATTAGTTACATGCTGTTATGGAGACATGGTTGAACCTTGACCAAGGCGGGGAACAAAAAAAAAACTGACATTAGGGTGTAAGTTTGCTCGCTGAGCTGTAGGTTTGATATCCAGACGTTTCATTACCTGGCTAGGTAACATCAGTGGCGACCTCCAAGTGAAGCGAAGCTGTTGTCTCCTGCTTTCTATTTATATGTTTGTCCTGGATGGGGTTCCAGGGGTTTGTGGTGATGTCATTTCCTGTTCGTTTTCTCATATCACTTGGAGGTCGCCACTGATGACGTTACCTAGCCAGGTAATGAAACATCTGGATATCAAACCTCCAGCTCAGCGAGCAAACCTACACCCTAAACCTCAACCTGAGCTATCAACCTTCACAAACCTTGCAATAACTGACATTTTGGAACACAAGCAAAAACAAAAAATTATGGGTAGCGCTGATAGTAAGGGACACGATCAGTGTCCGAGTGAGATTGGAAGAACAGGATGTAGAATCTGTTTGGCCAGAGCTAAAAGAAAAACAGCAAGAGGCAATAATTATTAGTTGGAATGATTTATAGGCAAAATAGTGATGGTAACATAGAATATGTGTTAAAATCAGGAAATTAGAGATGCATATAGTAATGATGGGTGATCCTATTCTATACACAGACCAAATCTAATGAAGGTCAATACTATAGAGAAAGAATTCTTGGAATGTGATTGAGATGATTTACTGGAGAAAAATGTTAAGGAACCAATTTTGACAGAGACTATTTTAGATTCAGTGTTGTAAAATGAGAAAGTCCTAATTAATAATCTTGCGGTTCAAGAATCTTTCAGGAATAGTGACCATAATGTGATTGAACTTTCCATTAGGTATGAAGAAAAAATTGGCTGTGGGGAATGATAAATACAAAAAGGTTTGATGATAGATAGACAGTATAGGCTGGTATTTAAAGGATTAATTCTTTGTTTCAAAATGCACATATTCTTTCAGGGCAAAACACCCAACAAGATTTCAAAGTTAAAAATCACACAACACCAGGTTATAGTGTAACAGGTTTAATTGGAAGCACACTAGCTTTCGGAGCGTCGCTCCTTCATCAGGCACTACCAGCTGATGAAGGAGCGACGCTCCGAAAGCTAGTGTGCTTCCAATTAAACCTGTTGGACTATAACCTGGTGTTGTGTGATTTTTAACTTTGTACACCCTAGTCCAACACCGGCATCTCCAAATCAGAACAAGATTTCATAGAAAGTGGTAGATGCGGCAACACTTAAAACGTTTAAAAGACATTTAGATAAGTACGTGAACAGGAAAAGTTTGGAAGGACATGGGCCAGGTGCAGGTAGGTGGGGAGGGGAACGAGATTAATTTGGGATTATGGTCGGCATGGACTGGTCGAACTAAAGGGTCTGTTTTGTACTGTATGACTCTATAAGAAAAGCAAGAGTGCTTGGCCAACAAGGGAAGTTGAAGATAGCATTAGATCAAAAGAAAAGCACATAAAATATCAAAAAATTGCAAGACTGATGACTGGAAGAATGTTAAGATTTCAGAAGAGGACTAAGAATTTGATAATTCATTGCAGGCAGTATCAGGAGGGCTTGTAATGGGAGTTTGAAAAGTGGCAGAGTAAGACACAAGAAATCTTCACTAATTAATAGAGATTCAAGAAGATAGAGAGTGAGAGAAACTGAAAGAAATCAAGATTGCTAAACAATTAGTACTGAAGAAACTAATACTGTAAACTGAACACTGACACATCCCCATAACCTGATGATCTTTACCCTGGGGTGGTTAAAGAGATGACTATCGAGATCATGTTTGGTGATCATTGTTTAAAATTCTATTAATTCTACAATAGTGCCTCCAGATTGGAAAGTTGTAAATGTAACATCACTGTTTAAGAAGAAGCAGATAGAAAACAGGGATCTACAGACTCTTAGCCCACATTAGTAATAAGGAAAATAGTGGAATCTATTACAAAAGATCTGATTGCTGGACATTTAAAAAACAACTCTCCATTGGGTAGTGACAACATGGAGTTTTGAAAGGGAAATCACGTTTGACAAAAACGTACAAAGATATTTTTGGGTGTTATTAGCATAGTTGATAGGGGAGAAACAGTGGATATCATGTTTCAAAAGGATTTTAATAAAATCCCATGCAAGGGGGTGACTAAATAAAATTAAAGCACAAGGAATTGGGGGATAATAGACCAGTTGGGTTTAGGACCAGGTAAGAAAGGAGGATTAAGTTAGTCAACTTCAGGCTGTGATTTGGGGGTGTGCAGGGAAGAACGAAGTGTGTGCGGGCATGCAAAAAGGACTAAAGTACTCAAGCTCTTGTTTCACACTTTCTATATCAGGGATTTAGGAACCAATGAGAATATTTCCAAGTTTGCTGACGTCACAAAGTTTGTTGTGAATGTAAGTTGGGAAGAATATGGCAGATGGTATATTATATGTATGAGTGGTTCCTCTGCAGATCAAAGAGCATGTAAACATATTGCACTCGTTACAACTCAAGAAAATCATTGATAGACGTTCTCGGGTTCATTTCTCAGGAATTCGTTGATCAATCAGCCTGGTTAAAGCTTGGCAGCACATTATCATTCATCATTAATTAGTGCATTCTCCCTAGCAACTGTTCTACCAGAGGATACTAGCCAACAAATTAGCACTTGCCTCTCACACAGTCTAAATCTTGTTTTCCCTTTATATTAGTTTTTTTTTGCAAATGATCCTAATCAATACAACACGTAAAGCTCTGTACAAAATATATCTTTGACATCAATACTTCAAAGCTTATTTTATAGTTTCCAAGCTATTTAATAATACTTAATAAATAAGAGCCAGGATTTTAATTCAGCTATGGAAACAGGAACCAAAGGAAATGAAGCACAATCCTGCAAAAGTACAGCTCATTTCACTGATGTGATCACATTTCAAGTGTCTGATTTAAAGATGTGCAGGAGCCAGTGTTGGACTGGGGTGGACAAAGTTATAAATCACACATCACCAGGTTATAGTCCAACAGGTTAATTTGGAAGCACTAGATTTCGGAGTGCTGCTCCTTCGTCAGGTAGCCGTGAAACAGGATCATAAGACGCAAAATATATCGCAAATGATGATAGTGTCATGCATCTGAAATTATATGTTGAACAAACCTATATTGCTGTTAAGTCTTCCATTTTTTGATTAATTGCAGGCTTCGGTTCATTAATATGTAAATCCCAGAACTACTTTTGAATCACATTCTCGAGATAACAAGGTTTTCTAAAAAGTAGTGACATCTCAGCTCAGACAATTCATTAAAGATGTGAGATTAGAGACTGTCTGTATCCCAATCCTGAGTCAGACTGGTTCTATTTCCAAAGTAGGAATTTATAAAATATTACATGGATTGACTACCTGCAGATATGTGCTGTTTGAGCAAAATAAAATGTACCTGCAAATATAATTCTACAAATGTAAATTCACGCCATAGACTTACATGCATGTGTGCGTGCATGAGAGAGTTAGTGTGAGTGCGTGTATGTGAGTGAGTGCATGTGAATGTGATGGAGTATAAGCCTCTGAGAGGATGTGTGCATGAGTATGAGTGTTAGGGGTGTATGTATGTGCATATGAGAGAAAGCACGTGTGTGAGAGAGGGTCTGCATGTGTGTGAGCATACAAGAGTGTGTGTGTGTATGCGTGCTCGTGTGTGTGAGAGAATGTATAGTGTAGCGGGGCACCTGTAGTGTGACATGAATCCAAGGTCCCAGTTGAGGCCATCCTCATGGGTTCCGAACTTGGCTACCATTGAGTTTTAAAATCAGAAACAAAGATTAAATTACACTTCAAGGTTTGTGTATAATCTATTTGAAAATTATTTTTTTTTAAACTTGGATCTGGCCTTCTTTGAAGAAATGATATACCAAAATGTAAAGTTGCTTCTATTCTGAATTAACTTCAATTCAGTGGTTGAACTAATTCCTACCTAGTCATCTTAAATTTCACCAGCTTCTTTTTCTGAAAGATTAAGAAGGTTTTAGCAGCAACAAAAGAACTTTCAAGTAATATTTAATTTCCTCATTTTGGGTGTTAAACAGCCCACAAGGGGAAAAAACTAGTAGTTGCAGTTAACCTCAAGGTTTCTATTCATCTTAACACTGATTCAATTACGACAATTTTTCCCTTTCTATGCCTGTCATTAAAAATGTCAGCAAAAAGAACCATTTGATTAAAATGATTGAAATTTAGTTCTGGATCTTTTATGCATTTCAAGCTAATTGTGAAATCAAGTACAAATAGATCATCAGTCAGAATCTTGGCAATTGATTAGATTTGTTTCCAGCCATTCCTCCGACTATCAAAACATAACAAGATTACTTTCAACCTGAGCATTCGACTTGACCCCAAGCTGATCCAGCAATCTGTGGGCAAGAATGGTTATTTACATCTGAGTCATACTGCCAGTGTCTTCTTCGGTCTCTGCGCATCACCTAATGCAACTTCATTCATGTATCTGTTACCTCAAAATGACTCCAAGCTCACCAGGTTAGCCTGCAAAATTCCACTGTTCATAAAATTCAGTTCCTATGAAACTCTGGTATCTGCATCTGAGTTGGCACACAATTTCGTTTACTGGTCACCACTGTCCTCATTGATTAATATTGGCTTGTTTTCGACAATGTTGTGAATTGCAATCTCTCATCTCTGTTTTCAAGTCAAGTTATGGCCAAATCAAGTCTTGCCTTTCCTCCTCTATGCAAACTTTTTCACAACTCTTCACAATTTCTACACTTTGCCACTTCTAGTTTTTCACACATTGACAAATCCCTCAGCATTGGGCATGATTTGGAGATGCCGGTGTTGGACTGGGGTGTACAAAATTAAAAATCACAACACCAGGTTATAGTCCAACAGGTTTAATTGGAAGCACACTAGCTTTCAGAGTGACGCTCCTTCATCAGGTGATAGTGGAGGGCTCGATCGTAACACACAGATATTCCTACACACACACACACACACACACACACACACACTCACATACACACACCCTTATAGACACACACACTCCCACATGCACTCCCTCACAGACTTAAAACACTCTGTACTCACTATACACACACACATACACACACACATACATACTTTCTCACACTCACAACCCCCACCCCAGACAGACAGACACACACACACAAAGACCCACATGCATGTGGGGTGAATTTATACTTGTAGAGTTACATTGCACTTTGCTCAAAAACTGCATACATTCATGTAGAACTCTGAGCTCTAAAACTGCATGAATTTATGTAAAACTCTGTTATCTCACTTTTTAGATTAGAATCAATCTAAACATCAGGTCATAAATAGAGAACACAGGGGGCTAACACCTTCAACATATTGTCTAGCTATCATCATTGTTAACAGCTAACCCGAGAATGCAACTTTAAAAAAAGGTTTCGTGATTTACACATTAAAAAAGTGAAACTATCACTGTATTCTAACAGATGAAAGGCTTAACAGACAATCAATTTTTCAATGTATAATTTCAGTTACATCACACTGCAAATTTTTGCTATAAATTCTGTGTTACGATCGAGCCCTCCACTATCACCTGATGAAGGAGTGTCGCTCCGAAAGCTAGTGTGCTTCCAATTAGACCTGTTGGACTATAACCTGGTGTAGTGTGATTTTTAACTCAGCATTGGGAGCTGTGTTGTCTGTTGGCTGCCACAGTTCAGGTGACCCGCTCTGGCCTGGAGAAGAACTTGTCAGTGAGAAGGGATCATTCAGTAGTCGTGGTCTAAATTGGTACCAATGACAAACGGAACTGGAAACGAGGTTCTACTTAAGGAGCCTGGATGAGGAACTTATAGAATGCTTTTGATTAGCTTCTCACAGGGGCACTTTCTGGAACATGACCAGAAAACAGATTATAATAGACCTGGTATTAAGTAATGAGATAAGATTAATTAACAACCCGAGTAAAAGGCAGCAGTGACTATAATATGACTGAACTTGACAAAAGCCATAAAAGGAAGGAGAGTACGTCCAAGAAATATAATTGAAACTTGAGTCTAACTATGTAGACATAAAAGCTCAAGTGAATTGGGATACTAAGTTAGGAGATAGTCAATACAGAACCAGTGGCAGACTTTAGGGGATGTTTCAATTTATTCAGAATAATCATTTTTCTACTATCAAGAAAAAAATGATGTTAATTTTCCAAAATTTGCTAGGATCAGGAAAAGTTCCAACAAAATGCAAAGTAGCAACTATAACTCCCCTATTCAAGGAGGGAACACAACAGAAAACAGGAAATTGTAGTCCAGTCAGCTTCACAGCCCTCATGGGGAAGATGTTACAATTGATCATTAGGAGAATCATTAAAGTAGTATACTTCGGAAAAGTTCAAGGTAATCAGGAAGAGAGAGGATCACTTTGTGAAAGGGGAATCATGTTTAATCAATGTTTGAAGGAGAAACATTGGGCCCTCTTGTGGTGCAGTGGGAGTCTCCCTATCCCCTGGACCAAGAGGCCCTAGTTCAAGTCCCACCTGCTCCAGAAGGGCACAATAACATTTCTGAATAGGTTGATTAGAAAAATAGGTTAAATTTTTTAAAAATGAGGGATCATGGGGAGCCTGTTGACGTATTGTGCAAGGATTTTCAGAAGCTATTTGATAGGGTTGACAGAAAACAGACAATCTACATAAATGGATCTTTTCCTAACTTGGCAGCAAGTGACAGATTAGAGTCCCGAACGAACCCCAACTTCACACAATTCATGTCCATGACTTAGAAGAAGGGAAGTGAAGAGAATGTAGCTAAATTTTCAGATGACACAAAGATCATAGATAAATATGTTCTGAACAGGACTTAAGGAGGTTACAGATTGACATAGGTTGAAGGGATGAATGGGCAAACATCTGGCAAATGGGGTCTAGGATGGGCAAATGTAAAGTAGTTCACTTTCAGGAAGAAGAATGCAGATCGTAACTTCAATGAAAAACAATTGCAGAATCCACAGTGCAGAGGCATCTAGGTGTTCTAGAGTACAAGTCAGAACATGTCAGTATATAGGTTGAGCAAAGAATTAATAAAAGCTATTGGAATACTATCCTCTAGTACAAGAAGACTTAGTACAAAAAATGGTTGGTTATTCTTCAGTTATATAGAGCATTGGTGAGACCACATCTTGAATACTGTATGTAGTTTTGAATTTCTTATTTAAGGAAGTATGCATAAGTATTGGTTGCAGTTCAAAGGAGGTTTACTGGAATGATATCTGGAATGAGCAGTTGCCTTATGGGGAAAGGTAGACAAACTGAGCTGATTCATACTGGAGTTTAGAAGAGACTTGATTGAAGTGTAGAAGATCCTGAATGGTCTTGACATGGTGGACATGGAAAAAGTGTTTCCTTTTGTAGATGAGTCCAGACCTAGAGACCACTATTTTAACATCAGAAGTCGTTCTTTTAAGACAAAGATGAGAAATTTCTTCTCTGAGAGTTGTCTGGCTTTGGAACTATTGGCCTCAGGTGGTTGTGGAGGAAGAATTATTGAATATTCTTAAGAAGAAGATAAACAGAAACTTGCTTGGCAAGAGAATCAAAGGTTATTGGGGGCAAATGAGAACGTGGAATTCAAAACACAAACAGATCAGTCAAGATCCTGTTGAATGGCAGAAAAGGCTCAAAGAAGCAATGATCTATATGTGTGTTTTATACATATACTTGTATGCCTATATGTCATGTTTTGGAAAGGTTTCTCTGACTAAACACATTTGCCTGGGAAAGAGCAAACCTGAAATGAAGGTTGTCTGTGTAAAGGAAATCTCTTGTTGAATGGATGATTTTTCCCAATAATGTGAATTCCTCAAAACATTGTGGTATAAATTGAAGAGAGTTTGAATTTGAAAGCACATAAGAAGCAGTAAGCAATTCAACCATTGAGTCTGTTGTGCTATTTAATATGATCATAGCTGACCTCATCTCAGCCTGAACTGCACTTTCCCGTCCACTCCTCTTAATCCATTACTAATTAAAAATCCACCTATCTCTTCCTCTAGTCTGTTCAGTGTTCCAGCACCAACAATACTCTGAGATAGTGAACTCTTGATATTCACGACCCTTCGAGAGAAGCAATTCCTCATCTTGGTTTTAAATCTGTCGCCCATTAGCCTAAAACAATGACCTCTCATTCTAGATTGCCTTAGAAGGGGAAACATCCATTTTATGCCCACATTGTCAAACCCTTTTAGCAATTTATATACCTCAATTAAATCTCGTCTCACTTCATCTAAATTCGAATGAGTACAGGTCTGAACTTCTCAACCTCTCCTCACACGACAAGCCTTTCATCTCTGGAATTTATCTAGTGAACCTTCTCTAAGTTGCCTCCAATGCAATTACATCCTTCGTCAGGTAAAGGGACCAAAATTATAAGCAACACTGTAGATGCAGTCTCACTAACGCCTGTACAGTTGCAGAAACACTTCCCTGCTTTTATGGTCTGTTTGCCCTCCTCATTATCTGCTGTACCCGCATACTAATTTTTTGTGACCTTCTGTACAAGGACACTGAGATCCCTCTGCACTGCAGCATTTTGAAGTTTCTCTCCATTTAGATAATAAGTTCCTTTGCTGTTCATCTGACCAAAATAGATAACCTCACACTTAAGCATGTTAAACACCATCTGCCAAATTTTGGCCCATTCAACAAATTTAGCCATATCTATTTGCAAATTTCCTGTCTCTTCATTGCAAATTATGTTCTGAACCTATTTTAGTGTCATCTGCAATTTTGGCGATATTATTCTATCCTTCTATTCAAGCCATTAACATGGTTCGTATGTACGATGTATATAGGTGGATGTACGGACAGGCGGATAGATAGTTAGGGCTTGAGGACCAAAACCCATGGCACCCTACTGTTACAACCTTCCAAACTGAAAAAGACCCATTTATTCTGACTCTTCGCTATCATATGAAGTTGACAGGCTACCTTATAGAGGTTAATAAAATCATGAGGGTTATAGATAAGGTGAGTGGTAGGAGTCTTTTCTCTAGGGTGAGGAAGGCATATACTAGAAGGCATATTTTTAAGGTGAGAGGAGAAAGATTTAATAAAGACATGGGGAGCAAATTCTTTTCCTCCCTGGAGAGTGGCTTGTGTGTGGAATGGACTTCCAGAGGAAGTGGTGGATGTGGACACAGTTACAACAGTTAAAAGACATTTAGAGAAGTACATGAATAAGAAATGTTTGGAGGGATATGGGTCAAGCACAGGCAGGTGGGACTTGTTTACTTATAATTATGGTTGGACTGGAAGTTCTGTTTCCTTGCTCTATGACTGTGAGATCTTGTGTATTAACCTGTGGAGCTGCATCTTACCAAATGCCTTCTGGAAGTCCGGATATACAACATCCACAGGACACCATTAACAACTTTGCTTGTTACATCTCTGAAGAACACTAACAAATCAGTGAAATATGATTTACACTTCAAAAACCATACTGATTCTGAAAGATTGTGTTTCGACTTTCTAAACATCCCATCACTATTTCCTTAATAATGGATTACAACAATTCGCCAAGGACAAATGTTAAACTAACTGGTCTACATTCCAACTTTCTGTCTCCATCTCCTTTTGAGTAAGGTAATGAAATTAGCATTTTCCAATCTCCTGGAACTGTTCCAGAATCCAGGGAATAATAAAATATTACAATCAATGCTTCCATACTCTCCACTGTCACTTCTTTTATGACCTTAGGATGCAGGCCATCAGGACTTGTCTGTCTAATAATCTGTACATTTTCCCTAGAGGTGCTGACTGTTTTAAGTTCTTCCTTTTCTATATTCGCTGCATTATCTATTACTGTTGGAATGGTTTAAATGTCCTTCACCATGAAAAGACTACATACCGTTTTGTGTACATTCATTTATTAAAATAAAATCAGTCAGTCATATTTTAATCAGTCAGGTGGATTTAAATTTATGCCAATGATCTTCTAAATATTCCGATGTTGATAAAGTAACCATTTGTAAAGACAATATCATAGACATAATCCTCATCACAGTTAAGGATAACTAATTGTGAAATATTATTTATTGTTTGCTCACCATAAACGGTAGTGCTCCAATTGGGAAATGGTGAAGTCGAGGAGGTGGAGGTGGATGATAATGAGCCAAGTGAGGGGGAAGGTGACTTGCTGGATATGGTGCTGTTGTCACCCCTGGGTCGATACCCAGTTCCCTGTAATAGTTAAGGAAAAGTTTATTAACTCTTTACTTAACAATGTTAGATCTGTACTACGGCATCTTATTTAGAAATAGCAATTCATAGCTAACTAAATTAATAAATCAAAATGACACGCAGATCTAATTATTTTGTTAAAATGACAAATATGTAATTTTCAAAATTTCTGTGACCAAGAAATATTTCCATATTCAATAAAGTCCGAAACTTAATTTCAGCTAGATAATAAGTTTCAAAAGTATTTTCAATTTGAATTTTTTGAGGTTTTGTCCAGGTGTGTATTTGAGAGAAATTTGAATGGATTTCAGTAAAGCTTTTGACAAAGACCCATATAGGAGACTTAGCAAGAAGGCAAATGCACATGGGATACACAGGGCAAGTTGATAAAGTGGATTCAAAATTGACTTAATTGTAGGAGACATTGTGATGACAGAAGTTTAGCGACTGAAGGCAGTGCCCAGTGGCATGCGACAGGGATCTGTGCTGGGTCCCCTATTATTCATAATTTATACAAGTGACATAGGTAATTGTGTGGTAGGTTGGATTAATAACTTTGTGGTTGACACAAAGATTGATCATATTAACAGTGAGGTTGAGTGCCTTGGGGTACAAGAAGATATAAATGGGATGGTTAAATGGGCAGATAAGTAGCAAATGGAACCCTAAAAAGCATGCGGCAATATACTTTGGAAGGAGGAATTTGACACGCAACTATTCAATGAATGGCATGGCATTAGGATGTTCTGTGGAACAAAGGGACCTTGGAGTGTTTGTCTATTGAACGTTGAAGGCAGAAGGGCATGTCAATATGGTGGTGAAAAAGGCAAAGGGGACACTTGCCTGTATCAACTGAGGTATAGGTTACAAAAGCAGGGGAGTCATATTGTATAGAATGTTGGTGAGAGCACAGCTAGAGTACAGTGTGCAGGTCTCATTGCCACATTACAGAAAGGATGAGATTGCACTGAGGGAGCATAGAAGAGATTCACCATGACGCTGCCAGGAATGGAAAATTTAAGTTTGAAGGAAGGTTAGATAGGCTTTGGCTGCTTTCATTGGAGCACAGAAGACTAAGCGTGATTTGATTGAAAGTGTTGAGCTGTGCAAGGTTAAGAAGGGCATATGGGTGTGGATGAAGAGTAGCTGTACACCCTTAATTGAAGAGGTAGTGAAGATGGAACACAGGTTCAAGGTGATTTTTGGGGAGGGGGGTGGTGGTGTAGGTATTTGTAATACACACAGAAAAGATTTGCAATACACAATATGGTCACAGTATCTGAAAAGCCAAAATGAACACATCGGTTTGCAGCTCCTTTCTACACTGCTGTAGAAGATGTTCAGCAAATTCAATCATGATATTATTTACTAATTTTCAAATTCGCTCAATATTACAGGAGAGGTTTGTCAACAGGCTAAAAAATGAAATCACATTATTCCATGGGAGTAAAATCTTATGCTCTGCTGCCAATGTGGGATCTAAACCAAAGCATACCATGGCTACATTGCACATATTAAAAAGAAAGATTCTCTACTAACCAGGCTGGCCTCTCTGGTGGTTGTCGAGGATGTGATGACATCGTCTGGGGAACATGAATATGATGTCCGTGGCCATAATTAGGATGCATGCGATGTGGATGTGGTGGAGGTCGCTCGTGTGCTCGACTGGAAAAGGAAATACATGCACATGTATATCGTGATAATTTCAAATATATGTCTCATTAACAGTAGCAAATAATAAGCAAAGGCTATGAATGATAACTTGAAAATTTAGAACAGTGCAACATATTGTTTTCTGCATGATTAAAAGAGATTTAAACATTATGGTATTTATCAAAAATCAACATTTTGGTAAATTTGATCTTTAAATCTTTATAATTTTGTTAAGAACACATGATGTTTATTTAATTTGCAGTCCTTTGCTGCATTTAGGTTAAGAACTTGAAATCAAAGATAATATTCATTCAGTCTCAGCACTGGATCACATTCAGCAGAACTACTGCATATTTACAGCATGCATTCAAGATTCTTTTTTTTGAAGAAAAAATGTACACTTATTCAACTGGTTTCTATCCATAACAAAATAAATAAGCCTTTTTATTTGATTTCTGCGAGGTATAGCTATATATTCAAACATCATTTTAAACAATGACTTACGCCAGACATCCCACCACCATAGCTGAGATGTGGAACAGGATTATCCTGATTCTGGATATAGGTTTGAATACTGAATACAGTAAATTCCCATTGTTGGCCTAATATTTAAGGACATTTTTAGAATTGATTCTTCCAGCCTGTGAACACCTTTACAGTGGCAAAATGCCACATCCACCCCCCTCTATATCTTGTAACACTTCCTCACCTTCCCGTGTAAATGCAGATGGTGTAAAACATGCATCCTCACCTTCTCACTGTCCAGGTTCCCAAACATACCTTCCAACTGAAGCCACGTTTCACTTGTACTTCCTTCAATTAAGTTTGCAATGTTTAATGCTCACAATGCCGTTTCCTTTACATTGACAACACCAAATGCAGACAAATGCTTTGTGAAACATCTCTGCTGCGTCCATAAGAATGGCTCCAACCTTCGAGTTATTTGCCATTTCAATAAATCATCTTATTCCCATATTAACAATTCTGTCCTGCGCTTGCTGCAGTATTCCAATGAAGCTGCATGCAAGCAGGAGGAGCAATAACCTGATTTTTGCTTAGGCATTTCACAGGCTTCAGGATTCAACATTCAATACAACAATTTCAGTACTGAACCTGTCCTCCATTTTCATTATAACATCCTGCCTGTATTTGTTGGCTTTGCTTTCAGCACAGCAGACCCATTTTCTCCTTTTCACCTTTTTTTTTAAACTCTACCTCTCCTTTATCACTATTAGCACTCTCTTTATCCTTTGCTCTGAAGACTCCAGATATTTGTTCCACTTGCTCTTCCAAACCCACTGTCAGCAGCCTAAAGCCCACCATTTTCCAGGCCCCTTTGATTCTGGAGAAGAGTTAAATTGGACCTGAAACAGGAACTCTGTTTCTCTTGCCATGGATTTGCGACACATGAATTTCTCCAGCATTGTGCTTTTATTTCGGAGGCTGCCAGCTTCACATAGCTAAATGCCCTATGTCCTAATGGGTCACTTAAGGGTGCCAGCTGCTCGTCTCCTTTAGTTTTTTTTAACCCAAGCAGAGGATGTCTGTGTGTTTCTGTATCCTCTCAACACTTGACCTGCCTCAGAGGCATCCACTTCAGCTGCGACTGGCTGACAGTTTCAAGAGACCAACTGTACAGTGAGCCCAAAAGTTGCGCAACTGGTTGTCACATTTCATCCTGACATCACAGTCCTGAAGGTCAGGGTAAAACGTTGCCTTCATCTTCGTTGGCACAAACTTAGAGTGATGAGCTTTTCAGTTTGTCCCATGGGCAGTCATTACTGAACTTGTTGAATTTTTGACTATCAGGTTAATTGACAATTTTAGTAGGCATCAGGGGGTATTGGTGGCCACACTTCAAGCTTGCTGTTTGGATTGGGGATGTCAGAAAGTGGCTACTGCATCTGCAAGAGTCAGATGTCAATAACAGCACTAAGGTGGACAAAGTTAAAAATCACACAACACCAGGTTATAGTCCAATAGGTTTATTTAGAAGTACGGGTTTTCAAAGCACTGCTCCTTCGTCATGTAGCTAGATGAAGCAGTGCTCCGAAAACTCGTACTTCCAAATTAACCTGTAGGTCTATAACCTGGTGTTGTGTGATTTTTTTAAACTTTGTGCACCCCAGTCCAACACTGGCACCTCCACATCATACATTAAGGTAGAAGGAGCCTGATAAAAAGACATGCTAGTGCTGACCAGTCTATTGCTGAAATTAATCAAAGTCTTCAATGACCATCCATACATCAGTGCAAATGACTTGTGGATTTTAAATTATTTTGTGTGATATGCATCATTTTCCAGTGCTACATTCTAATTGTATACAGGTAATGCCAAAGTCAGTAACATTGTGCTAGTAATAATGGACATATCCGATCGATGACACATCTGGGATTTTTTAAACTGTGATGGTTCAGACTTTTCAATTGGGAAAAGCTCCTCTTGGACATTTAGTCAAAGTCTTCAGTGGAATAATAGAAGATGCCCAACTGCGAAATATTTGTCAAATGTCGACATTTTAAGGAAGTTTCAAAGTAACATTGTGAAATAGTTTCACTCAAAATTGCGCAGACCAAAAATAACAGGCAAAATAAAAAAAATCACTGGAAGATACAAAGTGAAAGGAAAGTGTGGCAATGTTAGTGTATAGGGTTACTTCTAGAAAGGTCATAAATACGAAATGAAGATAATCTAACTTTTCATTATTCAAGTGACATGAGCATTTATAAATCGTGGTACTCCAAGTAACCAATCTACAATGCTGGTAGTTACAAAAAAGTCTGGTACTATGATAGATCTATGACAAACAGCTTACTTACGTTGGGTGTTGCATCATTCGTCTTCGCTGTGCCTCCATTCTCTGAAGCATTTCATGGTGATGCAGTCGTTGAGATGAAGGTGGTGGAGCAGGGATGTGGTGTGGCATTGCTGCTGCCGCTGCAGGAAGGTGATGTGGCGGAGGTGGGGGTGCTGGTGGTACAGCGTGAGTTGAAGGATGCGAAGGAATCTGAGGATGGAAAGGGTGCACTGCATGTGGAATAGCATATTCTGGTTGGGGAGGAGGTTGTGGTGGAGGGGGAGGATTTCCATGCGCGTGTGGGCATGTAGTGGCCTGATGATGCAGTGGTCTTGGTAATGGGGCATCTAGAAGGAAACAGTAAATCCCATCAAAAATAGAAATTAATCTGATGCATACTCTTAAAAAAACGTGGAGTTGCAAAATCTTCAGAGGGAATGGATATTAATCTTTAAAGCATGCAAACCAAAATTTAATGAAAACAATTCCCTCGATGCTTGCAAATCTCTGGTTACCAAACATTCAGTTGCCCTTAGAATTATATGTTCGCAGACTATTCAACCATGGAATGCATCTGTTCTAATCAGATTTGTGCTTGTTAAAGTGCAGGATGTTCATGCTGGGAAATGAAACACCTCCTATTTTAGACACTCATACCTTAGTCTTGTATAGCGCAAGGGTTATGGGGAAAAAGCAGGAAAGTAAAGTTGAAGATTATTCGATCAGCCATAATCTCGTTGAATTGCAGAGCAGATCCGATGGGGTAAATGGTCTACTTTTGCTCCTATGTCTTGGGGGAGTCACAATGAAAGCAAACTCCTCAAAAACTTAATACAAGAGGGTACCTCCTAACGCATCAGTGTGACAATGTTTGCATTTCTTAGAGAAAGCACAGAATGGTCTTGTGAGGAAGACTGGTAGATTAAGGTTATATATAAAGGTTATTGAGGCAATGCTGTTGTGATGTAGGTTCATAACCACTAGTGGAAGACATGAGTAATATCCCAACAATTAAAGGGAGTCAGAGGGCTGGTTGAGTATGGTTGCCATTATAAAAGAGAAAGTGCTAGAAAAGCTAAAAAGTCTTAAAATTGATAAATCTCCTGGCCCTGATGGGTTACATCCGAGGGTTCTGAGGGAGGTGGCTGAGGAAATAGCGGAGGCGTTGGTTGAGATCTTTCAAAAGTCACTGGAAAGTCCCGGATGATTGGAAGATCGCTGTTGTAACCCCCTTGTTCAAGAAAGGATCAAGGCAAAAGATGGAAAATTATAGGCCATTAGCCTAACCTCGGTTGTTGGTAAAATTCTAGAATCCATCATTAAGGATGAGGTTTCTAAATTCTTGGAAGAGCAGGGTCGGATTAGAACAAGTCAACATGGATTTAGTAAGGGGAGGTTGTGCCTGACAAACCTGTTAGAATTCTTTGAAGAGGTGACAAGTAGATTAGGCCGGGGAAACCCAGTGGATGTGGTCTACCGAGACTTCCAAAAGGCCTTTGATAAGGTGCCACACGGGAGGCTGCTGAGCAAGGTGAGGGCCCATGGTGTTCGAGGTGAGCTACTGGTATGGATTGAGGATTGGCTGTCTGACAGAAGGCAGAGAGTTGGGATAAAAGGTTCTTTTTCAGAATGGCAGCCGGTGACAAGCAGTGTCCCGCAGGGTTCAGTGTTGGGGCCGCAGCTGTTCACATTATATATTAATGATCTGGATTAAGGGACTGGGGGCATTCTAGCGAAGTTTGCCGATGATACAAAGTTAGGTGGACAGGCAGGTAGTACTGAGGAAGTGGGGAGGCTGCAGAAGGATCTAGACAGTTTGGAGGAGTGGTCCAGGAAATGGCCTATGGAATTCAATGTAAGCAAATGCGAGGTCTTGCACTTTGGAAAAAAGAATACAAGCATGGATTACTTTCTAAACGGTAAGAAAATTCATAAAGCCAAAGTACAGAGGGATCTGGGAGTGCTAGTTGAGGATTCTCTAAAGGTAAACATGCAGGTTGAGTCTGTGATTAAGAAAGCGAATGCAATGTTGTCAATTATCTCAAGAGGGTTGGAATATAAAAGCACTGTTGTGCTCCTGAGACTTTATAAAGCTCTGCTTAGGCCCCATTTGGAGTACTGTGTCCAGTTTTGGGCCCCACACCTCAGGAAGGACATACTGGCACTGGAGTGTGTCCAGCGGAGATTCACACGGATGATCCCTGGAATGGTAGGTCTAACATATAAGGAACGACTGAGGATCCTGGGATTGTATTCATTGGAGTTTAGAAGATTAAGGGGAGATCTAATAGAAATTTACAAGATAATACATGGCTTGGAGAGGGTGGACGCTAGGAAATTGTTTCCGTTAGGCGAGGAGACTAGGACCCGTGGACACAGCCTTAGAATTAGAGGGGGTAAATTCAGAACAGATATGCGGAGACATTTCTTCAGCCAGAGAGTGGTGGGCCTGTGGAATTCATTGCCACAGAGTGCAGTGGAGGCTGGGACGCGAAATGTCTTCAAGGCAGAAATTGATAAATTCTTGATGTCACAAGGAATTAAGGCTACGGGGAGATTGCGGGTAAGTGGAGTTGAAATGCCCATCAGCCATGATTGAATGGCAGAGTGGACTCGATGGGCCAAATGGCCTTACTTCCATGTCTTATGGTCTTAGGAACTCAGATGAAACTGCCTAAAGATGCCTTTGCATAGGATCCTTCTAGCTGTATTTGAATCTAAATGCCACAAGTCTAAGGGCAGTGTCTAATTCACCACATCACTCAGTCACTCTCCAACTTCACCAGAACTGCATATGCGTACATTCTAAATCGCGAGATAGAATCTAAAAGCAGAAGTTACAGGGACATGAAAACTGACCATGGAGTCCCACAGATCTGACTGAATCGGTTAACTTGTCCTTAACCTTTAATTTCTCTGTACATAGTATAAGATGAGACACTCACAAGACTCAGAAAATTAAGGTCCCTGGTTCAAACACATAAAGTAGGATCTTTTCTATCAAAAAGCAATTTAAAATCATGTCGATTCTGCTCTTGCATCACAGTTGCGATAATATCGTAATTGGACACTGTGTAGTGGAAAAAGGATTTAAGCTTGTCCCCGAGTATTTGTGGAGAGATGCAAAGTGAAGAAAAAAAGTGCTTCTCTTTGCAAAGTAAAAGAAAACTCACAAAAAAAATCTAATTTGCAGGGGATTTTGAAGTCTTTGGAACATCAAGTGCAATTTTTAAGTGTAGAAGTAGCAAAAAAAAAATCAAGGTAGGTTTGTAACTAGATTCACAATTGCCATGCTATGTAACTAACCATCTCTTAAAATAGATCATGGAAAAATATCTGAAGTACTGCAAGAGAAACAACATACACACATGGAGATTTGCTTCTCAAAACAAGTTCATTCCCCGAACATCTGCTTACATTGAATGATGACTTAGAGACATTGTTAAACAAGATAAAATTGACTCAAGTTAGAATAGAAAAATCCACTAAGCTGACTAAAAAGGCTTAGTTTTTTAATCAAACATTCAGAAATTTTCATTTGCAGCAATATAATCAGAAAATGAAGAATGGGGAATGGGATTATAGAGGCATTTTCCACTCAGTTGATAGTTTCTTTGTATAACTTTCTAGTTCTTGGGCAACTTGTAGAAAATTTGTGATTAACAAATATACAATTTTCCCCCTGCACTCCACCCCATAATCTTCTCTCCTTTTTAAAGGCTGTGGCTGAAGTTTGAATACAGCTCCATTGTGATCACTTGCAGGTACTATGGAGACTTCCAAGATGTAAGCAGAGATAAAAAAATCTAGACCATGATTATCACTTGGTTGCTGTAACAATAGTACTGGTTTTAAGAGGTGGATTTTGTCCAAGTTGAGACAGAGATGCTGAGTGGTCCGTTCCAAGTCAATAATGTAAACAGCTCGTGAGGCCTTTTGGAACAATAGAAGCAGCATGAATGGGCAAAATCAGGTTCCCACAAAACCAAGATTTTAGTTTTAGCCTTTAGCAGCTGCAGCAGTCTTGAAACTCAATCTGGAAGTTGTTATTCCTCTTTGTTACAGCTAAAAGCTGGAAGTTCTCTCTGCTGCAAGAAGTGCATGTGAGGCAATCTATTTTACTGAATCTGCTTAGTAGATCTGCGTATCTACTACATTGGAATAGTTGCTGTTTAGTAGTTAAATAATCTATTACTTTGTTAAGTTTTCCAATAGAGTCAAGTGATTCCAATTCATCTTTCTTTGGTTTGTATTTTAACTATAGGGTAAGAATAAAATATATCTTGATTAAAAATAATGGAATCACATTTGGAACATAGCACCTTACACTTGCCTTTAAATAAGGTAAAAGTTAGCGTCTAGGCTGTCTTCTTGTTATATTTGAAGGGGGTTTGGTCTGGTCCATAGCACTGCTTAAATCTAGGACATCAACTATTTCCAACTTTGCCATAAATTACAAAAGGGAAGACATATGTCAGTAATTGCATTACTACAAGCAAAACATCATAGTATGTCTGTCATGGATCTTTTCATCTCATGATCTTCGTAAACAACAAATATTTCTGCCTCTAAAGTAGACCACTGTGATTGGATCTTGCCCTAGTAACTCTTCAGTTAAGTGATATGGGAACTTACAATGAAGGATTTGAATTATTAGCCAAAAAGAAATCAAAACTATTATTCACTCTTAGCCCTTGTAAACTTCATTATATTGATGAGGAACCAATTGGAAAAACAAACAACATAAATAACATTGTTAAAACATGATACAGTAAATGAATGGAATTTACTGATCCAAATGCAGATATTTAAAATGCCTGAACCAGACTCAATAATGCAGGCACTGTAAATACAAGAATTAGAGATGTACAGCACGGAGACAGACCCTTCGGTCCAACCGTCCATGTTCAACCAAACATTTGCAGAACTGTTTTCCAACCTTGAAGTCAACCATTCGTGTGTTGTGCAAAGCAACTGCAAGGAAGTATGAAATTATGTGGCAGATTGAATTGGTATCTACTTTTTCTTCAGAGCAACAAAATGCTGAAGATGGAAACAACAGTAGAGTACATTCCAATATAAATACTATAACTAAACATATCTACAACTTCCTTAACTTTCAGTTTCAGAAAAGTCAAATCAAATTCATATCTTAGCTTTGTATCCGACAATGTCGTAAAAGTAAGTTTTGAAAGGGTCATTATGCCAGATGGTAACTTAAAGTGATGTCTACTAGCACAAACAGCAAGATGGTAATTCAAAAGTACTAAAATTGAAGACTTACAGGTTGAGTGCATATAATGTCGGCAGGAGGTGAGTGGTGGTTGTGGTTGACCTGGAGCCTGTCCAACCAGCCCAGAACTATACCCCTCAACAGCTACTTGCTGACTTGTTCCTGCAGTAGCCTGCACTCCATAAGCTGCAGTGCGTGAGGAAGACCCAGGACAGCACGGATCAAATGCAGATGTCCCATGGAAATTTCCACTTGCATGGCTCCGAACACCACCACTGCTTAAATCAACTGGCAGAGTCTGTTTTAAAAAAAGGCATAATGACCGTTGAGTAAATCATCTACAGATGGGTCAAATGACAGAACATTTTGTGCATAACATTATTGGTTTTGCATATTTACTTTCAGTTACTAATGGTTTATAATTTCTTTCAATTATGCTTTCAGACCTGGAATAATAGCAATAATTGAATTTAGAGCATGGATCGCAGTCAAACTAAAATTTTTAAAAATTGATCAGCAGACATTAAATTAAAATTTAACCATACACTTCATATTTGATTTGGGAAAACTACTCTTGTGCATTAAATATTGCATTAATACAAAGTACTGTTTAAACATCAACATAAATTGTACCACTTCAGCAAACTAATTCAGCAAGGGTTTTTTTTCCAAAAGCAAGCATATCTTGAAGCACAAGACATGTCAGATCCTTTTAGTTACTGTAGAAACACTACTGCTTAGGAACTCATACTACAAAAGCAGAAATATTGGCTTTTAGTTAGCTATTCTCTCAAACGATTCTTTAAATTGTATATATGCAGCTGAGCATTCTGCTTCCAGGATGGTCATCCGCATCAATCCTCATTGTACTGAATATTAAACTTAAACAGGCCACAAACCTAAACAGATTGATTACCAAGTTCTTTGATATTTTTGTCTCTAATGGCCAAAGCCTTTTTTTTATTCTCACTTCAAACTAAAACATTATTTGCTATTTTTTTGCTATCAATTCATTTTCAAAATGCCTTAATCTTTTAAAAATAATCTTTTAAAAACATTTTC
Source organism: Chiloscyllium plagiosum (assembly GCF_037043375.1). Taxonomy (NCBI): domain Eukaryota; kingdom Metazoa; phylum Chordata; class Chondrichthyes; order Orectolobiformes; family Hemiscylliidae; genus Chiloscyllium; species Chiloscyllium plagiosum. Next base: position 21,968,824 of record NW_028270177.1, read on the forward strand.
TATATTCTACTGAACTTTCCTTGCATTATTTGTAAATTCTGTCACGTGTGAAAGTCATGTTATTGTATTCAATTTTCAAGAAATTATGGGTTTTACTGCATCTAGTTCCCTTCTTGTTGGAAGAAAGCACACAACTACAGATGCAGGAAATCTGAAACAAAAATACAAATTTCTGGAATAACTCAACAGGTCTGGCAGCATCTGTGGAGAGAAAGCAGAGTTAATGTTTCATGTTCAGTAACCCTTCTCTCCAGATGTTGCCAGACCTGCTCAGTTTCTCCAGCAGTTCCATTTTTGTTACTTCTTGTTGGTATGTGTGGGCAGCAGTACGTGTACAGTGAAAATATTCTACTGGGGTTTTCTGATTGCTTTTTGGGGTGTGTTTTGCAGACAGGGTGGGAGTGTGTAATGATGCTAGCACATAAAACCTGCCCACCTCCTTCCTCTACATACTCTGATTCCATAAAATTCAACCACACCCTTAATATTGATATAATCTACGGGCTGGATTTAAAGTTCACATTTATTGCGTGCACCTCTCAGAAATGTGAAAAAAATCAAACAATTGTTAGTTTAGTTGTTTAATTCTGTGAAGTTTTAACTGTAAAGCATGCTTAAAAGCCGTTATTTGTTAAAACTGTGTACTGCCCATCATAATAATTATTTGAATAATTACACATAAGTAACTTTAAATTGGTCAAATTTAGAACAGTGTTTATAGTTAGACATGAAAATGCTGCTTGCAAAGAACCAAGATGTAACAAATGTAAGAACTAAAGCAATTCAGATATTAGTCACCCTAATACTCAGTCTAAAAATCAAACAGTTCAGAGCTTTTGTCACAAAGAATAAATGTGCAACAAACACAATTTGTAGGCCTCAATATTTATTCAACTTATAATACAATACAAGTTAAATGATTATTGTATTTTATAAAGCACCAGACTAATGTTTCTTCTCATGAGCAAGCTGACATATTGACTATGTTTTTCTCTTAATTTAAAAAAAGAGTGATCGAAGAATACAAACCTGATCATGATACTGGCCACCTGTGTTTCCATTAGCACCGCAAGGTGCTGGCACGACAGCAGGCCTCTCTAAAGGACAGGTTGATTCAGGAAATGAAGGCATTGATTGTGGCACTGCAGAGTGGGCACCAGGGTGGTGTTGAAACTGATGGTTATGTTGCTGAAGACAGCTTGCATGAATATGTCCTAATGAATTGTGGCCTTGTAAAGATCCTCCACATGGTGAATGTTGAGGGCAGCAGGATGGGAGCCTTGGCATTGCCCCAGGACCAGCTTCAGGCACTGCACTTGAACCAACTCTGCGAGCATCATCTTTGAGGAAAAGTAAAGATCAAATTTATATATTGGAAATTTCTGGCAAATTTGTATCACAGCAGACATGGTTGCATAGTGGTAACATCACTGGACCAGCAATCCAGAACGCCAGGCTAATGTTGTGATCGTAGGTTCAAATCTGACCGTAATAGATGATTTAAGTTCAATTTAATTTTTAAAAATTCTGGAATAAATTGCTGGTCCAATGGTGACCATGAAACCATTGCCGATTGTAAAAATTCAGTAGGTTCATGAATCCCTTTTTGGTAAGGAAATCTGCCTGGGCTGGCTTTCAAATGACTCTAAACCCTGTGGTTGCTTGTTGACTACCGTCTGGGCAATTAGAAATGGTCGCTGGCGATACCAACGATGCTCAAATACATTGAACGCATTAAAAAAAAGGAAAACATTGCTGTTCTCTCAGTTCTTCTAGAATGTAGTGATTATGGGGTTGGAAGGTCCTGCTTAAGAAGCCATGGTGAATTTCTGTAGTGTACTTTGCAGATAGTACACACTGCTGCTACTGATAGTGGAGGGAGTGACTTGCTTTGGATGTGGTTCCAATCAAGCAGGCTGCTTTTTCCTTGTTGGTGTCAAGCTTCCTGAGTATTGTTGGAGCTGGACTCTTTCAGGTAACTGGGAAATATTCCATCACACTCCTGACTTGTGCCTTGTAGATGGTGGACATCAGAAGGCAGGTTACTCACTGTACTGATGCCAATTAATGTCAAAGGGCGATGGTTAGATTGTCTCTTGTTGGAGATGATCATTGTCAGACATTTGTGCAGCATGCCTTTTACTTGGCACTTGTCAGGCCAAGTCTGGATATTATCTGTGTCTAGATGCATTGGGCAGGGACTGTTTCAGTATCTGAGGAGTCATGTATGGCGCTGAACATTGTTTAGTGATGACAGCACATTGCCACTTCTGACCTTATGATGGAGGGTAAGTCATTGGTGAAACAGCTGAAGATGGTCAGGTCAAAGACTCTAGAAAATCTGCTTAACTGATTAGCAGCTTCTGAGGCTCATTAAAATTTTGGGTCACCACGTCACTGCATCATTTACATTAAAAACCATCACCTTAGCATGCCATCACTGTAAAAGCAAATGCAACGGAAATGGTCAATTAATGACAATAAAATAAAACCGTTTGCCTAATTGATATAACTTTAGATTCACATCAAAATATGCTACACTTCAGATTCTAACATCAACCCCAAATATCCCAATGGACTCAGTCCACTCTCCGTCAGACATTTCATCCAGCTATACACTAACTGTACCCACTTTCATCCGAAATACATTCCTCTTCCATTGCACCACAAGGAGCAAATCCTAAAGCCACCAATGTGTCGCACACTCATTTTTCTTAAATTCATCTGCCACATACCTTCAAAATTTTCCTCAAAACTTACATTTTCAACCATTGTACATTATACACTTTCCTCTTCGCCCACAAATTCCCTTGCAAAGTGTTTGTGGATTTTTTTTAATGTAAAGTTCACAGGTACAAGTGATTCTCCTAATTAATTGCAACATTATAATATCCTTTTCTCTTATTCCAGTATCAATAGAAAATTACCACTTGATTGTAGAATGCAACAAGCTACCCCAAAGTGTTGTGGCTAGTCAGAAAGAACCAAAATGAGATATGTCGAAGATCACTCAAACACGTTAGAATAGAGCTGTAATTGAAATAACAGACAAGATCTTAGGATTTGAATCTCAACAGCCAATACTTTTTTTTCTTGGCCAGTTGCATGCTGTATTGCAACTTTGTAGGAGTTCTAGCCACTTTATCTATCAATAAAACAACACAGCAACAGGCTATACAGTCAGTTCTTCCACAACTCCATGATTGTGTTCTTGTGCAGCCCGGCATTATAGAAAAATCACATTTTAGGAACAGCGTTTAAAGTGCTGGTGCTGTAGTTGCGTTACAGCCAATACATTTTAAATGTTTGCGCTGTTGAAACAGCGTCCTCAATTCGTCAAGTGGGTTACAGCAAATTTGCATTGATGAAACTGTGTTACAACAGAATGGGGGGGTGGCAGCATGCTCAAACTAAAACAGAAGCTTTCATAGGAGCATCTGCTGCATTGCCATTAATACAATATTTACAAACACAAGTAAATTTGGTGCATACAAGCCCATCACAACATTACACAAGTCTCATATTCGACGTAAATAATTTTGGATTCGCTTAGTTGTCTCAGTAAGTTTTGGGTGAATGCGAGTGTTCACCAAGTGGACATCAGTGAATGGGAAGAATGTTTGTGCATTTCACGAGGTGGAATTTTCTGTAATGTAATCCCAGTTTTGGTGCTGGGTGTGACAATCAGCGACACACAGGTCTACAAAGCATATAGCCGAAAACCTGCACCATTGATTAAACAGTCTTTGCAAATAAAAGTATCAGAAAAATATGACAATTTAAGTCTAAGGGGGAATTGTACGTTCAGTTCACCAAACAAAACATAACTGGAAAGTCTATCTTTGATAATGCCATTTTATAAGTTTGTTACTTGAATTCAAATTATTCACACACCCACGACTGAAGGGCCTGCCTCATCAATGGTTGCTGGGACTCCTGTTGACTCTGTCACAGAGGAAGGCTGGGCGGTAGAAGGACCTGGAGTCATACTTGAGATCTGGCCTGAGGTAGGTACATTATTGACTGGTTGCGATCTAGCAGCAGAGGTAGTTGGCACCACTGTGGGTTCTGTAATCAAAGCACAAACAGAAAGTAGGAACCCTATATTGTAAACATGAAGACAATGTCAAGACAGTAGACAACTGATAATTAAACTTAGATATAGTACGAACTACTATTTTTCAAAACTAGCATCTCATGGCAGTAATGCATTTTAAGTTCCAATCTTATAAGTGATACTGGAGTGGACACACTGCAAACTACTGCAGTGACACTCGCCATTGTCCTCAAATGAAGCTGGGCACAAAATCTGAGAATCTCTGTGACATGGATTTCATGTTTCCTGGCACTAATTTGAATCTTGAGCCAAGTCAAGGGACCTTCATTCTTCGAGCAACAGTGACGTATTCAAGGACAATAAGTTGTCAATCACAGTGAACAATTCTCTTAGAATTCACAGATTTATCAGTTGTATCACAGTGAGCAGTTAAAAACTGAGTTGCTTCTCATCAATGGAATAACATGCTTTGGGTGTTTATCATAGCAATATTACAGGAACAAATGGCACCATCTCCTCACCCCTAAGTAGAACAATTGTCACCTGTGGAGTCTTAAATATGGAGAAGTGTTAAATTTTGTTTGACAGCATCTCTGAATTACTATTTTAAATGACACTTGTAGATTTCAGAAGTTGCTGTCAGTTTCAGAAAAGTAATGATGGTGAAGGCCAACAGTTTCGCCAACAGAAATACTAAGTCTGGGCTAATGCCAACTCAAAACGTCTGAGGACTTGGAGACTGATTGGGATAGGAGCTTAAAGCCAACAGTTATCTTGAATGTCGATGGTATGGAAAATTTGAAGCTTCACACTACAATTATGATTTCCAATAACTATTCAAAGCTTATTGCATCGACATACAGAAGGTATAATGTTATTTTGCATTTGATTCAATTTTTTGCTCTCTCATAAGATGGGAGCTTTGCTGACAATGTCAGCATTTGTAACCTATCCTGAACTGTCCTTCTGCGATTCAATCCAAGTTGCATCACAATACACAAACAAGACATCATCATTTGTCATTCGGAAAAAAAAAGGAAAACTAGAATTACAAAAGCCAAAACACTATTCTATACTTACGCACTATAAAGGACACATGCAGAAATGCATTCCAAGGCATAAACACATTTCTGTATCAAGCTAACAATGACAGATGGATCTGACTTTGGTTTCCACTGCCTGATACCACCAGAACCACAGTTCTTACTATTTGGTAATACATTCTGTAAGACTTTGCAAAACTACTTTTTAAGTTCCTTATGTTAATGATAGATGAGATTACAGTTAATTTAATCAACACTTTATTACTAACCTCTGATCAGTCTAGTCAAAAAAATGTTCAATTTGAAAGTTTTGATTTTGGTTTATTTTTCATAAAGCTGTAAAAGTTGTCCAGATTTGTGTAATTGCATGTATGTTAAGAAGCTCTCTCAAGAAAGGCAAAATATTCAAAAATACTCCAGCAAAATATGATCCTACCAGAAATCAGATCACAAAATCAAGTAAATTGGCTTTCTTCATATTTTTCATCCAATTAAAAACAGAGAGACTGAACAGAAAACAAAAAAAACCACAAAGCACAACATAATAGGTGGCATGGTGGTTCAGTGGTTAGCACTGCTGCCTCTCAGCGCCAGGAATCCGGGTTCGAATCCAGCCTCGGGCGACTGTGTAAACTCCACACAGACATTCTCTCCCTGTGTCTGCATGGGTTTCCTCTGGGTGTTCTGGTTTCCTCCCACAGCCCACAATAGGTTAAGTGAATTGGCCAAAGTAAATTGCCCATAGTGTTCAGAGATGTGTAGGTTCGGGGTATTAGTCAGGGGTAAATATGGAGTGGGCCTGGGTGGGTCTTTGGAGGGTTGGTGTGGACTTGTTGGGCCAAAGGGCCCATTTCCACACTGTAGGGATTCTATAACGCTTCCATGAAAATACATTTGTGTCAGTTACTGCTTTGATACAATTTTCATTTCAGTAGTTCTGCATCATTCCAGGTTGAAATGACAACTGATTTTTCCAATCAGGTCTATTTACAGTTGTGAGATAGAAGAGCAGCAGGGTGCTCTATTAGAAATTGTGCTACATGTTGTTAATAGAATCACAGAATCCCTACAATGTGGAAGCAGGCCAATCCGCCTATCAAATCCACAATGACTCTCCAAAGAGCTTCCCATCTAGATCCATCCCCTATTCTTGTAACCCTGTATTTACCAGGGCTAATTCACCTAATCTATATATCTTTGGACACTATGGGCAATTTAGCAGCAGCTAAAATTTACCATAACTTTTTTAAAAAAATAGAGGGATTAGAAATTTTTTCATACAAGAGTTCTTTCATTTAAAACTGATGCTGTTCAATTCACCTGATATGTGGCATGAAACACCAAGTGTACAGTGCAAATCTGAAGAATGTCAGTCATGGGAAGCCACAATATCGTTGGCTTGTGTTTGGATTCATTTACACAGATCTCCAAATATCAATTTAGCTGCCACGGCAGGGTACTAAACTTTTTTTAAATGGGATGGATTCAGAAATTAGTTGCCAATCATTGTTGACAGATCACGTGTTCCCAACAGCCAGCTACAGAGCAGCTCTATGAAAACAAGTTTCCACTCATTTCCACTCAATTATGCAATGTGCATTACAAAGCCATTCAAAGAAATAAAAAGCAATATGACCTGTTCAATATAAAACACAAGCATCAATGACTCTCTCAATCAAAATTTTAACAATAAACATAAATATGATCTTGTTTTAATTAAGGTTAACAAATTGTATGGACATGGACTTTTCATCGGAATTTTTCAGAGCAGATTTTGTACTAGTGATTTTCAAAACAGTCATGCTACAAGCACAAAGTGGAAATTTTCTAAAATCCAAACAGGCTCAATGGTGCAAATTCAAAGGTTCTGAAATAGTATGAGCTCTGAAGTAGAAAAACTACCTTCTCAAATGGTTCTCAAGTAATGGGATGATACAGTAATGGTATGAACAACTTCACCAGTAATAAAGTGTTAAATTAGGAGGTCAAAAAATGGTACTCCAGAAAGATTCAGTTCAAAACTCATCACATCAAATGAAGTTCAGCTGTTAACTATCCAATATGAAAAAGATTCCAAAAATAAATTAATTCCAAAGGTCAAAACTGTGCTCTTGCATCTTGAAGTTACTTCTTTTTAGCTTCTTTTCTGTTTTTCTCATCAACCTGTTGAGAAATGTTATTACACACTTCTGAAGCAAGTGGGACTTGAACCCAGGTCTCTTAGTCTGGGGTAGGGACACTACCACTGCTCAACAAAACGGCCTTCTGTTTTAGCTTCTTATGTTTCAGCAGATTGTATGAATGGGCAGGAAGTCTATTAACTTTGCCTGAACTTCTTCATACAAACACGAATAGGATTATCAACAGTTTCTCTTGTGCCATGGACTTCAGAGCTGACTACATTAGTAACTTCGAGGAGAAAGTGAGGACTGCAAATGCTGGAGATCAGAGCTGAAAATGTGTTGCTGGAAAAGCGCAGCAGGTCAGGCAGCATCCAAGGAACAGGAGAATCGACGTTTCGGGCATAAGCCCTTCTTCGGGAATTCCTTGGATGCTACCTGACCTGCTGCGCTTTTCCAGCTACACATTTTCAGCTCTGATCTCTAGCATCTGCAGTCCTCACTTTCTCCTCGAAGATTTTAACCTACTGCGAATCCTCTTACAAGGATACCTTCCTTGAAGAAGCTCCCTTCCTCTCTCTACATTCCTGAAGGGCTTATGCCCGAAACGTCGATTCTCCTGCTGCCCTTTTCCAGCAACACATTTTCAGCTACATTAGTAACTGTCAAAAGTTTAATTTTTAATTTTCCATAAACCTACCACAGGTTACCTTGTATACAGAAAGGATAAAAACAAGCTAATTAACTGTGCAGACAACTGAGCTTGTAATCTCGCTTATTTTGACAAAGGGTAATGATAACAAATGAGTAGAAACAGCAAATGTAAATGCTAAAGTAGTGCAACACACAGCATTTAAAAGTTGCCTTCAGTAATTAAGAAAGCAACTCCTTTTTTTAAAATGAATAGAAACAAAGGGAATTTGTCTTCTCCACTTGGAGGACCTTTTGTTACCAGCACTGGGCAATTCACTGAGCAAGTGGAGGTAGGAGCCCAATGTCACTGATCAATGCTAGATTTGCCTGCGTGCAGGAACGCATGATCCCAATGATATTACTTACACCCACTAATAATAATTGATTTCTCATTTCTAACAGTACCAAGTTTTCACATTTGCAAATAAAGATATTTATGAACTTCTATTAATATCTGAAGTACAGGTCTTAGACGATAAAAAAGTACCAACTTACAAATGTGCGCTATCCCATTCAGTTATTAACAGAATAAATTATGCCTTCTATCTTTTTCAAAACTCATCAAATGTACTCTGCAATATATGTATTTACAAAAGAAACTTAATTATCTGGTGCACTATACAATGAACTACTCTAAGTATTGTCATGTTATGATGCAGTAAACATGGCAATCAAGCAGCCAATCTGTGCACAATGAAGTCGCAAAAAACAGAAATGTGGCATTGATTACAGGAGCAATATTAGCAAATTTACAGAGAAAAACACTCTCAACTATGCTGAACTGAAAATCAACTTTGGGCTCTGGATTAAGATCTTTTCTGAAAGATAGTGCCCTCAAACAACACAATAATTTTTCTATACTATACTGGATCAGTCTAAATTTGTGGCCAGATCCTGGCATTTTTTTGAATCAGTGACCTCGGATTCAAGCAAAATGTTGCCAACAACTCAGTCAAGCTGACAATGTTCATGAATCAACGCATTTATCTATCAACATACAATGTAAAAACATTGCTTAATAAAAGCTTAATTTAGTTTCAAGATGACAGCTTACTAATTTTACATCAAAAGTCAGCATGCTTTACTATCAGGAAGAAGAAACTAAAATTAATCTTAGAACAAGGTGTTCAACGTGTTACTGAGACACACGGGTCAATGAAGTTGCCGGTCTGTGTCGCATTTGTTTCTCTCAGCCAGGACTACAAAGAGGCAGTTACAAATGATTTTCATTATCCTAGATAAACTTACAAAGTTTCAGCTAGGATTCTAAATTCACTATGTAATGCCCGGAGTGTAGGAACATCTAAATAGTGGTTTGAATCTTTTAAATCTCATTAAGGCTGAGGATGTTAATGTCAGTAGATCTAAAATGAACAGAGAATCATTGGAGAAAAAAAGGTTACCTGTAGCTTGCAATGTAGGAAAGCTTTCAGAAACAGCTGCATTTTAGTGAGAATTCAATTTCCACAAACGTGCAACACAGATTAGCTATTGCGTTAGTTACCGCAGTCAATCCTAGTGGTTTACAGTATTACTTTAGCAACAAGTTGTTTAAATCTCATGTTGTACATTTTATTGTACAACTTTAATCATGCTGGTAAAACTGAGTACAATAAGGAGACTTGGAGAGAATCTCAGTAAATAGGCAAGCCATTTTTCTTTTCCATGCACCATCCATCCAGGCTTTTAGCCCATTCCAATATGTTACAACACATGTCTGGGCAGATGGGACTTGAACATAAATGTTCTGGCTCAGAAGTAGGGCAACTACCACTGTATCACAGGAGGCCAAACATGTACTTAATGTGAAGTTCAAATGCAGAGTTCCAGACAATGACATGAAGCAATATGTGACTGGGAAAGGACAATTTGAGGTTGACTGCAGAGGGTTCCACTTTCTTTAATTCTACTTGAATTCTCTAAAACAAAAGATTCCACGGATCACAAATTTAAGAGTCCACACATACTGCATGCTTAAAAATCTTTTACTCAAGTTTCCAACCAGACTGCAAGAAATATTTCATCAAACTTGAACAATAAATCACGCTTACCATCTTCATCCACAGTAAGGTCCACCACCTCTGCTGTGCTTTGTCTCAACGGCTGGATAACTGTAGATATTCTATTTCGGCTCCGCTGCTCCTGAGGTCTGTTTTGTGAGCTAGTACTTTGGCCCCAGTGTACCCTTGAGTGGCCGAGAAGTGTGGTATAAGACCTGGAAACAAACAAATGAGTAACATTAATCTAATTAGTATTAGTTTCTGAATAGGAAAACTGTACAACGCATTAGGAACTATGAATTTTAACTGAGAAAGCAAATTGTTTCTACTGTCAATCAAGTAAACATTTTCTGTAATTGGTTAAACAAAAAAAAAGAAAGAACTGCTGATGCTGAAAATCAGGAACAAAAATCAGAAATTGCTGGACACCTTCAGATCTGGCTATATCTGTGGAGAGAAAACAGGGTTAACATTTCGGGTCCAGTGACCCTTCTTCAGAACTTCTGTAATTTGGACTTATCCTGGCAGATGTGTTTAGAAATGGATCCAATTAATGCAGCGCCATTACTTAATTGTCAAAAAGTGGGCACTGGAAAAGCACAGCAGGTCAGGCAGCATCCAAGGAGCAGGAGACACCTTCTCCATTACTTAAGTGGTTCACAAAAGAATGATGTTGTAATTTGATAGGATAGTGCAGAAGTCATTAAGAAAAAATGCTCTAGCGAAAGACTAATTTGAATAAAATCACACTGAAGTTTAAATGCTTCAAGTTTTTAATCATCTCACAACTCAAGAATCACCATTACACACTCTGAACACAGCCCTAAAGACATGCTAATATTACACAAAATAATCCTTACTACTGATTTTACATACTTCAGTATATACTTTGGTCATTGGAATCCTGATGCTATAATCACAAGAATTAAATTAGTGTCAAATATTCAGGTTTTTTTAAGTGCCAAATACTTCGGTTTTCAAAATCTCAAAGTTAATACCAAGTTTAGAACACGATTTTCCATTTTCATGGAGCAAGGCACTCTAAAACAAATATCTAAACTTGCTCATACTTCTGCCCATTAAGTCATGTATGCCACACTTTGGTTCAAATAAGATTGGATGTAGGACCAAACTGATTAATTCCCACAATCTCATGTTGTCAAGAGTTAGCTTTTTGTACAAGAGTTTATTTCTACTTTTAAGTAAAAGTGCACAGCAGGCTACTTTCAATGCAAGACAGTTAGTGAGCACAAAATATATAAAAGGCAACCATGCCAGTTTTAATATGCAAGCAGGATATAAACAAACAGCCACACAACCAGGGAGCAAGAAAAGGTACAGAGAAAAAACACTGTACATTGGATTGGAACTCCAGAGTATCAATAAAAAGGTTTATATTGCAGAAAGCAGATAGCAAACTACTTAATCCCACAACTTTGTACTTTTCATTATTGTATGTTCATGCTCTTTGATGGTGCTACTGTTTAGTTTCAAGATTAGAACATGACTCTTCTGAACCTTCATTTCTTTCCCACTTTACCACCTTAAACGTTGTGTCTGGCGTGATCGATGCATTTATTGATTCCACTTGTTCATGTTAATAAGAAAATACAGCTACAATAAAATTTTCTACTGCAGAAACCTATGCTTAGTTAATTTCTGAATAGGCAGGATTGAACACAAGGCTTTAGTTATAGAGTCACAGAGATGTACAGCACAGAATCAGACCCTTCGGTCCTACCCGCCCATGCCGACCAAATATCCCAACCCAATCTAGTCCCATCTGCCAGCATCCGTCTCATATCCCACCAAACCCTTCATATTCATATACCCATCCAGATGCCTTTTAAATGTTGCAATTGTACCAGCCTCCACCACTTCCACTGGCAGCTCATTCCATACATGTACCGCCCTCTGCGTGAAAAGGTTGCCCCTTAGGTCTCTTTTATATTTTTCCCCTCTCACCCTAAACCTATGCCCTCTAGTTCTGGACTACACGACACGAGGGAAAAGACTTCGTCTATTTACCTATCCATGCCCCTCATGATTTTATGAATCTCTATAAGGTCACCCCTCAGCCTCTGACTCTCCAGGGAAAACAGCCCCAGCCTATTCAGCCTCTTCCCTATAGCTTAAATCCTCCAACCTTGCAACATCCTTGTAAATCTTTGTTGAATCCTTTCAAATTTCACAACATCTTTCCGATAGGAAGGAGACCAGAATTGCACGCAATCTTCCAAAAGTGGCCTAACCAATGTCCTGTACAGCTGCAACATGGCCTCCCAACTCCTGTACTCAATACTCTGACCAATAAAGCATACCAAACGCCTTTTTCACTATCCTATCTACCTGCGAATGTGCCGTCATATTTAAGACTGAGTTGAGTTTCTGAACCTACAGCTTCACTGTCACATTGACTCGTCCACTTTCCCTTCCCCCACCAAACATAGCTCGCCCCTGTTGCTAACTCAACCATGTTGTTGATGAATTATTCTTTCAAGTGTTTGTTATTATGATTCTCTGCTGTTCAGATTATTGTTGTTCTCAGCCTTGTTTCTTAAGCTTAAACACAAGCTTTCAATTAAACTACACAGACTGGTCTTCAAACGTGCCTTGACCAATATTATGATGGAAAAGTAACCCCTGTGAACCATTCTAACTTGCTTTCTATGTATTTTGTTCAGAAGTGTTATTGCACAGTCAAGACGTGTGGCACTGGAAAAGCACAGCAGGCCAGGCTGCATCCGAGGAGCAAGAGAGCCAACACTTCAGGCATAAACCCTTCATCAGGAATGTGGAAGGGGGAGGGGGCTGAGATAAATAGGGGGGGTGGTGGTGGAATTGTGAGGGAAGGTAGGTGGGAAGGCAATAGGTGAATGCAGTTGTGAGGTAATTGTGATAGGTCGGAGGGGAGGGTGAAGTGTATCGGTGGGATGCAGGATGGACAGGTGTTGCCCAAGAGTAATATTTCAGAAGATGTCTTCAATTGTTAGCAGGAATCCAATTTTAAAACATATAAGTCTAAGCAATTCTCATCTGTCATATCAGTAAAAACAATGACTGCATCTGTCATATCACCTTCCAATTGGACAAACGCAGAAAAGGAAAATAGCCTGCATATAAACAAACAAATCTGTCAAAGTCGGTTCTTGCTTCACAGTTTCAGAATCTCAAAATACCATTAAATGTTGTGGCAGGAAACAAAAGAATCAGTATACTTCAAAAATTCTCATCATCATTGGTAATTTTCATTTACAATTTCCCCTTTCTTCCCTACAAAAATTATTACTGCAAACAGATGGCAGGGAAAGACAGGCTGACCTGTAAGCTTCTCCAGTTCAACGGCATGCTGCACATAGACAGCAGGATATATCAATTGAGCTTGGCAATTTGTAGGAAGCAAGCAGATTTACTTTTAGAGATAATATCCTATATTAGTATACAGTCATCCCTCTAAGAGCCTAACCCTGAAATACAGCATGAAGCTCATAAAACATGACCATGTAAATGAATGGAGAAATTGTTTGTAAAAGAAATCCGCAAGAACTGTGGATGCTGTAAATTGCAGGGAAAAGCTCAGCAGGTCTGGCAGCATCTGTGGAGAGAAATCTGAGTAATGTATCAGGTCCAGTGATCCTTCCTCGGAAATTGTTTGTGCTCCTTCCAAAGACTTAAATGTAGAAAATATTTATCCATAGCAAAACTAAATTTTGTGTGGAAACAGATGCCCATGACAAGTTCAGAGATAACTGTTAATTGTCAAGGTTCCCATACTAGTTAATTCTGGAACCACAATCATGTTGCAAAAAATTGAATAGTCTCAATCTTGTAAGAAACAAATTACTCTTCAACAAAGTACAGGAGTTGTTACAGCTGTACAAGACATTGGTAAGGCTACTTTTGGAATATTGCATACAATTCTGGTTGCCCTGCTATAGGAAGGATGTTAATAAGCTAGAGAGGGTGCAAAAAAAATTTACAAGGATGCTATCGAGATTTGAGGGTTTCAATTATAAGGAGAGGCTGGGACGTTTTTCCCCTCGAACATATAATGCAGAGGTGTGACCTTTTAGAGGAGTATAACATCATGAGGGACACAGATAAGGTGAATTTCAAAGGTTTTTTCCCTAGGGCAGGGAATTCAAAACTAGAATGTATAGGCTTAAGGTGAGAGGAGAAGATTTAAACAAGGACCTGAGGGGCAACATTTTCACACAGCGGGTGGTGCACTTATGGAATGAGCTGCCAGAAGAAGTGGTAGAGGAGAGTACAATTACAACATTTGAAAGATGTTTGGACAGGTTTATGGCTAGGCAAAGTTTAGAGAGATATGGGCCAAATGCAAACAAACAGGACTACTTCAGTTCAGGAAATCTGGTCGGCATGGATCGGTAGGGTTGAAGGGTCCATTTCTGTGCTCCTTGACTCTATTACTCAAAAGATTTGCGAAATCAAAGTACTCTCAACAGTTTGTGTCAATGACAGTTATCAATGTGGTAGGCCAGGAGGAAAACAATGCTTGTTTAACATGGTAAAGGGAAAAAACACATCAATGTTCATCACTTGGCTGGTTTCTACTGCAGTTGGGCCAACATGGAACGGTGACACCTATTCTTATACTACTACTACTCAGCCAGATTTCTTCAATGTCCCCCCGACCTCCAAGTTTCTGCTCCTTATACAGATTCAACTGCAACTGCCCATATTAGGCCACTAAAAGTCCTGCTTGCCCATCACCTCCAAATAGAACATAGAACAACACAGCACAGAACAGGCCCTTCGGCCCACGATGTAAATAGACAAGGTCTTTTGCCTGGGATGTGGAAGTCCAGAACTAGAGGGCATAGGTTTAAAGTGAGAGAGGAAAGATATAAAAGGGAGCTAAGGGACAACTTTTTCATGCAGAGGGTGGTGCATGAATGGAAAGAGCTGCTAGAGGAAGAGGTGGAGGCTGGTACAATTACAGCATTTAAAAGGCATCTGGATGGATATATGAATAGGAAGGGTTTGTGGGCGGCACGGTGGCACAGCAGTTAGCACTGCTGCCTCACAGCGCCTGAGACCCGGGTTCAATTTCCGACTCAGGCGACTGACTGTGTGGAGTTTGCACATTCTCCCCGTGTCTGCGTGGGTTTCCTCCGGGTGCTCCGGTTTCTTCCCACAGTCCAAAGATGTGCGGGGCAGGTGAATTGGCCATGCTAAATTGCCCGTAGTGTTAGGTTAAAGGGGTAAATGTAGGGGTATGGGTGGGTTACGCTTCGGCGGGTCGGCGTGCACTTGTTGGGCCGAAGGGCCTGTTTCCACACTGTAAGTAATCTAATCTAAAAAAAAAGGGTTTAGAGAGATATGGGCCAACTGCTGTCAAATGGGACTAGATTAGACTAGGATAACTGGTTGGCATGGATGAGTTGGATTGAAGGGTCTGTTTCTGTGCTGTACATCTCTACCAGCCATTTATTTAAGGTTATCTCCTGCAAAATCTTAAGGCTGACCTTGCTCTTCAGTCCAACTGGCTGGCCCATCAACAGTGTTCTCTTCATGATCTAATAACAGGAATCTTATTTATTGTCAGAATCTTATCTAGTTCTTTCTAAAACCTATTTATCTCCTACCAAAAAAATGTTCCTCACGTACATTCTAGGTAGCCTATTTCAACCTGTCAGTTGAAAAGCAGGAATTTAATCTGTGCAGCTTTCCCTCAGTACTATATCAAAACATCAGTATGAACAGGATTTGAACCCATATCAATCCGACTAAAAGGCAACAGTGCTACCACAACAACCACATTAAGATCTGTGCAAAGACACCAAATAAAAGATTGAATTTCACTTTTTACATTTAGACAATATTATTAATGCATGAAGTTGTCGCTTTCTGAAATGTTAAACCTTAGTACACATTGTATCTGGATCATTAAAAACTTCACTTAAAGAACTACAACAGGATACAATTACCCATAGGCAGAAGCTTGTAGGAGTCTGGGAATATTCCTTATAATCTTTTTTGGAAATCAACATTCAAAATTCAGTGAGTTTTCATCTTTAACAGATTAAAAGTCATGAAATTTCTACCTGCAATTGTCCCCAACAGTGACAATCTCCACTTCACTGTCCGTTGAGGTAACATTGATTTCTTCATTGGCAGTAACCTGGGGAGCTGAGGTGGCCTCAATCACCACAACATCCTCATCAATATTTCCTGCAAACAACAGAAAAATTAAAATCAGCAAAAATTTAACATGCACAATATATGTGGTGTTGTAGTTTCAGTTACACCCAATGTGACCTACATATCACAAACATATCAGAGACAAAAATATTGCTAGTGGTATTTGGTTATTGCATAGTTAATAATGCTCAAACATGTTGCACCAATCTAACATATTATCAAAACAGAAAGCCATCAAACCTTTTTCTTGAAACTTCATCCATTTTCCTGAATAAAATTCAAATCTTTTGATTTATGAAACTATAAACACAATTTACATTTTGACCACATTATGAATAAACAAATCCTGCACAGATTCAAAATGCATAGTGTGGAGTTGAACTATAGCTACTAATTTCACCGCTGCTTCATGATGGGCTTTGAATAAGGCCAAGTCTGAAATGAAAGCAGTCAATTCTACAATATCTAAAGCACCTCAAACAACAAAAAAAACAACTTTTCAAGAATCCTAACTCAAATAAGTTAGTCAGCCATTTGTCTGAGATATTTTAACAGACTTGCTGTAAAATTTCAACATTCTCTCCATCATGTCAATGGTAGTTAGATGCTCTTTGCTAGAGGCAAGAGCAAGCACAAGTAGTCAAACTTGCAATTTTTTATTTTGAAGTGCCTAAGTGCAGACATTAGCCTCCATAACATTTAAATAGAGTAGTTAAAATATTTACTATTTCTTAGGGTCCTTGCTGGTAACAACAACAAAATTCAAATTCTGTGAGAAGGCACATGCAGTACTGAAGTAGTTTCAAAACCATTTCTATCTGCTTTGGTTTATGGAAATATGAGTACTGTCTAGAGGGTAAGGTGCAACAGCTATTTATAACTGGCACATGACTATGTGCGTTCAATTTAAAGAATGAACTTCTTCATAAAAATTATACTCCAAAAGTATAAGAGGGAGTTTAGTTTATAACTTAAATAACAGTTTAATTATTTGGAGGCAATGAACTAAACAGGGAAATAAAGAAGTCACCGAATTGTGAACCTAATTTTATGTATTACTCTGAAATATATTGCTGTCTCAATTTCTTTCTTCCTAACCATTAGTGAAAATGTCACGCATATTACAATGAATCTTAGGTCAGCTACAAGTGACACAAAGCAAGTTCAAATACCATAAAAGCAGTGTGAGAAATCAAGAAAACTTGGTACAAGTGATGTGTGTTGTAAAAGCCCAACTGGTTCATTAATACTCTTTAAGGGAGGAAATCCACTCACTTCACCCTACATCAACTGCGTGTGACTAGACTGCCTTCAAGGTGCCAAGCAGGCTACTTAGTTGAATCTTAAGGCTAAACAGCATCTAGGCAGCAACTTCGCTACGTCGTCAACAGTGTTTTAAGGAAGGTTATGGCTATCATCTGTCAGAGCAATGAAGAATGGGATATAAGTGCTGGCTTTGCCAGTGACACATGCCAAAAATGAATGAAAAGAAAGATTCATAAGGAGGTGACAGTTCCAAATAGATAGCTTTACCAATCTCCTAAATATCTGGGAGTTTTGCCGATTTCTCTTTCGTCCTTTCTTCATCACATGCTGAAAGTACAAAATATGTACACACTTTCAAATCATTAGTCGTCTTCCTGTGATTAACATGGATTGGACTAACTGCCTCAACAGAGATTGGAAATCTGAATTTGAACAGGAGAGCTACTGGTCTGCATAATTTAGCTACACATGCTTATTTATCAGCTGAGTCATGAAGGGAGTTTGGAGTAGAAAATTTTGATCTTAGATCACATTTAAATAGGTGATAGAAGGTTACTGCAATCTTGAAAGTGATCAATAACTACAAGTTTTATTTGAAATTAAAATCAATAATTACAAATAAAAATGTCAAAAAATTAAAATTACAACAGTTGCTCTTTTTCTACCCTCTCTGATTTTCTGTTAGCAAGCAGGAATAAAAAAGGTCAAAGCATCCAAAAAGAGGTTTAATACTAAGTCCACATTAAAAGCAATGGTCTATGCAGTTGCACTGATGAGAGTTTCCACAACAAACATAAGCAGAATGTGATGATTATAAGTCTGCCCAAAAACTACCATTTAAAGGCTTGTCCTCCTCAAAAACACCACCACCCATCGATGCAGTTGAATTACTAATTGTATTTTAAGAGTCATTACCCATTTAATCACTGGTTAATGGTATCAACTAAATCTTATGGTTCTATTCAAGAGCGCAGCAATTTCTAAATTACTGTTATTTGAAGTTCATTTTGAGAAAAATGGATCAGGCAAGCTAAACCCACACCACTTGCATCCTTCATTCTATGAGCTTTCTTTGCAGTGCTAAAAACAAACAATATCTTCAAACATCAGTTTATACTATCCATGATAAAAATTCAATGCTTTTGTCTGAGGACAGTTGATTTTGCTACATAGCTAACTACTTGTTTGAAACAAATAACAATTGTTACATAAATGCAATTGTATGTCCTCCAAATGCTCCAAAACCACAAACAATAAACACTTAAATGTAATCAATGTGATAAGAGGAAAATGCAGCAGTTTATGCACAGCAAGACCCCAAAAGAACTGCAGATGGATGATCGGTTGCATAACAGTGAAATGGAATAAACAGTCAAGTCTTGATTTAACATCTCCAAATGACAGCCACTATGAGTGTAGTACTCCATCAGTAATGGACTGAGGTCAGTTTAGATGGCATCCAATAAATGATGTAAATTTTAGTAAAAATAATCCATTGCCACCAATATAACATAAATTAATGACAGTGGTTACTGATATGAATTCCAAAACAGTGACCAGACTATAAAAAATTCTTTCCTGACCTCAATCACATGTTCTGTTCAACAGAGATACACCCTGAAGGGGGAGTAAGTCTATGGGGTGAATTTGTATGTGCAGAATTCTATTTGCAGATACATTCTATTTTGCTCAAAAAATGCACAATCTGCACACAGTCAATGCATGCAGTCATAGAGATGTACAGCATGGATACAGACCCTTCGGTCCAACTCATCCATACTGACCCCAACCCAATCTAGTCCCACCTGCCAGCACCTGACCCATATCCCTCCAAACATTTCCTATTCATATGCCCATCCAGATACCTTTTAAATGTTGCAATTCTACTAGCTTCCACCACTTCCTGTGGCAGCTCATTCTACACACATACCACCCACTGCGTGAAAACATTGCCCCTTCGGTCCCTTTTATATTAGTCTGACTCAAGATTGGGATACAGACAGACTCTGACCTCACACATTTAATGCATTGTCTGAGCTGAGATGTCACCTTTTATTATAAAACCTTAAGTTATCTCGAGAAGGTGACGGAAAAGGAGTTCTGGGATTTACATATTAATGAACCGTAACCTGCATTCAAGAAGATGAAAGACTTAACAACCCGGGTTTGTTCAATACATCACTGTAATCTTTTGTTATACATTCTGTGTCTTTTGATCTTCTACACCACAACCATCTGATGAAGAAGCAGCACTCCGAAAGCTAATGATTCCAAAAGTTGGACTATAGCTTGGTGGTGTGTGATTTCTAACTTATTTCAGCTGTGTTTTAGCAAACGGTGTCTTGCTAATAGTGCATTGTAAAGTTTTGCATCAGTTCTAATATAAAGTACAATTGATTTTCATAAAATTCCTGTATCATAAGTTGTTCATATTTTATTTCAACCTGAATTTTAAACTACCATTACATAAATATTCTGTGTACTAGCCTGCAGAGGATATAATTGCATCAAATGTTGATGAAGCCAAACTTTATGCTTGATCACAGAGTCTCAAACTAAACTAGTCCCACCTGCCTGTGCTCGGCCCATATCCCTCCAAATCTTTCCTAATCATGAATTTATTCAAGTGTCTTTTAAACACTGTAACTGTAGCTGCATCCGCCACTTTCTCTGGCAGTTCATTCCACACATGAACCACTCTGTGGTAAAAAAAGTTGCACCACATGTCATTTTTAAATCGTTCCCCTCTCATCTTAAATTATGCCGACTAGTTTTGAACTCCCCATCCGAGAGAAAAGATCCTTGTCATTCATCTTATCTATACCTTTCATGATTTTACAAACCTCATTAAGGTCAGCCCTCAACCTCCTAGGCTTGAGTGGAAAAAGGTCCCAATCTTGCCAACTTTTTAAAATTCTCAATCCCCCCATTCCTGGCAAACCCCTTCTAAGTATTTTCTGTTTAACAATATCCTTTCTATAACAGGGCAACCAGAACTACACAGATTATTCCAAAAGAGGCATCAACAATTTTCTGTACAATCTCAACATGATGTCCCTACTCTGACACTCAAAAGTTCCGTGCAATGAAGGAAAGTGTGCTCAACACCTTCTGAACAACCCTGTCTACCAGAGATGCAAATTTCAAAGAATTATATACCTGGGCCCTTAAGTGTCCCTGTTCTACAACACCATCTAGATTGTTGACTTCTTTTATATTAACAAAATGCAATACCTCACATTTATCCAAATTAAACTCCATCTGCCACTCCTCAGCCCACGGATCCAACTGATCAAGATCTCTTTATAATCGTAGGTAACCTTCTTCACTGTCCATTCTACCATCAATTTTGGTGTAATCTGCAAACTTATTAACCATACCTTTGATATTCTCATCTAAATCATTTATATAAATGACAAACAAAAGTGGACCCAGTACCAATCCCTGTGGAACACCGCTGGTCACAAGTTTACAGTCCAAAATTAATCCTCTAGCCCCACGCTATCTCCTGGAGTTAAACCAATTTTGTATCTAACTGGCAAGCTCGTCCTGAATCCCACGTGAACTGACTTTAATAATTAGTCCACCATGCAGAACCCTTAAGAAAGACTTTACTAAAGTCCAAGTAAACAACTTCTACCACTGGTAAGACATTTCTTCAGTGATGACTTTTTGGTTTCTGCAATTGACAAAAAATCCATGAATAATTATTTGTAAACAAGTTAATTCTGACGATGAAAAATCAATGTTATCATAATGGGGTTGTTAAATAAAGATTCTTGTTCTTTGGGATCATAAATATGCAGAATTTCTTTTATTTTCACACATTATAGTGATGAACTGTTTTAAAATTAGTCAGTGAATATCAGCAAGTATAGATTTTCTGGTTATGGGCAAGAGTTAGCAAATCATTGAAATTCAAGAGGTATGCTTCATGCTCAAGGCATAGAAACAGGCCCAAAAGGCCTTTGGCAAGGTTTGCACTTCACAAAAACCTTGTTCACTCTTTTCTTAATCTCAGTCCTTCTGTGTTAATCAAGCTGCCCTTTACATAGGCACGTTAGTCACTTCAACTACACCCTGTGGTGGTGGGTTCTATGTTCTAAACACTCCCTCGGTAAACACATTTCACCTGAAGGTCCTTATGGATTTATTCAGGGCCATTTGTTGCCAATGCTGCATTTGGTCACAAGAATATTTCATGGAAATGCCATGACCTCAGAGACTTGGCAAAAATGCACACAAACATGAGCAGAAAATGATAAATAGTTCAGTTTGGTAACAGATGGAAGCAACGGGCTTCAGTTAAGCTTAATTGTTTACATGTTGTGTTGCATTGCATTTGGTCCAAATCCAAATTCTCAGCTGGTGAATTCAAAAAAATAATCTTCTGAAAACAATACTCCCTCCAGGAAGTGGTTCAGCTCTGCAATTGATAAGTCAACGGCTTTGCATGTAATATGTAACAGTGTAGATGCATGTGGCAATATCTCATTCCACCCTTTTTTTTGTGTCTGTAACCCTGAAGACCCCTCAGTGTGAAGCTATCCAACTTCCTTTTAAAACTATTGCTGGTATTGGTATGCAATATCTTTTCAGGTTGATAATAAAAACATTTCTCTTCCACTCCCTCTCCATCTTTTGCTTATGATTTTAAATCTTTGACCTTTGTTGTTGACCCCATTCACTCATGACTACGGCTTGTTCATTCAATTAAAACCTCATCTTAACTTGAGATCTATGTTGGGTCATCTGCTATCCTTACTTATTAAAAGAAAAAGATTTCCAATCTTCTTCATTGCTGAAGTCCCTCTCATTACTGTTAACATCTCATTGCTACTAATATGCTAGAAAATCTCCTCTGTTGTCTAAGACTTGTATTTTTTCTGAAGTATATTGCCTGGAATCGACTGCAATATCCGAGATGAGGCCTAATTAACAATTTATTAAGTTCCATTATGGTCTGTTTGTTTTGATATTTTATGCCTCTATCTTTAAATTTAAATACCTCATTGTTTTGTTAAACCATCTTATCAACTTGCATGCCATCTTTCGGAATTTGATTAAATGCACACCATGGTGTCTCTGTTTATTTATGCTTTTCAAAGACATGCCACTACCCTTCAGCAACTGTTTTCCCAAGGTGCAATACCTTACTTCTCCACCTGCCTTACTTAGTTAATCATGCGGGTTGCGTCACATGAAGTCAACAATAATGCTTGAGGTACCTACTGTTTCCTACTATTGGCAAATGTTACGATGCCCTTACAGTCCAGACTAAGTCCTTGTCACATGATACAACACATTTACCCATCAAGTTATGGTGGGAAACAGCATTTTTTTAAATGTAAAAGTAGTTAGTGAAGCTTCAACTGAATGCACCCAGTTCAGTAATAATGCATAACAGGATGAGTCGCAGACAAAAGTTTATCATGTCTTTCAGGTTTACAACATGTTTGAAAACTACACATTGAAGATATACAATTCTTTTCCAAAGCAAATACAATGTATTTGTCCATTTGAAGTTGCAATTTCAGGTAGTAATGGACAGATTCCCTTCATCAAAATAATCATGCTTGATAACCAGGCAATTTTAACATGAATTGAGGAAACTGCAGAAAAATATGTCAAACAGTCTCTTGGTTTCCATCTTGAAATGCAAGCCAATGGGGATGTCTTAGGTGAAATGGCTGAATTTTAGCTCTGCAAATTGTAGTAACTGATTAACAATTGTCATGACATGGGTAAACCCTCCTGATTAATTTAAACCAGCAACAGAGAAAAGATTTATTCCATGCAGTAATCCGTGAAATCCAAGAGGCCAAGACTATTTAAAGAAAGAATTAGCAACTTTATTACTTAAAGTATAACAGAGAATAATTTACAACTATTTATAATTCCTTCCTTTAACCTACCTTTTACTTTGCCTTCTATAATACTAGTCTGACAAAACCCCCGATTAAGATTTAATGAAAAATTTGAATTTCAAAACGAGCTAGCTGTTGAATCTTCTCATTGCAGATTTGCTCTCCAGCTCGGTGTTGATGTTTTCCTCTGGGCAAACTCCTTCTCGAGACAGGTACCTCTCAGACAGTTCTGATTAGCAACCTACATCTGTTGGTCTTTTGGCAGTTCTCACCTAATTGTTCAATTTTTTCCCAGGCTTATACCCCAAAGCATCGGACTTGTCATTGGCTTTTAATATTGTCAATATACTCAATTCAAACCTGATTGGAGTTTGGTTCTTTTGGGGGGTATAATTTAAACTGATCGGCCTATTTCAAATTTGATTTTGTCTCCAGGCAACCAGCTACGTTTGCTGCTGGACTACATGATACACTGTATCTTGTTCAGAACACTTGGTGCTGTCAGGTAGTTCTGCTAGCTTTTAACTTTTTTCAAGGTACAGTATACCTACATTGTCATCACACAATCGGAGATAACAGTGCAAAAAAAAGCTTTGCTTTTTGAAGGCTGGCTTGTAAAAACTAGGTGCAATACTGAAAAGTTGAGTCTCTATCCTGATGCATTTAAATAAATTACACTGTTTCAGAAACATCCTGCGAAGCAACAGAACTTTGAAGGAAAGAAAAGCTACAAAACATACATGCAATTTGCCAAAAGATCTGTTTACAAATTGTTTCTACAATGGGTTCACATGTCAAAGCATTTTAGAAAAGCCCCGTATTGACAATCACATTGGCTGAAAAACGTACTGCACCTATAACACAAGGTAGCGCTGATAGACTCAAAAATATTGTTGAAAAATACATTGAGTAATATTTAGCTTTATAACAATTCAACAATCAATCCAATCTCTAACCCTATAAATCTCAGGCTAGTTAGACAATGATTCCTGATTACACTGGAGCAAACTTCAGAGGACAATTTTAGCACAAGTGCCAAAATCTACAGGAATGGTCATAGGAAAAATGATGCAAATAACATTCATACTTGGAAATATCCACATTGACACTGGTGAAAAGCTATCATACTATTACCTTTGTGGCACATTAAACACAAGTATGGAAGTCCCAGATACAGGCAACAAATCAAGAGTCAAAATGTGATTAAGTAGCAAGAATGCTGGCTGAGCTCTGTAAATAGACAGTATCTCCTCAAGTCGCATTAAGTAATGCACAAGGACAAATGAATAGAAAAATGTACTCAAAATTGGGTGAGAAAAACAAAATGGCAAAGAAAATAAATAAATTAGCAATGTTTATCAGAATGTGAAGAAAATAAGGAATAAACAGAAAGACTGCTACTTAAAAATGATAATTGCTGAAGCTATGCTATGGCAGAATATTCTCAAATCAAAACTGTGCTAACAATGGATCAGTGCAAGTACACACATTTGATGTAATTACCATGTACCAATACAGATTGAAACAATTTAGCATACACAATAATGCAACCATGATTTATAACCACTTTTTACTCAAAGTAATTCACCACCTGTTAATAGTCTGTAATTTGTAACCATTACCCAGTAATTTGTGTTATGCTACGCACATCGTTAAACTGGGAATTTAGGACAAAAATGAATGATTAAACAACTCGAATTAAGCAGCCTTCAATTAACAGTACATGTTAAACAATAAATTTTTTCTGATGAAAGGTTATGACTTAAAAAGGTAAGTTTCCCGTTCCACATACTGCCAGACTTGCTGAATATTTTCAGCATGTATTTCAAATTTCCAACTAGAGCATTTTCCTTTTGCAGCTAACAGTAGCTTAAAATATGCAACTAAAGAACTCATTTTGTTTCTGACTCATACTAAATAGCACTCTCACTTCAGTAAAGTACTCTTTACTCAAAGACTTAAAGAACAAAGAAAATAATGTCAATCCAGAACATGTCACCTGGTTCTTCCACGGTAGCAAGCAGAGTGGGATCTTTGTCAGAAAATGTTTTTCAGCCACAAGATCCGGACCTGAAGGACTGTGAATGCTTCTTACTACAGTCTGATAAATCCATTGGCATGACAGTCACAGTCCAGTTGATTACTCATGTGCATGGTTTTTAAGGTTGCAACAACTAAAGAGGATTTTCTTATTCTTTTGCTAATTAATGAGATAACACAATGGGTGAGAATATCTACAATAAATTTTTTTAAAGTATGTACTTGAGAAAACCATTCCAATGAAAAAACTGGTATCCATCACAACTGCTGGTACATCAGCCATGCTTCGCACACTTGTTGGTGTATTTTACAGATATAATCCTAATTTCCTCTCTTTTGTCACCACTAATGAGGCAGCAAAGTTATGGAATTTGCTAAGTAGTGCATGTTGTTAAGATTGTAAACTTGATTCGAAAAAGCACAAGACAGCTGTATTGTTTCAAAGATTTCCTGTATCTTCTCTCTTCCTTTAGAGATAAAGGATTTTTCAGTGGAATTAGCCAGAGAAGTCTCCCCATATGGCTGAAGAAGAAGTTAAAGTTAGCTCATTAACAAACTTGTTACCA
This sequence comes from Chiloscyllium plagiosum, assembly GCF_037043375.1. Lineage (NCBI taxonomy): Eukaryota > Metazoa > Chordata > Chondrichthyes > Orectolobiformes > Hemiscylliidae > Chiloscyllium > Chiloscyllium plagiosum. The sequence continues at coordinate 21,994,644 of NW_028270177.1, forward strand.
TTTCAATTTCACTCGTGGTAATAATACATCAGAAATTTAAAATGTCTGGAAAATGCTCAAACATCCAGAAACAGGTAATGGTATTCTTATCAGTTGTGTGTTTCTTTTCACCTAACTTTAAATAGTAATTCAAGACTGCTTAAAATAGTCTTGTTACAGGTCAACATGTCAATTTGGACATCAGATGTACAGTTTACTACTTTTTAAAACGGGACAACACATTTTGACATGTCAATGTCTTGATCATAACTGATGTTCTTCCACCAAAATACTTTGAGAAATCCAATCAGGCTTGCTGATCAGCAAAGCAATTATATCAAAAAGTACTTTGAAGCAGATATGAATGGTATATAGCTAAATAACTATTTCTTATTTCCCTTTCAGCTTTTTCCAGACCACATGGAGTTGTCCCAATGCTGGTTTTAATACCCTAATGATTAATGATTATTCTGGGTTCTAACTATCTTAAACTTCTTGAGAGAGATCAGGTATATTTTAGTGTAATTAATACTCACAAATAACCAATTGCCTTAATTAACATTAATTAATCCTTGACTGCTTTCAAAGCAAGGCTCTGTTCTTCACAATGTTAAGACGATTATTATTTTTCTTTTATTTATCTCATGTTTAGTTTGTAACTGAGAATCACATTTGAGAATTGAACACCAGCTCATTTTTTTTAAGAAAATGGAGACCAAAAAACTGGTGTTTGCTGTTGGGAGCAATAAAGCAGGTAAATTACTGCTCCAAGATGAACCAGCACTGAGATGCTCAAGGACTGGAAACTGGTTGGATGTTGAATTGGTAAACCAAGGGAAGATTGGTGATGGCCAACCAACCACAGGCAATGCTGAAAAAGAAAAACCTAATGGCATATGACTGGGTTTTTAGGCAGGAAGCAGTGTTGCCTTGAAAACTTGATTTTTTTGGCTTTGCTCTCTAGTTATTTTCCAGTTATTCTCCAGTTATCACTTGTTGAAAGTTGTGTGAAAGAAAACCCACACCATAAGTAATAAGGAAAAGTCTCTGGAGTTCTGCAGATGCAGTTTGCTTTGACTGGTGACTTCAGAATTCAAGCAAGATACAACTTGATGCACCTGTAATACAGCCCATTGGATTTCCTGAAGGCTGGTATTCATCATTGAAACTAGTTATTGAACAGGCAGCGTACAATTCTTTTTAATTAATGTATCCGTTAACTGTGTCAGTCTGGCTGACTGTTGGTATAAGAGTAGGGATGGGTAATCAAAGATGGATGGGACTGTGGTGCAGTGGTAGAGCGTCTGACTCCAGATCAGCAGATTGCTTGTTCAAATCATGTAAGGTTCAGGTTGTTTGACACCAGCTAAACTCCCTGGATTTAGAGCCCAGATAGCTCAGTTGGTAAAGCATAGGTCTTTTAATTTGAGTGCCCAGGGTTCAAAATCCTGTTCAAGGGCATCTTTCAAGTATAAGGGACAACATGGTGGATCAGTAGTTAGCACAGCTGCCTCAGCACCAGGGACCCTGTGTTCGAGCCCAGTCTTGGGTGACTGACTATGTGAAGTTTGCACATTCTCAGTGTCTGCGTGGGTATCCTTTGGATACTCCGGTTTCCTCCCACAGTCCCACAATTGTTTATGTTTAGTTCTGTCAGAAACATGTGTCTATTTTTTGGGGGATTAACCATTCTTGAGCTGTTTCCAGACTACTTGAACAGGTAATGCACATTTCACATGTGCAGGTGTTTATTTTTGCCAAATGCCAATTCCCTGCAATTCCAAGTGCTCTGCTAAAACCTAAGTCAAGATAGTCCATGATAAACGAAGTTCCTGCCTAAAGGTGCCTGCAGGGTAATTAATTGGATAACTAATTAGAACTAGTTCCCTGATCCATCTCACCAGAATTTCAGCTAGAAGAAATACAGAAAGTCTAGCACGTGCACCAAGTCAGTCACATGAAGGTGGCAGCTTCAGCCTGCATACAAGATATCCAAGTCATTCAGTGTAGTGCGGGGGGTATTGCTGTTCTCGCCCTTTAGAACAAGGAGTGAAGCCAGCAGGAGAGGCAAAGATGGGAAGATCTGAAAGCTAAAGTCTGGAAACATTAATTAGGTCCAATCAAAATACTGTGTATGTTGGAAATCTGAAATAAAAACAGAAATGCTGGTCTGGCAGTATCTATAGACAGGAAAACAGAGTTATGTTTTGAGTTCAATACAACTCTTCTGGAGAATTTTTCTCTACAGCTGACAGACCTGTGGAGTGTTTCCAACATGCAGTATTAAGGTAGTTAATTGGGTTTTAAGCCTTCTTGCATTCTAACAGAAGACAATCATATAAACCAGTACTAGCAAAATAAAAGTATTACATTGAAGTTTAAGCAAAGCTTGTTAAAATGCATAATGTCACTCTGGACAGTCCAAGTTATGGGTAGAAGAGCAGGTGATGTATTGCAATTGTTTTAGGTTCAAGAAAAGGAGAGAGGAAGCAAGAACTATAAACCAGTTAGTCTAACATCTGTCATTGGGAAAATGCTAGAAACTGTTATTAAAGAGGTAACATGAGGACATTCAGAGAAGTGCAAGTCAGGAAAAGCTTATATGATATTATGAAAGCAAAGTAGTGTTTGGCATATTATTGTATTCCAGAAGATGTAATGAGCAGGGTGGATGAACAGGAAAACGGTATGTGTTGTGTATTTGGATTTACAAAGGGCATTTGATAAGATGTCGCATAAAAGGTTATTGCAGAATATCCTCATGGTGCTTGCAGGTGGGGAATGGAATGAAATAATGTTACGCCCCGGGTAAACCCCTTTGCTAATTTAAACCCGACACACAGAGAAGCTCACCTTGTGCCGTAGCACTTAAATTTCGAGAGGCAAAGGACTATCCCAGAGGTCACTATTTCAAGTAAAAATCCACAATTTTATTCTTTCAGTCCAACAGAGAATATTAAAACAACAGCTATTTCTAACTCCTTTCTCTTCAACCTATCTTTTACCTCTCATTCTACAATACTAATTCAATAAAAAAATTCCTAATTAAGATTTACAAAAAATGAAATCATGTTTCAAAACCAGTCAGCTTTGTTAATTCTTCTTTGTAGATTTTCGTCTAGGTCGGTTTCAATATTCTGCTGCACAAACTTCTTATAGACAGGTACCTTTCAGAGAACTCTTCAGCTAGCAGTCTATATTTTATGGTGTCCTTGGCAGTTTTCCCTCAACTGTTCAAAATGTCTGGTTTTATACCCAAAAATATGGGATAATTTCATTGGTTTTGATGTTGTCAAAATACTAAATTCAAATTTGATTAGATACTGGTATGTGGGGCATAATTTAGACTGATTGGCCAAATTTGAATTTGTTTTTGTATCATGGCAACTCATCTGCACGATTGGTTTCACAGTCAAATGTTACATTTTAACTTCTGTCAATTTGCTCTGTGCCTCTCTAAGTCTGTGCCAGCTTCCAGTCGCTCCTAATGGTACAGTACATGTCTACACCTTCATAAGAATAAGCATGGATAGAGGATTGGCTAATCAACAGAAAACACAGTAAAAGTAAATGGGTCACTAAGGGTGACAAAACTAAATATTGGAATACCACAGGGATCAGTGCAGGGATCCTGAAGATTTAAGATCTGTACCAATGATTTTATTGATGGGTCTGACTGTATTGTAGCAAATTTGCTGATTATACTAAGGCAGGTTGAAAAGCAATTGCAAAGGGATATTGGATAGGTTAAGTAAGTGGGCAAAAATATTGCACATGGTGTATAATGTTGGAAAATGACAGATTGTCCACTTTGGCAGGAAGAATAGAAACGCAGAATAATATTTAAGTGGAGGGGACAGCAGAATGCTGCATGATAAGGATACACATATCCTTCATCATGAATCCAAATGTTAACATGTAAGAAATTATAAATGCAAATGAAATGTTATCCTTTATCACAATGAAAATGGAACATAAACGTTTGCCACACATGTACAGGGTTTTGGTGAAACAATAGTGGAATATTGTGTTCAATTTCTGTCTCCTTACTTAAGGAGAGATATAATGGAAGCAGTTCAGCAAAGGGTCACTAGGTGGATTCCTAGAATGAATGGGTTGTCTTACAAAGGAAGGTTGAACAGGCTGTAGTTATACTCAGTAAACTGTAAAATGAGTGGTGATTAAATGGATATACAGCTTTGACACTGTCAAACTCCCTAAAAATCTTCTGAGAGGAAGTTCCTTCTAATAGAAGAAACTAAGAATGAGGAAGCTTTTTTTTCTAAACAAGAGGCTTCTCATTTAAAGAATGAAATGAGGAGGAACTACTCCTCTCACACTTTTTTTAAATTTGAAAAATATACTTTATTCATAAAATATTTTGATGATCTATACAATTGGTCATGCCATACATATGTAAACATTCCATTTCTTTGCATACAGAGATCAGAATTTATCATTTGTATATACAGGTCTGTACGTTTACCAATCATATATCCATATATTTAGCTGAGGCGTCAGCGGAGTCCACTTACTGCGTGCGTCCCCTGTTCTTTGGCAGGCAGACGTTACACAGTGGTCTTTCCCCACTGCGCCTTAGCGGCAGCTGCCCCAAGCTTCAGTGCGTCCCTCAACACATAGTCCTGGACCTTGGAACGTGCCAGTCCGCAACAGTCAGTTGGGGTCAGCTCCTTCAGCTGGAAGATCAACAGGTTTCGGACAGACCAAAGAGCATCTTTCACCGAGTTGATGTCCTCCAGGCACAGTGGAACTACTCCTCTCACACAGTTGATAAGTCTTTGGAATTCCTTTTGATCTCAAGACACAGGAGCAGGAAGCAGCCACCTGGCCCATCATATTCACTCCACCACTTTATGAGATCATGGCTCCTGCCTTATTCCCATAACCCTTGATTGCCTTATTGATTATGTATTTTCAAGGCTGAGAGAGAGAACTAATGACCCCGCATCAGCAGCTCTCTGCAGTCAGGAATTCTAGATTCATCACCCTCAGAAAAAATGCCTCTATCTGTCCTGATTGGACAACCACTTACTCAGACTGATACCAGATTCTTACACAATGGGAAGCAACCTCTCAGCATCCACCTTGTCAAGACCTAAAAGGAAATTACATGCTTCAATAAGATCTCAAATCATTCCTCTAAACTCCGTTAATCCAGCTCTAACCTACCATTACCTGTATATCTTTACTTAGATAAGGGGATCAAAACTGTTCATAGTATTTCAAATGTGATCCGACTTGTGCATTATGAATTTGAAGGCATTTTTAGATTTGATTAGATTAGATTAGATTCCCTACAGTGTGGAAACAGGCCTTTCGGCGCAACAAGCCTACACCGACCCTCCGAAGACTAACCCACCCAGTCCCATTTCCCTCTGACTAACGCACCTAACACTATGGGCAATTTAGCACATCTTTGGACTGTGGGAGGAAACCGGAGCAAACCCACGCAGACACGGGGAGAATGTGCAAACTCCACGCAGACAGTCACCCAAGGCTGGAATCAAAGCTGGGACCCTGGTGCTGTGAGGCAGCAGTGCTAACCACTGAGCCACCGTGACACCCCACGTACTGTACCTTTAAGAGAGAGAGAGAAAATGCTGTTCTGAACCGAGAGATTACAAGCACTTGTGTATATGACTAGATGGCAGTCCCAGAGCGTACTGGAAAAATGTAACATTTGGCTGTGCAATGGATGCCTGAGCTTTGGTTGCTGATTTGACAACAATTCAAATTTAATCAGTTTAAATTATGCTCCAGGATACGAAAACCTAATCAAGCTTGAATTCACTGTTTTGCCAACGTCAAACCAATGAGACAATCCGATGTTGGGGGGTATAAAATGCAGACATTTTGAAAATTGGTCAGAGAGCAATCTCTATAGAGCCAGAAAGCTAATTGCTAATCTAATATCTTGCTCTCCAAGAAATTAGAAAACACTCTCTATCAAAAGTACCTTTTCACGTGAAACATACTTGCACTAAGAAGAAAGAAGCCAACAAAGGGAGATCCTCAGCCAGAAGAGTGAAGACACAGAAGATGACAGTAACTCTATGGCTTTGAAATTGAGTTAATGTAATTTTAATAAGTGTCGTATCTAAACAGCATATTGTTATAGAGTTGGAGGCAGATAGTGAGTAGTTAGGGGGGGGGGGGGGGGCTTTGAGTTGTGAATAGTTGTTATTTAATCTTCACTTCTAGAGTTAAAAAAATTGATGTTATTTTCTTTGAACAATAGAATTTGGGAGTTCTCTGTCACTCATATTTTAACAGATTACAAGGCGAGGCAAGCTTTTCTGCATGTTTGGTTTAATTAACAGAGGGGTTCACCTCATTGTTCTAACAATAGTTTCAGCAAAGCTGTCTTATTGTTATACTCCATTCCTGCTGAAACAAAGGTCTACATTCCATTTGCTTTCTTTTAGCACACACTCGAATGCTAGCATTTTCTGAATCATGCATCAGGATTCCCAAATGCCTTTGTGGTCTTTTCCTATTTAAATATTATTCAGCTTTTCTCATCTTCTGAAGGGCATAACCTCATATTTTCCCACATTATACTCCACCTGCCAAGTTTTAAGTTGCCCATATCTCAAGATTGTGCATCATCCTCACCACTTGCTTTTCTAATTTTTTATGTCATAAAAGCATGGTGATAGTAAGTTGGGATAAGGGAAGTCTAAGTATTAATACATCATGCAAATAATTGTTGCCCCAACATCAATTCCTGTGGCACCACCAACATTATGGGTTGCTATCCTGAAAATGCTCTCCCCTTCATCCCAATTTTCTCTTCTATTAGGTAAGCCAATCCTCCATCCAGTAAACGTACTACTTCCAACACCATCAGCTCTTATCTTACTAAATTGTCTTACGCAGTGGACCTTATCAAATGCTTTCTGGAAATCTAAATATTGCGCTTTTTACCTCCTCAAAAGAATTCCAAAAAAACAGTTAGGCATGTTTTCCCATTCAAGTAGCCATGCTGATTCTGTTTGATTAGATTTAAGTATTTCTAAATGCTCTATTAATTCCTTTGAAATAAAACATTTTTTCCCCAATTATGGTTAAGCCAACTTAGCTATTTTTTGTTTTCCTCCATTTTTGCTTAAGTGCCATAATAGCAGTTTACCAATCCTCTGGGACTCTTCTCAAATCCAAGGATTCATAAGAGGTTACTATGTGCATTCATTACTTCTGTGGCTACTTCCTTCAAAATCCTAGAATGCAACCAAATAGATCTTGGAGACATCTTGGTCTACAGCTCTATTAGTTTCCCTTGCATTTTTTCCTCTAGTGATCGTCATTGGATTTATTTCCACCCCTCTTTAGCCAATTTAGTATCTTTGCAATGTTATTAGTGTCTTCTGTTATGAAGACTGATACAAGATATTTATTCAACTTTTCTGCCAATTCCTGGTTCCCCATTATTTCTTTGGCCTTGTTGTCTCAGGGGCCTCTGTTGACTTTGGCCTCTCTCTTCCTTTCCTATTTACAGAACCTCTTACTCTCAGCTTTCATATTACTTGCAAGCTTACCCTCAAACTTTGCTTTCTTCCTCTTGAAGAATGTTTTATTTATTAAGCCCACCCAATTATAAATAACTCAGCCCAAAATAGCCTGATCCCTAATTGAATCCAGAACATTTTCTTCTAGGACACTGAGGTTTTTCTTGTGGTTGGATTTTGACAAGTTGCCTTTGCAAATACACGTAACTCCTTTAATATCTAAATATTTTGCATCAGATCTTATAATGCTGACTAACTTTCCCTCGTATTTTCATTTTTCCCTCCTTATTCACTTTTATGTCATTCTTGGCTGTATTGTACATTCTTATTTGAAGCTTTGTCATTTCTTCAGTGTGTGCTGATGTTCACCACTTCAGTCTGTTCCAAACAGATAATAACTTTGTGCTTCATTGATTATTTGAAAAATGTCTAGAGCTTCCCCTTCCCAAATAAAAATTTATTTGTCCTTCTATTTTCTTCTCAGTGCATGAGATGAATTTTGAGACCGACTTGTGTTTCCCTTAATCTGTGAATTCTTAATCCTGTGTGCATCTCCAGTGTGATATGGATCTCTGTTGTATTATGTCAGTAGTTTTCTTCATCTCTATCACAAATGTTCAGGAGCTTAGACATTGTAGTGGCTTCAGCCTTTTGTGATGTATGGTTTGGTTCACAATGTTTTTCAATCTGTCCACTGTAAATTCTCAGTTTCATAGTGATTTAAACATGCCACGTATATTGGTACAAAGCCATTTGGAACCAAAGGCCCTGACTAAATTAATATTCAGCTTGCTGATCTTGTTGGTTGTTGAATAATATTCGGTCGGGTTAGGGAGTAAATGGGTAAATGTGGAGAACTGAAGCTAGCAGTTATTCTCGATGAGCACTGTGGTTAGCATTTAAGATTGGTTTAAGCTTGGCTGTTATGTTATGCCCTCCATAATCAATTACAAAGATATTACTAATATGTAAGTTTAGAAAGTTCATGACCAATTGAATGAAGACTGAAAGCCTTGTGTTGTCCTTGAACCTGTATTCCCAAAAGTTAAAAATTATAGTGAGAATATTCAGAAAATACATTTGTTCCATTAAAATCCTTTTGCTTATTAAAGGCTGTTAAACAAAATTGTCTATTTGCCATTCTAATGCAAACAATTGTACCAGCTGTAGTTTCTTAATTCAGTAGGATTCTAACCATTTAAGGGTGTTTCTTTCCCGTGTCCTCCACACCCTTCCACTTCATCCCTTGAGCTACTCTGGTTGTTGAAACTGCTTCTTCAGCAAAATCTGTGTTTTTGCTTTGCTCCAGTAGAACTATAAAATTTAGTTCATGTCCATTTTAAACATCATCTTTATTTTCTATGAAGACTTTTCATGAATTTTATTTTGGTGCCTGGCTACTTTGAGTTTCAAATTGTTCCCTTAGCAACAGTGCACCATCTCTTTGCATTATTAGCAGGATACAGTGCATCCCAGCAACATTTCTGCATTCAGCATTTCAGCAGTGGAGCTAACTAAGATTTGACAAATTTGCTAGGCAATTTTATTGGTATCTATTGAATCTTCATAGTTATACCTTCATCAGTATTGCCACCAGAATGTTTTATAGTTCCAGCTATTAAGTTCTCATGACGGAGGTACATCGACTCTTTGTAGTCTGTCAAATTCTACCGTTTGGCCCAGAGGGGAAGGGAAAAAAATAGCCATCAGCAGCAACAGTTGATGCTTCTACAAAGGAGGGGGTAGATAAATTTTTAATTAGTAATGGGTTGTAGAGTTATGGACAGTGGGTGGGAAAGTGGAGTTGAGACCAAAATGGGGGTGAGCTGTGATCATCTGAAATGGCAGAGCAGCCTGCTGCTAGTTTTTGCATTTTTATGAAGATAACTTGTGCAGATTGAGATAACAGAGCATCTTGTAATCCAGTATTGTGCAAAATATGATGAACATGTATAGGATACAAATGTAGTTGTACATGAGTGTGACTTGGCATATATATAAATTTCTGATCTAATTAATATTCCAAAAGTATTTATTTGAATTTAGCATTTTACTTGCTAATTTATTGAATGTAAAATTTACTTGTAGCACTGTATTATCCCAAGTTCCACAGTATGTCTGAATGTCTAATATCTTGAGGTTCTGTTATCTGCCATTGTATAGGGCATGAGATCTTTTGCATGTTGGTCATTAATTCTCTGTCAATCTCACTTCAAAATGTACCCACAAATGTGAATTTTTCTGACAGCACTATTACTTCCTTCCAAAATTGAACCAGCAGAGAGATCACCTTTCTGGCAATCTTGTTCATCATGAGGCTGAAAGGGTTCATAAGATTTTGAGAAACAGATCTAGTCTCTTATCCCATTAGTTGAGATCATAACTGATCTAATTATGGTCTTCACTCGACTTTCCTAACACCCCCCCTCCCCACCATAACTTTTGACTCCCTTCACAGTCAAAAATCTGTTCATCTCAGTCTCTGTTATATTGACTGACCCAGTTTTCTCTGCTCTGAAAAATTCAGTTCAGCTTTGGACTGTGTGTATGAATATGCTGTGTTAGAAAATATCAAAATCATGAATTTAGGGAAACTAATTTGTCAGTGGCTCTCAAGTAAAATATCCGGTTTAAAATTTTTTAGTTGTGAGCCCTTTGAGCAAATTTGTTTGCAGAGGGTGCATTGGAATAACAGCCTAATGAAGAAATAGCTGAAACTGGATCCTTCTTAACTATGCCTGACTGGTCACACATTTAAATAGCCAAATAGTTTGACTCCATATTTGAGTGTGACTTGTAACAGAGTGTTAGAGGAGCATCTCAAGAGTTCAGCTGTGGAGAGACAGGGAGAGCTGTTTGATTGGTATTGCCTAAGTAAATTATTGGTGAATAATTTACCAATTATCATTATTTATAGAAATGATTTGGATGTGAACATAGGAGGTATGGTTACTAAGTTTGCAGGTGACACCAAAATTGGTGGTGTAGTGGACAGCGAAGAAGGCTACCCCCGGATACAATGGGTTCTTTATCAGATGGGCTGAGGAGAGGCAGATAGAGCTTAATTTAGATAAATGCGAGGTGCTGCATTTTGGGAAAGCAAATCTTAGCAGCTCTTGTACACTTAATGGTAAGTTTCTGGGGAGTACTGCTGAACAAAGAGACCTTGGAGTGTAGTTCCTTGAAAGTGGGATTGCAGGTAGATAGGATAGTGAAGGTGGTGTGTGGGATGCGTTCCTTTAGTCAGTGCATTGAGTATAGGAGTTGGGAGGTCATGTTGCAGTTGAAAGGGTTCAGAAAAGACAGGACATTGGTTAACCAACAGGACATTGGTTAGGCCACTTTTGGAATATATGCGCAGTTCTGGTCTCCCTGCTACAGGAAGGAATGTTGTGAACCTTGAAAGGGTTCAGAAAAGATTTACAAGGATATTGCCAGGGTTGGAGGCTTTGAGCTATAGGCAGCGGTTGAATAGGCTTGAGCAACAGAGGCTGAGAGTGACCGAATAGAAGTTTATAAAATCATAGGGGGCATGGATAAGATAAATAGACAAGGTCTTTTCCCTGGGGTGGGGGAGTCCAAAATTTGAAGGCATAGGTTTAAGGTGAGGGGGAAAAAATTTAAAAGAGATCTAAGGGGCAACCTTTTCACACAGAGGGTGGTGCGTGTGGAATGAGCTGTCAGAAGAAATGGTGGAGGAGGATACGGGCCAAATGCTAGCAAAAGGGATTAGATTTATCCAGGATATCTGGTCAGCATGGGCGAGTTGGACCGAAGGTCTGTTTCCATGTTGCACATCTCTATGACCCTATTGGTTAAATTTAATATACTACAGTGTTTGAAAATCAAATGCAGTACTTTATGGTTTAAACATTACAAATAATGAAATAGACCTCTTAGTTAATGAATGCCCTTTATATGACAGAATTAGTAACATTTTAGCAGAGTCTTCTGAAAAGTTACTTTACTTAAAAATGTTACTGAACCATCACAACGTATAAGTTCCAGAATTTCACTTCCTTTTACGTGAAGAACTGTGTACCAACATGACATTTGAAGTGACTAAGTTTATTTAAGAGTACTGCAATTTTTACGACACTTTTTACTCCTGTGCCTTAAAATGAAGGCCAACATTTCATTAGTTATTTCAAGTATTTTTTACCTCACGATTAACTTTTAGTGATTTCTGTACACAAACCCTAAAATCTGCTTGATTTTAAATAGGTCCAAGCTTTGAGCATTAAGAAAACACACTGATCTTTCTTTGTTTCAATACAGATGATTTTACACACTCCTACATTAAACCCCAAGAACCAATTTTGGCTCCCATCCACCACTCAACAACTTCCTTTAAAAGTTTAAAAAAAGTCCAAGATTGGAAACAACTATTTTTCTGTTCCACAGACAAAACACTTGATGAATGTTGGAATCTGGAGTGACAAAGTTATGGGAGACTGAGTGGACTAAGCACTCAAACAGGAGCTGAAATGAGCCTGAGGCAATGTGAGTAAAGTCGAGAGAGTTCCAGACTTGACTTGCAGCATCAATTCTACTTGTATGGTAAAACTGGTTTCAAATAGCTGAACTAATGCAATCGCTAGTGGAAGAGGTGTGTGCGTTCACAAAATGAAGTTATAATGTTTGAGAAAGAAAAGCCATTAATTCCTCAAGGAAAATTATTGAGTGGCTACGATTTGCTATGAAGCAATCTACTTCAATTCAGATGCCGAACTAGCAATTAGTTTAATAATTTAGGCTTAACAACAAAAAAAAGTATGATAAGCTATGTCAACAGCCAACAACTGTGAAACATTATGTGGAAGCCAGTAATTCTTTGGGGCTCCCAGCTGTTATTCACATAATCAGTATGGTACCCATTTTACTCAGTAATGAGTCACATAACCCATCTGTTAAAATGTGAACAGACCATAGCAACAACAGATCCAGAAGCATCAAGAGAATTTTCTTTGAAGCTTGTAACAGCTGCAGCATGTGTACAAATAACTGATCTTCTGTAATTTGTACCGAAATTGTTTATATGCCTTTGGCTCTTTCAGACAATTGTAGACTTCATAATGTACCTTAAACCTTATCCAAAACATAACCTTTTCTCTGATTTGAAATAGTATACTTTGTAGATTATGGCAAAAACATTAAAATATTCATCCTACAGATACAACAGAAAAGAGAATTTGGTAATAGGATAAAATTAAAGTTAAAAAAGTCAATACTGAGTACATTTCAAGGTGTCAAAGAAATTACCATTGTATCCAATGCAGCAATTTAAAAGCTGGAGTATCATTTTAACTGTACTCTATTTTTCAGCATGATGAGAGGAAGAAATCAAAACTAGAGCAATGAAATTTCTAAAATACACACTTTTAAATTGACCGTTAAGTAATTGGAATTCGATAAATGTCAAATTTACAAATTAGACTCACCTGTACAGAAATAACTAGAGAGAAGTGAGGACTGCAGATGCTGGAAACCAGAGTTTAGATTCGAGTGGTGCTGGAAAAGCACAGCAGGTTCCTGATGAAGGGCTTTTGCCCGAAACGTCAATTTTCCTGCTCCTCGGATGCTGCCTGACCTGCTGTGCTTTTCCAGCACTACTCTAACCTGCACAGAAATAATATAGCACAGCATGAGGTGGCATGGTGGCTCGGTGGTTAGCACTGCTGCCTCACAGCGCTAGGGACCCGGGTTCAATTCCCACCTCGAACAACTGTCTGCGTGGTGTTTGCACATTCTCCCAGTGTCTGCGTGGGTTTCCTCCGGGTGCTCCGGTTTCCTCCCATAGTCACAAAGATGTGCAGGCCAGGTGAATTGGCCATGTTAAATTGCCTGTAGTGTTAGGTGCATTAGTCAGGGATAAACGTAGGGGAATGGGTTTGGATGGGATGCTCTTCAGAGGGTCAGTGTGGACTTGTTGGGCTGAAGGGCCTGTTTCCACACTGTAGGGAATCTAAACCATGACACTACAACATGGGTTGAACAGTGGAGTAAGTTTTTTGGGGGGGGGGGGGGGGAGAGAGAAAGGGGTGCGGTTCAGAGGTGAAACAAATTTTTTCATTTTCATGGCACATTAAATTGTCTGGAAATCAATTCATGTAAACGTAAAGAGATGATAAATGATTCCACTATATGCTTACTAACTCATTCATTTATGCTAAAGTTATCACAACCCATCAGTTAGTGATTTCACAGATTAATTATTCACCACTGACAATTAGCATTAAGGTGATAATATAAAATGCAATGTTCTTCAAAAACAATTAGCAATTACTTTACATTTACTGCATTTCTTCTAGGTTAAAAATAAGCATCAATCAAGATTGGTTTAAGAGTCAGATAGTGGTTGAAACTTTATTGCATTTCAACTCCCCCTCCCACTCCACCGAGGATATGCAGGTCATTGGACTCATCCACCGCCAAACCACAACAACGCGACGGTCGGAGGAGGAGCGTCTTATCTTCCGACTGGGAACCCTCCAACCACAGGGGATGAACTTGGACTTCACCAGTTTCTTCATCCCCCCTCCCCCCACCTTGTCTCAGCCGAATCCCTCCAGCCCGGCACCGCCTTCCTGACCTGCAGTCTTCTTCTTGACCTCTCCGCCTCCATCCTACTCCGACCTATCACCCTCACCTTGACCTCTTTCCACCTATCACATTTCCAACGCCCCTCCTCCAAGTCCCTCCTCCCTACCTTTTATCTTCTCCTGCTGAACACTCTCTGCTCATTCCTGAGGAAGGGCCTGTGCCCGAAACGTCGAATCTCCTGTTCCCTGGATGCTGCCTGACCTGCTGTGCTGTTCCAGCAATAAAGTTTCAACTTTGATCTCCAGCATCTGCAGACCTCACTTTCTCCTTAAGAGTCAGATAAACTGAAGGATCAAATACTCGGTTTCTAATGATTTCAACATGGTCTACAGGGACCTCCCTCATGTTTTAGGCAAAACACACTTTTAGGTGTGACTGATTGCAAGTAAACAAAACTAATAACTGTCCATTGGCCAAATGGTTTGTCAGGCATGTGATACAATTGACAAATGAATTAGTTCCATACTACAAATCAAAAGACACAATTCTTTGTTGTACTTCAATACACATCAAAAGTGTCAAACTGTTTGGGAATAAACCCATGGGAAGCAGCTGTCTTCTAGTACTTCACCTATTGTCCATTTTTCAAAATTATAGAACAGACATCATTGGAATCTGGCAGTTTGATCGCCCTGGGCATTAAGGCCAAATCCTATTTTGTCGTCCTAATCTTCATTTTAGGAATTAGCAGACAGTACCCAGGTGATTCTTCTTACTTGAGATTACTAAACTCAGAATAGGCCAACTCTGAATATGCATCTTCCTGTTCTGTCTAGCTTTCTTTTAAGAAGGTGTGTTGTGCTTGGCTGACCTGGTGGATAAATGTAGGACCAACATGGAACTCAGTGCATAATTTTCATTGATGAATTGGTTACCAATTCAGACTTTACAAGAATATATATTAAAAATGAGAAAATACTTAGCTCGATTACATTTTTCCTTGATTATGTCATTACAGACTGCACTATGTAGTAATAAAATTGCTTGATGCACAAAGATTTGTCCCATTTTAACAAGTTTTCAGTTGTTCCTCTCCCTTGTTCTTTCCCTACAATCTTTTTTTTCAGATATTTATCCATCTCCCTTGCAAAATGTATGCTTGTGGATGCCCTTCAATATCTTACAGACAGTAATTTCCAGATAACAATTTGCTCCATGTGCTAAAAAAGGTTTCCTGTAGGTATTTTGATCATTACTTTAAATCATCATTCCCTTGGTTACCAAACTTGCAGTCACGAGAAACAGTTCCTCTATTAATTCTATAAAGACTCGGCAAAATTTTGAACAACTCCAGAAAACTCATCTTAAAACTTCTCTGCATTCAAGAGAACAATCTTAAATTCTCCATTGTTGCCACTCCATGCAATACCTCATCTCTGGTACCCGCAAGTCTCTTTTGCACCCTCAGATTTTGATAGCCTTTGTGTTGTCCAGATTTGATCATAACACTCCAGCTGAGGCCTGTGTTTATAAATGCTAAGCATAACTCCTTGTAATCTATGCATTTATTCATAAAGCAAATGTTCCAATGTGTTTTTTAAAATAGCTGTACCTTCTCCTTGGCACCCTCAATGATTTGTGCCCCCACGCTCCAGAAACACTTGTTAAAATTGTACAATTAGTTTATTTTCTTCTTCTCATGTTCCCTTTAAAATGCATCACTTACACCTCTGCTTTAAATGTCACCTGCCATGTGTCTAACCATTTTATCAGCAACATGCCTTCCTTTAGTCCACCACTAGTATCTGCATTGTTTGCTATATTACCAAGCATTGTATCATCTGCAAATTTCAGTTCTGTCCAGCATAGCAAAGTTCAAGTCATGAACTTTTAAACAAAAGATCAATTGCCTTAATATGAATCTGAAAAACAAACCATCACCATGAGGCCCATTCCCTTGCTTTCTGTTTCTTTGGCAATTTCATATACGTGTTGCCATTGTCACTCACTTCTTCCTATAACAGCCTCATTTCTGTTAGTCCTAAAATCCCCAGAAACGTTGTATTCCTTCAGTTATGGTGTCTTGTGCATCTCAATTGCTTTAACACACTAACACTGGTCATGCACCTTTTGGTATCCAAGCCTTAAGAGCCCTTTTCTAAGCCTGTCCTTTTTTTAAACCCTCCTTTAAAATTCTACTTAAAGTCTCCCTCTTAGATAAGTTTTTGGTTTTTATTTTATTCATTCATGGGATGTGACATCGCTGGCTGGCTAGCATTTTATTGTCGGTCTCTTGTTGCCCTTGAGAAGGTGGTGGTGAGCTGCCTTCTTAAATCACTGCAATCCAAGTGCAGTAGGTGGACCATAATGTCCTTAGGAAGGAAAAATTCCAGGTTTTTGATCCAGTGATAGTGAAATAACAGTGACATATTTCCAAGTCAGGATGGTGAGTGGCTGGGGAAGGGTGAATTTTGCATGTTGTGATGTTCCCATGTATTTGCTGCCCTTGTCCTTCTAGATCAAAGTGGTTGTGGGTTTGGAAGGTTCATGAATTTCTGCAGTGCATCTTGCAAATAATGCATACTGTTGCTGATTGTCAGTGCTACAGTGAGTGGATGTTTATGCATGTGGTGCCAATCAAACAGGTTGCTTTTTCCTGGATGGTGTAAAGCTTCTCGGGTGTTGTTGGAGCGGCACTCGTCCAGACAAGTAGGAAGTATTCCATCATACTCCGGACTTATGCCTTGTAGATGGCATACAGACTTTGAGGAATCAGGTGAATTACTTGCCGAACAAGGTTACTTAACATAACATCTCGTACATGTCTTGTTGGCAATTTATCTTTAATTATCCCCTGTAAAAAAAACTGATGTTTTACTTTATTTCTGGCACTATATGAATGCAGGTTATTGATTAATACAAAATTTGAAACTTACACAAAGCCATTCCAGTTTCAAGATAAATCATTAAAAGTGAATAGCTGAAAAGTCAATAAGTGCACAGGTGCTTCTCTAAAATTAAATGGACTACTTTAAAATGCTAGATTTCTTAACTATAAATATACTTGTAAACTACTCCACTAGTGGCATGTGCATTTTTAAAATGCTCAAGGTCAATTTTCCTGTTCATAAATAATCAAAAAATGCACCTGACTTTTGACAGAAAACACTCAGATATGTTGTTTTACACAGAGAACAGAAAAATATTTATAAACCAATCTTTTGTGACAGAATTGTTACAGAACTTTGAGGAGATAAATGTGCAGCTGATTAAATGCACAGCTTGGAATGGTATTGAGAAACAGACATCAGAAACACGTCTGATCCTGACTCAGATCGGTTAGCTAATATTAGTCATTGACATGTGTAATTGGTTCAGTGATCGTGGGCTTAGGAAAAAGAAAACCAAATTTGCCAAAGTCTGCTAGTTACCATAAGACACTGTGGAAATGTTCACATTTGTGTTCGGTGAGGGCAAGCTTAGTTATGATGCTGACAGATACATTTCAGGCTCACAGAAGCAAGGTCACTCAGGTCAGGCACCAAAAAGCAGATAACGTGACTTAGCATGATTTGTTGTGTTTAGGAGAGAAAAAACTTGGAATGTCAGTTTCAAATCTTTAGTTTCAAGAACAGATTCTGTTTGACTATTTCCTAACCTTGTACCTGTAGGATTTAAGCAGCACTGACAGCAAGCAACAAAGTCAGTTGCAGTTCAGATCATGCCATTCAGGTGACTGAACAGAGAGACCAAGAGGTGAGGGTATCTCAAGGGGAAGGCAGTTATACATGAATTCTGCCCCAACAGGAATAAAACCCCAACAGTATGGATTCTGATCAAGGTCTGTAAACTATCAACACATTCAGGTTTTTATTGGGTATACTTTTTAATTGTGCAGTAAAAGACCTAGATTTATGGCATTTCTGTATTTACATTGAAGTGACTGCTGAAGTGAGTAAAAATTATTGTGGTATTAAAATTAATTACATGAAAATCAATGTCAACCTGTTTCTGTCAGGAACTGATGACTATATGATCATGTGCAACTACCTGATTGGTTTCGAACATACGCAATTAAAGATACTATTACCTTTCATATCAAAAAGGTAATTAAAAGGGAACTTTGTCACTCAGTGAATAGCAACTTAACTGCACTTGATACCACGCAAAACAAACTAGCACAGTACCATCAGAAAGACACTGCTACATGACTAACACCACATTTTTCCATTACCGAGACTGATTATTCCCATGAAAATACCAGTCCTCACATCTACCTCAACCTCTCTGCTGCTGCAACACTCATTCACACTTGAGACTTTTTGATCAGAGTTTAAAACATCATTCTTCTTGGACTCTGACCTCAATACCTCTTGAAAATTCCAACCTGTCCAAATCTCATCTGTCAGCATCCTGTCCAACAGCATGCCCTCTTGGCCAACCATCCCAGCACTGACAAGCCTATAAATGCCCAGTAAACCACTGAAATTGAAATCTCTATTCCTCAAATTATCAAGGTCTCAAACTCACTCAGTTTTTTCAGCTGCATATTACTCATTTTACATAGCCTCATTCCACTTTACTCACAATAGGTGGCAGAGTCTTCACCCATTTGACCAAATGAACGGCCTCCTAACCTTTGAATTTCTTTCCATAGCTTTAAACACATCTTTCAAGTTTACCCCTGCAAAACTCATGCACGGTTTATTCTACAATTCATTCAAGCTGTGCTCTCCCCTTTTGTAATGTAGATTGGAGCACTTTCAACAAAGCAAGTGCACATCGTTGTTTTTATAGTTACTATTCATGTACATATGGTGATACACAAATTCTAAATTTTTGGTTCATGCTTTACTCATATCATTTAATCTCTGTATACTCCTACCACCACAAAGGTGGTTGTCTTTGCCTGTGCAATTCCATAAACAAAAGGAGGAACATACGTTCACATATGACCCCACTCCTCTCAGATTAAACCTACCAGGATTGTTGATTGCAAAACACAATTCATGCACTTTCAACATTCTCATCTGTTTGTGTAACTAACGGACATTGGTCTTGCACTGCACTGTTTATATAATAGACAAATGAAACAGTTCCAAAATTTGTCTCTGGGTTCAATGACACAATTTACAATAAAATGATAGAAATTTTAGTATTCTGCTTCAGAGTCAAGTCAGGATTAGATTTACACTTGAGTTACAATAATTCACAACCATGTTTGTAGTGGAGGACAAAATCTTTCTCGGACAGCATCTTGCACATCCATTACCACTGAGAAGAACATGGAGCAGCAGGCAAATGGAAATACCATCAACTGCAAGCTCTTTTCATTATTATCATTATCCTCAAATAGTCTCCCCAAGAGCACTAGGGAGTACTTCGAGTATAGGTTACAGCTTCAAGATGGCAGCTGATCACCACGTCCTCAAGGGCTATTTAGGTTTAATAATGCCTTGTGCTGGACAGTACCTTTAATGAATAAAATGTCCATGGTACTTCACAATGGCATTATTAAATAAAATATGACACTATATCGTATAAGGAAATATTAGAAGGAAGAGAGGACTGCAGATGCTGGAGATTTTGGGCGGCACGGTGGCACAGTGGTTAGCACTGTTGTCTCGCAGCGCCAGAGACCCGGGTTCAATTCCCGCCTCAGGCGACTGACTGTGTGGAGTTTGCACGTTCTCCCCGTGTCTGCGTGGGTTTCCTCCGGGTGCTCCGGTTTCCTCCCACAGTCCAAAGATGTGCAGGGCCAGGTGAATTGGCCATGCTAAATTGCCCGTAGTGTTAGGTAAGGGGTAAATGTAGGGGTAGGGGTATGGGTGGGTTCGCTTCGGCGGGTCGGTGTGGACTTGTTGGGCCGAAGGGCCTGTTTCCACACTGTAATGTAATCTAATCTAATCTAATCAGAGTCAAAAAGTGTGGTGCGGGAAAAGCACAGCCGATTAGGCAGCATCCGAGAAGCAGGAGATTCAACGTTTCAAGCATAAGCTCTCCTGTTCCTTGGATGCTGCCTGACCAGCTGTGCTTTTCCAGAACCACACTGTCTGACTGAGGAGATATTAGATCAGGTGACCAAAAGCTTGGTCACAGAGGTAGACTTTCATAAATATCTTGAGACAAGCACGGTAGAGAGACAAAGGGAGAAAATGCCAGAGATCAGGGCTTAAGCAAATGAAGACGAAGAAAAAAGGTGAAGAAATTAGGGATGTTTTATGAAGCCATAATTTGAGGAGTGCAGATGTCTCTCAAGTGTTCCCTGCATTCAGCATCACGATGAAGCCAGTCAGAGCAACAATGGGAGCAAAGTTGAGAGAACCTGGCAGTGAACTTGAGTAGCACAGCTTCCCCATAAAATCACGATGGCGAGGTTTTGGCTGAGCTCATTGGAAGCAGCAGCTGGAGCAGAGCGAACCTTCACTAAATTCAGAGGCAAAGCTCCTGAGGTGACATGCCGATTCAGAAAGTGACGTGGGCCTAAAAGATGATGAATGAGTGAGTAAGGTTGTGCAAGCATGTCTTCTATTTTTATGACTTTAGTATACAAGGCTCTTAATTTTGGGTTTGCAAACGCAATAGGGCAGAAGCCCAGAGAAAAAGAACCCTTGAGTAATTAATGTAACTTGATTTTAAGGGCAATCCAATCATTTAATTTAAAGGACTAAGTCATAAAAGACGCACACATGGACATGGTGTGTTCCTCCTCCTCCTCTCTGTGGGAAGTCAGGCACAGTTCCAGTGCTCAGGACCACATGTGTTTCCAACTGCAGCTCCTGGAAGTCAGAGCTTCAGAGCTGGAGTGGCAGCTGAGGACATTGTGGAGCATCCAAGAGGTGAGAACATTGTGGATAGCACATACAAAAGGTGATCACTACACAGGCTAAGACTGCACAAGCGGGGAGGGAATGGATGGCCATACTTTAGAGTCAAGGGACTAGGCAGGTGGTGTAGGAGTCCTATTTGGCCATTACCCTGCAAAACAGATTCACCATTTTGAGTGTGAGAGTGTGCGTGAGAGAAAGTGAGAGTGTGAGAGAGAGAGAGCGCGCAAGCGAGCGTGTGAATGTGTGTGAGACCGCGCGTGAGAGAGCGCAAGAGAGAGCGTGTGTGAGAGAGCGCGCAACAGAGAGAGAGCGCGCAACAGAGAGTGCGCAACAGAGAGAGAGCGCGCAACAGAGAGAGAGAGCGCGCAGAGAGAGAGCGCGCGCAACAGAGAGAGAGAGCGCGCAACAGAGAGAGAGCGCGCAACAGAGAGAGAGCGCGCAGAGAGAGAGAGCGCAACAGAGAGAGAGAGCGCAACAGAGAGAGAGAGCGCGCAACAGAGAGAGAGAGCGCGCAACAGAGAGAGAGAGCGCGCAACAGAGAGAGAGAGCGCGCAACAGAGAGAGAGAGCGCGCAACAGAGAGAGAGAGCGCGCAACAGAGAGAGAGAGCGCGCAACAGAGAGAGAGAGCGCGCAACAGAGAGAGAGAGCGCGCAACAGAGAGAGAGAGCGCGCAACAGAGAGAGAGAGCGCGCAACAGAGAGAGCGCGCAACAGAGAGAGCGCGCAGAGAGAGCGCGCAGAGAGAGCGCGCAACAGAGAGAGAGAGCGCGCAACAGAGAGAGAGAGCGCGCAACAGAGAGAGAGAGCGCGCAACAGAGAGAGAGAGCGCGCAACAGAGAGAGAGAGCGCGCAACAGAGAGAGAGAGCGCGCAACAGAGAGAGAGAGCGCGCAACAGAGAGAGAGAGCGCGCAACAGAGAGAGAGAGCGCGCAACAGAGAGAGAGCGCGCAACAGAGAGAGAGCGCGCAACAGAGAGAGAGCGCGCAACAGAGAGAGAGCGCGCAACAGAGAGAGAGCGCGCAACAGAGAGAGAGCGCGCAACAGAGAGAGAGCGCGCAACAGAGAGAGAGCGCGCAACAGAGAGAGAGCGCGCAACAGAGAGAGAGCGCGCAACAGAGAGAGAGCGCGCAACAGAGAGAGAGCGCGCAACAGAGAGAGAGCGCGCAACAGAGAGAGAGCGCGCAACAGAGAGAGAGCGCGCAACAGAGAGAGAGCACGCAACAGAGAGAGAGCACGCAACAGAGAGAGAGCACGCAACAGAGAGAGAGCACGCAACAGAGAGAGAGCACGCAACAGAGAGAGAGCACGCAACAGAGAGAGAGCACGCAACAGAGAGAGAGCGCGCAACAGAGAGAGAGAGCGCGCAACAGAGAGAGAGAGCGCGCAACAGAGAGAGAGAGCGCGCAACAGAGAGAGAGAGCGCGCAACAGAGAGAGAGAGCGCGCAACAGAGAGAGAGAGCGCGCAACAGAGAGAGAGCGCGCAACAGAGAGAGAGCGCGCAACAGAGAGAGAGCGCGCAACAGAGAGAGAGCGCGCAACAGAGAGAGAGCGCGCAACAGAGAGAGCGCGCAACAGAGAGAGAGCGCGCAACAGAGAGAGAGCGCGCAACAGAGAGAGAGCGCGCAACAGAGAGAGAGCGCGCAACAGAGAGAGAGCGCGCAACAGAGAGAGCGCGCAACAGAGAGAGAGCGCGCAACAGAGAGAGAGCGCGCAACAGAGAGAGAGCGCGCAACAGAGAGAGAGCGCGCAACAGAGAGAGAGCGCGCAACAGAGAGAGAGCGCGCAACAGAGAGAGAGCGCGCAACAGAGAGAGAGCGCGCAACAGAGAGAGAGCGCGCAACAGAGAGAGAGCGCGCAACAGAGAGAGAGCGCGCAACAGAGAGAGAGCGCGCAACAGAGAGAGAGCGCGCAACAGAGAGAGAGCGCGCAACAGAGAGAGAGCGCGCAACAGAGAGAGAGCGCGCAACAGAGAGAGAGCGCAACAGAGAAAGAGCGCGCAACAGAGAGAGAAAGAGCGCGCAGCAGAGAGAGAAAGAGCGCGCAACAGAGAGAGAAAGAGCGCGCAACAGAGAGAGAAAGAGCGCGCAACAGAGAGAGAAAGAGCGCGCAACAGAGAGAGAAAGAGCGCGCAACAGAGAGAGAAAGAGCGCGCAACAGAGAGAGAAAGAGCGCGCAACAGAGAGAGAAAGAGCGCGCAACAGAGAGAGAAAGAGCGCGCAACAGAGAGAGAAAGAGCGCGCAACAGAGAGAGAAAGAGCGCGCAACAGAGAGAGAAAGAGCGCGCAACAGAGAGAGAAAGAGCGCGCAACAGAGAGAGAAAGAGCGCGCAACAGAGAGAGAAAGAGCGCGCAACAGAGAGAGA
The DNA here is from genome assembly GCF_037043375.1 of Chiloscyllium plagiosum. Classification (NCBI taxonomy): domain Eukaryota; kingdom Metazoa; phylum Chordata; class Chondrichthyes; order Orectolobiformes; family Hemiscylliidae; genus Chiloscyllium; species Chiloscyllium plagiosum. The sequence continues at coordinate 22,017,888 of NW_028270177.1, forward strand.
AAGAGCGCGCAACAGAGAGAGAAAGAGCGCGCAACAGAGAGAGAAAGAGCGCGCAACAGAGAGAGAAAGAGCACGAGAGAGTATGATAGAGAGCGCGCGCGTGAGAGAGTGCAAGCACGAGAGAGAGTGCATGTGTGTGTTAAGAAGGAGAAAGCCTGTCAGAGCAAGGCAGCAAAATCCAAATTCGTTGTCTTATGGTTGGCTCTGATTGACAAGAGAGGAGGAATAAGTGTAGGATGATATAGTAGTAGGGGATTCAATTGTAAAGGGAACAGAATGACATTTCTATGGCTGTGAATGAGACTCTTAGATGGTAGGAGGTAACTGGACTTGAAACATTAATTCTACTGACTCCACAGACATTGCCAGACCTTCGAGTTTCTCCAGCAATTTCTATTTTTGGTCGAAGTTGGTATGTTCCCTCCCACGTGCTTGGGCCAAGGATGTCTCACAGCAGCCACAGGGCTTTTGGAGTGAGAAGGCGAGCAACAGTGATACATATCCGTGCCACCAACATAGGACCTTCTCGCTTTTTTTAACCGAAGAGCAGAATATATACAGAGAAGGTGCAGAAAAAGATCAAGACTAATATACAATAGGTCCACTCATAAGTCTGATGACAGCAGGGAAGAAGCTATACCTTACCCTGATGGAAGAGGGTAGAAGAGAGTATAATCTGGAAAGGTGGATAATATGGATATTACCACTTTTGGAGTGAAGTGGAAAGGGAGGTGATGTCACAGAGGTAGTCATGCTGGATGTGTGCTCCAGATGCAAAAACTAATGTTCACATGAAATGGGTCAAGGTTCGGCCACAAGGGATCCAAGGAGAACTAATCAATTGGATACAAAATTGGCTTGATGGGAGGAGACAAAGAGTGGTGGTAGAAGGTTGCTATTCAGACTGCAGGACTGTGACCAATGGCATGCCACCAGGATTGGGTCCACTGTTGTTTGTCATTTATACAAACAATTTGAATTAGAATATAGGAGGCATGATTAGTAACTTTGTGAGTGACACCAAAATTGATACAACACCAGGTTATAGTCCAACAGGTTTAATTGCAAGCACTAGGTGCTCCTTTATCAGGTGGTTGTGGAGGACACAATTGTAAGACACAAATTTTATAGCAAAATGTACAATATGATGTAACTGAAATTATGCATTGAAAAATACCTTGATTGTTTGTTAAGTCTCTCATCTGTTCGAATGACCATGTTAGTTTCACTTCTTTCATATGTAAATCACAAAACATTTTTAAAAATTTACACTCTCAGGTTAACTTTAACAATTGATGTCAGCCCAGATAATGTGTTGAAGGTGTTAGCCCCCTGTGTGCTGCTGTCTGTGCCATAATGTTTAGACTGATTCTAATCTAAAAAATGAATTAGCAGAATCTTACACGGTTTCGTGCAGTTTTTGAGCAAAGTACAATGTAACTCTGCAAGTACAAATTCACCCCACAAACGTACATGTGGATGTGCAGGTGAAGAAGATTATTCAAGAGTACGATGGGATCTCAATCAACTGGGCCAGTGGACAAAAGAATTACAGGTGAATTTTAATTTGGATAAAATTATGGGGCAGCACTTTGGGAAGACAAACTAGGGCAGGACTTATACAGTTAATGGTAGGGCTCTGGCCCATGTTGTCGAACAGAGAGATCAAGGGGTGGAGGTGCATAGTTCCTTGGAAGTGACGTCACAGATTGACAGGGTGGTGAAGGCGGCATTTGGCATGCTTGCTTTCATGAGTCATAGCAGTGAGTACAGGAGTTGGGGCATCATGCTATTGCGAGGACTCAGGGCACCTGAGTGTTCGCAGACTGAGGATGGACTTTGTGGTTTTGTTTTTCTGGCAGCAAAGTCTCATGGCAGAGGTGGAGAAGAGATCTGGGCATTTTCTTTGTCTTTTGGTGGTTTCTTTTATTTCTGCTCCTGTTTTTAATCATGTCTTTTGCGTACTAAGATGGCACTGGAGAATATCGACTTTATATACGATTCACTGTACTCCGATATTCCTGTACTCAAGTATATGTGACAATAAAATCTAAATCTGTTACCAGGGTAGAGGAGTCCAAAACCAGAGGACATAGGTTTAATGTGAGAGGAGAAAGATTTAAAACTGACCTGGGGGGCAACTTTTTCACACTGAGGGTGTTGTGCATAGAATGAGCTCCCAGATGAAGTGGTAGAGGTGAGCACAATTACAACATTTAAAATGCATCTGGTATATTATGAGGAAGGGTTTTGAGGCTTATGGGCCAAATAGAGGCAAATGGGACTAGTTCAGTTTGGTAACCTGGCCAGCATGGACGGGTTGGGCCGAAGGGTCTGTTTGCATCCTGTATGACTCTATATGGCATTTAGAAAGGAAGTTTAAAAAGTAGGACCTCAAAAGGTATTGATCTCAGCATTGTTACCTGTACCACGTGCTAGTCAGAGGAGAATCTATATTTGAATCGAAATAAAGGAAACTATAATTCCATGAGGCATGAGCTGGCTGAGACAAATTGGAGAACATGAAAGGGGTGACAATAGATAACCAAATGGAAAATATTTAAAATGTACATGGAAGAACTGCAACAATTGTTCATTCCTGTGCAGCACAAAAATAAATTGGGAAAAGTGGCCTGACCATGGATATCAAGTGAGATTAGGGATAGTATCAGGTCCAAGGAAGAAATATACAAAGCAGCAAAAAAAAAGCACATTTGAGGATTGGGAGTGGTCTACATTTCAGCAAAGGAGAAGGGAATTGATTAAGAGGGGAAAATAGAGGGCGAGTAAGCCTTCAGGCAATGTACAAACTGATTACAAATGAAAAGGATCAGTGAAGACAAATGTAGGTCCTTCACAGTCAGAAATAAGGAAAGTTAAAGTGGGGAATGAAAAGATAGCAGATCAATTAAACAGATATTTTTGTTCTGTCCTTATAAAAGAGGATACAAATAACATCACAAAAATGTTGGTGATCACAGGGTAGAGTGGCCAGGGGGAACTGAAGAAAATTAGTTGTCACAGTGAAATGGTGTTGAGGAAATTGATGGGATTAACTAATTGCCAAATCACCAGGGTATAATAATCTGCATCCCAGAGTATTTAATGAAGTGGTCAAAAATGAGGACTGCAGATGCTGGAGATCAAAGTCGGATGCTGCCTGACCTGCTGTGCTTTTCCAGAACCACACTCTTGATATTTAATGAAGTGGTCCTAGAAATAGTGGAAGCATTGGTAGTCATCCTTCAGGTTTCTTTATGGAACAGTTCTTAATGATGAGAAGGTTCCTGATGTAACCCCACTATTTTAAAAAAGGAGGTACAGAGAAAACAGGGTTCAATCAATTAGCCTGACATTGGTACTGGTGAAAATGCTAGTATCCATAATAAAACATTTAATGGCATAGCACTTGGAAAACAGTTACAGTATCAGATGGATTCAAGATGGATTTACGATATGGAAATTATGCTTGCTGAATCTACTGGAATTTTGAGAGGATCCAACTCTCAGGTTGATTAATGCAAGCCAGTGGATGTGGTTTACTTGGACGTTCAGAAGGGTTTTGATAAGGTCCCACATAAGAGATAAGTATGTAAAGTTAAAGTGCATAGAGATTGGGAGTAGTGTACTGACATGGATAAAAGAATTGGCTAGTGGACATGAAACAAATAGTAGGAACGACTGAGTCTTTTTAAGAGTGGCAGAAAGTGACTCGTGGGGACTGCAGGGATCAGTGCTTGGACACCAGCTATTCACTATGTATATATTAGTGATTTAGCTGAAGGACATAAATTTGCAGACGTCACAAAGGCATTTGAAAAGAACGATGTGAAATCCAGGTGTGGCTTGCTTAACAATCAAGGTAGGTCTGTAAGCACTGATGAAACCTGGTGGCAGTCACTGTGTCTGAGATAGCAATCAAAAGATGGCAATCTTGGTAATTCAAATGGTCGTTTACAGCTTTTAGTTGGCTTGTGAAGTGGTGAGGCTGGAGTACCAATATGCTCCCCCTGTCAGTGTCTTAACACAATTATTGTTCAACTTCAAACAGGCTGACCAATCTTAACAGTGGTGTGACAACACAGACGGCTGAAACATTGAAAAATACAATGCTGGGGAGATTACGAGCAGCTAATTGAAGAAAACATTGTAAATAAACAAAACATAGCTACCTTTGAAGTAGAGAGCTGATTACCTATTTTGGGCATGTGGTTGTATAGCTGATTTTAAGTAATCAGAGCAGTTTGCAACCTGTTATGTACAAAAGTTCTTCAGTTTTTAAATAGTGCGCAACCACATGCCCATTACGCTTCAAGTGTGCAAAAAAAACTTGACAGGAAAAGTATTACCTGAGGCAACTGTTGTACTGTTTTGGTGGCTTTCATTCCTCGACACATACAAATCCTCATCTTCAGTTGAAGAGCTGGAGGAGGATTCACTACTAAGATCATTATCACCTGAACTGCTAGAACTTTGCAACAAGGCGTATTTCCTGCGAGCAATCACTTCCCTTTTCTTTCTCTGTAATAAAATCCGTTCCTTCTGCTTTTGAGTCCGTTGAGAAGGATTGGGTTTTGTGAATTTCTTTCTCTGTTGAGACCTTCGTAGGCTGCTGTTCGGGAGACAAGGTCGCTTGATTAAGATCCCTGATATAGATTCCTGCTCAGACCGAGGCCACTTGTGCATTTTTGAATGAACTGTTCTACTTGTGCTACTCAATACTGCCTGGGAATGTCTGCCTGGAATCGCCTCTTCTTCTGAAGTCACTGTGTCAGAGTCACCAAAATGTAGACTTGAAGAAGGTGATGAAATACAGTCACTAAACGAAGAGTCATCTGCATGGTCAGGCGGCTGAACACTCGGCCTCAGACTAACATTGCCCTGGCGATCTTTGAAATCAGAGTTTTGAGTTTCTGAGGGACCAGCCTGCTGGCTCTTACGCTTTTTTCTGACAACAATCATTTTCTCCTGTTCTAGTCTGTTTCCATTCATGTCCTTTATCCGCTTTCCAGAATCACAAATATGAGAGTATTCATTTTCAACTTTCCTTGCAATCATTTCAACGTCTGTACTAAAACGTTTTGTTGCCAAAATTGGCTCAGGGTTCAATAATGCCCCCTTTGAACTCTCCTGTCTTTTGGGTGCATCAGGTGTTATCTCAGTCTTCATACCCAGGTTGAATGTCTTCTTGAGAAGAATTACATCCAGAGGTCCGTTAAGGGACTGGGTGAAATTGAACTTGTATTAAGGTCTGAAAAACATGGGACATAAAGCAAAAGTTAGCCACATCTTACATCAATATGCATATGGCATTATAATTAAATGACTTATTTGTCATACAAGTTGCATGGAATTATTACCAATGGCAGATAGTATGATCTCAGGTTCTGGCACTCTCTCAAGTCCATCATCCTTCTTAAAAGTAAACCCTCACCCCCTAAAACCTGCCTGTTTTTCTCCCAGATCCTTCAACATGTTATCACGTGCCAAATGAATGTTCCTAATTCCTTCATTGAATATGCACGTTGCTCGTAAGCCCAACATTTATTGTGTTCAACTTCAATTGCTTTTGAATAGAGTGGTTTGTGAGGTCATTTCAGATGACAGTTAAGTACAGTTAAGGTGCCTTCAAAACACCAATATTTGGATCCCACTTGATACTCCGCACTTTAGCGACATCTAAAAATGCAACAGTGCTTTGCACACATACTATGACAACACTCAATTCTACTTCATTGCCACTGTTATATTGGTCCACACCATAAATCCCATTTCCTCATCAGTGTTCCTTCTCTCTCCATGGCAAAGGCTGAACCAAATTGTTTGCAACTTTAGGGTCATATATAGCCCCAGATAAGCATCCAAGGACATAAACGTGCAGCCATCAAGAATGTCTACTTCTAACTCAGTAACTTTGCTTTCTCCAACCCTGCTTCAGTTTTTTTGCTGCTGATGGCTTCATGTTTGTCTTTGCTACCACCAGACTGAACTATTCAAATGCACTTCACGCTGGACTCCCACATGCTATCTTCCATAAACTGGAGGTCACCCAAAACCCAATTTTGCATACCTTAGTTCACATCAAATGTTATTTGCTCATCACCTCTGTGATCCCTGATTAACATAGGTATCCAGTTCAACAATACCTCAATCTGAAAATTCTCACAACATTTGCAAATCCTTCCATGGTTCAGCTTCTCCCAGTTTTTGTAATCATCTCCAACTCGACAAAAGATCTGTGGTCCTCTAATTTGGCCTATTGAACTATACAGTTCTAATACTTCACCTCTGATCACAATGCCTCGAGATGCGAAGGCCATAATCTCTGGCAATCCCTCCCATCTCTCTCAGTCTCTCAACTCCACATTCTTTTTTTTGAGACAACCCTTAAAACTAAAGCTCTTTGGGCAAGATGTTAGCCATCTAACTGAAGATCCCCCTTATACAGTCATAGAGGCATAAAGATGTACAGCACAGAAACAGACCCTACGGTCCAACCCATCCACGCCGACCAGATATCCCAACCCAATTTAGTCCCACCTGCCAGCACCCGGCCCATATCCCTCCAAACCCTTCCTATGCATATACCCATCCAAATGCCTCTTAAATGTTGCAATTGTACCAGCCTCCACCACTTCCTCTGGCAGCTCATTCCATACACGTACCACCCTCTGCGTGAAAAAGTTGCCCATTAGGTCTCTTTTATATCTTTCCCCTCTCATCCTAAACCTACGCCCTCTAGTTCTGGACTTCCTGACACCAGGGAAAAGACTTTCTCTAATTACCCTATCCATGCCCCTCAATTTTGTAAACCTCTATAAGGTCACCCTTCAGCCTCCGAAGCTCCATGGAAAACAGCCCCAGCCTGTTCACCCTCTCCCTATAGTTAAAATCCTCCAACCCTGGCAACACCCTTGTAAATCTTTGCTGAACCCTTTCAAGTTTCACAACATCTTTCCGATAGGAAGGAGACCAGAATTGCACGCAATATTCCAACATGGCCTAACCAATGTCCTGTACAGCAGCAACAGGACCTCCCAACTCCTGTACTCCATACTCTGACCAATAAAAGAAAGCATACCAAACGCCTTCTTCACTATCCTATCTACCTGCGACTCCACTTTCAAGGAGTGATTCACTAACACATTTTGTTTCAATGTTTCTATGAATCGTTGAGATATTTTATGTTATTGACTATGTTAAAACAGGTTGCTATTTTTGTTGAGGTGATGATCTTCACATCACAAGGAGGATACAGAAGAACAAGGGCAACACAAGAACCAAAAGAATCAAACAATCAAAATGGCTAAGGGGCTAACCTAATACCTCTATTTGTAAAAAATCCAAAATGAGACAGTCCCAAATATAAAGCAGTTATCATGAAACCCAACAAGGAATATAGGAGAAACACCTTAACTTGGAGAATGGTTTGAATTGATTGCAAGTTCCATTCTAATAATTTTGCAGAATAGCATAAATGCATTTCAGAAGAAGTGAGAGAAATTAGAGAGAGGAAGGAATAGAAGAACATGCTAATAAGGTTAGACGAGTCAAAGTGGGTAGATGTTCTTTTGAAACATGAGCATAAACCAAATAGTCTGGAGGTTGTTTTAAAATCAAATCTTTGTACTCTATTAATAGCAGTGGAAAATGTCAATTCAACAAGATGGTTTAAATAGGTAACAATGTATTTGAGCCGAAAGGTCAAAGGTTCAAGCCCCACAACAGGACAGAATAGTACTGAACTAATATTTGGTCGGGGCTGCTGTGTCGTGCTTGAGATGAGGAAGGCGAACATAAACATTTTACAGCATTATTAAGAGCGAGAGAGGAATACCTCTGGTCAACATTTATAACTCAACCAACAGCACTAAACAATTATATTGCTGGTTGTCTCACTTCTGATTTTGGAAGTGAAGCTTGTGCACAGTCTTTTCGACTCCAATTAGATAACCAAAAGGGATTGATGATTGGCTGGCTCTTTCTAAATTATATAATGATTTAATCTAGACTTTGTTACTTCTTTGGATTCATCATCTATCGCTAAAATTCCAAAATAAAAACTTTGATTGTAAAAACTTGCATTAAAGTCCTACTCTTCAAGTACAGGAAACAAACAGTATTTTCATTGTACCAACATAAATATCCGACAGATTAACTTTTGAATTAACCTCAATATATTTTCAACCTTGCAGCTTCCAAGCTCGATCTCGGATATCGATCAACTCATAACATTCTCTCTAATCTGAAACACTTAAAACTTTTATCTGGCATGACAGTTTGTCTCAATATTTTTTCAAAATTATCTGCTTTTTATCCATTTGTGTCAGCTTGGTTCTCAGCAGCTAAGAGGAAACATGTTGCTGGAGGGACAGACTGTAATGTGCTGTAAATACTCCAGACAGAAATCCTAATTTATGCCTCATCTGTTTCTGTGATATCAAAATATAAACAAATGACGCCAAAGTAAAAAAAAGTTTTACGACAATCATGAAATGAACATGCGGCATAAAATGAAAAGCAACCGTTATTTGTTATTCACCAAGGATTTGTCTCAGATAGTTGTACCAATGGCAATGATGGGAGCATGTTGATATTAATTCCAAAGCTGGTACAAACATTGAATTGAATTGAATTTATTGTCACGCGTACTGAGGCACAGTGAAAAGCTTTGTCTTCTGAGCAATACAGGCAGATCACAGAGTTAAGTAGCATAGCTAAGTAAATAATAGGTAAACATCGGCAAAAAATAAAAACACAGGTACAGGCAAATGTTAAGAGTTTGAGAGTCCATTCAGTATTCTAACAACAATCGGATAAAAACCAGCTGTTTTTCTTTTACCTTCTCCCTGATGGTAGAGATTGTAGAAAAGCATTGCCGGGGTGGGATGGATCTTTGAGAATGCTGGCAATCTTTGCTTGACAGCGGGCCTGGTAGATGGATTCTATCAATGGGAGGTTGGTCTTTGTGATAGGCCCAGCCGAGTTCACCACTCTCTGGAACAGTCTCTGATCTTGAATGGTACAGTTGCCATACCAGGTCGTGATACACCCAGACAGAATGCTCTCGATGGCACACCTATAAAAGCTGTTGAGGATATTCGCCATCATGCCAGATTTCCAACAGCTGCCTGAGAAAGAGACATTGTTGGGCCTTTGTAACCAGTGCATCCACATGAAGAGTCCAAAAAAGCTTGTTGTTGATGACCACTCCCAGGAGCTTGACACTCTCTACTCATGCCACCTCTGTGCCGTTAATATATAGGGAGTCATGAGTAACATCCCTCTGAAAGTCAATAATGAGTTCCTCAGGTTTGCCATTGGTTCAGTACACTTTTACTGCGGTGTATCATTGCTCACATGTTAACATTATCTCATAAGTTGTATTTGATACAAAAATATTCCTTTTTACAAAATAAAAACTGGTCAAGACAACCCTTTCAATGTGTTGAAGCACAGAAATTTTATTGCACTTCCTCAGACTCTTTTTTACATTTTCTTTCATAAAACCTCAACTTCTGCTCAGCTATCAAAAAGATGTACATGTAGATACAATAAATATCTACTCTTCTGCAACTATCATTAAACAGATTTGGTTAATTAAGTGACTTTACTGGTCTTAACATTTTTGCTTTCAAATTTGCCTCAAAGAGCAGAGGAACTTAACGCAATTTTGTGCTATGCTGTCAAATTCAAAAAGGTACAAGTAGTTGGACTCATTTTAAACCAAAAGGTTGTGAGCATAAAATTTAAATCAAACATTCAATGCTGTGCTGAGAAAGTGCTGTAGTGATGAAGACAGTGCTTTTCAAAATGGAATATTAAACTGAAGCTACATGCATTCACTCAGATTTAAAGATACACAGCACAGAAACAGACCTTTCGGTACTACTCGTCCACGATGACCTGATATCCTAAATTAATCTTGCTACATTTGCCAGCATTTGAGCCATGTCTCTCTAAACCCTTCCTATTCATGTACCCATCCAGATGCTTTTAAATGTTGATTGTACCCACCTCAACCACATCCTCTGGAAGCTCGTTCCATGTATGCACCACCCTCAGTTGCCTTTAAAATCCTTCCCCCCCTTACCTGAAACCTATGCTGTCTGGATAGTTTTGGAACTCCCTGCCTTAAGGAAAAGATCTATTTTCCCTATCCATGCCCTTCATGATTGTATAAACCTCAATAACATCATTCCTCAGCCTCCAATACTCCACGGAAAATCACCTCAGCCTATTAGGTCTCTCCCTATAGCTCAAATCCTCCAACCCTCGCTGCACCCTTGTAAATATTTTCTGAACCCTTTCAAGTTGTAAAACTTCTTTCCTATAGCAGGGAGACCAGAACTGAAAGCAGTATTCCTAAAGTAGCTAACAAAATGTTCTGTAAAGCCACATCCCAACTCTTATACTCAATGCACAGACCAATAAAAGCAAGCATACCAAATCCTTTTTCACTACCCTCTCTCCCTGAGACTCAACTTTCAAGGAAATTGGAATCTGGACTCCAAAGTCTCTTTGTTTGGCAATGTTCCCTAGGACCTTACCATTAAGTGTACAAGGCATGCCCCGAGTTGCCTTGCCAAAATGCAACATTTCACGTGTATCTAAATTAAACTCCATCTGCCACTCCTTGGCCCGTTGGCCTATCTGGTCAAGATCCTTTTGTACTGTGAAGTAACCTTCTTTGGTGCCCACTAGACCACCAATTTGGTGTCATCTACAAACTTACAAACCATATCTCCTATATTCACATCCAAATTATTTATATAAATATCAAATATCAAACATATCAAATATTGGATCGAGCACCAATCCTTGCAGTACACCCCTTGTCATGGGCCTCCAGTCTGAAAAGGAACCCCTTACCACACCGTGTCTCTTATCTTCATATCAATTTTGAATCCAAATGGCTAGCTCTTACAGTATTCCATGTGATCTAATTTTTCTAATCAGTCTATCATGCAGAACCTTGATGATTGCCTTGCTGAAGTCCCTATAGACAACATCCACTATTCTGCTTTCATCAATTCTGGATTCGTTGTTGGTTTGTTCGCCAAGCCGCTAGGTTTGTTGGCAGATATTTCATCCCCTTTCTAGGTGACATCATCAGTGCTGTTTTGCCTCCTGTGAAGAGCTGCTGTACTGCTTCACTTTGAAGTTATGTGGTTCACTTCGAGCTGTTTCCAATTGGTCCCGGTTCTGGTTTTCCATTGCATAGAGTCATAGAGATGTACAGCACAGAAACAGATCCTTCTGACCAACTCGTCCATGCTGACCAAATATCCCAAACTAATCTCGTCCCATTTGCCAGTACTTGGCCCATATCCCTCTAAACCCTTCCTATTCATCAATCCATCCAGATGTCTTTTAAATGTTGTAATTGTACCAGTCTCCACCACTTCTTTGGCAGCTCATTCCATACATGCATCACCCTCTGCATGAAAATGTTGCCCTTCAGGCCCCTTTTACATCTTTCGCCCTCAGCCTAAATCTATGCCCTCTCATTCTGGACCCCCCCACCCCAGGGAAAAAATGTTGTCCATTTACCTTATCCATGCCCCTGATAGTTTTATAAACCTCTAGAAGGTCATTGCAGCGGTTTGTATATACGGTCCAGGTCAATGTGTTTATAATGCAGTCAGAGGAAGAGTACCACGATTCCAGGCATTCCCTTGCTGTTCTTTGTTTGGCCAGTCCCAGTATCATTCTGTTGACTTGGACCCAGTATACAAACAGAAAACTGGAACTGGCACCAACTGGAAACAGCTCAAACACATACATTCTAAGTACAGCAGCACTTCACAAGAGGCAAAACAGCTCTGGTGGTATCAGATAGAAAGGGGACAAAATGCCTGCCAATAAAAACCTACCAGCTCAGCAATCAAACAAAGAATGAATCCAACCAGCTCCCGAGCAACAGATTTTAAGGAAACTTTTATTCATTAATCCACTTTGTCACTTCTGCAAAAAGCTCAATCCAGGTTCGTGAAGCACGATTTTATGCACAAAGCTATCAGTCCTTACTTTGCCAAATATAAGTAAACCTTGCCCCTCGGAATCCCCTCCAACAACTTACCCACCACTGACATCAGGCTCACTGGTCGAAAAGTTCCCTTGCTTTTCCTTACTGTGATATTAAAGAGTTAATTTGCTCTGTTGACTTCCAGGAAATTAAGTGCCCTGGGGGCAGGGTGGGGTGCCTCTGTTCTACAGGTAGAATGGAACTGAATTTACATTCATCCCTTGTCATTTAGAGCCATTTACACAGCCACCTCTTATTATTTAGAGATAATTTACATTTGCATCATCATCATCCTACTGAAAATCAATAAGAACACGACAGTTGGAATTTTAACTAGTCCCTGTAGCTTAAAAAATGATTCACAACAGATTTGAACATTAAGGGATGCTTTTTATTATATTGTTTCTGGAAATGATGTAGTCACTGCATTGTGTCTTGAGGGGCATGTGACTGTGGGGGAGTGGCCAGGGGCTGTCTTGTGGGCATTACTGACTGTGATGTGAAGATTTTGTACAAAGGAAGGACTGTTCCTTTGTCCAGGGAGACCTCTCGACATGCTTCGCAAGAGATCATAGTGAACTATTTTGAAGAGTAAAGAATTCTCCCTAGTGTCTATATTTCATGGCGAAGAGTGTTAAGAGTTTCTCCACAGCTTGTAGTGTATTTGCTTAATAAAATTTAGTTGTTGTTCACAGAAGTTGGCATATTACAGTTTCATCAAGTGTTTAAGAATCTCAGGAAAAAGAACTTAACATTATTACCTTTCCAAAATAATGGCACATAAACCAACCAACAGTATTCCGGCACCTTACCCATGGCTATTGATAATACAATATCTCGGCAATGGGCCCAGCAATCACTTCCCTAGCTTTCCACAAAGTTCTGGGGTAAGTCCCAGAGATTTATCCACCTTTATGCTTTTTAGCATATCCAGCCCCTCCTTCTCTCTAATATAGTCACCTTTCAAGATAAAGCAGTTCTCTAGCTTCCATATACTTCTCCACAGTAAACACTGATGCAACATTCTTGTTTAGTATCTCATCCATCCCCTACTGTTGCATACACAGCTAGTCTTGCTGATCTTTAAGGGCCCTATTCTCTCCTGAGTTACTTTTTTGTCCTTAATGTATTTGTACAAACTCTTTAGATTGTCCTTAACCCTATTTGCCAAAACTATCTCAAGTCCCTCTTTTGCTCTCCTGATTTCTCTCGAGTGTACTCTTACTGCCCTGATACTCCGAGGGATTCACTTGGTCTCAGCTGATATATACCTGATGTATGTCTCGTTTTCCTTGACCAGAGCCTCAATTTCACAAGTCATCCAGTATTCCCCTCACCTAACAACCTTGCCCTTCACACTAACAGGAACACACTCTCCAGGCTCTCATTATCTCTTTGTTGAAGGCCTCCAACTGTCCTGCGGTCCCTTTACCTGTGAACAGCCTCCCTCAATCAACTTTTGAAAGTTCTTACAACCATACATGCAAGAGATCATAATAAACTATGTTGAAGAGTAAAGAATTCTCCCTGGTGTCTAAATTTCATGCGTTTAGCCGAACAAGCGGTGGCCTAATTAAAACAAATGTTCTTTCAGGGTTTTAACATGAGTAGATGCTGAGAAAATGTTTCCCTTACCTGAGGAATCTGGAACACAGGTCATAACCTGAGGATAAAAAGGGCTGGCCAGTAGGAATCAGATGTGAGCAAAATTATTTGACTCTAAGGGTTGTGGATTTTTGGAATTTTCTACCCCAGCGAGCTGCAGATACACATAGTCATTAAATTTGTTAACTGCATGGAGGATAGTGTAAGACTTCAAGAGAATACAGACAGGCTGCCAGACTGGGGAGATACTTGTCTGCATTAAATTTCAATTACCAAGTATGACATGTTAGAAAGAATGAGGAATGGCAAAAAATTAAATCAAGAATAGGGGTATGTGCATGAATCATTGAAGGCTACAGCATGTTCAAAAGGTGGTGAATAAAGTATGTGGGAGCATGAGCTTTATAAAAAAAAATGGAGTAGAGGCAAGGCAATTATAGCCAACTTTGAGAAATTCTGCCTCAACTGCAGTTTTGTGTCCAATTCTGAACATTACTTGTTAGGAAATGTGAAGGCATTCCAGAGGGTGCAGTAAGGTTTTAAGAATACATTCAGCGAAGTGTAATTTCAGTTACATGCTTAGCTTGGAAAAACTGGGGCCACTATCTTCACAAAGAGAAGTTCAGATAAGCTTTTCACAAACATAAAATTCCTTCAAGGAATTCCTTCACTGCCTGGGCCAGCATTTATTGCCGCTCCCCAGATGCCCTCGAAACAATGGTGCTAAGCTACATTCTTAAAACGCTGCAGTCCATTTGGTGTAGGTACACCCAGAAGGCCATTCAGGATGGAGTTCCGTTTTGTCAATCTAGTACCACTGAAGGAACGAGGATACATCCAAGTCAGAATAGTGAATGACTGGGAGGCGAACTTGCAGGTGGTTGTATTCCCACATGTCTATTGTCCTTGCCTTTCCAAATACATGTACATCCTGTCCCTCAGGATTCCCTCCAACAACTTGCCCACCACTGAGGTCAGGCTCACTGGTCTGTAGTTCCCTGGCTTGTCCTTACCACCCTTCTTAAACAGTGGCAACACGTTTGCCAACCTCCAGTCTTCCGGCACTTCACCTGTGACTATCGATGATACTAGTATCTCAGCAAGAGGCCCAACAATCACTTCTCTGGCTTCCCACAGAGTTCTCGCCTGCTGCAATTTTTGATAACCTTCCTCACTGTCCTCGATACCGCCTATTTTTATATCATATGCAAACATACTAATCATGCCTTGCACGTTCTCATCCAAATCATTGATATGGATAACAAAACAGCAATGGCACGTACTGATCAGAGACACTCCACTAGTCACAGGCCTCCAGTCTGACAAGCACCCCCCACTATTACCCTTTGCTTTCTACCACCAAGTCAACTGTTTATCCAATTTGCCAGCTCACCCTGGATTTCACGCGATCTAACCTTCCAGAGCAGCCTATCATGTGGAACCTTATCACAGGCCTTACTGAAATCCATAAAGACTATGTCTACCACCCTGCCCTTATCAACCTTCCTGGTCACTTGGTCAAAGAACACTAACAAATTTTAAAGGCAGAATCTCCCATGCACGAAGCTATGCTGACTGTTCCTAACCAAACACTTTCCAAATGCATGTATATCTTATCGCACAGAATCTTCTCAAGTAACTTATCTACCTCAGATGTGAAGCTTACTGGAGGTTTACAACAGTTGTAAACCTCCAGTCTTCCAAGACCTCACCCAATGCTAACCATTATGCAAAAATCAAAAAGTGTGACACTGGAAAAGCATAGCCGGTCAGGCAGCATCTGAGCGGCAAGAGAGTTGAGGTTGAGGACAAGCTCTTCATCGAGAATGATGATGAGCTGATGCTCGAAATGTTGACTCTCCTGCTCCTCAGATGCTGCCTGACCAGCTGTGCTCTTCCAGTGCCACACTTTGTGACTCTGATCTCCAGCATTTGCTGTCCTCACTTTCTCCTAGTTGATTGTGCGAAGATATCAGTCCAGGTCTCCGCAATTTCTTCTCTAGCATCTTGAAGTGTCCTTGGATAAATCTGATCAGGACAAGGACATTTATCAACTTTTTGGTATTCTAATACATCCAACACCTCCTCTATTGTAATGTGGACTGTCCCCAAAATATCATCACTTGGAAACTCTCTGAAGTTCCCAAGTTTTCATGTCTTTCTCCATGGTAAACAGAGGAAAAATATTCATTGAGTGCCTCGCCCATCTCCTGCAGTTCCACACATACGCATCTACTTGGGTCTTACAAGGGTCCTATCTTCTCTCTCGTTATTCTTTTTCCTTTAAAGAATCTCTTTAGATTCATTTTCACCTTCTCAGCCAAGACTATCTCATGCCCCCTTTTCGCCCTCCTGATTTCCTTCTTCACTAAACTCCTATCTCCCCTACATACCTCCAGGAGTTTCCTTAATCCCAGCTGCCTATACCTGAGCCATACCTATATTTTTTTCCTGGTCAAAGCCTCAATACCTCAACAACCAGGGTTCTCTATTCCTGCCAACTTGCCCTTCACCCTCACAGGAACATACAGACCTTGAACTCTGGCTATCTCCCTTTTAAAGGCTCCCACTTGCTGGAGGTCCATTTGCTTGCTAACAAACTACTCCAATCAACTTCTGCGAGCTCCTGTCTAATTCCATCAAAATTTGCCTTTCCCCAGCTTGGAACTTGAACCTGTGGACCAGTTTTGTCCCTCTCCATAACTATTTCAAAATTAATAGAACTATGGTCACTGGTCCCAAAGTACTCCCCAACTATCACCTCAGTCACCTGTCCTGCCCTATTTCCCAAGAGGAGGTCACGTTTTGCACCTTCCCAAGTAGGACCCTCTAGATACTGCTTGAGGAAACTTTACTGAAAACACTTAAATTCTAGCCAATCTAAGCCCTTAATGATATGGCAGTCCCAGTCTCTGTTAGGAAAGCTAAGATCCCCTACCATGACAACTCTAAAGTCTTGAAAGTTCATGCAAGATCAACTCTGTATTCAACTCTCACCATCAGACTTTTGCCAGCATTTATTGCCCATCCCTAGTTGTCCTTGATACTGCTACCTACACTCGCCCAACATGGCCTTGAATATTATGACTCTTCATGTGTCATGCTTACCAATTCACACAAGGGTACATAATTTTATGAAAGGTTTTCTGTCATGCAGAGGGTGGTAATAATCTGAAATGTACTGCCTGGGAGGATAGTCAAAGTGGGAAACCTCAAAATCTTTTAGAAGAATTTGGATGAATACTTGAAACATCCGAACAATTAAGGTGACGGTAAAAGTGGTGGAAAATGGGAACAGCATAACTAGGTCAATGTGGGTCTGAGGGGCCAAGGTGCCTCTTGTGTTCTGTTTTGCTGTATGACTGTACATTTTACCATTGCAGTATAACAGTAAATTTTATGAGTGGACCCATAGATTACTGTTTCTGCCAAGTTTAATATCTATGCTATGTGGAGGCCGCATTCTCTGATCATTATTATGACTAAGACCAGAAAATGGACAGATTAGGTTTAAAACTCAAGGCCTGTGGTGAGAAAGATCTACTTTATTACTGACAGACCTATTGTCCTGGACAAAATTAAACCAAGTGCTCCTTCTGCATTCCAAGAATAAAAATATCAAGCAACACAAGTTAATGTTAACCGTTAAAAAATGAACAGAGGATTACATAGGGTAGACAGAGAAAGACTTTTTCCTAGGATGACGACATCATTTTGTACGAGAGGGCATAACTACAAATTGAGGGGTGATAGATTTAAGACAAATGTCAGAGGCAAGTTCTTTACGCAGAGAGTGGTAAGGGCGTGGAATGCCCTATCTGCTAAGATAGTCAACTCAGCCACATTAGGGACATTTAAACAATCCTTAGATAAGCACATGGATAATTTTGGGATAGTGTTGGGGGACGAGCTGAGAATAGTTCACAGGTCGGTGCAACATCGAGGGCCAAAGGGCCTGTTCTGCGCTGTATTGTTCTATGTTCTAAAGCCAACTTTCACAGAAAATTGATAAGCTGATAACATCTATACTATTACAAGTCAACAGGTATCACTTCTCAATAAACAAAATTAAAATTGTACAGCAAAAAGACAAGAGCTTTCACTATAGATTTGTGTATTCAAGCCCATGTTTGTATCTCTAATCACACTTAGATATTCCACAAGTGATTATAACACAGCATGATTATGAACTTAATGAAATATGAAGTTAAAAACCAATTCATAAAATTATGAACATATGTAGGTATATCCTTTTTGTGCCCGAGTCATGGCAAAAGTGGAACATGACTCATGTTTTACCTTGATGATTGAAATACACCTCATTCTACTGACAACAAACAAACTTTACTACAGCCATTTCATCACCTGGGTACTGTATACAAATTCTCCTGCACAGACTTAACAGCAAGATTAGGAAGAAAGCACTGCTTTTACGACTTCATCCTTCTAATTTGCACAGCGACCATAAACAAAAAGTTTGTCTGAAACTTAAAAGAGCAATTTTTTTTCAAACCAGGCATCAGAACTTGATGGTATTTGGTAATGATATTGGATGTCTGAACCAAAGAATGCAAATTCAAAACCCACTTTGGCAGTTCAAGATTGTCAGTTTTAAATAAGAAAGCCAGTAACCATGGACTATTCATAAAACACAGTCAGGTTGTTGTAAATCCCACATACTTACCAGTGGCTTTTTGTTTTGATTTCACCTTTTTATGGGAATGTAATTTTCACAGGCAATGGAGACATTGGTGAATCCTTGCTTCTGTTGGCAAAAATAAATCCAACTTCAACATGAGCATTCCTCAAGACGTGCACCACGAGAGACACATTTTTAGATACTGGAAACAACTAGAAAGTTAGCCAATCTTTTTGGCTTAGGACAGATATTCCACAGAAATGGAAATGAAGCCATTTTTAAATTACTTTCCCAGTGACAAAGGCAGCAAAGCCTTCGCCTTTGCAGGTCATGTCACAAATAGGAAGTATAAAATCTATCAATCAGGGGTGTTGACTAGGGGGTCTACATTTAAAGTGGAAATTTACATTTTAAATTTATTGTATATTACTTTAAATTATCTGTTTCATACCCAAGTATAGAAATGTTAAATGACAACAGCTGAAGCTATTATCAGCACTTTAATCAAGGTAAAGAATTAATTGTGAGAAAAAACACACAAACACATGAAATCTGATTCTCCAACTGAGTCGTGCATTATCAGCAGCAGATTTTTTCTGTGTGTTCAGTGGATAAACGTAGGGCAACTCCTCAAATATAAACATCACCTTAAGTGTACCTTAGATGGAGTCATATCTCGCACATAGGAAGATGGCTGTGATTGTGACTCATCAAATACTGAAGCAGTCATGCTCCATAAGCGGCAAGATTTGCACAATATCCAGGCTTGGGCTGACAAGTGGCAAGCAGTACTTGGGCCATACAAATGCCAGGCAATGATCATGGCCAGTAAAAAAAAAACAATCTAACCATCGTCTCTTGACATTCAATGGCAAAACACTGCTGATTCATCACTGGCACAAGTCAGGAGTGTGATGGAATACTCCCCACTTGCATGGATGAGTTCAGCTCAAACAACTCTCTAGAAGCTTGACACATCAGAGACAGCACATTGCGTTTGACTTAATTTTTGTTTATGCAAGCGGTGCCAGTCACCCCAACACTGTCCCGACTCCATCGAGAAGGACAAAAGCAATAGATACATAGGAACACCACCACCTGCAATTTCCTCACCAAGGCACTCATCAACTTGAATTGGAAACATATTGCCATTCCTTCAGTGTTGCTGCGTCAAAATCCTGGAATTTCCTCCCTAATGACATTATGAATTTACCAATAGCCATGAGCTTCTCTGGGAATCATCAAGCTAAACTCTTGACTTCTAGCTCTCCACACTGGTTCTCTTAACCTGTACTTCGCTGCACCCCCACCATCCCCAAAATAAGTGCTTTCTCGTTAGATTGTAAGCCTGAAATCATCTAGTTCTAATGGCGAATATGTTGAAAATATTAATCTCTTGTTTTTCAGGTGCTGCTGGGTGTTCAGATTATTTACACCTTTTCTCCTCTTAATTTTTGGTTACATTGTGCAATTTGTCTAGATAATAGCTGATAGTAAGATCAAGCTCTACTCTGCCACTTTCATAATTTTGGCAACAAAAGGCAAGGAGCTAAAAGGTATCTCCCCAGAGAGAAGGGACATTTAAGTTTGAAGACATATCCAGCACAACTGCAGCAGTTCAAGAACCTGCTCAAAGGCAACTAGAAATGGGCAATAAATTCTAGGCAGCAACGTCCACACCCCGTAAGTGAATAAAAACAAAACCTGCAGTAAAATACATTAAATTCACAATTATCGACTGTCACATTTCAAGGGATCTGCCAACTAAAATTATTTGAACAGAATTGGAATTGGATGATGTTTCTAACTTGAGGGAAGTGGCATGTTCTCACCACATTTGAAGCATTATCGTCAAAAGATAAAAATTCTTGTACATTTTATAATTTAGTTCAGAAGTAACCAATGGATATGCCTTTAAACTTAAAATGTCCCTTCTCTCTGGGAACCTTTTATCTCTGCCCTTTGTTGCCAAAATTGTGGAAGTGGCAGAGTACAGCTGGATCTTACAAACAGCTACCATCTAGAATGATCATGAAGTAAATTGCACAATACAGCTAAAAATGAAGGGAAGAAAAAGTGTAAATAATCCAAACATCCAACAGCACCTGAACAACAAGTGATTACTTTTTTCAAGGTATTCACCACATTAAGGAGAAGATTTCAGGCTTGCAATTAAACTGAAGAAAACATTTTGGGGGGAGGGGCGGTTAGAGGTATGCGTGATTAGGGTACAGGGTTAACAGAAAAAGTGTGACAAGCTAGAAGTCAAGAGTTTTGCTTGGTAATTGCCGGAGAAGCCAATGAATTAAATACCCAGTGACTCTAGTTTTTTTCACGAAAAAAAAGTGTGGATGATATAAATTATGAGATAAAGATCTTTGAAACATGGAAAAGGTAAAAAGGTAATGAGGAAGGAGGATATGAAAGTACAGTGGCTAAATAAAAGGTGGTGATAAGACAAGATAGAATGAACTAAAATGTAGTGGGAGTGGGATAAGAAATTGTGCTAGAAAATACGAGTCTTCAGACATGGATGTAAACACTCAGCAAGCCCAGCAGCAACTAAAAAGATAGACTCACACCCAATTGCAGATATGACACTGCCCACTCCCCACCCATCATCCAAAAGCCAGTTCAAATGAATACTGTCTCAGCTTTAAGTGTTACCCAATGCTTTCACTGGTTGGAGACAACTTCAAGCAATTGTAGAAGTTGGTATTTGGGGGCTGCAAGTTGAGAGAGCCCATTTGACAGTCAGCCTGTCTTATGGATTTGAAGTGACTCAACAAGTTGACAGGAAGGAGGTTCATATTTCCTGTTCAACACCTGGGACATGCACTGCTTGGTCTAATGGAACAAATGTTTGACAAATATTTGCTGTGGGTGGCATTGAACTATGGAAAAAGAAAACCGCATGGAATGACAAACAGTTGCAGCTCTTCCAACAGTCCCTCAAACACTCAACTATCAGGTAGAATGTACAATTTCTTGTGGCCAATTCAGAATCTTTCAGTTTGCAGCTCACAAGGATCAGCCACAAATTTCTCTTCATCATTACTCCAAGCATAGGACACCCATGATGTTCTCAGGAACGATCCAGGTTTTCTCTCTTCCAAATGTTTATTCCTTCCTTCCGATTTATAAGGGTTTCACTGGAACATACTTGGAAAAATTCGAGTACTACACATATATGGGCTCACATCAATGCATCAATTCCTAGCCGTCATTGTTTCTGACATGCATCTGATCCTTATAATCAGACAAAATAGTCAACTATTTGGTAGCTATCACCTGCAAATCTGATGCCACAAAGTTAGTTCAGGACAACAAGTCAAGATTTTCTGAAGAATAGGTCATTAAAGGCCAAATAGTTTTCTTTATATTGTTTACAAAACTACAAGATAAAATAGATGTTCAAATACAGGATACTTCATTACACCACACCCATATGAAACATCAACCCAAGAAAGATGACTAGCCAAAAATAATGGTAAATGATGCGAGGTTAACAAATATTTTTCATTTAATTTAAATGAGCACTATGGGGTTCCTTTTGGCAAAGAGATATAATGAAGACGAAGGAAACGAGTTTGTACTCATGGCTTAAAATGTCACATAAAGCTTGTCTCAGCATCTTTGCTGCATTCACAAACATGAGAAACTCCCACATGACTCCATTGTTAAAGTCAAAACACATTTGCATTCTAACAAAATTTGGTGTAATATATCATATGCATTTGAAGCAGAGCTGAAATTATGGTGTCACTGCAACTAGTAGCCTACTGCTACAAAAACAAGTTAGGCAGTATTGGGGCCTGTCACCTATCACTTGCTTCAAATTCCTCAACAACCACTCAGTGAAGAGGAGCCAGAAGTAGACGAGGTTGTACAGTTCAGTGCCACAGTAGTACCCGTACACCCCTTCAAGGTCTGTCTGTTACATGCTTCCTTGTTCTCTTTACAACAAGACAGCTTTAAAAATTGATTAGACTGGCCAGTAGCTCTCTGAAGCAGGAGGAGATCTCATGTCAAGCTAATGCTACTAAAATGATTAAATGGCTGCGAGGTTCCTGTGGTAGGTGGAGATGCATCCTCGGCTTAATGTTTGGTTGGCTGGGTGGCAAACTCCACTACCCAAAAAATGTTGCTTCAGGTTAAAAATCATCAGCATGTGATGAAAAAGAACTTCAACCAGATGTCTGGGGAACCACTATATGTTAGAGGTGATTGTTTATTAGCATAGTTGCTAAGAATGCACGATTGTCATGATTAAATGCATTACATTTTATCTACTGATGTGCAGCCACACTAATAAATGGGAAGATATCAAACAACTTGCTCAGTAAAATAGTGCTAAAACCTGAGGTGCTGATGCACAAATTATAAAATTATTGCTCATGTGACTCAGCTCTGTCCACACAGCACCAACAGACTCAGATCTCAATGAAACAATGTGCATTAATTTCAATAACAAATACTGAGAAACCATTCAACTTGGATTAGCAACTGGCCCTATCTAACAACACCACTCTTGAAATCAGATGAAAGGTGAAAAATTGTCTCTCTGTTGTGCAAAACACATGATTGATCGGTTAAAGTTATGGTTAATCCACTTGCCATTTTAGCTCAACGCAACCCTTCTGGACAAAGCTTCTTGGAAACCTGGACATGGTCATCAGATGGTATCCTTGGTAGGAAGAAGTTAACGTTAAAACATAACCAGTGACAGATTCAACAACCCTGAACCATGCTTGTACTCTACTGTCATGAGTGAAAGCTCAAATGCTTCAGATGTGAAACGCTTAGATTTGGCATGAATGACTTTCAATGTGGCCTTCATGATTTCCCTTTCGATTGAGAGCAACTGGAATATGCTCAGTACCATCTTTCAAGTATAATTTATAATTTGGGACAGGCCTTGTAATCAATATTCGCATCCCATATTTTAGTAAGAAAAATTACAGAGAGCACCTGTCAACAATGGCTACTCGGTTCCCTCATAGACTGGCAATCCTTTGTGTATCAGCGTGAAAGATTAATCTCGTACCTTAGTACAATTAATAATATATATTTTGGGCAGGCCCAACATTTTCTGTGAGGCTAAAATGTAAATGAAATAGTACTGCATAAATAATGGGAGTATCAAAAATGTTGTCACATCCAATAGTAATTGGACTGAACCGAGGTGAAATGAAAGGGAAAAATAAATGATGTACAATAAATTAGGAGGGAGGATTCAAAGGAGTGCAAGGCATCCTCTCAGTCATGATTTGCTTTTCACCTTGTTGCTAAAGAGTGAACACGATTATTTTCTAGAGCAGCTACCCAAACAAAACTGCAGATTCCTTTATCCTTACAGTATAATAAAATGGTACCACCATCACCTAAGAGTTTAACTGGATTGGTATTGAGAGATTAATTTGAAAGCTGGTTCAACATCAGTTATTGAAAAAAAAAACAATTTTTTTTAAGATGGAAGAGGTGCAATTTTAAATGCAGGCAGGGTATTCCAGATTTGCAACCATGCATGCTTTTGTTATTAAGCACCCGGTTTCATTTGCTAGGCAATATACAAGTACAATGACTGAAACACTATGGACCTCTGATTCAGAACTCATACCCCAGCTAATTTGGAAAGAAATTCAAACCAACTGTATTAATTGTAAGCCAAAGAAAATTGCAGAAAGTGACACCACAATGCTGCATGTTGTATTCTTCCTTGAAAGATCTTCCTTTCAAAAGGGGCAATCTTTCTATATAACAGGAAAACATGTTTATAATCTGCTCAGGAAAAGCAGAACACCAGAACAGTTTCTATATCTGTTTCCTTACATAGATATGATTGATTCTGACCAATAGCAGGGCAGTGGTCCTTGATTTCTGGTGAATATTACTTATCACTCAACTATCAAAACAAAAAACTGATGACTTGGTTATTCTCATATTAACCATTTTTGGGACCTTATGCACACCAATTAACAGCTGGATTTCCAATAGTAGATCAGTGCCTATACTACTTCAGTAATTGGATGTAAGGCAATTTGGTACCCTATATTTTGAAACACACAACATAAATTGCAGGTCTTACATTCTTTGTTCATTCAAATTTACGTTTTATGTAGATATTTTATGGAAGTTCATCAAGTATATCTAAAATGAAAACAACTTTAAAAGACTGCAACTCTACAAAGAATCACTTCCACTTCATAAATACAGCATTAGTAAGATGAGGAGGAATTTCTTCTGAGGTTAGTGAATTGGAGAGCTATTGAGAATGGGTCATGAAATATTTTCAAGTTTGAGATAGACAGACTTTTAATGAGTAAAGGAATCATGGGTGATGGGGACATGGCAGGAACGAAGAGGTCAGGAGTCAGATCAGCTATGTCTCATTGAATGGCAGAATTTAAAAACCTGATATGAACAATTACTCTGAATATGGTGAAATGTATAGAAGTGCGCTTTGAAGTTATAAACCTCAACATTAGTTCACTTACACAAACTATATCGAAGCACACCCATTTTCATAAAGAATCCAGTTGAAGAAAAACACTAGCAAGTTTATGCTTGTCAGCTGCCGAATGGCCAAATGTTGCAATTGTTGTGGGAGGTAGCAAACAAAGATTATCTGTACCTCAATCAAATAATTCTAACATGACTCAGGACTGGAATACACAGTCCCCGATCCCAACCTCCCCGGGATAAACTGTACGATCAAAGGGCTGCCACAACTCACAATTCTAGGGCACATTCAAGGACAGAATTGATGCCTGCAGGCCAAACATCTAACTAGCACATGCCAAAAGGTGAGGTAATAAAAATAAATTTGCAGTAATTAAAAAGGTGGAAAGAGCCCAAAAGGTGGAAAACTAACAACCCATTGTTGAGACATGTCTGTGCACAAATGATAGACTCAGAAAACCTGTATCACTAGTAAAATGGATCTGCTAGATCAGGGTTTCCTAAAGTGGGGTCATAAGATCGGAGGCAGTATTGGGCTTGTGGAGTTCAGACCACTTCCAACAGGCCCTTGCTCTCACGGTCCTCCTTAAAAAAATTTTGAGTCTCCATATAAAATCTGTGTGCAGATGTTTGGGAAGCACTCTCTTCAATAAACTAATATGTTGTCGAGAAGAGAGAAGAAACAATACCAGAGATCATGGCTTTATATCAAAATTAACAGTATACTTATTGGGCTGAAGCTGATGAGTTTTAAGACTGAATATCAGTCAGTGACTTAAAATAGCAGCTTCTAAGATGGCATAACATTTACATCACTGTTCCCTACAAAGCTCATGGCCATTAATATGGAGCCAGACTGCCTAGAAAATCCAAGACACAATCACCTTAGAGGATTATAAATGGTACATTCCCCTGACCCAATCACCAGTATATTCAACTGAACTTGAAAAAAGTAATTTTACCAAATTTGTTTGGACAATAGGCCTCAGCTGAGAAAGGAATTTGTCCAGCCATAACCCAAATCATGACTGAGCCATGGGCCTTCAGTCAACTTGCACTGACCATGATTGAATAATTGGTACATTGTTGAGGAGGATTGCAAATGAGCAACCAAGTTGGTGTTTTAAAAAACAACTTTCTCCTAGACCAAAGAACAAAAGATGAGATGCACAAGCAGGAACCTAAGTAGGCCCACTTCCCATCTCTCCATTCACCCTGGAAAATGGATATCTTCCAATCAACCAGTTCAGAAGTGATATTGTACCTCCTCTGGAGCAAGTGGATCTTGAATCTGAACCTCCTGGCTCAGAGGTAGAGACACTATCACTGCACCACAAGAACCCTTCTATTCATCTTACAGGCAGTGTTTTAAGTATAAAGCTTGACTCTGGAATAAAAGATTTAAATCATCCACCAACATTTTTAAATTGGCTTGATGCAAAATCCAGAAAGACCCTTGGCCTCTCTGAAACCACCCATAGCATCAGTCTCCTATATCCATATAGAACTGACTTTTCTTCCTCCCCCTAACCAGTGAGTTGCTTAAAATAGCCTCATTTATCCATTCACTTGGCAATACAACATGTTCGAGTGTACAGTGTTGAGGGTGTGTGTGTGTGTGTGAGAGTGAGAGAGTGAGAGAGAGAGTGAGTGAGTGAGTGAGAGAGAGAGAGAGAGAAGAAAACTCTAATGCATCTGAGACAAAGTGTTATTGATCAGATCAGGTGTTAAGAAACAATACTTACGCAGTTAGAAAACCTATAAGTTTCAGCACTAAAACTGTTAAGCACCCACATAATTGACAAGTATACACTTTGATAAAAACGCTTGGTGCAGGCAAATAAGTAGTGGATAAAAGAGCCATTCTACCACTTCTCATCTGACTTCAGAACCTTGCTACACTGATCTTTCATGGGTTTTACACATATTAAATCACAAACACAAGCAAGCTAATTATACCTGAGTTGAGCTTCACTTTGTACAAATGGTAGCCAATGGCCTCTTGCACTTTTGTAAGAGTAACTGTTCTGACCAACACAAAGCTATGCCAGGCTGCTCAGTGGAAAAAGGGATTAATGTGCAAATCACGTGACCAATTCAACCAGCTACTGTTTGATATTACAGTTATAACTTGTAACTAGAGAGAACCATAATACTTGATTATGACTTGTTTACAGATTTACTTGCTACTTGTTCTGCAATTTCTCATCCAATGGACATACAGAAAAGTGAAGCAGCTAAATCAAGTCAGTGATACAGTGTTATATCTGCACACGTGATCTGGAGCTTGTTGTTAACTTCCAACACCTATTGTACATTTTGGATTACACTCAATGAATAAGAACAAATGCATAAAATTATGCAAGGACAGCTCTTAGCAAATTTACAAAATTTGCATCTTCAATGTTCTATAGGCAACTTAATGAGACATTTAAGATATCAGAGGGTTAGATAGGTTGGACAGTGAAAGCCTTTTTCCTTGGATAGCATGAGGGGATGTAGCTTTAATTTCAAGGGTGATAGATATAGGTCAGATGTAAGAGGTAGTTTCTTTACTCAGAGAGGAGTAGGAACATGGATCGCAATGCCTGCAACACTAGTAGACTCACCAACTTGAAGGGCATTGAAATGGTCTTTGGATAGGCATATGGACGAGAATGGACTTGAGTAGGTTAGATGGGCTTCAGATTGGTTCCACAGGTTGGTGCAACATTGAGGGCCAAAGAACCTGTACTGTGCTGTAATGTTCTACATTGTAATGTGTACAACAGATCTTCGAAACATTGTTCATTTGGAATAGAAGCAAGTGATGTACAATGAAAGAAATAAAGAAAAGGTACATGCACAGTGCTTTTTGAAAGAAAATAAATGCAAGCTGAGGTCTTAATTAGGTTTCGTTATTTCTTATATTATCTTCTCTACACCACAAGTACCTTTCCAACATATCCCATAGAGTATCCAGGAGGTACAGTAGTTTCAGGCTTCTGCCTCAGATAGTACAGCATGCCTAATCTGCAGGTGGCACTTTTGGATTGCAGGGAGTGCATCAGTTTCCACTGCTCTACCTCACACTCTGGAAATCTGTAGTAAAATCATAGACGACTGTCTATCTACCAGTCTGCCTGACAGATCACAAGAGAATAAAGCTTACTTCATTATGACTCCAGATTGTCCAAACAAACCAATACCTTAAATGAGTCAGAGATCCCATATGTGAACAGTAGTGGGAAAGTTAACAGTGCTCAAGTTAAGCAACCCACATGTTGTTAAATATCCAGCATTGATCATTCATATACTTGGAATTTGAATATTTTGGCTTTTTCAAACTGTAGTCCAACAATACTGACATGATTTGAAATCTAAACTTCAGAATTGTAGCTGAGATAAAGCAACAAAAGCTTAGTGATTGAAGGAGTTCTCACTCAGAACTGAAAATTAGTGTAAAGATAAAATTCTGGTTCTGCAAAATAAATCTTAAAATAATCTTTCTTAAAGATTATTTCTTTAAAATAATCTTGAGACTTCAATATTGGATCTTCCCATAACTCAATGATGAATTGTTCTACATAACATTGTACCAAACTATACACACCAATATTGACTCAGCAAAACTCACACACAATGTTGAAACTTGCCCAAGAGATTCCAAATTTGGGACAGAAAATAATAAGTATTAAGGCTCCTGATCCTACTATTCAGTGGCTATCTCACATTCAAGGTTGAGATGGACAGACATTTGCAATATGGGAATTGCAAGTGGAAATAAGATCAAAGATCAGTCATGATCTAACTGATTGACGGAACAGACTTGAGGGCTCCTATGGCCTCCTTTTTTTGAGAATTAGAATTCCTACAGTATAGAAATAGGTCCTTCTGCCCAACAAGTCCACACTGACCCTCCAAAGAGTATTCACCCAGACCTATTATCCTCCCCTATTATTCTATATTCCCCCGACTAATACAACTAACTTACACATCTCTGAACAGTATGGGCGATTTAGCTTGGCCAATTCATCTCTGGACTGTGGGAGGAAACCAAAACACCCGGAGGAAACCCACACAGACACGGGGAGAATGTGAAAACTACACACAGACAGTCACCCAAGGTTGGCATCGAATACGGGTCCCTGGCACTGTGCGGCAGCAGTGCTAATCACTGAGCACTTATGTTTCAAGCTATGACAAGATATAACACCAATGACAAGCAAAATATTGCAGCTGCAAGAAATCTGAAACGAAATAAGGACACAAATACTCAGCAAACAGTTCAGCATAGAAATAAAATGTCCAGATTACAAGTAAACATTGTTCATTTGAACAGTGGTAAAGACAATGGAGAATGGGTGTGTAGAATGGCATAACCTCACAAGTGCTCTTAAGAGCAAAGAGACATCACAAGGAAAAGTCTGAAAATAAAATGTTTTATCTGATATTCATTGATCATTGGACCGAAAGGTCTGTTTCCATGCATTATGACAGACTCTTTAACTGATGCAACAGCCAAAGCTTTCAGCACCTTATATTTTTAATATTTTTAAGTCAACATCTTATACAGAATTCTGAATTTTAGACAAACGGAGTTTGTATTTTGAAGAAATTGGAGTGAAATTGATGGAACTTGTTACAACGTTGTGGAGGTGGGTGGCAGAAGGGATGGTTGGCACATATGCATAATTTGCTGGACTCAACTATGGGAAAACTTGGAAGGTACATGACGGTGAAGCACAGCAAGACAATCATGAGATAAGAATCAGTATAGTTACTTAATAGCTTGCAAAACCATCAAATAATTTTAACAATTCAAATGCAAGGGAGTGTAAAAAGCACATATACAAATGCAAGTTCTTTCTTCTCTTGTGTTAATGTGGAAGGATCATGTGACAATAATGGAAGTCCACTGTAGGAGTCAATAACAAAAATTCAAGTGAGCTATTAACATAAAAAAAAGGCTGAAATTTATTAATTTTAAGTATACTGTACATTGAAAATTAGGCTTTATAGTGCATACAATGACTACAGGACCAGAAACAACACATGCACAATCAAATCCCAATTAAACCACAAAGGGCTAGAAACCGAAGCAGTAAAAAATTAAAGATATATATAAACCTTTTGGTAAATGTCTTTTCATTATCCAAGGAAAATCAATGTAAAAAGCATGATTTTTGAGCAGGTTTTAATTCAAAACAATGTCCAATGATGAGGGTGGATGGGGGAGAAAAGAGAACAGACTACTGCAGCTTTGCATTCAAGATAAAAATCAGGCAAGGTTCATTTGAACAACATGTAAAATTAAACAAAATGTAAAATCCTGAAGACCTTATGTCTTGTGGAACAAGACTGTGCAGTGAAAGATTCTTTGCATAAAAAGTGAACGAAGCATTGGACATTAAATGGTTGAATTTTCCTCAACATACTTCAGTTCTTTCAAACTTTATTTTCTTACCTGCCCTGTGTCCCGTTGACTGCTGAAATTTGACTGAGAGTCAGAGACATACAGCAAGAAACCGATCCTTGGATCCAACCAGTCCCACCTGCCTGCATTTGGCCCATATCCCTTCAAACCCTTCCTGTACATGTACTTATCCAAGTGTCTTTTAAATGTTGTGCCTCCCATTTCTGAAACAGTATGACAGTGAATTCAGCATGAAACCTGATTGTCCTCTTGAAGAGCAATTAGAAGATTTCTCAATACTGTATTTCTTGAGCAAGCTGCATCTGCCAAGATTCCACAAGCAACTGTATAAGTCTGGTGACACACACCTACACATGCCAGAATGTCAGACTGACAGCCACCCAAACATCTCAATCCTTATCTGTTTTATTTTCAATAATATGGATTTATTGGCCAAAAGTGTTTTTCCCCGTGATTAATTTCTTAAAATGTATTTATGCTTTGGGTTATTTACAGGAGTAAAACATTTACATTTTTATATTGCAAATTAAGTACGTTGACCAGCTTGCTTCTTCATTGAAAAAGTTTCGTTTTCTAAGAAAATCAAGAATTTTGTATTCATTCAAAGGAACTTGGTTGATAGCTCTTTACTTTCCCATCTAATATTGTAAAAGTATGCAATCTGACATATCGGGAACAATGCAAAACACTTACATTTATACCATGACTCGCAAAATATTATCAACTAGAGAAAGACAATGCACTCTTTCCATCTTGGTTATTGCAGCTTCTCTTTTATCGCTGTTTTGGGCTTGCAGTTTTGACAGTGCCACCAGTATCTACTATTTCCAAGTTGTTTATTACCACCAGAACTCTTGTGCACTTGCACCATCCTGTCAGAGATTTTGGATTTGTTACAGTCAGATTTTTTTGGGAGTTGAACAGTAGAAGAGTGAAAGGGTCTTCTTAAATGACTCTCAGACTCAGCCATAGGTTATTGAATTAGTCTGTTTCAAACTATTCAATTGCCAGCCTCTATCCCTAACTCCATTTAGAAGATTTATCAGGACAGTGATCTCTACCCATTTTAAATGGAGTCCATCACAATGGAAGGTTCTCTCTTTCCTTCGCATCGATTGTTCCTACACCACTGTTAAGCCATTGTTTCACCCTACGTCAACTGTCATGTGGCTCAGGTAACAATCCAAAACCGATTACCTTCGATGTTCTGCATTTTAAACTGGACCTTAAATTTTTGAACTTTCTTCACAGATTATAATTCCCAGTTCTATGCAAATTCTATGTGGACAACTACTGACTCTCCCCTCACAAAAAACCATGTCCTCCCAGAATATATTCTTAATCCTGGCATCAGGCTGCAGCAAAACCTTCAGAGCTCTTATTCATGTCTGCAGAGAGTTGTGTTTTACCTCCAGCAGACTTCGTCCACACCCACGTATGTACTAAACACCTTATTACTGCTGGTCAGAACTAACTGTTAGATCCAAAAGTCAATCTGACTTGCAGTCACATCATCCTGGCCCTGAGCATTCATCAACTCTAAATATCTACTGAGCCTGAAGAATGTGACTGGTTCCTCAAACCATCTTTCTAGGTAACTCTTCCTCCTTGATACTCTTTAACATTTGCTATGCAGATTGCAGGTCAGCAACTCAGAGGCAAAAATACTCAAGCCACAAACATTTGCTCACGATACGATTTTCCACGAGAACAATACATTCCATAAATCTCCACGCTCTCGTCTTTGACTCAAGTCAAAAAATTCAATTCCAATTAGTGAATGCCTTTGTCGGAGAGACCCTCTTTCTGCTCAAACGGGAATCCAACTCCAGTTTTCTGCTTTCTAATGTTGGTATATTGAAAATACCAAAATAAGTGAAGTGTTCTTTCAGTGGTCTGGCCAACAGTATGTTATTCCTACAAGCAGAACAAATTAACACATTTTCCCAAAAGCTCTCGGTGGAACAATGCTATGCACAAAGGCCTATAAAACAACAGAGATGGCAAGTTCTGTATTTCAAAAAAGATCTTCATTCTCTTTGCATACTGGACAACTTGCTAAAAACATTCTTACAAAATTATTTTGCTATTTGTTTATTTTTAATGACTAGGTAGAAATCAGAAAACGATAGATCTGAATAAGATAGAAGAATAACATTCAGCCACAAAGAGCAGAGTTATAGACTGTATCAAATAACAGTGACAGTTATTTCACTACTGTCATCTTAAGTTTGGAAATGCTAGCTTTTAAAATCAAATGTATCAAGTATTCTTCTGCTATTTGAATTTAGGTCTTTGATCAGTCAACAAAACATTGTTAAAAATAGAATTCTGGTTCAATCAAACAAGTACTGATGGAATACAAATTCCTCCATCTACAAGGTTTCTATATGAAATCAATTTGCTCGTTTCAAATCATCTGTGCATGGGTCGAAATGTAGAAAACAAATCTAACAATTTGGTGTCAAAGGCAATCTCACTCACTGGGTTCAAACAGATGTACAAATGAAAATGGAGGGAGCTCCTCTTTGGAATGATAAAACAACAAAGTCGAGGCACAGCATAGATTTTCAAATTTGCTCCAAGTAGTCACTTCAGAGGACTGAAAATTCACTTAACATCAGCCAATGAGTTATATTTTGGCTTAGATTTGTCGTCATCCTCTGATTATCTTATACAAATTGCTTATTAGCATATTATTTATGCTGCTGTATATTAATAAAATCTGTTTCCTGTTATGACAGCACTGTTTCCTTTTGATTGCCTAACCATATTCAGTACAAGGAGCACCCTTTCCTCACGAACATTCAAATACTTGCAATAGGGCCCATATACAGACGTCTGAAAGCAACTGAGTCAGAATAGAAAAACCTGGTAACAAAATTGAGCATTTGATCTAGTTTTAGCACGATACTCGTTAAATTTAATTCCTAAGAAATTAACAAGCTATTGTATTCAGAATCCAGGTTCCAGCATAACTGGACAGCCTCAGTAACACAAGTTTGTTCACTCTCCAATCAAACAGCTTGTGGATGGATCAAAGTTTCAAAATGGAAAGATAAAATTTCAAAATGTTATTTATCTAGATATATGCAGGAGATGCAAAAATCTTTTGTTTTAGCTTCCAATACCATCTCCAAAGACCACTTTATTCATAAAGTATGCCTTAATATTAGGGCCTAAACTACGCTTTTACCAGCTTGTGTCAAAATCTTTTTTGGATTGTACTTGTGGTTTGAATTTGAAACAGTGCACAGAATCAAGCTTTTCCATTCCACTCAACTTATGCCCCACTCATTTACTCCTTTCAAGACTTTTTTTTTCTAACCTTATCCTTTATTCTGGCCTTTTGATGAGCATTATTGTGCTTCTTTATGTCATTTTCAACATTTCACAGATTCCCTTCTGCCAGAACTGAACTTAGTATGAGACCAAGGCACGTTACAACTTGAAATTTATGGGATTACTATGGTTTTATTTTTATTTCTTTCATGGAATGAGTGTGTCACTGGCTAGCCAGCATTTGTTCTTCATCCTTAATTATCCTAGAGATGGTGGTGGTATGCCACAGTCAGAACAATTGCACTTGTCTGGTCTAAGTAGATTCAGAGTACTGTTTGGAAGGGAACTTGGCCAGCGATAGTGAACGAATAACAATACGGTCAGTTATGATATAATTCAATAGTTCTGTTCTCATGAGATCTTGTGTTATATGCAAATTGGGCAATAGCTGCGCATTTTAAGATAATGAGGCTGGCATTTCCCTGTAGCCAATACAGGTCAGGAAAGTTTTCATTCTACAAAGAACTTATTAAAATTCTTCAATCACGTTAAAACCAATTCGCGTTGAAGAAACACGCGTTATAGCAGAAGTGACTCTACAGTTCCAAGTTAGAATAGTGCGTGACTTGGATGGCATTTAGTAGGTGGCTGTGTTGCCATGCATCTACTGCCCTTGTTCTTTTTAGTGTTACAGGTTCTGGTGTGGTTGAAGGACCCGAGTTGTTGCAAGAACAAAGACATCCTATTTGGCTCCTGCATAAATCTTTATTCTATTGCCTTTTTTTTCTCTTTCCTGATTGCATAAGAGTGTCCTATTGAACTCTGAGTCAATCTTCAAATTCCACAAACTAGCCACATGTTCCATCCACCTACCTCTCAACCTCAGGACCTATCAAATTCTCACAAAGGCTTAAATGCTCCTTCCTTTTTTCACGACTACATGCCATCATAATTTTCAATGTTAAAAAAAACTTGGATGTTATTTGTAATACATTATGCAGGAAAAAGCACAATCTACCAGGTCAACTTTTCACTATTCTGAGTTTTGACTGGAAACATTAAACAAGAATCACAAGAAAACAAGTTAGTGAACAAGGCATTCATTTTATAATGAAGAAGCTGAAGTAATTTCTTTTCTTTTGGTGGAATATTACATTCAATAAGTTCCACGGTGCGATCCTTCAGAGCCTTAACGAGGTCTTTAATCAAATTAACTGAGAAAATCCAAAACCTTATTCGAACAATAATTTTATCAATTTACAAAATCTAGTTCAACTGCTAGTTTAATCTGTCAAACAACAATGAGCTTCTGATCCACCTCATTTACTGCTGTTGATTTGAGCATTTTAACTCATGTGGTATACACTTCTGAAAAACCGTTTGAATTTCAAATGCAGGCTGCGGTTACATAGGACGAGGTGACAGAAACCGCTCAGCACAAAGTGCAGGTAGCAGCAGCCAAGCTGTTAAACGGTTTGTGACTCATTATCTTGAGAGTTCTGTGCACACAAGAGCAGACTTTTACTTCACAGCTGATGACATTTTCAGACACAAGCTAGAGTATCCACGGTATCCAAACATTAGACAAGACTGTAAAATGCCATAAAGTACAAACAAGATCGAATACAACTTTATCATAGGTCAAATTACATGCTACATAATGTCAAGCAAAAGTGGTGTGAAACATTGAGAGATCACAATGCTTCAATCTTCAGTAGTGAGATAATTTTTAACTCTAATTATGCTGTCACTTCCAAATTGACAACAAATAGGTTCACATCAATATGTACTCCACTCCTGGAGCAATTTAACTGACTTTCCATATCTTAGATTTAGGTCACAGTTACTTACAATATGTTCTCTCCCAAAAAGGACATGTCAATGAAATAAAAACCAAATGAAAAAGTCGAGCCAACTCATTTCAACAGTACATTTTTAAATCTCAATTTCTTGACAACATTTTAATACAATTTTAAATTATCTGGCCAAGAAACATCAAGTTAATCTGAATGCAAAAAAACCCTTCTGAATAAAGGGAAAGATATCAGCATTCCATAGCCGTCAATAGAAATGGGGCAAGATTGTAGGGACTGAGCAACTAAACAGAGAGAGAAGATTAGACGGACATGAGAAAAATTACCCAAGATTAGATGACATTTCCAATATTTCTAATTTTCAAAGGAAAATATTTCTCAAGAGTTGCAATTAATCTGTTGCAAAGAAACAAACAACACCTAATGAATAAAGAAATAATGATATTACTTAAGGCGGCCTGGTTGTTATCTCTAAAGATTGATACAGACGAAGTGGTTGAACACTCAGTACCATTTTCTAATTGGTGATGAATTCATTTACAAAATAGATTTGTTCGAGGCAAACTTGTATGCCCATCAAAGTTTTAATTCTCTGCTCATAACTGGGGATACCAATAGTTAAATATTATGCAAAATATTTGGATACTGGAAATTTGAAGTAATAGACAGAAAATGCTGAAAATACTTCATAAGTAAAAGGACATGGGAGAAACTTATGTTTAATGAAGGATTATAACTTGAAGCGTTATTTCTTTTTCACTCTACAAATGCTGAGGGTCCTAGTAAAAATGTTTCTATTTCAGCTAAATGGTCATACTTTCATCAAAGCAGATGATGTGAAGCATTGGAGTTTCATATGCTGCTCATTCTATTTGGTCTTCTACAGTGAGATTGCTATATATTTTCAACTGCACTTAAAACTACATGCATAACATGACTGCAAGAAGAGTGCAGAACAATACAATACAAACTCATTTAGATCTAAAGTACTTTGCTCTAAACTATTCGTTATCTATTCATAGATAAGCTTATTAGTAAGCTATCTTATGGGTTCCAACCTTATCACATTACAAATGTCTACACGGAGAAAGAGAACTCCATTGCACTGAGGCACTATGAAATTATACAAAACTGCTGATTTGAAATTTAAGTTAGCACATTTATAGTGAAAAAGCTGCAATATGTGAAATGTTCAGAGGATTGTCGATAGCCCTACAGAGATACAGAGAGAAGACGATTGGCCACAAAATGGTACAGCATACAAAAGAAACTATCTAAAGGTGTCTAAGAGATATTAAAATGTAGCATCCCTAAATTTGGGAACAATGGTTAAGTCATGGACAAATTTGGCCTTGATAAAATGTTACTTTGAAATATCTGAGCTCAGTTATGAGTCATCTCTCTGAAGTAGTCTGGAACTTCCTTTTCAAAATGCAGTGGCAGCTGAGCCACCCACACTAGTGAGTGAAAAGAAAATGTTTCCTGACATATTTTGAGCTTTACGGTGAAGATAGTTATAATTTGCTGACTGTGCCATTTACAATTTAATCCACATTTTTCAACTTAGAACGCAGTTATGTTCTTTGCAGAACAGCGTGAACATTCGTTGTTATAAAACATGTTAACAATGTGCACATATTACTCACGCAAAACAGAAAAGTTTTCATTCTCTACAAGTTTAATTTTTCCCCTGTTTTATAGAAATTATTTGTCTATTATGTAATACACTAACTGTATACCAGTGTATGCCTAGGTCTTTTGTATTTGTGAGCCAATTATTGCAGTCCTTGGAGCATAATGAAATTAAAGATTACATAACCTGCCGATACAGTGCACAACAACTAGCAAGTCTTTGTGCATATTTAAAAGTTACCCAGAATGAAAAACCTGGTTAAAAAAACATAATAGGACGAGCCAGTAGAAACACAAACTCAAATAAATACTCTGTACTGACTGAGCTAGATTGTTCAGGCTCCTGGACAACATAAAGCCTGTAGATCTTGTTTAGACAATGTCAATCAGCAATTGTTTAGGCTTTTCGGCCTTAAATCATTATATTTTCTTTTCAGAAATTCATCCAGTTTGGAACAAAGGGCACTATTGTATGCTTCTAACACCTTGGGTCACATTGCTCAAATAATGAAAACATTGAGGTCTTCCTGTTTGTGCGACTATAAACTTCCTTTGCATATCAGTACAGAATTGAAAGATAAGCCTCCAACTGCTCTTGTAAAATAGCAAAGACGTGTTTAAGATGGGTGGTTGCCATCTAATAAGTACAATTATCTGCAGTATCATGTATAGGAGCACCAAGTTTCCTGATACCATCATGATTCAGCAGGTTTCATCCAAGATAATTCTCACTCATTAATTTTCAAATTTACACAGATTATCCAGGTACACTGCCACTCTGCCTGACATTTGCTGCCTTACCAAAACACACAAAATCTAAACTTTCATACTACTTGCAAGTATGAACATTAAACCAGAGAATGTGTCAAACATGAAGTAGAACTAAATGACTTTCAGTATTTTAATCAAAGGAGTTTGGTCTACACTGGTCATTCCCATTCTTCAAGTCTCCTACTATTCCACATCAGGAGAGAAGGTATAATTTTCTAGTACATATTAAAACACTGAAAAGGATCATCATTATATCTATCAGAATTTAATATCATTCCAAAGAAAACTCAGCTTTTGTCTCACAATTACATCAGTTTGTGAACATATACCTGATCAATCCAAATTTTATTCAGGGAAAATTATTTGAACATAAAAATGGTTACTTAACTGGACTCAATTTCGATGTTTCACTGGATTTTGCTGTTGGTCTGGACAACATAGACAATTATATTGAACTATATTTTATATACACATTTATATTTCATTTGCATGTGACTTGAACCATTCCAAAAGACCAGTGTCGATGTACCTACACGAGATGGACTGCAGCACTATAAGACTACAGCTCACTACCATGTTTGCAAGGGCAAAGAGAGATGGCAACAAGTAATGGCCTTGCCAGCCACGTTCACCTCCTATGAAAAATGAGGAAAGACATGCAACAGGTTCCAAGGTAAATATTAATTATTAAAAAGTAAATACCTTCAATACAAAATATTTTAGCAGCACTTTTAAAAAAAAAAATGATACTGAATGAGCAAAAATGTTGAACAGGTTTGAGTTGTGGTGTGTCACAAGGATCGGTGCTGGCTCCACTACTTTTAGTCATTTATATAAATTACTTGGATGTGAACAAATGGGCAATGGGTCAAGGAGTGGCAGATGGAGTTCAATTTAGATAAACGTGAGGTGCTGCATTTTGGAAAAGCAAATCAAAGCAGGACTTATACACTTAATGGTAATGTTCTAGGGAGTGTCGCTGAACAAAGAGACCTTGGAGTGCAGGTTCATAGCTCCTTGAAAGTAGTGTCGCAGATAGATAGGATAGTGAAGACAACATTTGGTATGCTTTCCTTTATTGGTCACAGCACTGAGAATAGGAGTTGGGAGGTCATGTTGCGGCTGTACAGGTCATTGGTTAGACCACCGTTGGAATATTGCGTGCAATTCTGGTCTCCCTCCTACCGGAAGAATTTGCAAAACATGGAAGTGTTCAGAAAGGATTTACAAGGATGTTGCCAGGATTGGAGGATTTGAGCTACAGGGAGAGGCTGAATAGGCTGGGGCTGTTTTCCCTGGAGTGTCGGAGGCTGAGGGATGACTTAGAGGTTTATAAGATAATGAGAGGCATGGGTAGGATAAATTGACAAGGTCTTTTCCCTGGGGTGTGGAGTCCAGAACTACAGGGCATAAGCTTAAGGTGAGAAGGGAAATATTTAAAAGGAATTCAACGGGCAACTTTTTCCACACAGAGGGTGATGAGTGTATGGAATGAACTGCAAGAGGAAATGGTGGAGATTGGTACAATTACAGCATTTAAAAGGCATCTGGATGGTTATATGAGTAGGAAGGGATGAGAGGGATATGGGCCAAGTGCTGGCAAATGGGGCTAGATTAGGTTAGGATATCTGGTCGGCATGGACGAGTTAGATTGAAGGGTCTGTTCCTGTGCAGTACATCTCTATAACTCTAATTAGTTGCAGATCAAGTTGAATTTTATGAACAAGTTTGAGTTGAATAGACTGTTTACTTTCATATTGCATATCAACTCAAAATTTCAATTGCTTTCAGTGCTATAAAATAGCTCTACTTGTACAAATTACATTTACCTTATTTAGTGAGCAAGTTTTAAAATTATGCATTTGATCTTTCACAGCATTAATCTGACGTGGAGGCACCGGTGTTGGACTGGGGTGGACAAAATCAAAAAATCACACGACACCAGGTTATAGTGTCTAATATATTCTCTCTTTCCCATCGGAAAGATGTTGTGAAACTTGAAAGGGTTCAGAAAAGATTTACAAGGATGTTGCCAGGGTTGGAGGATCTGAGCTACAGGGAGAGGCTGAACAGGCTGGGGCTGTTTTCCCTGGAGCGTCGCAGGCTGGAGGGTGACCTTATAGAGGTTTACAAAATTATGAGGGGCATGGATAGGATAAATAGGCAAAGTCTTTTCCCTGGGGATCAGGGAGTCCAGAACTAGAGGGCATAGGTTTAGGATAAGAGGGGAAAGATATAAAAGAGACCTAAGGGGTAACTTTTTCACGCAGAGGATGGTACATGTATGGAATGAGCTGCCAGAGGATATGGTGGAGGCTGGTACAATTGCAACATTTAAGAGGCATTTGGATGGGTATATGAATAGGAAGGGTTTGGAGGGATATGGGCCGGGTGCTGGCAGGTGGGACTAAATTGGGTTGGGATATCTGGTCGGCATGGATGGGTTGGACCGAAGGGTCTGTTTCTGTGCTGTACATCTCTACGACTCTTACTAGCTACCAGAAAAAGGAGCACGGCTCCAAATGCTTGTGGTTCAAATAAACCTACTGGAGTCTAACAGTTGTGTGATTTTCAGCATTGATGTGGAGAAAATTGCTGAATTTTTTTGACTGGCTATGTTAATTTCAATGAAAGGTGATGTTTAGAAGGGAACATTTTGGAGGCACTGTTCACAGAAACTTAAAGCTTCATGAAACCTAAAACTGAGAGAGACAAGGAGAGCATAAGGTCAAGAATAAAACACGGGATTGTGAAGAGTCCACCTTGTATGGAAGAATGAAAATGGATCAGGCCAAGCCCCGTTGTACAGGTGCCATTTAGCATGGCAGGAAAGGTGCACTGTAGCTTGAGTGAATTGCATTGTTTGACTCAGAGTATTCATTCTCAGCTAGGCTTTGACATCTGCCTATAATATCTCTTGGTGTACTTTTCCATTTGACAAAAGTACTAT
Organism: Chiloscyllium plagiosum; assembly: GCF_037043375.1. Taxonomy (NCBI): domain Eukaryota; kingdom Metazoa; phylum Chordata; class Chondrichthyes; order Orectolobiformes; family Hemiscylliidae; genus Chiloscyllium; species Chiloscyllium plagiosum. Next base: position 22,058,487 of record NW_028270177.1, read on the forward strand.
TGCAATGCAACTGGTGATCACATATAATAGGGTTGTCATCACTACCAAAACTCTTTTGCTGAGATTTTAGGAGGACGAGACTTGGAAGAAATGATTTTCACACTGAGACACACGCATTAGAGGAAAGCATAAAGAAAAATACAACAAATGACAGACAAAAGAAAATTAATTGATTAGCTGGTATGGAAATTCTCAAAAGATTCAGAAATAAAAAAGCTGAAAAAAATAGCTAAGCATAATCTTCATTACATCGAGGATGATCGAGATCCATGTTGTATGTTTTTACTCTTGTCCCAATACTGCACGAGAGAAAAATGAAATTGCAGATCTCTTTTTTAACTTCAGAAACAGAGCATACTTGAGGTCTTCCACAATCAGTGAGCATTGCAAGAACTGAAGGGCACAGAGGATCATCGAAGTATTACTTCTAATTATTGTTCAATAAAATAAAATAATTTCGTGCTCATTAAAATGAGGGTTTGTTTGCCCTAGTATCTCTTATCCTCCAACTGACAGCAGGATGCATTCAGAGCTGAAGCATAAACAGGGCAGTTCCACACTGTATGCAATAACTTGGCAGACATTCACTCATTGACCTCCATATTAAAGGCAGTGACTTTTAAAGCCTCATGGATCCCAATTCCATTACGTTTTTGTAGAAAATTCTAATAGGCCTGCTCTAAATGAAGAACAAGATATTATTTCAATGTCTGAATTATTTCAGTCACTATTCTGACACAAATTTTAATTTAGCAAAGTTGATTATTCAATCTCTCCTCAGGTAGAATAATTGATCGTTCAAACCAGTGATGGTATGCAAACTGATAAAGGAAGTTGATGTAATTGCACAAATGGAGAGCTTGAGCTTGCAGTGGTTGATGCTCTGACTCACTGCACCCCATGCTTTGGGAGCAATTTTTACTGCATCATTAAATATACATTCAGAATCCCTCATAAGCAACGATCCTAACAAAAATACATATTCATACATATGCAAATAATCCAGTGTGAAAATAGAGAAGTACTCCAACCTTTGTTTTCAACCAGTCCAGTCTGCCAAGTCAACGATAGGCCAACTGCTTGTTATAACTGGAATCTACGATTAAGCCAGTCAAGCAAGATCCTATGATTTACCAATAGGTTACAGCACTGAAACAGATCATTCTGTCAACATTTCCATCTGGGTGTTTATGCTTCATATTAGCCTCATCCGCCTGCCCTACTATTCCTTTGTCCTTCCTACACTCAGTTAAAGACAGCTAACCATTAACAAAAAATCCTTTCCAATTATTCGTATGAAGACAGGGATTGGTCAACTTGAATCAAATTAATTGATGAAGGACTAGAAGTAACAAAGCAAAACAGAGCATTTGATTAAACAAATGTTAAACAAAACTACTGGATATCAAATTAAAGCAGGAAATGCTGCAAACACTATGTCAGTTAACAAGTTGAAAAATATACATTTCCCAAAACTTGGACAGAAGGTAGAATGCAGTTCTGATAAACTATCTCACCAAAAATACTAACCTAACTATTTTTCTGTAAGACACTGAAGGCAATAAAACACCATTCTAATATCTTCTGATCAAGGACACTACAAAAAGTCAATAACAAAAATTAAAAAGCTTGAACACAGACTTACATCAGAACTTTATTGCAATGTTGAAAGCTTTATTTTATTCCACTTCTGTAAAAAGTTGTGAAATTTATTTAAAAACTCAAACTGTGTATAAATAAAACTCCATATTCAAACAATGTTCGACAACTGAAAATAAAAACCGGATCTCTTCAAGTAACGAGAGTGTAGTGCTAGAAAAGCACAGCAGGTCAGGCAGCATCCAAGGAGGAGAATCGACATTTCGGGCATAAGCCCTTCATCAGTCTCGACTCTGATCTCTAGCATCTGCAGTCCTCACTTTCTAGGATTTTAACCTTTTTGTGAAGTCTCTTCAAGCAACCACAAACTTTGAAAAATACCCCACAGTTGCAGCATTCACACCAGAATTAAGTTCTACCTCATAGAAAAAAAAAATCAGTGAAAGAAACACACAAAAAAGCATCTGTATGCAGCATTTGCTACAGCAACTTTTACAAGAGAATGTTTACTCAAAGGCCACAAATATATCACATGGTGCTATGTGTCACAGTGGCCAAACAAGTTTCAGATTTGAACTCAAAAACTCAATTTTCTGTCACCCACTGTACCCCGCTAGAAAGTGCGCACACATTACTTCAAATACCATGTCACAATTCCCCCAGACTGTGATCTGCTTCCCCTTCTCAAAATAGTATAAATATTGTTGTTCATACACAGAACTAAATCATACATAATGTAAACTAATTTCTAATGACAAACATTTTGTTTTTCATCTAAGTATGAGCATACAACCCTATTTTTATAGTCACATTAAATATTAGTGATGACAAATCAAACTTGGAAACAATGTTACATACAGTATGACAAAAATTTAAATCTGACTTGAGAAGCACTTTTGTAGTTTATTTCAGATTCAGCTCTGACTCTAAAAACTAAACTGCTCATTAAAAATTATATTAAAAAGGTTTTTCATAAAACTGACACTTTAAAGTATAAATGAGAAAAATGCTCAAAGCATTAGGATCATTAGAACATGTTGAATGTCAAACATTGACAAACTAACTTAAAGCATGTAACTAGAATAAACACTAGCAGCACCAAATCAAAATGAATACGTTGGCTAGGGTGCTAAACTTCGTACAGATGGCAAATGCGGACAGAAATCACTTTCCACAAGCCCCTTTTTTTCTCCTCGATACTGTACAATGCAGTGTTCTCAATCAATCAACAGACATTCATTTGCTGTTGAAAATCCTACATCACTCCTGAGCAACCACCATCCAGATACCTAAATGTTATTACTCACTAAAAAATGCAAAAATACTGTAAAATTATTGAATGGTTAGTTACGATTCAAACTGCTGCAACCCCCTCCCTCCCTCCTTCCTATTCAGTAAATTCTGTGGAGGAGTTGTTGATGTTGTTGGGGAGGCGGGGGGGATCAATCTCAAATATCCAAACGTCAGCAGATCGAAAGGCGCTGACCAGGCCAGGACTTCATAATGACTTTTTTTTTAAAAAAGTCGTGAATGGATGAGACTGCGGGGAGGGGGCAGCGAATTAAAATTAAAGACGATGGAAAATTTTACACTTAAAAATATTGGCGAATAATTTCGAAAAAGAGCTTACTCTTTAAGGTGCTGGCCGCCGCGCATTATTTCCACTGGGTCTTATTCAAACATTTCTTTGAGGAATTTAAGCTTGTTGTTTACAGAAGCCCCAAAACGACGAAGCTTCGCTGCTCAGTACGAGGTTGCTCAATGCATCGGACGGGGCAGCTCCGCCTTCACGACACAGCCAGCGTCTACTTTACGGCTCGTCTTCCTTTCCACGACATAACCAGCACCTGCTTTGCGGCTTCCTTTCCTTTCCACGACACAGACCGCCCTTTACTTTCCGGCTTTCACGTCCTTGACGGCACTATCCCGGACGGTTTACGGCACCGGCTTTGTTTGTTGTTCCAAATGCGTCAATAGCACTAAATAGAAGCACATTTGCTTCTAAATTTGCAGCCTCTTGTTCTGTGCTTGTAGAATAGTGAAACCCGACCAGCCAGCACCGCTCATTTATCATCAGGGATTTTCCTACTTTTGACAAAACGCTCTTAAAAAAAGGGAAATTCCAGCGCATGCGTAGTCCCTCCAATTATAAATGCCAAAGATTTGTTGGTTCTGAAAAAGGGTCACTAAATCTGAAAAGTAACCTTTCCTTTCCCTGCACGCATGCTGCCAGACGGGTTGAGCCTTTTCGAACAATTTCTGTTCTTAGTTGTTGTGCGTTGCTTACAATCAAAGAAAGGTTGAGAAGCCAGTCGTTTCTTTTAAATAGTTTCGAGGTTTCGGTACAGTTCAGTGAAGTGACGTTTCTCCCTCATTCGTGATATCCACGAAATACCATTAATGTTTGAAATACTCTCGATAACATTTGTAAGAGAACGAGCAAGAAGGAGAGCAACGCGCGTCGTGTTTCTTTAGAATCGTTTAATTGAAGGTGGATTGTGAAACATTTATAATTAATAAGTCTGGTTCTCAGAGTGCCCTTTCTGCTTGCATTTGGTGATAATTGTGTTCCCGCTCTAACTCAACAACAACACACCATTCCCGCTGCAAATCAGACCTCCACTAGCCATCCGGGTTCTGTTCCCGGGCGCGGAGCTTGGCCATCCGGGTTTAGAGAGTGGGGGTGGGGTTTAGCCGCCGACTTTTTGATGGGTGAGGGCAGGGCTTAGACATCCGGGCTCCTATTGGGGGCGGACCTTGTTCGGCCGGGCTCCCGTTGAGATGGGGGTGGGGCTTACCCATCCGGGCTCCTGTCGGGGGTGGAGCAAGGCAGCTGGAGCTGCTGTTTGCTCGGTGAAGACGCCTAAAATGGCTGCCGTTCCGAGTCCAAATGAAGCTCGGCGCATCACAGATTTGCGTGTGGTAGATCTCAAATCCGAACTCAAACGGCGGAATCTCGACATTAGCGGTGTTAAAACTGTTCTGATCGCCAGGTTGAAACAGGTGCGAGAAGTCACGGAGAGGGAAGGAAGTTGGCTTTCGGGTTTTCCGCTGTCACCTTTAGGCCTTGGATGAAGCCTAACCCACTTTCCCTTGCACAAATTTTAATGGCTGCTCCGGGTCTCGCCGGGTTTAGTGTTTTACTGAACGGGCATAAATAAATCTTTGCGAATTAAATTTTCTCTTCATGGTAAAAATGCTTGCGATCCTGATCAAGAAGGATCGTTGGCCTTTTACCAGTCAGCTTTTAGAGCCATTAAATTTGCGAAAAAGCTGCTTTTTAATTGGATGAACCATCAACTGACGTTCATCGTTTAAAGCTTTTACTTTTTATAAAACGTAATCAAATTGCGGATTTTCTAATTCTGTGAGGCTGAATGGATAAATACCGTTTGTGGTATACTATATTTTACAATTTTTGTTTAAGATTTATTATCTAGAGTTCTTAAACAAATTAATCCTGTTTATTGATCACCAACAAGTATTTTGTTGATTCATTGGGGTGTTTTCTTAATGGATAACCAAAGCCAAATGAAATTTTTATTGGTAAATGTCCAAGTCAGACATTTCCATTGAATTTATTACCTAGTTAATGCAGAAAATGTTATTTTGTGGCCTTCGTGTGCAAGGTGTTGAAGCACAATATTTGCCTTTCAGACTAATCAGTTGCAGTGAAATTATTTAAATTGACAGTTGGATTGTAAAGGATGAACTTTTGTAACGTCACATTTGTGTCCATCTTTAAAAATATGCAACTTTTTCTCAATTCAATTCTTAGTGATATTTTCTACTGAGTTGATGCATTTTTGGGAGAAAAAAATTTGTATTTGTTGCTACCAAAACAGGTAATAGAAGAAGAGGGAGGTGATCCTGATAACGTACAGCTCTTTTCGGATACGCCTTCAAAGAAAACTCCTAAAAACAAAGGTATCACCTTTAACGATTTGTAGTGCACAACTTTGTAACAAAGGGTAATTTCTCACTATAATGTTTATTTTTTTTAAACCAAAAATGTTAATACTGAAATTGATGGAGAAATGATGAAATGTACCAAAGGCAACTCAGGGTTCTGTACACCTGCTCTTTTAGTGGGTGACAGGGATTTGGGAAGTGCTATTAAAGATGACTTCTCATGTTGGAATGATTAAATATTTAGGTTGGATGAAATGCAAATTCGTGGGCTATTTTATCTTGGATGGTGTTGAGTGTCTTGAATGGCATTTGTGCTGTTTCAGGCTACTCTGCCTGGACAATTGAACTTCTGACCTGCATTAACAACCCTGATATAGCTGTTAGTGGTGATTGTCTTTTTAGAGATGTTAATGGTCAGAGTCTTATTGATATGACCATTAACTGCACACGCTTGTTGGCATGTGTGGTTTATGTATTTTATACTTAGCTTAAGGCTGCATGCCCTGAAGTTTGTGTCAGTGCACTGCTTAATTATTTGAGGCATTGAATGGAACTGAACACCAACAAATAAACATTAAAGCAGTTGAAAATACTAGGGGCTGAGAGGCTGGGCTACTGATATTTGAGTGAAGTCCTTGAGCTGATACGATGTCCCCTTCTGACAACCTCACCTACACTTATGCTTGATGTGACTCGAGTTGTTGAAACGTTTCTCAACTGATCCCGATGGAATTTTAGTTTAATTCAGACTCCTTGATGTTATGCTCAATTAGGCAACTGTCGGCACTTTCACTCCTCCAGTTTGCCCTGCTATTCAGCAAGACCCATTCTGTTTCTGCCTGCCCAACCCACTGTCATCATAATTATTGACTCTTGTGGACCTAAAGTCTTACCTAACTCAGTCTTAACTGTTTTCTATCTTCAATATATGTTGACCTAGTCTGACTGCTCTTCGAGGAAGAGAATTCCAAGACTTAGAAAAAACCTTTTGTTTCTATTTCAGTGGGTGTTCTGTTATTTTTAAAAGCATGTTCCTGAGTTCTAGATTCCTATGCACAGGGAAATATCCTCTCATCTACCCTATTATACAGTGCAACACTGGACAGGAACAGCTATGTTTCAGTAAGACTGTCTTTCATTATTCTCAATTCCATTGAGTGCAGGCACAGCCTGTTCAACCTTTTCCCTTAATGCCAGGAGCCAGTCTTGAATGCCGTGTTAATGTCAAGGACTGTCATTATCAGCTCACCTCTGCAATTCAACTGGTGCCCCATGTTCACAGTGACCTTACACTGAGGTGTCGACTGTGTTGCTGGCAAACAGAGCATTTGCGAGATGGTAATTAAGTGTCTTTTTTCAGAAGTTGAATGATAATTGACTAGACAGGTTGGCTTCCAGAAAGGACAATGTACTACATTTTCTACTGAAGATGATAGTAAATAATTTAATCTTGTCTTGTACTTTTGCTCAATCCTTTTAAAAATAAACAAGGTATTTGCTTCCTGCCAAATTCATTTATGCTTGGCAGAATTCAGGGATCACAATGTGAATAAAATCTGTCAAGTATGAGTATAGAGCAAGTTCAGCCACCGTTCACTCGCGATCATGAGGCCAAAGATATTGCAATGAAATGTAAATGCATTATGAGATTTTCTTGTGATTTGATTGAATAAAATTGATGCTCTAGAACTAGCTTTGCCATAACATAAACTGGAAAACAGCACCAGCCTATTCAGTCTATCCCCATAGCTCAAACCCTCCAACCCTGGCAACATCCTTGTAAATCTTTTCTGAACCCTTTCAATTTTGACAACATCCTTTCGATAGGAGGGAGTCCATAATTGCATACGATATTCCAAAAGTGGCCTCACCAATGTCCTGTACAGCCGCAACATAATCCCCCAACTCCGATACTCAATGATCTGACCAATAAAGGAAAGCAAATCAAACGCCACTTTCCCGCTCCTATCCACCTGCAATTCCACTTTCAAGGAGCTAGGAACCTGCACTCTAATGTCTTTTTGGTCGGCAACACTCCCCAGGACCTTGCCATTAATTGTATAAGTCCTGCTAAGATTTGCTTTCCCAAAATGCAGCACCTCACACTTATCCAAATTAAACTCAATCTGCTACTCCTTGGCCCATCGATCAAGATCCTATTGTACTTTTAGGTAACCTTCTTTGCTACCAACTACATTTCCAATTTTGGTGTCATCTGCAAACTTACTAACTATACCTTCTGTGTTCATGTCCAAATCATTTATACAAATGTTGAAATGCAGTGGACCCAGCACTGATCCTTGTGCCACACAACTGGTTTCAAACCTCCAGTCTAAAAAGCAACCCTTCACCACTATCCTGTGTCTTCTACCTTCGAGCCAGTTCTGTGTTATGACAAAGCCAGTTCTAATGCATCAATTGTACTCAATCAAATCACAGGAAAATCTTAGTAGCCAATGGCTAGTTCTCCATGTATTCCATGTGACCTAACTTGAGTCTACCATGAGGAACCTTATTGAAGTCCATAGAGATTATGTCCATCGCTCTGCCCTCATAAATCCTCTGTTACTTTTTCAAAAAACTTAATTCAGTTTAAAACATGATTCCCCATGCACAAAGCCATGTTGACTATCCCTAATCAGTCCAAGTGCATGTACGTCCTGTCCCTCCAGATTCCCTCCAACAACTTGCCCATCATTGACGTCAGGCTCAGCGGTCTGTAGTGCCCTGCCTTGTCCTTATCACCTTTCTTAAATAATGGTACCACGTTATCCAACTTCCAGGTTTCTGACACCTCACCTGTGACTGTTGATGATATCGATATCTCAGCAAGGGGCCTAGCATTCAATTCCCTTGCTTCCCACAGAGTTCTAGGGTACACCTGATCAGGTCCTGGGGATTTAACCACCTTTCTGCGTTTTAAGACACCCAGCACAACCACCTCCTGTAGTAGGGATATTTTTTCAAGATATCACCATCTTTTTCCCCCGCATTGTATATCTTCCATGACCTTTTCCACAGTCAACACTGCAAATGCTCACTTAGTATCTTTCCCCATCTATTGCGGTTCTACACAAAGACTGCCTTGCTGATCTTTGAGGAGCCTTATTCTCTCCTTAGTTGCCCTTTGTCCTAATGTATTTACAAAATCCCTTTGGATTCTCTTTCACCCTATTTGTCAAAGCTACCTCATGTCCCCTTTTTGCCCTCCTGATTTCTCTCAAAAGTACACTCCTACTGCCTTTATACTCTTAAGGATTCACTCAGTCTCTCTTGTCTATATCTGACATATGCTTCCTTCTTTTTCTTAACCAAACCCTCAATTTCTTTAGTCATCCAGCATTCCCGACACGTACCAGGCATGCCTTTCACCCAAACAGGAGCATACTCACACTCTGGACTCTTGTTATTCTCATTTTTGAAGGCTTCTCATTTTCCAACTGTCCCTTTGCCTGCAGACATCTGCCCCCAATCAACTTGTGAAAGTTATCATAGTCATAGAGTCATAGAGATGTACAGCATGGAAACAGACCATTCTGTCCAACCTGTCCATGCCGACCAGATATCCCAACCTAATCTAGTCCCACCTGCCAGCACCCGGCCCATATCCCTCCAAACCCTTCCTATTCACATATCCATCCAAATGCCTCTTAAATGTTGCAATTGTACCAGCCTCCACCATATCCTCTGGCAGCTCATTCCATACACGTACCAGCCTCTGCGTGAAAAAGTTGCCCCTTAAGTCTTTTTTATAACTTTCCCTCACACCCTAAACCTATGCCCTCCCGTTCTGGACTCCCCGACCCCAGGGAAAACGTTTTGTCTATTTATCCTATCCATGCCCCTCATAATTTTGTAAACCACTATAAGGTCACCCCTCAGCCTCCAATATCCAGGGAAAACAGCCCCAGCCTGTTAAGCCTCTCCCTATATCTCAAATCCTCCAATCCTGGCAACATCCTTGTAAATCTTTTCTGAACCCTTTCAAGTTTCACAGCATCTTTCCGATAGGAAGGAGACCAGAATTGCATGCAATATTCCAACAGTGGCCTCGCCAATGTCCTGTACAGCAGCAACATGACCTCCCAACTCCTGTACTCAATACTCTGACCAATAAAGGAAAGCATACCAAACGCCTTCTTCACTATCCTATCTATCCACTTTCAAGGAGCTATGAACCTGCACTCCAAGGTCTCTTTGTTCAGCAACGCTCCCTCGGACCTTACCATTAAGTGTATAAGTCCTGCTAAGATTTGCTTTCCCAAAATGCAGCACCTCGCATTTATCTGAATTAAACTCCATCTGCACTTCTCAGCCCAACTGGTCCAGATCCTGTTGTAATCTGCCTTCCGCCAGTTTAGAACTTCAACTTTTCCATTACTATTTTAAAACTAATAGAATTACAGTTGCTGGCCACAATGTGCTCCCCCACTGACATCTCAGTCACCTGCCCTGCCTTATTTCCCAAGAGTAGGTCAAGTTTTGCACCTTCTCTAGTAGATATATTCACATACTGAATCAGAAAATTGTCTTGTACACACTTAGCAAACTCCCCTCCATCTAAGCCCTTAAGACAATGGCAGTCCCAGTCTATGTTTGGAAAGTTAAAATCTCTGACTGTAATCACCCTATTATTCTTACAGATAACTGAGATCTCCATACAAATTTGTTTCTCCATTTCCTACTCACTGTTGGGGGGTCTACAATACAATCCCAATAAGGTGATCATCCTTTTCTTATTCTGCAGTTCCAACCAAACATAATAGACATGGTCATTTCCCTGGGGTGGGGGAGTCCAGAACTAAAGTCATCAGTTTAGGGTGAGAGTGGTAAGATTTAAAATAGACCTAAGGGGCAACGTTTTCCACACAAAAAGGGTGGTGCGGGAATGGAATGAGCTGCCAGAGGAAGTGATGGAGGTTAGTACAACTACAAAATTTAAAAGGCATCTGGATGGCTTTATGAATTGGAGGGGTTTAGAGGGATAAGGGCAAGTGCTGGTAAATGCGACCACATTAGGTTAGGACAGCTGGTCGGCGTGACGAGTTGGAAACAGACCCTTCAATCCATGCTGAACGACTCAATAACTCTACTGCTATAACACAGACTGGTAACATGAAAAATTCTCCTGAAAAGCAGGATAAATCTAACATTACCAATTGGTGCCCATCACTATACTCTCATTCATTATCAAAGTGAATCACTAGCAACATGTCATAGATATGGTTATCGAGAAGAACTTGCATAGCAACACCCGCTAACTGTTCCACATTTTGGCTTAAATCACAGATGCTGTGTTCTGGACCTTGTTAGATTCTTGGTCCAAATGTGGACAGGGTTGCATTCAGGATGGAGCAAAATCAGGGCATGTTCAGACCTGGGCTGATACTTGTCAAGTTACAAGGGAGCATCTTAACTACCTTGGCATTGTCATTGATAAAGCTCCACCATTAACATCTTAAAGGTTGCCATTTACCAAAAGCTTGACGGAAAAGTCTAAATAGTGTAATTACAAGAGCAGGCCAGAGACTGAGGTTTCTGCTGAAAAATGTGTTGCTCGAAAAGCGCAGCAGGTCAGGCAGCATCCAAGGAGCAGGAGAATCGACGTTTCGGGTATAAGCCCTTCAGGAATCTTGAGGTTTCTGCACCAAATGACTCTTCTCCAGATCCCTCAAAGTCTGTCTGCCATTTGCAGGGAACAGTCAGGAGTGTGATAGGATATGCCCCACATGCTATATGAATCCAGTTTGAACAACATTTAAGAAGCTCGCACTATCAAGGACAAAAGAGACCACTCAGTTGGTATCTTAATATCCTAAACATTCATTCTCTCCTTCATTGGCACATATGGTAGCTATGTGTACCATCTACAGTTTGCACTGCAACAACTGACCAAGCTTCCTTTGGTCATCTGTTTCAAAAACATGTACCCTCTACCACATGGAAGGGCACTAACAACAGACACATGGAAAGACAACCAACTGTGAATTGGCTCCAAGTTTAGCAGCTTTCTGACTTGGAACTATATTTCTGTTCCTTAACGCATTGGGTATAAGTCTGGAATTATCACTAGAAATACTTGTGGGCGTTCTTTCACCATTTGGATTGAATATGGTTCAGCATCACCATCTCAAGGGCAATTGGGGGTGGACAATGAATGTTGACTTCGCTAGTGATGCTTACATACTTGGATCACATTTGGGGGGATTAAAAGTAGTGTTTTCACCTCATCGCAAATACAACGGAATCTTTTAAAGCATCAGTATTTTCTTTTTTAAACAGAGGCCATGTCCACATGGAGCAGTGGAGACACTAATTGAATGTAACTTGATACATTTAAGTTTAAGATATTGGAATAAGTGAACAAACAACTACTTGTTCACAGATTGGTTATGCTTGGTGAATTTGACATGTTTTTGTCTTCTGTTCTAGGAAGTAGTATCTTATTCGGTGGCCTCTGTTATCAATGTTACTCTCCTTTTTGCTCTCTCCTTAGCCACGAAAGCTAAGAAAATGTTTAGCAGCATAGCTCTTTGATACGGAATACACATTTGTTTGGAACTGCTCAGCTGGCTTGGTATTCAACAGTATGACTGACCTGAATATTTATTGCTTGGTAAATTGCTCAAAGTAATTTCATTTCTGTGTGATTATTGGAGGTTAAACTATTGACACGTAGTTTTTCTTTACTGTTTGGAAGTGAAGGAGTGAGTATTCAAAACATTTTCAGCTATTTGAGCAGTTTTGGTTGACAACTGTTAGTATTAAAAACACGTCTCAAGATACTTTGAAGCTTTCGGTAACAAAATGAAATGCAGTACAAGTAGATTCTGGGTGGCTTTCTGAATTACCAACTACTTAATCTTGTGATGCTGCAGAATTACGATTTATTTTGGAAATTTTCTAATTTGTGTAAATGAATCATTACTTGACTCTCATTGTCCTTTTATTTTGACAAAAACAGTACTAAAGTAAATTTTCTCTGAAAATACTTCATTAACATTCCACAAGCAAGTCAAATTATTAAAGGATTACTCAAATGTCGTACAGTAATCTGTTCAACGAACTACATGGGATAAATTGTGCTTTTTTTTAAGGGAAAAAACAAGATAATGACGAAGCTGGTGGGGATGTTGGCACAGAAGATGATGGTAATAGCAAGGTAAATGTGATTTAAATCTGTTGCTACTTAATATAAAACTATGGCCTCTCATTCTGGATTGCCCCACAAGAGAAAATGTCCTTTGTAGATCTACTTTCTAAATCCCCTTTCGCATCTTATATATGTTAATTAGGTCTCCTCTCATTCTTTTATATGGGAGAGAGAGCTTGGGCCAAACTGTTCAATATCTCTTCAAAAGTTAAACCCTTCACCTCTGCAATCAGCTTTGTGAATCTCGTCTCACTTGCCTCCAGTGCAAGCACAGTCCCCTCAAGTTAGGGCACTAAAACTGTGTGCTACTGTTACTACCTGTTAAGTTTGTGTCTTATTCAAAAGACACCCAATTCAACATGAACATCAATAGTTTCTTAACCTCTTGTAATGCATTCTGGTGCTTGCTAAAATTATATTTAAAACATTTTAAATACTTGGCTGTTTCGAGCTGCAGTGACATTTTTTCTACAGCTTAATAAAGAAACTTCAAATATTTTATTTATGATTGTATTATATTGCTAAACCGTTTTGCAGTTTTTCAGTGAAGTAATTCAGTAAAACTAAATTGGTGAAACATAATCTCACCTAATATAAAATAGGTTAAAAATTTGCTTTGTTGCATTTTTGAGAATGGTGGGGAGAGAGAATTTGGATAACCACAAGTTGGTCAGTTTAACATGATTTCTGAAGAAATGATTGGAGCTTATTCTTATTCAGTTTAGTGATTTGAGCATTTGTAATAAATGAGCTAAATAGAGAAAGCCAATGTAGGTTTATCCATGCGGTGTTGCTGAATGCATTCAATTAGTTCTACATAAAAGCTTTTTAGATAATAGTTGAATGTATGGAAATCAAGGTGACCTTGTAACCTGGGTTAGAAATTCATTAGGACCTTGATAATGGGAATAATGTTTGACGGACTGATTGGCAGAATATGATGCTCCACTTGTTTTTTTTCCTGAGTCTCAGTGTTAGCTTTAGAAATTACTTGGATGAATAAATATTTCTATAGTAGATATTTATAGATGATGCAAGTTAGTCAGATGAGTAACTAATGTAGGAGATTGCAGAAGGACAGAAACTGACTTGTGCAAAAATATTGCAAATGCAGTTTAATTTGGTAAGTGTGAGATCATTCTGTTGTTGAAAGTAGGAAACCTAAATCAAGTGTATTCCAAATAATGAGAAATTGGAACGAAGCAGAATGATTTGGGAGTCCCAAGTGCACAAATCATTTCGAGCTTGTACACAACATCAAAATAGCTTAATGGACTTCAGCTCAAAGAGATTGGAATACACAGAGGGCATTAGTTTTCTTGAATACAGAATACTTAAATGCTGATTTATCTAAAGGATTTGAAATGCAATAACAATTTGATAGGGTGGATATGACAAATCTGTTTTCTTCGAATTCTGATAAAGAATTGGTAAGCTACTTGGAGGCAGAAAACAGAATTATGTTTTCAAACATAGGAAATCAAAATGTTCTCCCAAAAAGCTGTGAATATTTGGACAATTTTTTTCTCTTGAGGCATGATCAGCAGATGTTTGTTAGGTAGGGCTATCAAGGAATGTGAAGCCAAATTAGCTTGGTGGAATTGAGGTGCAAATCAATCGTGGTCTAATTAAATTGCATAGACTTGAGCAGCTAACTGACACATTAACAGCTGGGGACGAAAGCTTTGTGCAGGCTGTGACTGATAAATCTATGTTATATGGAACTTGTGCACAGAATAACTGTAAATTTTCTGATTTTGAGAAGTATAAATGTCTCAACAGATGGAAGCAGATGTAGATGCAACTCAGAGTGATTCACAGGACACAAGTGATCAAGATGGATTAGAGGACCAAAAGATCAGTGAAGCTGAGGAAATGGATAAAAATGATGATTCAGTCATTAGAGAGTTGCCTGGAAGTGGAGATGATGAACCTGATGCTAAAACACTAGACGACGAAGAGGATGAACACCAGGTACCTAAAGTGCATTTGGGGGAAAAAAAATATTTCTGCAATTCATAATTATATAACTCCTACTTAAAGGAACAGAATTTTTATTACAACTTGTGAGAAAAAATATTGTCTTGTGAGCTTAATTCCACTGTATGAATTTGATTGACCCATTAGTAAATACTCCTCACTGATATTGTTGCTCCTCTTCAGTCAATGCATGGGTTTCTTTGTTAGAGTATTAAATAAACAAAATGTTTCTTCTTTTTCATTCTAAATTTGTCAATGCTGACATCTTGAAACAATGTCGGCAGGATGCCTCTATTTTGACGCTTCGGATGAACTTGAGAGGATTAATCTTTGTGAATTAAATGGGAACATATGGTTGTACGTTAGCTTGCTGAGCTGGTGGGTTGTCATGCAAATGTTTGTCACCATGCTAGATAACGTCATCAAAGCAACTACCGTGAAGCATTGTTGTCCTACTCTGCTTGATATTTATATACACCAGTCTGTAAAGGTCAGTGGTATCACTTCTGGTTTTCCTTTGCAATGGTTTGTATGTAGGATCTATGTCAATGTGCTTATTGATGACATTGCGGGTTGAAAACCCAGGCCTTAAGAATTCCTATACCTGTCTCTGTTTTGCTTGTCTGAGGATGGTAAAGTGATCCCAGTCAAATTGTTCTTTGCAAGAACCCTAATAGGAGCATATGGTTACAAAAAGACTAGCAAGCAGCAATTTTAACAATTTCTCAGTGATCATTAGTACACCATAGTTGTAGTTTTCAGTGTCTGCAAGATGCAGTGTAGCAACCCACAATGTACAGTACCTTCCAGTTCAAATGTAGACACCTAACAAAAACAAGTAAGAAACTCAAGCTAACACTATTCTCAGTTCCTCTACCAGTCACAAGCCATCCAGATTTGGAAATAAACTGTCATTTCTTAAGCATCCTTGGATCAAAATGATTGAACTCCATACTTTTCAGGATTGTGGTTATACCTTGCCCCCAAAAAACTGCAGTTTTAGAAGATAAGTCTCTGATTGCCTTGAAATGATTTGATGTTGGGCGATAAATGTTGGCTACTTCCATGAAGAAAATCTTTGCAAATATGGGAATGCAGTTAAAAATGTAATTTGAAGATGCCATTAAGATAAGAGGCAAAATAAGTTACATAGGTGGAGAAAGAAGTAATAAATTTATATAGACAAGTGAAGTTATCCACTTTATATTCAACTAAGACATGTTAGAATGGTGAGAGATGAGCTGTGGAGAAGGATTTAGATATCTATGCATATGTTGCTTTGCATACCTATGTGCCAGTTTTTAGTAATCAGGCTAATGTTCTGTAGATCATCTTTGAAGGAGTTGAAATAAAGTGAAACCTCCAATAGCACAGAGCCTTGGGCAACATCTAAATTGCTGTATCAGTTTTTGATGCTGACGCTCAAAGATGTATAATTCTTGGAGGCAATAGAATGTGGAGCCAATATAATTATGCCACACCACGGCTTAAATGATTAAACCATGAAGGTAGTTTGGATCAATTTAGTTTGTTTCCTTGATAATAGAGTGTGCCGTTGTTCAGTTCAGGTGTTTAAAACTATAAAAGGTTTCAATAGAATAGTGGGCGGCACGGTGGCACAGTGGTTAGCACTGCTGCCTCACAGCGCCAGAGATCCGGGTTCAATTCCCGCCTCAGGTGACTCTCTGTGTGGAGTTTGCACATTCTCCCCGTGTCTGCGTGGGTTTCCTCCGCGTGCTCCGGTTTCCTCCCACAATCCAAAAGTGTGCAGGTTAGGTGAATTGGCCATGCTAAATTGCCCATAGTGTTAGGTGAAGGGGTAAACGTAGGAGTATGGGTCTTGGTGGTATATGGTTCGGCGGGTCTGTGTGGACTTGTTGGTCTGAAGGGCCTGTTTCCACACTGTAAGCAATCTAATCTAATCTAAAAAAATAAAAACTGAAGCATTTTTCCTCTTGTGCTCAGGTCAAAGAGCATTTTGAATTATAGATAAGCCATTGAGGAATGAAATCATGGAGCAGTTGTCTGCCTCATGGATAGTGCAAATACTGTATACTGTGTTAAATTGAAATGTTTTAGGCCAAGACAAGTGGATTTTTGTTAACGATAAGAATTAGCGAAGCAAGGTTAGTTGGAGATTATAAACAGGCTAGCCAGGATCTGAACAGCCTAATTCTGTTCCAATACTTCCATAGATTTAAAGCTTCATGAACTTCACAATGAGTGAACCTAATTTATATAGTATGGTCATTTATGTTACCTTGAACTTCACATATCAATTTAAAAAGCTTTAATTTTGACCAGGTTGGTAGAATCTCAGATTTTTAAAGTTAAATTTATGATAATTACACAAACCTACGGCGAGTTGGATTCATAATCACGGGAACTATGTGTTAATTATGAAAATTATTTCTACTTGTAATGCTTTTTTTTAGGAAATGAGTTGTGTTTTGATATTTGAACTATTCTATGACATTTTATTTAGAATATTAATTGTTTGAACAAGTTTAGCAAAATGGCTGAGGATCATAAGGAAAATGTCAATTAAGTCCAAGTTCTGTGAAGTAACTTGAGATGGATTGTTGGAATGTTCTTCATGGGTTATGGTTTAAATGGGTTAAATTTAAGTGACTTGGCTTGCCTCCTTGCCTTTAAATGCAGTTTTTTGAAAAAAATGGCTGACCAGTTTTCAAAAATGATCAGAACTTGCGGTGATCATGGCAGACTGTAGCGCCATTCTGTAAAATAATAGTGCTCATTGCTCCTTGACTGTAGTGATTGAAGGTTTAGAACAAACCTTGCTTGAGTATGGAATTCTTTGAGTGATTCAAAATATGATTAAATCATGCTTCTCCTTATCTACTCAGGCAGAGGAAGAAAATGAAGAGCCTGTTCTTGAAGAAGTGGATGTCATTTTGCCAGAAGAGGTAAACAATTCTGTTTGGTATTGATCTTTTATATTCATGTCACCACTGTTCTCCATCTGGTAGTTGCACAGTTCCTCGTAATAATAATCACTTTTTTTATATCTTACTGACGAGGATTGCATTGCTGAACATGGGCAGGGGACCTCTGGAGGGTGCCAGTGATTAAAGACCGTGTGGTGTGTATTAGTTTTTCCAATGGAACATGACAGAAGTAAGGTTGAATAAACCATTGGACATACTTATAAACAATTATATTCAGATTAGATTAGATTCCATACAGTATGGCAGCAGGCCCTTCGGCCCAACAAGTCCACACTGACCCTCCGAAGAGTAACCCACCCAGTCCCATTTACCCTGACTATGGGCAATTTAACATGACCAGTTCACCTAACTTGCACATCTTTGGATTGTGGGAGGAAACCGGAGCACCCGGAGGAAACCCACGCAGACATGGGGAGAATGTGTAAACTCCACACAGTCAGTCACCGAGGCGGGAATTGAACCTGGGTCCCTGGTGCTGTGAGGCAGTAGTGCCAACCATTGAGATACCATGATGCCATGTGTTGGGGCATGGGAATTTTGCACAGGTTTATTGTTGGAAAAGTATTGGAATCCGTTATTAAGGCAGTAATAGCATAATGCTTGGAAACCTTAATCTAACCAAGTAGAATTAGCATGGCTTCATGAAAAGGGAAGCACATCTGACAGTTTTTTGAGGAATTCTTAATCAGAGTGTAGGTGTGTTGTATTTGAACTTGCAAAAGGCATTCGACAAGAATCCATCAAAAGTTCAGTCATAAGATATGAGTCCATGATCCAAGTAGAATAATGGCGTGGATAGAGAATTAGATAATGAGCAGAAAACGGGATATGGGGTTCTTTTCAGTTTGGTGACTAGTTGCATGCCACAGGGATCAGTGCTGAGACTGAACCTATTCATAACATTTATTCATTGCTTAGAGAAAGAAAGCAAATGTACTATTGCCAGACTTGAAGATGGTTAAAAAATAAATGCAGAGAGAGGTTGTGAGAGGGATACAAATAGTTTAGAGAGGGGGGAGGGGTTAAGTAAGTGGGCTAAAAATTGGCAAATGAAGTATCATGTGGGAAGATTTTCAACAAAGCCTTTGACAACGTCCCACATAGACCTATCAAGAAGACAAATGCACATGGGACGCAGGGTAAATTGATAAAGCGGATTAAAAATCAGCTAAATTGTAGGTGATAGAGGGTGATGACAGAAGCCTACTTGTGACTGGAAGCCAGTGTTGGAAGCCATTATTTGTAATTTATATAAATGATGGCTGCATGGGGCATTGGATTATTACAATTGCAGTTGACGTGAAGATTGGTTGGGTGGTTATCAGTGATGTTAAGTGTCTTGGCCTACAAGAAGATATAAATGGGCAGTTAAGTGGTAGACGGAATTCAAGCCTAAAAAGTGAAAGGTAATGTACTTTGGAAGAAGTAACTTGAAAAGAAAGTATTCAATGAACAGTATAACACTAGGAAATTTTGTGAACAAAGAGACCATGAAGGCAGAAGGACATGTTAAGATGGTGTGAAGGGCATTTGGAACACTTGCCTTTATCAGTCAAGACATAGGTTACAAAAGCCGGGAAGTCATGTTGGATGTAACTTTGAGATCACAGCTAGAGTGCTGTGCAGTTCTGGTTGCCACATTACAGGAAGGATGTGTTTGCGCTGAAGCGAGCACAGGAGATTTACCATGATGCTTCCTGGGATGGAAAGTTTAGGTTTTGCAGAAATGTCAGATAGACTTCTCTGCTCCAATGAGAAGCCAAACCTAAGTGGTGATCTGATTAAGATGTATTAAGGTTGAGAGGCATAGACACAATGGATCAAGAGTTGCTGTTCCTTTTAGTTAAAGGGTCAGTCACAAGAGGATTCTGGCTCAAGATGAGGGGCAGGAGGTTTGGAGGTGAGAGGAAAAACTTTTTTACTCAGTGGGTGGTGACTTCTGGAATGTGCTGCCTCGTGATAGAGGTGAGTTGCCTCACATCTTTTAAACAGCACTTAGATGAGCACTTAGTCCGAAGTTTTGAACATTATGATGTGCTAAGTGCTGGTAAATGGAGTTGGGTTGAAGGTCAGGTGTTTCCCAAATGTTGGTACAGGATTCAGTGGGCTGAAGAGCTGCTTCTGTGACTCTATGAAAAATGTGAACTTATTAATTTTAGAAGGGAGAGCAAAAGAGCAGTATTATTGAAATGGAGAGAAGCTGCAGAAATCTGCAACACAAAGGGACTTGGGAATACTTGTGAACAAAACACAGAAAGCTAACATACATGTGCAGCCCGAAAGTCTCACATCTGTCATCTGCAAGGTGTTAGAAAGGATTCTGAGGGATAGGATCTATGACCATTTGGAAGAGCATGGCTTGATTAAATGCAGTCAACACGGCTTTGTGAGGGGCAGGTCATGCCTCACAAACCTTATCGAGTTCTTTGAGGATGTGACTAGAAAAGTTGATGAGGGCTGAGCTATGGATGTGGTGTATAAGGACTTCAGCAAGGCATTTGATAAGGTTCCCCATGGGAGGCTCATTCAGAAGGTCAGGAGGAATGGGATTCAGGGGAACATAGCTGTCTGGATACAGAATTGGCTGGCCAACAGAAGACAGCGAGTGGTAGTAGAAGGAAAATATTCTGCCTGGAAGTCTGTGGTGAGTGGTGTTCCACAGGGCTCTGTCCTTGGGCCTCAATTGTTTGTAATTTTACTTAATGACTTGGATGAGGGGATTGAAGGATGGGTCAGCAAGTTTGCAGATGACACAAAGGTTGGAGGTGTCGTTGACGGTATAGAGGGCTGTTGTAGGCTGCAGCGGGACATTGACAGGATGCAGAGATGGGCTGAGAGGTGGCAGATGGAGTTCAACCTGGATAAATGCGAGGTGATGCATTTTGGAAGGTCGAATTTGAAAGCTGAATACAGGATTAAAGATAGGATTCTTGGCAGTGTGGAGGAACAGAGGGATCTTGGTGTGCAGGTACATAGATCCCTTAAAATGGCCACCCTAGTGGACAGGGTTGTTAAGAAAGCATATGGTGTTTTGGCTTTCATTAACAGGGGGATTGAGTTTAAGAGTCGTGAGATCTTGTTGCAGCTCTATAAAACTTTGGTTAGACCGCACTTGGAATACTGCGACCAGTTCTGGTCGCCCTATTATAGAAAAGATGTGGATGCTTTGGAGAGGGTTCAGAGAAGGTTTACCAGGATGCTGCCTGGACTATCTTATGAAGAGAGGTTGACTGAGCTCGGACTATTTTCATTGGAGAAAAGGAGGAGAAGAGGGGACCTAATTGAGGTATACAAGATGATGAGAGGCATAGATAGTCTCTGGCTATCGACTCTATTTCCCAGGGCAGAAATGACTAACACTAGGGGTCATAGTTTTAAGCTGGTTGGAGGAAAGTATAGAGGGGATGTCAGAGGCGGGTTCTTTACACAGAGAGTTGAGAGAGCATGGAATGCGTTTCCAGCAGCAGTTGTGGAGGCAGGGTCATTGGGGACATTTGAGAGACTGCTGAACATGCATATGGTCACAGAAATTTGAGGATGCATACATGAGGATCAGTGGTCGGCACAACATCGTGGGCTGAAGGGCCTGTTCTGTGCTGTACTGTTCTATGTTCTATGTAATCAGGTAGGCTAATGGCCTTTATTTTAAGGGGGTTGGAATATGAGTAGGGAATTCTTACTGCCACTGTACAAGGTGTTTATGATATCACATATGGATAACTGAGCAATTTGGTCCTGTTTCTTCAAGAAAAGATGTTGTATTGCTAGAGACAATACAAAGAAGGTTAACTAGGATCATTACTGATATAAAAGGGATTGTCCTAAGAGCAAAGTTTAAATAAACACATTGTTCTCAATTCCAATGAGTAGTGATTCATTGAGAGGTGATCTGTTTGAAACATACAGGATTCTTAAGGGGCTTGATAGGGTAAATGTTGTGAGGATGTTTCCCGTCAGAGAATCGGAGGTTGTCGGGAAAGGGCAGGATAGTGGAATGTCAGATCAGCCTTGATCCTATTGAATGGTGGAGCAGGCTTGAATGACTAAACAGTCTACTCCTGTTCAAAGAGAAACCAAAGTTTGAACTGGTTTTGAACTGTGTTTACTGAAAGCTTTAATTTTACTGTGGCGAATACAGGGGTGGAGAGTTTGATTTGATTTGGCTGTCTATCTTTGTGTCATAACAGTTGACTGGTTTCTGCATGTAGGTTCTGTCCAAGTAGTCAGACAGGCTTAATCCCAACCAGGTTTATTGGATGTGAGCAAGAATAGGAAGCGTTGCCTTTTCTTCCGCTTCTGTTTTCCTGGCAGAGATCAACAAACCTGTTACATCCCTTCATGTATACTGGACGGCCTTGTTGAACAACTGTGAATGAGTTAAATGCGAACAATGCTTCCAAAGAATTACCTGTTGATAAAATTGCACCATTTGTGTGCTGTTTTTTCAAGATGGAAATATACAAAAGTATTTACTACAGGCAATTACTATATGTAGTTTGTTCTGTAACTTCAATTCTTCATTAAGCCTAACAATCCATATGGTTAAATATAATTTCTTTGTTCTAAAAATGGTTTTCTGTGAACCAGTCTGATCAATTTGAAATGTTCATAGAGTATGAATTATAAATGTGTCATTTAAATGTTCCAATCATTTATATTTAGAGAAGACTGATCTAAAACCCTTATCATGTAAATCTAGCTGATAAGAGATATTTTACATGGCAGCAAACTTAAAATTATTGATGAAACAGCTGTAATGTTTTCATCATTTTCTCCTTGCCCCGATTAGCAATGCTTATCATACTTGAAATATGCTCATACAAGAACAAGTGTTTATAACCCATTGCCTCATTAGTCCCAAAGTCACCATTCGGGCAATATTGGCAAGGTTTTTCTACCCCTTATGTGACAAAAGTTCACATAATTTAACACAAACTGTGTGTCTAAATCTGGGGTACTTCTAACCTGTGATACTGAAATCCATATTTTAAACTTGTTATTTTCCAGTTGAACTAAGCAGCAGCAGTCAAATGCCTTATTAATCATGTTATCTATTTTGATTTTGATGTCTGGATTGATCATAACAAAAATTTTGCTTCAATATAAAAGTCTTTTTTAGCCTCTTTAAAAAGTCTCTCATTTCCAGCTTTGTTTTACCTTCTGAGCCATTCAGTAAGGTTTGAGAATTGAATGTTTGCCCACAAATCGTTTGTTACAAGAGTGGTGCTGCAGTCTAGTTTTAACTTTGAAGTTCCAGATTTATGTAACAATTAAGCTTTCTGTTGTACCACCTTCAGATTAGATTACTGACTCGTTGCTATCAGAGAGAAAGAATCAGAAGTCTTCATTTCTAGTTGCAAATTACATTTCATTTTGAATCTAATCCAACTTCTAGAATTCAGATATATAGAGCATAAAAGTGGAGTAGTTGTCTAAATGTAAAATCATGGATTCAAGAGTTGCATTTTTTTCAAAATGTCTCGCAGATATTTCAGGAACCAGAAGAGGATGAGAATGATAAAGGTATGTAAAGGTTGCCACTTTGTGAAGTTTGTATCTTCCCATGAGTTTACTTTTATGACTTGCAGTATATTTTTATCTTACCGGAAATAGATGAAGGTTGGAAAGCCATTACAAGGCACTGGATATAACATAAAATGGAACTAAGAAACCCTCCTTTTTGGAGGCAGTTTATATACTAGGAAAATTTTTTTTACAACTTCAAATGTGACTTGTAAAAAGGTGCAATGAGTCAACTTGCCAGTTACTATAGTGCACGTATGAATATGCACAACACAAACTGACTTTTCTTTTCCTAAGCCACAAGTGTCTCTTGTTTATCTAAATAATTTCATGCACTGAAACACAAAATTTACTTGTCTATCTTCATAAGGTTAATGAGGATTAGGAACAGGCCATTTGGTCCCTTGATCGTCGCTAAGATCATGGTTGATTGAAGTAAAAGTCCATCCATTCAAACTTCTTGAAACACCGGATTATTTATTTAGGCAATTTTTTGTTTGTCTGGTATTGGAACTTTTTTTTTTCTGGAGCACAAATTTTTTTTTCTTTCATCAAATTGACCTTCCAAGTCTATACATTCTGATCTGTTCTCACACTTGCAGAAATGCATGGCTCTTAATACTGGTTGTGATATGCATTTCTTTTACTTGCACTACTAGAATTGGCAGGCTAGAATCTGAAGGGTGGAGATTCTGATTTTTGCAGTGAACATAGCTGGTATAATCAAACAACATAAATAGAGGCAAAACTGACAGAACATTGCTCTACTCTGCTTTGGAACTGTGGAACACTCAGCACAATGTACATATAACCTTGAGAGAGAAAATGTTACTGTTGAAGACTCTTACTGTGAGATTGAGACAATACATGAAAAAAAGATGTTGATTTTTCCCCGAAGACTTTCATCCTGAGCAATTTGGTACCTGTTGGCATGATGCATGCAAAGAAGATGGATGACTGGATTAATTCTGAGATGTAGTATGGAGTATGGAATTCTTTTGAAGATGGTTAATGTCTTTCACAATCTGGATGAATACACAGCAGAAAATGGCTTGCATGGACCATTTCATCTGAATTTTACCACAAATGAGAGATGCTCAAAACAGAGGACCTTGGTGGACAATTGAACTTTGTTGAAGTGTTGGACGCAAATGAATATAAATCTTGACCGGAAAAAAAGATTCCGTTATGTGGACAGATTGCAATTGGGATTCGTACACCAAAGAATAATGCTTCATGAGGATGTTTGTATTGCCACAGAAGACCTAATACTAAAGGTATTGCATATAACAACTTTGTCACTGAAGAATTCAGATTCAAATGCACCTTTTATAGTTTTCTAACCTTCTTATCTTAGGTAAATTGTATTTCAGTTTAATATCAATGATAAGGTCACCTTTTTAGGTAAAAGTTTTGACATTTAAACTTGTATTTTGCCATGTTTATTCCTGTTAAATCCCTCAGATGTAGATGATATAGATGACGGTTCTCGTGAAGTGTCTAAATCTCTACCTTCAGAGCAAGGCCTTGCTGAAGCTCAACAAACAGTTCAAGTTGAAACTGAACCCAGTGCATCTTTGAAGGAAGTGGATGACGATAATATTTCAGTCACAATCCAAGCAGAAGATGCCATCACACTGGACTTCGATGGAGATGATCTTTTGGAAACAGGTAAAACTGTGAAAACTCCCGAAGGTGAGACTAAGTCCAAAGCTGAAAAGGACTCCCCGTCCCAAGATGATGTGAAGGGAGAAGTCAAAAATGAGGGAAAGAAAGAGAAAAACCATAAAGAAGGAAGAAAGGAGGAGGGGATAAAAGCAGAGTCAGCAAAGAAGGAAACCAGAGAAGGGTCCAGAAAAGCTGAAGCTGGAGATAAAGAGAAAGATTCTTCGAAGAAAGGCCCCTCATCTTCTGGGGCATCCAATCAAGCAAAGAGGTTTGTTTTTCTATGTAAATTTATGATACTGAATACCAACAGTAAGATTGGTCTTCGTTTGTGAGTAATCATGGTTCTTCCACTGGCTTGTTAGGTCTCAGATTATGTTACTGTTCTTTTTAAAAGAGTTAATATGGTGTTTTTTCTAAAACAAACATGCATGCAAGACTGATAGTACTTGCAGTTTTGCTAGTTTTTTTAAATCTGTTCAGTTGACTTTTTATCTACAATATTGAATATTTGCAAGATTTTTTTAGAACCCTGTATTCTGAATCAACATACCTGTGTGAAAAATTCAGTCAAATAAGGAGGATGCTAATGTATGGAATCAAAACTACTGCTCCTGATTCATAGAGAACGTTGTGATTTGCTCATTGAATAGATTTGGCAGAAATCTAGATCTTTATTCAACTTTGGAGAGCTGATGCAAGAGTTGGTTTTTGAACTACTCTGTTCAAATATGAGGCATGTTGACTTTGGTACTTTTTTATGGCCAGAAATCCATTAGAGCTATTCTAACTTGGTGATTTGTAACCTTTCAGTTTTTGTGAATTTAGGGAAAAAAAATGCGTTGTTTTGTGTTCATAGACTTGTTTCTAGTAATACTTTGACCACTCAGCTCTACTTTTCCTGAATATTTGTTCGCTTTTTTCTGACATTGTTTTGTGTTCATAGTTCAAGTAAGGATTCGAAAGATAAGACCGCTACTAAAGATGAGAAAGGTAAGGCCAGATTTAGTCTTGACACTGAAACATAGTTGTAAATGTATCTTTACAATTTGTTTTACTGTTGGAAATTGTTCAGGTCTTTGTATACAATTTGCATTTATGTCGCACCTTTTAACAAAGTATAACATCGCAAGGTAAAGTTATCAAACCCAACTAACACTGCACCGTTGATATTAGGGCATGTTACCAAAAATATAAAGTTGCTCAAAGACATACAGAGGGGCTTTCCAGAACAGAGGGCCTGAGTTGCTCTGGGCTCTTGTGCTGGAGTAAAGGAAATTGATATTTGAGGCCAGAATCAGAGGATTTAGAGTTGAAAGGGGGCTGTAGAAGGTAAGAGAATGGGAGTGCATGAGGGAATGATGGATTTGAAAACAAAGGGAGAATGTAAAATCATGGATTTGATGGTCTGGGAGCATAGTTAGATCATTGAGGATTGGTAATGGGGAATGAGATCTGTAGTTGACAGTTTTGAAAAATGCCTCGTAGGTTTGACACTCTAAATATATTCAAATGAGTTAATACAATGATTGATGGAAGTGGTTTTATTTTCCATTTTGTGCCCTAGGTGTGAATAGTAGTATTGGAACTAGCAGTGGTGGTGCTAGTAGTTCGACCAAGAACCTATGGATTAGTGGATTGTCTTCGAACACAAAAGCAGCTGATCTAAAGAACCTGTTTAGCAAATATGGCAAGGTACGTATTACTTGTGTATAATTTTCCAAGAATTGTGAATTACTACACATTATGAATCTTAATTAAGGCAATTTAAAATCATTCTTAATGTAAATTGTATGCATTTGGCTTAGGTTCTGAGTGCAAAAGTAGTAACCAATGCACGAAGTCCCGGTGCTCGATGTTATGGATTTGTGACAATGTCATCCAGTGCAGAAATGTCTAGGTGTATTTCCCACCTTCATCGCACTGAGCTACATGGACAGCAGATATTTGTTGAAAGGGTAATTATTTTTAGTGTCAATGTTGCCTGTTGATTTAAATGTGCAGATGATGATAAAACATTTTCATAAGTACAATAAGAGATGGCTTGGGCATCCCCTTCTGAAATGTCAATAAACTTGGAAATTAAAATGGATAGACTTGAGGTGAAAAGTTTGCCAGTGTGGCTGCCAGAACACTATGATAATATACAGTTAATCACTGTCTTCCTAATACTTGCCACCCCCTTTCTCATTGTATTGCTCCAAAAAGCAAAATAAATATTAGAAAAGATTTGACTTGAGTACGCAATCAAATTGGAATCAATGGAATGGTGTCGAGATAAAATACCAGTAGAAAGGAAATACCAAAAATATGGTTAAGTAGTATTAAACATTAGTACAGTTCTCGATAGAGGAATATAGATGTCAATGACGTTTTGTGATAAGTCAAAAAAAGTCATTTGAATGGTAAATTTGTCTCTACTTGATTAGGAATTATATTTTAATCAGTTACAAGCAGTCTGACACTCTTTGAGGGTGTATTAATCTTTTTAAACTGCATCTGTACACCATCAGGGTTCAACTATTGTTACACGATATATTATCATAAGAAAACACAGGTTATTCTGTTTACTTAAGTGTATGTTGATCTCCAAACAAGTTCATCTCTCTCCTGATTCAAGTGATGCTGGTAAGCCTGTTGATGCGCACACATGGCTGAAGTTGGAAATATTTATCCATTTGATTATCAGAACTACTGACGTACTAAATGAGCTATGCTTCAGAGCCTTCATGTGTGTGAAGAATATTGATATTCAGTTGACTGTTGTTAAATAGTCCTACCTCTGCTCCCTTTAGTTTAAAAAAAATCAGAACAGTTTATTATTGTAGTAGGGTGTTCTTGATGACAGAAGTTTGGAAATTTAAAGTTTTTCGGTTCTGTACCTCCTGGTGCTGAACCTAATGCATGTGAAAGCAGTCACATACAATCAATTGGACTTGATGTCACTGAGGAAAGTCATCTGATCAGGACACAGCACATTCAGTGAAAACCAAATGAAGCTCTTCTATGATATAACCCACATTGGATTGATTTGCTTAGCCATTGTCAAAAGTCACTTGAGGAAGACTGGAATTGGGGAAATGACCTGTTAATGTAAACATTTGCACCCTTTAGGAAGTTTTCCCAGCATGTAACAAATTGGTGCACCTACTCCATAAGGATGATGGTCCTGTTTGGGCAATGAACAAGAGCATTTTTGCATAATAATGTTTGAATAATATAATGAAAATAAAACAGAAGTGTGAATGCTGGAGATATGAAACTGAAACAAAAATTGCCAGAGAAACTCAGAACTCTAAACTCTGTTCACTGGACTCAAAACATTATCTCTGCTTTCTAGATACTGCCAGTTCTACAGAGTTTCTCCTGCAATTTCTGTTATAGTTAATTCTTGAAGATTTTACGAACATGCTTCAGATCTGATCACATGACTACCTAGTAGGGTTGTCGAGCACTGATTGTTCTGCATAACAAGATACTTTAATTATTATTGCAATGCATGCTTCGTCAAGACATTGACATTTTTCTGACTTAAGTAAATTGAAAATAATGGGGCAGCACGGTGGCTCAGTGGTTAGCACTGCTGCCTCACAGCACTAGGGACCTGGGTTCAATTCCTGCCTCAGGCGATTGTCTGTGTGGAGTTTGCACATTTTCCCTGTGTCTGCGTGGGTTTCCTCCCATAATCCAAAGATGTGCAGGTCAGATGAATTGGCCATGATAAATTGCCCTTAGTGTTAGGTGCATTAGTCAGATGTAAGTAGGGGACTGGCTTTGGGTGGGTTACTCTTCGGAGGGTCGGTGTGGACTTGTTGGGCCAAAAGGCCTGTTTCCACACTGTAGGTAATCTAGTCTAATCTCAAAACACTATATATTGAAATGTGCTTTGCACAATTCCTGCACCATGGATTGTAGTCTCCAGTAAGGTCCATGTTTAACATTCAGATGGAACAGGTTCAGGGTTTGGGAATCAGGATAAACTTGAGTACTGAGTTGAAATTGTACAACTGATCCTTTTCTTTACAGTTCCTGTTTGAATGGAAACTATATATGTAAACTTGTACTCTGAGGCGGTCACTGTGCACAACTATGGCATAATGTGTGTTTTTGTGTAATATTTCCAAATTAGATGGCCAGTTTCTGCTATAGATAAGGTGGTAGAAACTTGTAAGAAAATGTATAGGAAATTCATGCAAAAACATTTTTATCATGTGTCATAGATGGCTTAAACCAATTTGAGAGATGCTGAAGCTCAAACTGAGAATACCAGTAGATTAATCCAAAAGTGTATTAATCATGTGATTCTGTGATATTTAATTTCCTGAGAAGGAAAATGTCATATTTGAGGATTGGGTCTTGATTTTAAAATGGGGAAATAGGCAACATCTATTATTTCTAAAAATTGATTTTTCTGTCTTTTATTTTTGAAAAAATCCAACTCTTTATCTGTCTAGGTTAAAAATGATCCTTTTAAAAAAGAATCCATAACAAAAGACGGAACAGGGAAAATTGGTTCAAGCAGAAGTAGTAGTGATAAAAAGAGTTCGACGGGTGGAAAAACAGCCAGCAAGTAAGTATATTTCCAGTGTTTTTCCTTCTACTTCCCTGTGTTTCTTTCCCGTTTCTGCTCTTAGCATTGAAACTTCAATGCAATGCCCTTCAGTGGGCACTGCCACCAAAAAAAGGGTATCAAAATTGAGTCTGATCTTGCTAAAGCATGCATGCTTCATTAAAAGTTTATGATTAGCGGTCATGAGCTCTATTCCAGATTGCTTTTCTCTCCTTTTTTGACTGGTTCTAAGGCCATTTTCTTTTTATGGAATGTGGGCATTGCTGGCTGAACCAGCATTTATTGCCTACTGACATAGCTTTTGCTTTGTCAGCTGAGATAAGTTTAACTTGATACTTGAAGCAATGAGGATCAGTAAAACTTGTATGTGACATTCATAAAAACATTACTGATTAATACTACTTGATTGTTTTCAAAGTTTACAGTTTGTTTTGTTCAGTCAGAAGATTGTGGTACTTTTGTCTTTGGTTTTGCTATGAATTATGGAAGCAGTTCTTTTATTTTGTGAATTACCTATATATTACAGTTCAGGTAATTGTTTCTATGCTGGATCTACAAGAGCAACTCGCCAAGAGAGCTTGCTTTGTGCCACTTCTCAACCAGTTGATTTTCTTGAGTTATTCTCTGCCTTCCATTTTTGGATTTTTATTTGCTTGTAGGATGTTATTTGTATCATCTATAGTGAAGACTGGCATAAGCTAACTATTCATTTCATCTGCTATTCTTTTATTTTCCTTAGTAATTTTCAGTTTGACTTTCTATAGGGCCAACACACATAGTAAACCTATCCGGAAAAGATTAACAATTTGGAAACTAAATATATTTAGCTTATGGCAATGCTTTAAAATGGAAAGTGGTTGCGCCCTTAGTCAAACTGTTTCAGCATTGCTACAAAGCTGGCATTGAAAAAATTGCCAAGATTCAGTCCTGTGCACAAAAGGCAGGACAAATCCAACCTGACCAGTCACTGCCTCACCCAACTACATTTATAAGCAAAATATGGAGGGTGTCAACAACAGCACTTTCTCAAAATAGATTCCAACCATTGCCCCATAAAATTCAGCGACATTGTCATTGCAAGAATCCTCAATTCTGGGGTTGACCACTAACCAGAAACCAAACTGAATCAGTCACATAAATAGTGTGAATTCTGTGACAAGTAACTTGTCCCCTATCCACCAGCGTGGCATAAGGCATGGCATGTGATGGGCTCCTCCCCATTTACACTTCATTACTTTGAGCATTGAGTGCAGGAATTGAGATGTCATGTGTGTTTTGTACAGGATATTAGTGATGCCACATTTGGAGTACAGTGTACAGTTCTGATTGCCCTGCTTTTGGAAGGGTATTATAAAATGGGAGAGGGTGCAGAAAAGATTTACGAAGATGTTACCGAGTCCAGAGTGTTTGAGATTATAGGAGGTTGGGACATAGTCACTGGAGCCTAGGAGGTTGAAGGGTGACCTTAGAGAGGTGTATAAAGTCATGAGGGACAAAGATAAGGTGAATAACAAAGGTCTCTTCCCGAGGGCATGGAAGTCCAAAACACGAGGGCATATTTTTAAAGTGAGAAAAATTTAAAAGGCACTGGCAGGTGGTGGAATGAGCTACCAGATGAAGTGGTAATCGCTGGTACAGTTAAACATTTAAAACTCAATTAGATAGGTGCATGAGTAGCAAAGATTTAAAGAGATATGGGCCAAATGTACTAAGTTGGACTAATTTAGTTTGAGAAACTTGGTCAGCATGGACAAGTTGGACTAAAGGGTCTTTGTCCGTGCTGAATGACTGAATGCTCTCATTTCTGGATAGCTTTCTTTTGTGCTCTGATTTTCTTTCCTTTTGCTTTGATAATTATTGTTTCAATCCCATCTTCTAACCTGTCATCTGTCTTTGTGGAATTATATGCTGCTTCTTTTAAGTTTGATATCAAATTTAACATTTCTAATTAAATTGAATGGCAGATCTTTCTCTTGAATTTTTTTTCGTAATCTCTTTGGAATGCTTCTATTCTTTGTATACTGAAATGTCCTTCAAATATCTGCAACTTGGTCTCTATTAATCTATCATTTCACCTAGTTTGCCAATTCACTTTAGCTTTGCTTTTATATCCTTGTAATTTTAAATAAGTCTCTGACCTAGAAACAGAGGTTGTTGGAAAATCTCAGCAGTCTAGCAGCATTTGTGGAGTGAAAGAGTCAACATTTCTTGTCCAGTGACCCTTCTTCATAGATGGCCTACTCCTATCTCCATCAAGCAATATAAACTTCAATCAGCATATGGCTGCTACCTAGGTGCACCTTCACTGAGATTAAAAAAACCCTGTCTTGTTGCATAATGTTAAAAATCACACAACACCAGGTTATAGTCCAACAGGTTTATTTGGAAGTACTAGCTTTCGAAGTGCTGCTTCTTCAACAGACCTGTTGGACTATAACCTGGTGCTGTCATTTTTAACTTTGTCCACCCCAGCCCATTACCAACACCTCCCAATCATTGCACAATAATAGGTCCAATATATCTTAACTCTCCAATTAGCTCCAGAATGTGCTGTTCGAAGAAATTATTTAGAAACTGTCTATAATTTTACTGGAATCTGATCATCAATAATCGCATGGCAGTTTGAGTTCAGTTTGGAATTGTACTGATCAAAGTTTTCAAATGCCTTAAAAAGATGCTTTAAAAGTTTTGTCTTCCAGCTGACAAACCTTAGTCAGTGTCTAAATCAAGCTATATCTTTCTAAATGACTATTCTGGTCAAATTTTGTTGGCAATCATCAAATTACAGCCAATAGACAGTACTTGGTGGGTATTCTCCTCTGCAGTGTCCCCTAACTCCATTGGTGCCTTATAACAGACTGATCAATTCACTGTGCGAACCACTGCCTTTGCTTGCAAAACCACTTGAAGCATTTCATCTGTTAGATGATTTGGTAAAATAATGAACTCAGATTGTTTTGACACTGTTTTAACTTGCCATATGCAGTGTCTTGGGAACTTCACAGGCATAATTATATTCACAGACAATACATTGACACAACTTGAGAAAGATCTAAGTATAATTTCCAGTGAACCTGTTCAGAGGTGTTATTAGTCACTTCTGGAGCAGGTGGAACTTCAACCAGGGTCTCCTGGTCTGGAGGTAGGGATACAGTCAAAGAAATGTAGAATGGAATCAGTCCAACATGTCCATGCTGACCAGGTATCCTAAATTAATCTAGTCCCACTTATCAGCATTTGGCCCATATCCCTCTAAACCTATGTACCCATCCAGATGCCTTTTTAAATGTTGTGATTGTACCAGCCTCCTCCACTTCCTTTGGCAGCTCATTCCATACCATGAAAATATTGCCCTTTAGGTTCCTTTTAAATCTTGCCCCACTCACCTTAAACCTATGCCCTCTAGTTTTGGACTCCCCTAACCTGGGGAAAAGACCTTCACAATTCATCCTATCCATGCTCCTCGTGATTTTATAAACCTCTGTAAGGATACTACCACTGCAAGGGACACCCCACTGCTGGGAACACTAATATTAAGCCGCTCGTTAATATCATGTATTTCATTTTTCTCATTCTGAATATAAAGGACACAAGTATCTTCTAAAAAAGAGGATAAGAAAACAGAAAAACTTGGAGAGAGAAAAGAAAACAAAGATGGGTCAAGCTCTTCAAAGAAACCAGAAAATAAAAAGGACGACAAGGAAAGTGCAACAAGCAGTAGTCATGACCATTCCAAAAAAGTAGAGGAAAAGAGGCGAAGAAGTATGTATTTCTCTGTGACGTGTCTTTTTTAGAAGGATTTCAGATGGAGTTGTTAAACTTTGGTACAAATCCGGTTGTGCGCAAATCTTAATATGAACTTGTTAATTTGCAAGGTACTTTAAAAAGGAGTTATTTTTGGGAACATAATTAAATTCTTCACTTCATTGACCTTCTATCATTGACTTGATAGGTGTGAAGAGTTCTCATCGGATGGTGGTTATTGACAAGACTAAAGGTGAACCTGTTGTTAGTGTGAAAACTGCAAAGAAAGGCAAGAGTGAACAGGTGAACAATTATGGGGAGAAGGATTACCAGTATATAATGCTTATCATGTTTGTTACTTGCTGTCTGCTCTTCAGCTGGGTTTGTTGTCTACATATATTCTTGCATATATTCCTGTATTTTTAAGTGATGCACACAAACTTTAATTATAAATGGTAGCCAGCCTTTCATTGTCAGGTGTTAACATGTTAACTTGAAAGGAATGCTATAATTCAAGATTAATGGAAAAAATCCTAATACCTAAGATGTAAATCAGCTATGAATTCTGGTTCGAAGTTAACTACGGAAATGCTGAAACATAAAAGTACAATCAAGTGAGAATTTTGTGCATTTATGACTTCAAAAATTGCTTCTGATCATGTTGAACTATCAGATTGAGTTCTTGGAATGAAAGTATAGGTATTGGTCTGGCTTCAGTTTTTGTGTGGACCTAAATCAGTTTCAGAAGTCAGCTCTGTTACAGTTGTAGTTTTTCTATTGAAGTTGATTATGATGGCAGAGTTGAAAGCTTGTAATTTTGGTTATGTTTAATTCTGAATCTTTGCCAGACTATCTCAAATGAAGGAGGAAAAGTTGAATGGAAATGAGGCTGCCTTTCTTTGGCAAAGGAGCTTCATGCTCATCACTGTCTTAGCAGGCACTTGGACTGCACTCCGATCAAAGATATGAGGAAAAGCAGCTGGAGGAAAATTATAATAGCAAAATATTTCTCCCATGCAGCTCTTAGCAGATATGTTGTTTAGCTACTGATCCACTTTTACTTGGCTTTCTGAGCAAGGTTCTTCTGATTTTTTTTTTTCCTTTCTATAAGAGTGAAAATGTGATTTTTTTTCAAGAACTGTCCAATTCCGCATTTAGTCTTGATCAGGCTGGAAGACTTTTCAATCTGCTGCTTAGCAATTTTTGGTTCCTTGACTAACTTGTCAGATGTGTCAGGATGTGGAATTGAGATATACTTATTTACCTGGGATATGCTACCAAAACAGCAACATTATCAAAGTGATGCATGTATCTATATAGACTTGATGTCAGTGGAAATGGAAAGACCTAACAAAGAAAAATGTGACAAAATATTTTAAACTGATACTGATTTAGATTTTGTTCTTTTAAACAAAATATAGACTTCAGTTTCAAGAAGCAAAGAGAAACACATTCCAGGAAAACCAAGCTCCAGAGACAGAAAGGATATTTTGCCATTTGAAAAAATAAAACGGCAAAAAATTCGTGAGCGTTTGATCAGATTGGAACGCATACGACGTGCAATAGAATTAAGAAGGTATGTGGAACTTCCAACTCATGAAAGAGAAGGTAATTAATAATACCAGCTAATCTGAGCAATCTCAATCCAATCCTCTTGAGTTATGTGATACTTTGGTGAATTGAAGGGTGGGGTTTGAGCTTTCTCAAGAAAATGCAGGGCTAAATCTAAATTGAAATTCTGTCCAGTTAAGTAATATCTAGGACCAAGAATGTCTGCTTGATCCATCAATCCATCCATCATCCTAAGTATTAACTTGCTTCTCCACCAGTGCATAGTGGCACCAGTGTCTACCATCTAAAGGATGTACTGAAGCAATCTGTCCAAGTTCTTTTGTCAGCACCATCCAAAACGTAAACCTTGATAGTAGATAATAGGGACAGTAAGTCATAGACCTCCCTGACATGGAAATAGTTCAATTTTCTAGAGGATAGCATTCTGGAAATTCTTGCCTAACAGTACTGAGTCGTCTTGTACCAGGGTGAATCTTTTTTCCCGTCACAGAGCCCCTAACCCCATGTGCCTTGGCTAAAAGAAGGCTCCCAGCTCTTAGGTGGCAGACTTCCCTGACTACCGGCACAGTTTTGCTCTGCTTGTGGCCCCTTTGATCACAAGTTGTTTCTCTCCAGTGTTTATTGCTGATAGGCAAAACTATTAATAATAAGCACAGGAAAGAAACAAGATTGCGTTTGGAGCAACACCATCCTAGCCTTTCATTTTCATTCTGTCTACAGAAACAGTTGCCCTGAGAGTTCATTTTCCTTGTGGATTTTGAGGTTGGATTTACGCATTGTCCCTCCTGTATTTTAAATGTTGACATAGGCCATATGGACATCCGCTGATGAGAGTGGCTTACCATTGCACTCATCTAGAGGTGGCTATAAATGCAAACCTTGCCAGGGTGAGAAATTTCAGCCGTTTGTGGAATTGAGATGTTGGGATTGTACCAAGATCCTTTGTGATGAGGTAGGTATCCCTGAAATTGACTGTTGACTGAAAAGAAATCAGACAGCTGATAGCCAACTTCCATGGAATGCCGTTTGCAAGGACCTTGTAGAAGTACAACTGTGCAGCTTTTATTTCCCTTGCTGTTGCCAGCTGCTTGAAGATCACTAGAGCATTCAAAAGTTGTGCTGTATCTCCAACAAGAGTATCTGTTTTTCAGTGGTTTTAATTGAAATTAATTGGAAGATACAAGGTCTGTATTTGTTAGGTTTCACAAGATAACCAAGAATCTTTAAAGCAAAGCTCAAATAAAATCTTTACTGGCTCAGTATTTCTTTGACCAAATTGTGATAGTCAGAGGGACTCCAGTTCCAAACTATGAACTGTACTGAATTATAGATGTCATTTGGTATTCTGCGTCCCCAAACTTTAATGAGCAGAGTTCCTATTCTTTATTATTATTGCTGTTAAATTTCATGTCAGGTCTGGTCTGAGCAAACTTTTTCAGTTTCTCCGATAACTTCACTCTAAGTAACAATAACTGGCCAAAATGTCCCTTTCATACTTTATCTGAAAGCCTTTCCTTGATCAGTATATGAGTATGGAAGTGAGGGCCAGGTTTTGCTGAGATTTTGTGCTGTGACCTTTCCTGGCATCGGAGATGGTACATGTTTTACATGTTGCCTCATTTCTGTATTCTCTGAAACTGCTGAGCAGAAATAATTGTGTTGACAGAAGAGACTGTTTAATTTGTAATGTTCTTTAACAAACCTTCCAAAAGGAAGCAAAAATAAAAACTTTCAGGAACTTAACATAAATTAGTTTGAAGATATCATTGTTTTTGGAGAAATCAATTTAAGATTTGTTTTCTGAAGTATCATTTAATATAATAATATATCAAGGTGCTTCACTGCATTATGAAACAATATTGATACTGTTACAAAGCAGAGATACACCCCACCCCCCCAACTGGAGAACTAAAACCAAATCACACAAAAGAGAGTGCCTCACCATATAATCTGTTAAAAGGAGTGTGAGAGAGGGTGTAATCTGTCAACTGATCTTGGAGGAACCTGTTTGGGAAAGGTCACAACACAGAAGCAGATAAGTGGACTTTAAGTGCGGCCTTAAAATAAGTCTGCAGTAGTGAGTAGAGTGGATTCTTTCTTGATATGTTTTATTGAGCTATGTCTCTTGATTAAACTTAAAATATAAGCCATAAGTATTTATTTAACCTGGAGTAGTGTTTTGTAGAAGAATAAGACCGCTATTGTTTGGGTCTGTAGATTGAAAGAAGCAAAAATGGCCCTTAGTAGAGTGATATGCTCTCCTTGTTGGGTGTCGGAGTTTAGGGGGATTTTATGGGTTACTGAGGATTATATCTGCAATAAATGCCATTGGTTGGGAATCCTATCAGATCGGTTGGAGAGACCGTTAGAGGCAATGAAGAATTTACAAGAGCAAGAGGATGTGATGAATGGCAGTTATAGGAAGGAAGGGGAAGTCTCAGATACAGTCACACAGATGGGTTAACTCCAGGAAAGGTAAGAGAGGTAGGCAGGTAGTGCAGGAATCTTGTGTGGCTATCCCCATTTCAAATAAGTATGCTGTTTTGGAAAATGTGATGGACATTTGGGGGTACGTAGCATGAACAGCCAAGTTTCTGGTATTGAGACTAGTTCTAATATAATGAGAGGTACGTCTGGTTCCAAGCAAACGATTGTATTAGGGGACTCTCTAGTCCAAGGTACAGACAGACGTTTCTATGGCCAGCACCGAAAATTCAGTGTGTTACTTCCCAGGTGCCAGGTTCAAGGATGTCTCGGAGAGGGTGCTGAATATTCTCAAGGGGGAGAGGGACCAGCAAAGAGAGATCATTGTACACAGGGGAACCAAAGACATAGGAAGGGAAAAGGTTGAGATTCTGAAGGGAGATTACAGAGAGTTAGGCGGGAATTTAAAAAGTAGGTCCTCAAGAGTAGTAATACCTGGATTACTCCTGGTGCTACAAGCTCGTGGTAGCAGGAGTAGGAGGATGGCGCAGATGAGTGCATGGCTGATGAACTGATGTATAGGAGAAGGATTCACAGTTTTGGATCATTGGAAGCTGTTTTGGGTGAGAAGTGACCTATACAAGAAGGATGGATTGCACCTGAATTGGAAGGGGGCTAATATACTGGCAGGGAGATTTGCTAGAGCTGCTTGGGAGGATTTAAACTAGTAAGGTGGTGAGGTGGGACCCGGGGAGATAGTGAGGAAAGATTTCAATCTGAGACTGGTACAGTTGAGAACAAAGGTGAGTCAAACAGTCAGGGCAGGCAGGAACAAAGCCGAGACCAAGGTAGGACTGATGTATTGAAATAAATGCAATTTAATTTAAGAGGCCTGACAGGGAAGGCAGATGACCTCAGGGCATGGTGAGGAACATGGGACTGGGATATCATAGCAATTACAGAAACGTGGCTCAGGGATGGGCAGGACTGGCAGCTTAATGTTCCAGGATACAAATGCTACCGGAAGGACAGAAAGGGAGGGAAGAGAGGAGGGGGAGTGGCATTTTTGATAAGGGATAGCATTACAGCTGTACTGAGGGAGGATATTCCTGGAAATACATCCAGGGAAGTTATTTGGGTGGAACTGAGAAATAAGAAAGGGATGATCACCTTATTGGGATTGTATTATAGCCCCCCTAATATTCAAGAGGGAAATTGAGAAACAAGGAGATCTCAGTTATCTGTAAGAATAATAGGATGGTTATAGTAGGGGATTTTAACTTTCCAAACAAAGACTGGGACTGCCATAGTGTTAAGGGCTTAGATGGAGAGGAGTTTGAGTGTGTACAAAAAAGTTTTCTGATTCCGTATGTGGATATACCTACTAGAAAAGATACAAATCTTGGGAAATAAGGCAGGGCAGGTGACTGAGGTGTCAGTGGGGGAGCGCTTTGGAGCCAGCGACCATAATGCCATTAGATTTAAAATCGTGATGGAAAAGGATAAATCAGATCCAAAAGTTGAAGTTCTAAATTGGAGAAAGGCCAATTTTGACAGTATTAGGCAAGAACTTTCAAAAGCTGATTGGGCGCAGATGTTCACAGGTAAAGGGATGGCTGGAAAATGGGAAGCCTTCAGAAATGAGATTGAGAGTCCAGAGAAAGTATATACCTGTTAGGGTGAAAGGAAAGGCAGGTAGGTGTCTGGAATGCTGGATGAGTAAAGAAATTGAGGGTTTGGTTAAGGAAAAGAAGGAAGCATATGTCAGGTATAGGCAAGATAGATTCAGTAAATCTTTACAAGAGTATAAAGGCAGTAGGATTATACTTAAGAAAAATCAGGAGGGCAAAAAGGGGACATGACATAGCTTTGGCAAATAGTGTTAAGGAGAATCCAAAGGGTTTTTACAAATGCATTAAGGACAAAAAGGTAACAAGGGAGAGAATAGGGCCCCTCAAAGATCAGCAAGGCAGCCTTTGTGTGGAACCGCAGGAGATGGGGCAGATACTAAGTGAGTATTTTGCATCAGTGTTTACTGTGGAAAAGGACATGGAAGGTATAGAATGTAGAGAAGTCGATTGTGACATCTTGCAAAATGTCCATATTACACAGAAGGAAGTGCTGGATGTCTTGAAACGCATAAAGGTGAATAAATCCCCAGAACCTGATTAAGTGTACCCTAGAACTTTGTGGGAAGCTAGAGAAGTGATTGCTGGGCCTCTTACTGAGATATTTGCATCATCAATAGTCACAGGTGAGGTACCGGAAGACTGGAGGTTGGCTAACATGGTCCCACTGTTTAAGAAAGGTGGCAAGGACAAGGTGGGGAACTATAGACGGGTGAGCCTGACGTCGGTGGTGGGCAAGTTGTTGGAGGGAATCCTGAGGGACAGGGTGTACATGTATTTAGAAAGGCAAGGACTGATCAGGGATAGTCAGCATGTCTTTATGCGTGGGAAATCATGTCTCACAAACTTGATTGAGTTTTTTAAAGAAGCAACAAAGAGGATCAATGAGGACAGAGCGGTAGATGTGTTCTAGATGGACTTCAGTAAGGTGTTCGTTAAGGTTCCCCATGGTGGACTGCTGAGCAAGGTTAGATCTCTCCGAATACAGGGAGAACTAGCCATTTGGATACAGAACTGGCTCAAAGATAGAAGACAGAGGGTGGTGGTGGAGGGTTATTTTTCAGACTGGAGGCCTATGACCAGTGGAGTGCCACAAGGATTGGTGCTGGGTCCACTACTTTTCATCATTTATATAAATGATTTGGATGTGAGCATAAGAGGTAAAGTTAGTTTGCTGATGACACCAGAATTGGAGGTGTAGTAGATAGTGAAGGTTACCTCAGATTACAATGGGATCTTGATCAGATGGGCCAATGAGCTGAGAAATGATAGGTGGAGTTTAATTTAGATAAATGTGAGGTGCCGCATTTTGGGAAAGCAAATCTTAGCAGGACTTGTGCACTTAATGGTGAGGTCCTAGCGAGTGTTGCAGGTTCATAGCTCCTTGAAAGTGGAGTCGCAGGTAGATAGGATAGTGAAGAAGGCATTTGGTATGCTTTCTTTTTATTGTCAGAGTATTGAGTACAGGAGTTGGGAGGTCATGTTGCAGCTGCACAGGACATTGGTTTGTCTACTATTGGAATATTGCATGCATTTCTGGTCTCCTTCCTATCAGAAAGATGTTGTGAAACTTGAAAGGGTTCAGAAAAGATTTACAAGGATGTTGCCAGGGTTGGAGTATTTGAGCTACAGGGAGAGACTGAATAGGCTGGGGCTGTTTTTCCTGGAGCGTCAGAGGCTGAGGGGTGACCCTAAAGAGGTTTATAAAATCATGAGGGGCATGGATAGGATAAATAGACAGTCTTTTCCCTGGGGTGGGAGAGTCCAGAACTAGAGGGCATACATTTAGAGTGAGAGAGGAAAGATATAAAAGTGGCCTAAGGGGCAACCTTTTCACAGAGAGTGGTACGTGTATGGAACGACCTGCCAGAGGAACTGGTGGAGGCTGGTACAGTTGTAACATTTAAAAAGCATCTGGATGGGTATATGAATAGGAAGGTTTGGAGGATATGGGCCAGGTGCTGGCAGGTGGGCCTAGATTGGGTTGGGATATCTGGTTGGCATGGACGAGTTGGACCGAAGGGTCTGTTTCCATGCCGTACATCTCTGACTCTATAACAACTTCTAGTGGCTAATGAAAGAAATCCCTGACACTCGCTTTGCAATCCACAAGTAACAATCAACAGTGAACAAATTAACTAAATTATTAACAGACTGAACAATTCTCCTCTAACTAATATCTATTCCTGAACAATGCAAGATTCTAATGGTGTGCTGTTCCAATAAATACAAGCCCCACTTGTGCAAAAGAAAATTTAGTCATCGAAACTGCAGCCAGGTTACGTGACTTCTGGACTTGTGTCTCTCTGCTGATACTTGTGTCAGAAATGTTTTCTTTGTAGATTGTTCTGTCAGGAGTTTGGATGGTGTACTGCAGTATTGTTGCAATGTAGATAATGAGCTGTTATCTCTTGGCAGATAACAGTTAGCTCTGGTGAACTGTCCAACTGTGCCACCTTTTATACCCATGATGACATATCAATTTCTTATAATAGTTTTGGCAATATAGGACCAATCCTATCAGATTTAAACTTAACAGGTTTTTGGTAGCTAAGGGCCTGTGTTAAATTAATTGGCTAAATTTAAAACCTGTTGTCTTGATTAAAAACTGCTGCTTGGCCTATTGGTAAAGGTGTTTCAATTTGGGTGCTCTGTGTACTAGCAAACTTGAGCTACTGTCAGACATCCATTTTAGCTCGAAGCACACAACAGAAATCTTTTAAAGGCACCAGGCAACTATTTCCCCATTTTACAGTTTTGCACACCACCAAATTCTAACTTCTTGCTTCCCAATCATCAATTACTCTACCCAGCTTTGCAACAATACCAAAGGAGGAGATACTGGATCGAATGACCAAACCTTGGACAAAGAGGTACATGTTAAGACGTGCAATGAAGAACAAAAGCAAGGTAGAGAGGAGGCAGGAACTGCAGAGTTTTGGCCTTAATATCTGAAAGCATGGCCATCAATCCTTGAACAATTAAGATCAAAGATGCTGAAGATAGCAGAGTTCAGTTTGTGGAACTGGCATGGTATGAAGGGATTTGAAAATAGACTGTCTTCAGTTTTCCCAGTATTTGTTTTGAAGGAAATATCTGCATATCCAATACTTAATATCAAGTTAGCAGTTTGAGAGTTGAGGGACAGTGAGTTTGAGAGATGTGAAGGGGGTTTTATTTGTAAACATGTGGAAATTGATGCATTTACAACGCATTATTGTTAATGTCGTGGAGAGTTGGTGAACTCAGTTGGCTGGATAGCTGGTTTTCAATAGAATTATGCTAAAACCATTGATTTATTTCTCGTATTGACTGAGGTCCCTGGTGAAGATCCCCCCTTCTCAGTCTTGCTCCTTGCTTGAGCAGTGATCTTCAAGTTAACCTCACTCTCTAATGAGATAGCACCCTTATGGTCCTCTGGTACTTTGGCAACTTTGCCTTTTATCTGACTTTGTTGAAAGACACACAAACTTGCTGAGTTGCACCATCTGCGTTTGGCGCTAGAGTATGTTCAGCTGTCTAAGCTGAACTTCAAAGTCCTTTTTGGTGTTGCCCCATTTTGTCTTTACTTGAATGGGGCCTGCATGCTCATTTAGCACTGAGAGCTTCATTTCAAAATAGTTTTCCTACCGGTGGGACTTGAACCATGTGATCTGATGGGCACGAATTTGGAGTGGGCTGTATTTTGGAGCGGCTGCTCTCTGACTCACCTTTCCTCCAACTAAGTCTTGGCAAGCCTCCCACTCTGTGTAACTTGTGTTTTGCTGCTTTGCTCAACTAGATCTGTGTTTCTGTTCAAGATCCAGACCCAAAACTTAAGTTGTGTGTTTGTTATAATGTAGGGCAGAGATGTGGAACTGGGATAATTATAATTGATATTTTATTTTCACATTATTTCCAAAGCTGCATCCCTCATTTCATGGCTCACCTTGTACCATTGCTCCCAAAAAAATAGGTGCTGGAGAAATAATCAGTGAAGGGATGGCTTGGAAAGAGGCTGCAAGTCAGAGGGTATGCAGCAAGTTAGTGAATGAGAAACTAAGTGAAGCTGAAAGTCTCAGTGGATTAGGGACTGGGAAAGGCTACAATTCTCTGAGAAAGAGGGAAAGGTTGCAAGTTCAAGGGTTCGTAAAAGGAATGGACCATCACAACTAGGATGATGAGTGGGAGCAGGATGTGTGACAAATGAGGTTTGGAAAACAGGCTTAGTAGCAAACATGAATTAAGAAAGTTGGCAAACGTTGTCTATCTAAATTTATTTTAATAAGGGCTCATGATGGCCTAGTAGTATTATTGATGGCCTATTAATCTAGAGACCCAGGCTTAAATTCCACCACAGCAGATGGTGGGATTTTAATTCAATAAAAAATCTGGAATTAACAGTGTAACGATGTCCATGAATCCATTGCCAATTGTCAGGAAAACTCATCTGGTTCACTAATGTCTTTCAGAGAAGGAAGTCTGCCAGCCTTAACTGGTGTGGTCTACATTTGACTCCAGACCCACAGCAATGTGCTTGACTTATGACTGTCCTCTGGGCAACTAGGGTTGGGCAATAAATGCTGGCCTAGCCAGTGGAAACCTTATCCCATGAATGAATAGTAAATAAACAGGAATTTAGCAAAGCTGAATTAAACATTTAAATTTCTGAAAAGTAAGTTCTACAGAACTAACTATAGTATTTACATTGATTTTACTGGGAAAATGTGATTCAAAGTCTTACCTGGTTGTGATTTTCATGAACGGAGCCTAATTTAAATGACAACGTGACTGTGTCAAGTTTAGCATGTTGGATCATGGCATTGGAACTTCTTCCGTGGATGTAGTTGGGAAGTTAGATCCAAAAATCTTCATTTTGCGGATGTAGGTTATTTATTACT
Source organism: Chiloscyllium plagiosum (assembly GCF_037043375.1). Classification (NCBI taxonomy): domain Eukaryota; kingdom Metazoa; phylum Chordata; class Chondrichthyes; order Orectolobiformes; family Hemiscylliidae; genus Chiloscyllium; species Chiloscyllium plagiosum. The sequence goes on from NW_028270177.1 coordinate 22,102,106, forward strand.
TAACATTTTACTAATTTCATTGCACTGTACTGTAATGAAGTTTGAAATAAATAAATCAAATGGAGTCCATGGAAAGCACAAACCCCATACCATTTCTCCTTCCTTAAGAAACTTGGTTTCAAATCATGCACAAGGTGGATGGATAGAAATAGGTGATTTTCTGGTACTAATTATCTTGTTATACATATACAAAATGCATTTGAACACTGAAATGCTGACATCACTTTGGTGATTTGATATGAACAAGTTTGTCCATAGTTTTGATAGTAATAGAAGGTACATCAAGTGAGTAGAAATTATCAGTTTTCACTTTAAGTCTAATAATTCTACTTTTTGAAGTAGCCAGGAAATATTTGTATATTATATGATCCCTTTTTTTCAGATCCTTTTTATTTTGAGCCACTCACCTTTGCTAACATCCTGTACATGAATTTTATCAGAATTCTAGTGTCATACTGAGAGTGTGCTCCATTGTCTAAGGTCTTAATCTGGGTTCCATATGTCATCTTGTCATAAGTAACCCTATAAAGCTGTTGCACAGCAGCATGGGGAGTCTACCCAAGATGTGATTCCTTAGTGAAGAACACTCAGTTTATCTGTTAACTATCATACTGCTGTTGGTGGAAGCTCACTGTATGCACATCAACTGCCATGCTTATTGACGTTTAATGGTGACTACACAGCAAAAGGAATTTGGGCTATTTTTTCCAAAAATGTATTGTATCTGCCGGTCATGCAATGTGTAATATAAATACAATTCTCAAGTGTCTAATCTGATGAAAGATTATAGGGCATTTCTGTCCCCTAATTTTGGTTGTGAGGATGTGTATTAGGACCAGAGTTGGGCTGTTTGGCTTTTTAAGTCTGCTTCACCATTTAACATATCATGTTTGAACTGTTTGTCTAGAATTCTACTTTCCCATCTCCAATTACCATTTTGATTCCCTTCCTTGACCAGGATCTTATCTACTTTCATGTTAAAAATATTCAATCACCCTGCCACCACCTGCCTTTTGTGGCAGAGTTCCAATGTCTCTCAAAATCAGAGATTATTTGCCTTAATCTCTACCCTAAAAGCACTACATTTAAACAGTGCTACCTACTTCTGGACTCTGTAGTTGAGTCTGAGAGCTGGCCACACAGATTTGTGTTTGCTCTTCCTTTTCTAATTTTTGCAATACAATTTTTTCATACAAGGCTTTTCTTTGTAATATAGAACTCAAAATTAAAATGAGAAATTCCCACCAATGGCACACAAACCAACAGCTACTAGGCTACTGGATGTTAGCAGATTACTTTGAATGCAGTGTACTCTTCAAAACTTGCCATTTGACTCAGCTTAACATTGCTATATTAGGTGCATGCAATACGCATTTTTTAAAACTCTTTTTAATTAGGCGGCGTGAAATAGCTGAAAGACAGCGTCGTGAGCGGGAGCGCATTCGCATGATACGTGAACGTGAAGAACGTGATCGCTTACAACGAGAAAGGGAACGGTTGGAGATTGAAAAGCAAAAACTTGAGCGAGAGAGAATGGAACGGGAGCGACTGGAAAGGGAACGCATACGTATAGAACAGGTTCTCTATTTCGCTTTTCAGTATGGATTCAACATCTCAAAAACATTTGTTCTTTACAATTACCTCTTAATCGCAGCCAAGTGTGTATTTTTGTCAAGACAAAGTACCGTGGCCAGTGGATGTGAGTGGTGTTGGTTCTTGAGTAGGTTATGAAGAGATGGTGCTCCAGCATCGTGGAATAGACTCTCTCATGACCAAAATTATTAATTCTTCCAGTGAGAAGCTGAGAAAACTAAACTTCCTATGAAGAAATCCTCTATGTGCTGAGCAAGCCAGCAGTTTGACTGGTAATATGTATGGAACAGACGTTTTATGGAATCAAGAATTAGTAGATGACACCATTTTTAAATCTGCTCAGCAAATGGGGAGGGGCTTATTACAAGTTTTGCGATGGGTCATTTAAAGACAGTTCGGGAACTGTGGAAGAGGAATTCAAAGGCTGCAGGTTGTTGGAGAAGGAGGAGAGGAAGAAAAGGGCATTCTGTGTTAGGTGCTGCTGCCAAGACAGCTGAACTACGTGGACTTTGTGTAGTGTTAACTCTGAAGTCCTCGAGCAATTTAAAAGTTCTCTATAGTGAAGCTTCATGGAAGCTTTGGGATTTGTTGGGGCTCAGGAAACCATGTACCACAAGCGTTTAATACAGCCAAGAGAGAGTGATGTAAAGACCATAAGTAATATTTGCTGCAACTGAGCAAGATTTGAGTTCAGTGAAAATCCAGAAACAGTGTTGACTTGGTGAATCTAGCTCTTAGTGAAAAGCTGGAGTTGTGCAGCAAATAACAACTGGAGGCAGGCCAGATGGGGTTTATTGGACATCGATCCAGGAAGGGAGGGATCAACCAGAACCGGAACAAACGTTAAGGCAGTCAATGATGGATCGTCTTGGGAGTTTCAAGGTCTGATTGGCAGAAGTGGTGATCCCTTGTGAAGTTTAAAGAGATTTGATGACCCACCATGTCCATAGAATTTTGGAAAGGAGTTCTTGAGAAATGAGTTCTGAGCATTTTTTTTAATGCTGTGGCATGGTTGGTTACAGCCTGATACTCTTAAGGATTACTATTCTAATGTAAAGTTGGAGATTGTACGTTCAAAATGGTGGAATTTTATGCTCTTATTCTCTTTTGCAAGTCTCCTGGATCTCTCACTTTGTCTCCTTAAAGGAGAAAAATTTAATGCTCCCTAGCTAGATAGTATCATAAGTTTGGCTATCTGGCCTGGAATCATAACACCTACTGCTTCGTACAGCTTTGTGCACTTCTGTTTTAAAAAAAATTGTTTGCTTACTATCATGACCAATAATGCTTGGCTTTGAGGCAGCACTTCCTTATAAGGACATAACTAAAATCTAAAACTTTCTAAGGTCATGATCCACATATCTCCAGCAGACATGTTGATTTAAAATAAAGTCCTGATAGCTCAGTAGTTAGCATTGATGTCTCATAGTGCCAGGTTGGATTCCACTCTGGGACAACTGTTTGGAGTTTGTACATTCTCTCCATGTCTATTTGGGTATCCATTGGGTGCTCCAGTTTCCTCCCACAGTCCAAAGATGTGCAAGTTAGGTGGGTTGGCCATGCCAAATTGCTCATAATGTCCAGGGATCTTGAGGCTAGGTAGACTCGCCATAGGAATGCAGGTCACAAGGACAGGATGGGATGCTCTTTGGAGGGTTGGTGTGGACTTAATTGGCCAAATGGCCTACTTCCACACTGTCGGGATTCTATGTTCTTTATGGGATCCGTACTGGAAGGATCTTAATTGTATTTATCTCAAGTGGAGAGGGAGATCTGATACATTTCAGAGATCTCATCATTTGGTGAAATAGTCAATTTGCAAATTGTGGTTTTTGTAGCGGAAACTGATTCTTCGTTTTCATGGTTCTCCAGGTAACGTCTCATTTTCCATTGATTCCTGAGACTTTTTGTAGGAGCATGATTTAGTGCATTGAAACTGATGGTTATAATTTTGAAGTGGTAACTAAACTGGAGGATGATTACTTTGGCAGCAATTAAGTCATTATAAAATATGACATGCAGAAAATTTAAAATGAGAAAATGCTGAGATAACTCTTAAGCTCAATCATCTCTTGAAAGAGAAACACTTGAGGTTTCAAAATTATGTTTACTTAGTCCTAAATATATTTGAGAGGTGTAATTCCATCCAGAGTAAGTACTCCTTGGTGGAGAGAGGGCAAGGTTATGTGTCTTGCGGTGTCTCTCCTGTGAGTGACCATTCCTACTTCTGCTGATCAGTGGAAGGAGGTGTAGAGAAGGGTAGAGTGCTATAAAACAAGCCACAGTTCAAAAAAACCTGACACTTGTATTGATTTAATACTTCAGGAACGCCGTAAAGAAATAGAGCGCATTGCCCGTGAACGTGAAGAGCTTCGTCGGCAACAAGAACAGCTCCGCTATGAACAAGAAAGAAGAAATTCTTTAAAACGCCCACCTGATGTAGATAATAGGTATGGTAGTGAAGAGTAATTTTTTGAATGGATGAACTTCAGTATGCTCTTTGGATTAATGCACATAATGACTACTCCCAATTAAGCTTAATCCCCCATTTCTAAGTGGAAGTTCAGCTTTTGCTTATTATGGTTTATCATTTTTTCCAGTTTATCCTTAGTGTATTGTTTATAAAGCTGTGTGGGTTAAGTATCAGGCCTTTTTCTGTACCAAACACAGAAAATGCTAGCTAAACGCAGCTCTTTCGGCATCTATGCAGAGATAAGGAGTTCATGTTTTCAGTCGCAGTTTGATTCTTCAGAACTGAAAAGGGTTGGAAAATGTTGTTCGTGTGTTTTCACTGGCAAAGGTGGAGCAAAAAGCACAAACGAGTCCATCAAACATCATTAAGTCAGACTGAAGTTGTGGAATTCAATACTCGATCTTGTGGGCTCAAAAACGCCGAAGTGGAAAATAAGGTGGTGTTCCCTGAGCTTGAATTGTGCTTTGTTGGAACATTGTAGCAGCCCCTGAGGACTATTAGCATGTTTGAGGTGGTTTATTGAAATGGCATATAACTGGAAGACGAAGGTATTCCACAAAGTGGTGACCAAGTCTTGAGTTTTGTCTCGACGATGTAAAAGTAACTGCAATGTGAGAAGCAAATACAGCTGACCAGACTGAATCAAGTACTAGTAAAAGGCTGCTTTGCCTAGAAGATGTGTTTGTGACCTTGGACAGTGAGGAAAGAGGAGATAAATGGGCACCTTTAGCAAATGCATGAGATTGTGCCTGTGAGGAGTTGTGGAAGAGTGAGCTAGGGTGCCACGGAATTTAGGGTCCTTGCAGAATGTTGCAATTGCAGGGGGTTGGGGTTACTGTTCTGTGGCATCCTTTACAGAGGTGAGTGAGGTAGAAAATGAGGACATGAATGACGCTTCCATTGTTCTGCAAAAGGGTAGATGGGGTGAGAGCAAAGTGTTGGAAATGGATTAGATGTGGCTGAGGACTGTGTTAACCACAGTGATGGAGGGAATTCTCAGTTGAGGAAAAAGAATGGTCTGTCCAATACTCTCACTAGGCTGTGCACGTGCGTAGCCAGTCCGAGCATTCGCATCTGGTGTTCCGTGTAACTTGATTTCAAGTTACAGAAGCCACTGCTGCACACGGACCTTGGAGATCTGTGCAGAAGGCAAAGAAAAGTGGGAACACAGGTTGAGTATTCCTGGTGGAAGGTGGCACCAATGCAACAGCAACTGGGATATGAGGTGGAATGCTTGAAGCAAGTTGGATGTGAAAAGGTGTAGTTGAGGTAGCTATGGGAGTTTGTAGGCTTGTAATGGATATTGGTGGACAGCTTATCCCAGAAATGGCAACAGAAAAGTAACACTAAGTGTCAGCTGCGTGGTTGCACGTACGGTTAGCCACTTCAGTGTTCCCACACAGCAGTAGAGAGTGATTGACATTATTTTATGAATGAAGGTGTTTTACATTTAAAACAGCCCCACATCACAACCCTTTTCTCCATTCTTCTAAGTCTAGATTTTCTTGTTTCCTTTTATTTCCCCTTGCATCCAAAAATAGGAATGTATCAATGAGTCATTTTTAGGCAAAAATAAAATCGGTTTTTAAAACTTAAAATTACAGAGCCATAGAAAGTTTTCTTAACCTGCCATTGACTACCATATTTATTTGTTAAAACTGAACTTAAAATTTTAGATGAACTTTTTAAAATATGTAAATGTCATTAATACCTAGACGTGATGAACCCTATTGGAATGAACACAAACGGAGAGCTCTGGACAATGATGCCCGATTTGGTCATGGTTCTGATTACAGTCGCCAAGAGCCAAACCGTTACAATGACTTTGACCACAGGGTACCATCATTTGATAGGTGAGTGCATCTGGATTGTGATTGCCTCAAGTGAGATCTGATTGTTTTTTTTAACTGCAGCTATTGGAAAATAATATCAAAGGTAGTGTACTGAGATTGTACATTGCACCAAAGAAGAGGATATGAGTCAATAACTGCTATTTGCATATTCCTGATCTCTCTTTGGTAATGGGTGTGCACCCTGTAGGACTGGACATGGCATCTGAAATAAAATCAGTTCAACTGTTCCTTATAATGGTGCAATGAATCCTTGAATGACCATGAAAATGTTTTATGCCACAGTCTGAGTTTGGCTGAACCATGAAGGCTGATACATGAAGCTATTCTGTAAATTTGCAGGCGAGGGGATCGTTACAACCATCAAGGAGAGGGAAAAAAGAATCGTTCTGGAAGTCGCAGAGAGGACACTGGTTATAACAGATATCCAAAGCCATATAATGATTCCAGAAGACCAACTTCCCAACAAAGAAGTGAACTTCATGCAAATGCTGAGCGGAGAGAAATAAGGGAGCGGGACGACCGGCGAACTGTAACAATTCAGGACCGCTCGGCTGCTAGCAGAGGACATGAGCATCTGCAAAAGATGTCCCCATCAAGAAACTTTTCTGACCGCAGTAGGATGGAAGAACATGGAGTCCATCACAGCCGACCAAGTCATAATTCTTCTCGACCTGATGATTGGAAGTCGAGTGGTGGCATGGGCTCAACAAAACATGAATTGAGGTAACGTTGAAATTTTCTCCCATTTTGCATAAGTATTGCAGATGTTTCTTTAACTTTGTCCAGGCTAGTCTTTTCAGAAAGTACTGAAAATTCTCATTACATTTATGTACGACATCAGCCAGATTTGATACACTTGCGTGGCATTAGACGCTATAATATGTAGATATAAGATATTACAACTGTGTTTTAGGTGAATTCTGATGGTTCAGTGGTGTTTCTGGGAAGGGGATTTAATTTTTAATCTTCACATTTCTACATTCACTGGGACTCGTTAATATAATGCCTTGCTGTGTGGTATCACCAGCATTGAAGTCAGAAAAACTAAAAGATGCCCTCGCATTATGTAATAGATCATTTTTCAATCTTCTGCTGTTAAGGGTATGTATTTGCATTTTTTTTGAAGAAGAGTTAAGTTGAAGTTCCAGAATACAGCATTCTTTCCTAGTTGCGATGGTGAATGATTGAAATGCCATTGCTTGGAAGGCTCTCTGGGGGGTGGGAGAGATTTGTGGTGGGAGATTTACAAGTCTGAACCTTATCATGTGTTAATGCAAACCAGATGGCTGGATTGTTTATTCTGACTCTTCATTGCTGAGCTGTGAACTGCTATTATTATTGTTCCATGGGTGAACCAGCAATTTAACTTGTAAATAGTTAGTAGTGAGTGACCTTGAATTAATTTGTGGCCATTTAGAACTTCAAGAGAGAGAGATCGGATACGCCCAGAGAGATCTGGTCAAAATATGCGAAGTGGAGCACCAAGTGGTATGGCTGGATATAACAGCAGAGATGGTGGACGACCTGCAATAGGAGACAGAGGTAGTAGTTCTCAGGTACAGAAAAGATGAACAATTAATTAGAGCTATGGGATGGCAAATGCTATCAGCTTTGTTCTGTTTAAGAATTAATGCTTTCTTAGTTTTATAAAGAACTATGTTTTAATTTGCTTTATCAACATGAACTTGCAAACACAGTTGCTTGCTTTCAACTTGGGGTGACCAAACAGTTTATGTACCTGATCTAGCATGTGTAAGTATTGGTTAATGCAGTCCTGCTTACCATAGCTTTATTGATTGCGTTTCATAAAGTCATAGAGCTGTACAGCACGGAAACAGGCCCTTCGGTCCAACCCATCCATGCCGACCAGATATCCCAACCCAATCTAGTCCCACCTGCCAGCACCCGGCCCATATCCCTCCAAACCCTTCCTATTCATATACCTATCCAAATGCCTTTTTAAATGTTGCATTTGTACCAGCCTCCACCACTTCTCTGGCAGCTCATTCCATACATGTACCACCCTCTGTGTGAGAAAGTTGCCCCTTAGGTCTCTTTTATATCTTTCCCTTCTCACCCGAAACCTATGCCCTCTAGTTCTGAACTCCCTGACCCCAGGGAAAAGGCTTTGTCTATTTATCCTATGAGCATAAGAGGTACACTTAGTAATTTTGCAGATGACACCAAAATTTGAGGTGTAGTGGACAGTGAAGAGGGTTACCTCAGATTACAACGGGATCTTACCAGATGGGTCAATAGGCCGAGAAGTGGCAGATGGAGTTTAATTCAGATAAATGTGAGGTGCTGCATTTTGGGAAAGCAAATTTTAGCAGGACTTAATGGTAAGGTCCTAGGGAATGTTGCTGAACAAAGAGACCTTGGGGTGCAGGTTCATAGCTCCTTGAAAGTGGAGTCGCAGGTAGATAGGATAGTGAAGAAGGCGTTTGGCATGCTTTCCTTTATCATAAGACCATAAGACATAGGAGCGGAAGTAAGGCCATTCGGCCCATCGAGTCCACTCCGCCATTCAATCATGGCTGATGGGCATTTCAACTCCACTTACCCGCATTCTCCCCGTAGCCCTTAATTCCTTGTGACATCAAGAATTTATCAATTTCTGCCTTGAAGACATTTCGCGTCCCAGCCTCCACTGCACTCTGTGGCAATGAATTCCACAGGCCCACCACTCTCTGGCTGAAGAAATGTCTCTGCATTTCTGTTCTGAATTTACTCCCTCTAATTCTAAGGCTGTGTCCACGGGTCCTAGTCTCCTCGCCGAACGGAAACAATTTCCTAGCGTCCACCCTCTCCAAGCCATGTATTATCTTGTAAGTTTCTATTAGATCTCCCCTTAATCTTCTAAACTCCAATGAATACAATCCCAGGATCCTCAGCCGTTCCTCATATGTTAGACCTACCATTCCAGGGATCATCCGTGTGAATCTCCGCTGGACATGCTCCAGTGCCAGTATGTCCTTCCTGAGGTGTGGGGCCCAAAACAGGCCACAGTACTCCAAATGGGGCCTAACCAGAGCTTTATAAAGTCTCAGGAGTACAACAGTGCTTTTATATTCCAACCCTCTTGAGATAATTGACAACATTGCATTCGCTTTCTTAATCATGGACTCAACCTGCATGTTTACCTTTAGAGAATCCTCAACTAGCACTCCCAGATCCCTCTGTACTTTGGCTTTATGAATTTTCTCACCGTTTAGAAAGTAATCCATGCTTCTATTCTTTCTTTTTTCCAAAATGCAAGACCTCGCATTTGCTCGCATTGAATTCCATCAGCCATTTCCTGGACCACTCCTCCAAACTGTCTAGATCCTTCTGCAGCCTCCCCACTTCCTCAGTACTACCTGCCTGTCCACCTAACTTCGTATAATTGGCAAACTTCGCTAGAATGCCCCCAGTCCCTTCATCCAGATCATTAATATATAATGTGAACAGCTGTGGCCCCAACACTGAACCATGCGGGACACCGCCTGTCACCGGCTGCCATTCTGAAAAAGAACCTTTTATCCCAACTCTCTGCCTTCTGTCAGACAGCCAATCCTCAATCCATACCAGTAGCTCACCTCGAACACCATGGGCCCTCACTTTGCTCAGCAGCCTCCCGTGTGGCACCTTATCAAAGGCCTTTTGGAAGTCTCGGTAGACCACATCCACTGGGTTTCCCCGGTCTAATCTACTTGTCACCTCTTCAAAGAATTCTAACAGGTTTGTCAGGCACAACCTCCCCTTACTAAATCCATGTTGACTTGTTCTAATCTGACCTTGCTCTTCCAAGAATTTAGAAACCCCATCCTTAATGATGGATTCTAGAATTTTACCAACAACCGAGGTTAGGCTAATTGGCCTATAATTTTCCATCTTTTGCCTTGATCCTTTCTTGAACAAGGGGGTTACAACAGCGATCTTCCAATCATCCGGGACTTTCCCTGACTCCAGTGACTTTTGAAAGATCTCAACCAACGCCTCCGCTATTTCCTCAGCCACCTCCCTCAGAACTCTAGGATGTAACCCATCAGGGCCAGGAGATTTATCAATTTTAAGACCTCTTAGCTTTTCTAGCACTTTCTCTTTTGTAATGGCAACCATACTCAACTCAGCCCCCTGACTCCCTTTAATTGTTGGGATATTACTCATGTCTTCCACTGTGAAGACTGACGCAAAGTACTTATTAAGTTCTCCTGCTATTTCCTTATCTCCTATCACTAGGCTTCCAGCATCAGTTTGAAGTGGCCCAATGTTACATTACATTACAGTATGGAAACAGGCCCTTCGGCCCAACAAGTCCACACCGACCCGCCGAAGCGCAACCCACCCATACCCCTACATTTACCCCTAAAACTAACACTACGGGCAATTTAGCATGGCCAATTCACCTGACCTGGACATCTTTGGACTGTGGGAGGAAACCGGAGCACCCGGAGGAAACCCACGCAGACACTGGGAGAATGTGCAAACTCCACACAGACAGTTGCCTGAGGCGGGAATTGAACCCGGGTCTCTGGCGCTGAGGCAACAGTGCTAACCACTGTGCCACCGTGCCGCCTACTCTTGTCTGTCGTTTGTTTCTTATGTATTGAAAGAAACTTTTACTATCATTTCTAATATTACTGGCTCGCCTACCTTCATATTTGATCCTCTCCTTCCTTATTTCTCTCTTTGTTATCCTCTGTTTGTTTGTTTTTGTAGCCTTCCCAATCTTTTTGATTTCCCAGTGCTCTTGGCCACTTTATAGGCTCTCTCTTTTTCTTTGATAGATTTCCTGACTTCCTTTGTCAGCCATGGCTGTCTAATCCCTCCCCGGATAATCTTTCTCTTCTTGGGGATGAACCTCTGTACAGTGTCCTCAATTTTACCCACAAACTCCTGCCATTTTTGCTCTACTATCTTCCCTGCTCGGCTCTGCTTCCAGTCTATTTTCGTCAGTTCCCCTCTCATGCCCTCATAATTACCTTTATTTAACTGTAACACCATTACATCCGATTTTGCCTTCTCTCTTTCAAACTGCAGACTGAACTGTACCATATTATGATCGCTGCTTCCTAAGTGTTCCCTTACGTTAAGATTTTTTATAAAGTCTGGTTCATTACATCAGTCAGGGTATTGAGTACAGGAGTTGGGAGGTCATGTTGCAGCTGTACAGGACATTGGTTAGGCCACTGTTGGAATATTGCGTGCAGTTCTGGACTCCTTCCTATCAGAAAGATGTAGTGAAACTTGAAAGCGTTCAGCAAAGACTTACAAGGATGTTGCCAGGGTTGGAGGATTTGAGCTAGAGGGAGAGGCTGAACAGGCTGGGGCTGTTTTCCCTGGAGCGTTGGAGGCTAAGCAGTGACATTGTTTACAAAGGTTTACAAAATTATGAGGGGCATGGATAGGGTAAATAGCCAAAGTATTTTCCCTGGGGTTGGGGAATCCAGAACTAGAGGGCATAGGTTTAGGGTGAGAGGGGAAAGATATAAAAGAGATCTACAGGGCAACGTTTTCACACAGTGATATGTGTATGGAATGAGCTGCCAGAGAAAGTGATGGAGGCTCGTACAGTTGGAACATTTAAGGGGCATCTGGATGGGTATGTGAATAGGAAGGGTTTGGAGGCATATGGGCCGGGTGCTGGCAGGTGGGACTAGATTTGGTTGGGATATCTGTTCGGCATGAACGAGTTGGACCAAAGGGTCTGTTTCCACGCTTTCCATCTCTATGATTCAATGTCCCTCATAATTTTGTAAATCTCCAAAAGGTCATCCCTCAGCCTCCGAAGCTCCTGATGGGTTGCAATTGTACCAGCCTCCAGCACGTCCTCTGGCAGCTCATTCCATACATGTACCACCCTCTGAGTGGAAAAAGTTGCCCCTTCGGTCTTTTTTATAACTTGCCCTCTCACCATAAACCTATGCCCTCTAGTTCTGGACTCCCCGATCCCAGCGAAAAAACTTTGCCCATTTGCTCTATCCATGACCCTCATAATTTTGTAAACCTCTATAAGGTCACCCCTCAGCCTCCGACGCTCCGTGCAAAACAGCCCCAGCCTGTTCAGCCTCTCCTTATAGCTCAAATCCTCCAACCCTGGCAACATCCTCGTTAATCTTTTCTGAACCCTTTCAAATTTCACAACATCTTTCTGATAGGAAGGAGGCCAGAATTGCATGCAATATTCCAACAGTGGTCTAACCAATGTCCTGTACAGCTGCAACATGACCTCCCAACTCCTGTACTCCATATTCTGACCAATAAAAGAAAGCATACCAAACGCGGCCTTCACTATCCTATCTCCCTGCAACTCTACTTGGGAGGAGCTATGAACCTGCACTCCCAGGTCTCTTTGTTCAGCAACACTCTTAGGACCTTACTGTTAAGTGTATCAGTCCTGCTAAGATTTGCTTTCCCAAAGTGCAGCACCTCCCATTTATCTTGAGTTAAACTCCATCTGCCACTTCTCAGCTCATTGGCCCATCTGGTCAAGATACTGTTGTAATCTGAGGTGTAACCCTCTTCGCTATCCACTACACCTCCAATTTTGGTGTCATCTGCAAACTTACTAACTGTACCTCTTATGCTCGTATCCAAATAATTAATGTAAATTACAAAAATTAGAGGACCCAGCACCGATCCTTGTGGCACTCCACTGGTCACAGACCTCCAGTCTGAAAAACAACCCTCCACCACCACCCTCTGTCTTCTACCTTTGAGCCAGTTCTGTATCCAAATGGCTAGTTCTCCCTGTATTCCATGAGATCTAACCTTGCTAATCAGTCTCCCATGGGGAACCTTGTCGAACGCCTTACTGAGGTCCATATAAACCACATCTATCGCTCTGTCCTCATCAATCTTCTTTGTTACTTCTTCAAAAAACTCAATTAAGTTTGTGACACATGATTTCCCACGCACAAAGCCATGTTGACTATCCCGAATCAGTCCTTGCCTTTCCAAATACATGGACGTCCTGCCCCTCAAAATTCCCTCCAACAACTTGCCCACCACCAAGGTCAGGCTCACCGGTCTACAGTTCCCTGGCTTGTCCTTATCACCCTTCTTAAACAGTGGCACGTTTGCCAACCTCCAGTCTTTCGGCACCTCACGAGTGACTATCGATGATACAAATATCTCAGTAAGAGGCCCAGCAATCACTTCTCTAGCTTCCCACAAAGTTCTAGGGTACACTTGAATCAGGTCCTGGGGATTTATCCACCTTTATGCGTTTCAAGACTTCCTCTTTTGTAATATGGACATTTTCTACGTCTATTTCCATCTATCTCACCATCTATTTCCCTACGTTCTGTATCTTCCATATCCTTTTCCACAGTAAACGCTGATGTAAAATACTCGTTTATTATCTCCCCCATTTTCTGCGGCTCCACACAAAGGCTGCCTTGCTGATCTTTGAGGGGCCCTATTCTCTCCCTAATTACCCTTTGGATTCTCCTTAATTCTATTTGCCAAAGCTATATCGTGTCCCCTTTTTGACCTTCTGATTTCCCTTTTAAGTATACTTCTACTGCCTTTATACTCTTCTAAGGATTCACTCGATTTATCCTGTCTATACCTGACATATGCTTTCTTAACCAAACTCTCACTTTTTCTAATCATCCAGCATTCCCTATACCTACCAGCCTTTCCTTTCAAGCTAACAGGAATATACTGTCTCTGGATTCTCGTTATCTCATTTCTGAAGGCTTCCCATTTTTCAGCCATCCCTTTACCTGCGAACATCTGCCACACCCGTCAGATTTTGGAAGTTCTTGCCTAATACTGTGAAAATTGGCCTTCCTCCCATTTGAACTTCAACTTTTAGATCTGGTCTATCCTTTTCCATCACTATTTTAAATCTCATAGAATTATGGTCGCTGGCCCCAAAGCACTTCCCCATTGACATCTCAATCACCTGCCCTGTCTTATTTCCCAAGAGTAGGTCAAGTTTTGCACCTTCTCTAGTAGGTATATCCACATATAGAATCAGAAAATGTTTTTGTACACACTTAACAAATTCCTCTCCATCTAAACCCTTAACACTATGGCAGTCCCAGTCTATGTTTGGAAAGTTAAAATCTCCTACCATAACCACCCTGTTATTCTTACAGATCTTGTATTTGCTTTAATATTTGGAAAAAGCATGAAATCAGTTGTTTCCACAAGTAGGTCATTTTAAAGATTTCATTCAGAAATGTAGCATACAATTTATTTGCAAAATAGAAGTGTGAATATTGTGCCTATAGGTAATTTTTGTGATGTCTGTTCCCAGCAATCTCACTACCACGATAACAGACATGTAGTGGTAGAACGTCATGGTCGTGATTCAGGAGGACCACGGAATAGTTGGCATCCTGGACCTAGTTCTCAAGGCACTGGCTATCAAGACATGCGACGAATGAGTGACAGTCGTGGTCCTGGCATGATTCCACTATCCAGGTATTGAAGTTGCATTCAGTTAGCTGTTTTGATTGCTTGTATCTTAAAATATGTATTGTAAACTCTTTCTGTATGGTATTACATTTTTGACTGGTTTTTATATTAAACGGGCTTCATCTTTCTGAAAATCTGTTTGCATTGTGTATTAGTTGCTTCTAGATATTTTCAAATGGGTAGTTTGGTGAAGCCTCTTAGATATTCACTGTGAAAGGTTTATTCACAAGTAATATAAATAAAACATTGAGGAATTCCAACCCATCAAAATAGTTTGCTCACTTGTGTGTCAAATTTTAAAGGTATATCGATGTTATCTATGTTGGAAAAAGCAAATTTTGTTTTACATGTGTTTTAAAAACATGTTCCCAATGCATTAAAAGCATTCTCAACTCATAAACATGATGTGTTTTGAGTGTTTCCATTTTTTTTTAGTTATATGAAAGTAACATGCTTATATTACCTAAACTTAAATGAATAATTTGCACTACTTTGGATGCTTGTGAAATTAACATGGAATCCCTACAGTGCAAAAAGAGGTCATTTACCCATTGAATCTCCACCAACCCTCCAAAGAGCATCCCAACCAGACTCCGTCCCTTACCATATCCCTATAACTCTGCATTTACCATAGCTAATCCTCCTAGTTTACAAATCTGTGGATACTATGGCAGTTTGCCATGACCCATCACCTAACCTGCACACCTTTGGATTGTGGGAGGAAACTGGAGCACCCAGCAGAAACCCATGCATACACAGGGAGAATGTGCAAACCCCACACGACAGTCACCCGAATCCCGAATGGAATGCAGGTCCCTGGCGGTGAGAGGCAGCAGTGTTAGCCACTGTGCTGTCCTAGTACTCCAAATTTGGTCTTCTCTGCATTTAATCACCAGTGAGCATTGCTTGATGCAACACATCTCTGAAGAGCGGGATGAGGAAAAGGCTTTTACTTTTTGCTCTTTCAAATCTTATAATAATCTGTAATAATCTTATTACAGATTATTATTTGAAGTTTTAATGCCAAGCATCTAATGTGGGCTGGAAGATATAATTTTATGTCTTGAAATTATTTGGTGAATTTGCGCAGAAGGCTGGTATATTAGTGGTGTTTTTAGAAGCATTAACTCCTAAATGATTCCATTTGTATTGTTTGTTTGAGATTTCAGCTTCCAGAGCAATATGTGCTATAAATGACCTGAAGTGTTTTTGAAAATACTAACATCAGTCTTGATGTTGAGCTTGGAAGGCTTATTTATAAAGGAGATGGTTAAATATAGTGTATACCCTGGAGTTTTTGAACAGAAGCATAGTTGACCTCATGGGCATTGATTTGGGGGTTTGACTCCGAAGACCTTGGAGTAGAAGTAGACAATTCAGCCCATTGAGTCTGCTGTGCCATTCATTGAGATGTCTTGACTGATTTGACGATCTTCAATTTCACTCTTCTGCCCGTTCCCCACAAATCCTGATTCCCTTACTGATTAAAAAATCTTTCCATCTCAGCCCTGAGATAATGACCCAGCCTCGATAGCTTTTGATGGTAAAGAATTCCACAGAATCACAATGTTTTGAAATTATGTTCTCTGGTCTTACACTTAGCCACGATGGAAAACAACCTTTCTGTACCTCATCTGTCAAGTCATCTAAGAATCTTGTATTTTCAATGAAATCACTTTTCTTTCTACTGTATTTCAACTATATATGCCCAATCTGCTCAACCTCTCTTCATAAGACTGATACCTGGTAGCGCAGCACCGTTCTTTGGAATGCCTCTAATGCCAGCATATCTTACCATATTGAAGGGACTCAAACTGTTCACAGCATTCCAGCTGTTGTCTGACAAGTGCTTTGTATTGATTTAGTAAAATCTCTCTAATTATACTCCACTCATTTTGAAATAAAAGGCCAGCATTTTGTTTGATTTCCCTATTGCTTGCTGATCTTTTGACATTTTGCGATTCACTAATGAGTCACAAATCCCTCTTCTGTATATTTCTGCAGTCTTTCTCCATTTAACTAATATTCAGGGCCTCAATTCTTGACAAAGTGCATAAGCCGTCACTTCCCCACATATTCCATCTGCTACATTTTTACTCATTCACATAGTCTGTCTGTATAGAACATTTTAGGCCCTTTGGCCCTCGATGCTGCACTGACCTGTGAAACCAATCTGAAGCCCATCCAATCTAAACTATTCCATTTTCATCCATATGTTTATCCAATGACCATTTAAATGCCCTTAAAGTTGGCAATCTACTACTGTTGCAGGCAAGGCAATCCATGCCCCTACTACTCTGAGTAAAGAAACTACCTCTGACTACTGTCCTATATCTATCACCCCTCAATTTAAAGCTATGTCCCCTCGTGCTGTCCATCACCATCCGAGGAAACAAGCTCTCACTGTCCAACCAATCTAACCCCCTGATTATGTCTTAATTAAGTCACCTCTCAACCTTCTCTCGAATGAAAACAGCCTCCAGTCCCTTAGTCTTTCATCATAACACCTTCCCTCCATACCAGGCAACATCCTAGTAAATCTCTGAACCCTTTCCAAAGCTTCCATATCCTTCCTATAAGGCAGTGACCAGAACTTCACACTCTTTAGTGTGAAGTTTTTTTTGCTCAGCTGCAACATGACCTCGTGGCTCTGAAACTCAATCCCTCTACCAATAAAAGCCAATACCACTATATGCCACCTTAACAACCCTATCAACCTTGGTGGCAACTTTCAGGGATCTATGCACATGTACTCAAGATCTGCCTACTCATCTACATTACCAAGAATGTTGCCATTAGCCCTGTACTGTGTAATCTTGTTGCTCCATCCAAAGTGAATCACCTCCCACTTTTCTGCATTAAACTCCATTTGCTACCTCTCAGTCCAGTTCTGCAGCTTATCTCTGTAACCTGCAACATCCTTTGGCACTATCCACTACTTTATTGACCTTGGCGTCTTCTGCAAATTTACTAACCCATTCTTCTATGCTCTCATCTCGGTCATTAATAGAAATGACAAACAGCAGTGGCCCCAAAGAGATCATTACGGTACACCACTAGTAACTGAACTCCAGGATGAACATTTCCTATCGACAACACCCTCTGTCGTTTTATAGCTTGCCAATTTCTGATCCAAAACACCAAATCACCCTCAATCCCATGCCTCCGTATTCTGTGAAATAGCCTAATATGGGGAAATCCATATATACCACATCAATCACTTTACCCTCATCCACCTGTTTTGTCACCTTCTCAAAGAACTCAATAAGGTTTGTGAGGCACGACCTACCCTTCACAAAACCATATTGACTATCTCTAATCAATTTATTCCTTTATTAATGCTTCTAAATCTTATCTCTTACAACTTTTCCCAGCACTTTACCCACAACTGAAGTAAGGCTTCCTGGTCTGTAATTACCAGGGTTGTCTCTACTCCCCTTCTTGAACAAGGGAGGAACATTTGCTCTCCTTCAGTCCTCCGGCACTATTCTTGTAAACAATGACGACATAAAGATCAAAGCCAAAGGCTCAGCAATCTCCTCCCCGGCTCCCCAGAGAATCGGAGGATAAATCCCATCCAGCACAGGGGACTTAACTATTTTCACACTTTCCAGAATTGCTAACACCTCTTTGTGAACATCAACCCCATCTAGTGTAGTAGCCTGTATCTCCGTATTCTCCACGATAAAAATGTCTTTTTCCCTTGAGTGGTGACAAAAAATATTCATTTAGCGCTTCTCCTGTCTCCTCTGACTCGACACGCAACTTCCCACTACTGTTCTTGATTTGCCGTAATGTTTCTCAAGACATTCTTCTATTCCTGACATAACCATAGAAAGCTATATCCCTCTGCAAATTCTTTGTGACATTCTCACTACTTGCATTCCTATCTGTTTTTATCCCTCCTGTAAATTTGGCAATAGTACATTCAGTTTCTTCATCCAAAATCATTTGTTATAAACAGTTGTGGCCCACTGATCCTTGTGCACACTACTAATTAGTTGCCATTCCTGAAAATGCAACACTTATCCCAAATATTCTTTTAGTGAACCAAACCTCTATCCATGCTAATATACTATCTTAAGAAGCATGGCTTGCTTGCTGAAATTTGAACACTGCGTGGTGCTTTGGTTTATTCAGTGGACTGCAATTTTTCTTGATTTTTAGAAATATTTCCTGCAAAGTATAGTAATTTTTCTAACGTGCGTACAAGCTAATTCTTGCCCACAGCTGTACATCTATCAGCATTTCCTGCCAAGATCTTAAAATTGTCAGAAACAAGCCATTGTGATAAGTGAGCAATTGTCCACAATTCTTTCCCTTACATGTGCCAAACCTAGTGTTCCTTTTGCTGATCTAGTTGAGAATGGCTTAACACTTGTAGGAAGTCAAACTTTGGGCCTTATACCTCTGATGCCTCAGTGTCATATGTCAAATACCACCTTGAAAACAAAAAAAAAGTCAGGCTTTGAAAATGGTTAAACTTTTTTTAAAAAGTTGGGCTTTGCCTTATTCAAGTGCTGTTTTAATTCCTCAATTCATTAATTACAAGAATGACATCTGTAAGAAAATGATCCTTTATTCAGGACGTCACCTCAATTATCAATCTTGTGTGCCCATGATTGAACCAATCATTGACCTGTCAACTTGCACAACTACTTGGGCCTTTGGTTCCCAATGTACTGGAAATATTTATCTTTCTGCATTTGAAGATAATTATACAAAAATATACAGTACCTGTATATTTTTCTGCATTTTATTGCTCTAACTTTTATACTTAATTTTTATTTTCAACTTCACAACTTGGAGATTATAAGTTCCTACAGATTCATGTGGTCCATCTATGATTCTTTTGGGCATTTCTGAACAAAGTTAATATTACAGTTCATTACATCATTGGTTAATGTTTCAGCTAGTTGGCTCACTGTAAATTAAATTTTCAAAATTTAAGGCAGTGCAAAAGAAAAATTCCATGTCGTGTTAAAGAACTGAGATGTTATGTAACTTGAGATGATGTGATCTACTTCTTAGCCTGTAATTGCAGATGCTGAACTACCTGGGATATTTTTATGTAGGATTTAAATTTTGAGGAACTCTCAGCCTAATGGGCTCTGCTGAGTTGGTATTTTTGGGAGATAATACTACAAATTTAGACATTCTTCAGAAAAGAATGTAGAAGTTCAGCCAGTTTTACAATGGTATGTTCTGATAGGGTCTTCGTGTTCTTTGCTAAAGAAGTCTTGTTTCACTCCAAATAGATGTTTTGCAGCAACGAGTAACTTAGGCAAGATGAAGATTAATGGTCAAGTTGCCAGTCTTGCCCCTATAGAAAGATGTGATTTAACCTGAGGTAAGGGAAGAGATTGAGGAGGAGAGTCCTTCATGGTAACCAGAGCTAATGCAGAAACTGAAACCATTGCAGACTAGCCATCCAGCCAACTGAGCAAAATGGTGCTTTTTAGACAGTTTGGAAAACTATGTAAAGCCTTTTTTTGAGAATGGCAGAAATAGACTAATGATTGCCTCTCTTCGCAGTTCCAAACTTATTCAGCAATGCTCAGTGAGAATGATTTTTAATTTGTGATTTTCTCCCTCTTAATCTTTTGTCCTGCACTGTGCTGCTTATAAATCAGAAAAGCTTTTTTTTTCTTTCTATAACGTTGAAATCTTACCTGAAAAACATTTGGTTCTTGCTTCAACTTTGCTTTTTGCTTATTTAAATATTGACTTTGCTCAATTTGTAACCAGATTAAAACTTGTCCTTGTGTGCAATTTAACATCTCTACCAGTAGTCATAGGCTGTGATAAGTTTGAGCATGGTCAAGACATCTATCAACATGGAATTTAAATTCTTTAAATAAGTCTACAATAATCATGAAACTAGCATATTGCCATACAAACTTTGGTTTGTTTGCAAAACTGAGGCAACATATCAGTTTTATATTTGGTTCACTCTAGTAAGCTGCAACATCAAAATGTTTTCTTTAGTTTTATTTAATAAATTTGATGTTGCCTCTGCCTGTAACTTGGCATTTGGATGGTGACAGATTTGGGTTGGTATTTGGTATCTCTATTTGATTAACTATCCATATTCAACACCGTTACAACCTGGAGAAGGAGGACTTTGCCTCAATCTGTGTGGGAATCGTTGCAGCCTAGGTAAAAGAACAGTTAAGCTTGCATATAAAGTATTTTGATCAAACAAAGAAATGGCCCATCCACTAAATACGTACATTCCACTTTATACTGATCATACATAACTACATTTGAATGTTCAAGCCGTAACATTGCACTTATTTGTTAACATGGGTGCTCTTTAATTCTGACCATTTCTTTTCAAAAGGTAGAACTGGCTCCTGTTAGTACATCTGAAATGTTCCTGCCGCACAGAACACATTTGAGAACTCAGAAGATGCTGATTAGTGGCTCTCTAATGCTTCCTTTTGCATTCTATTGAAAGTTTTTGGTACTACAAACTAATAGATACCGTAATTCATGAGGAAAGTGTTCCACAGATGTCCAGAGTGACTTGTTTTTTAATCTCCTCTTGTACGTTGACATGAATTTTTGCATTAATATATCTTTGAAAAAAGTTGCAACAAGTGTTATGTTGCTCAATCATTTTGTTTTGCTTCATTTAGCATGTTTTGTTACAGTTTTAATATTTTCTCTACTAAGATTTAGGTGCAAATCATTTGTGGCCACTGATCAGAATTCTTCACAAGTATCTTATGTTTTCTCATTGCCCACTGTAGTCCTTCTGTAGCAAACAGAATTGTGCAGATCACCAACAACACAATGCAAGGAGGCAATGTCTCAGGCTCCAAAGGAATACATGGATCAGGAGATGGTCGGTTTAAGCCATTCAAAGGGGGTGCTCCACGAAGATTCTGATGTACCAATATTTGTAGCAGTTAGTGTTTTTGTTTTGAGATTTGTCTGTACTTGGTAGTCTTATTCAATGTGTACAACCAACTATCTTTTCACAAATGTTTTTCCTGTTCGACAGACACATTATTAGGCCTTGTTTCTTTTTAAGAGAATGGTTTTGTGACTAACTTACTAATGTATTTTTTGTTTACCACCACTACTGTCGAAAATGGAGAAGACTAGACCGTTAATACTTTGCAATCTGATTTTGTGTAAATGTCTTATATTGGAGAGAAATGGCAGTGGAACCCCAGTTATCTGCTGCTGGAGTGGTGAGGGAACCCTCTCTATGAATAATGAAAATTCGATGGTCAGAAGTCCCTTAGTCGGGCAGTGGTTATTTTTGGCTCAGTTGTATCTTTTTGGATGGCCTAATCAAACTCCTAGTGCATGTACATAACATCCAAGCTTTTGTATTTTAAAAATTAAATATTTTTAATGAA
This sequence comes from Chiloscyllium plagiosum, assembly GCF_037043375.1. Taxonomy (NCBI): domain Eukaryota; kingdom Metazoa; phylum Chordata; class Chondrichthyes; order Orectolobiformes; family Hemiscylliidae; genus Chiloscyllium; species Chiloscyllium plagiosum. Next base: position 22,123,810 of record NW_028270177.1, read on the forward strand.
TGCTTGACGGCCGTAGCTGTTAATGTCCTATCCCCTGAACATCAGCTGCACAGTTAGTAAATTCAGCCAAGCACTGGATATCTAATTATCTGCTTAACCAGCTGAATCAGGAACTGTCTGAAAATCATTCATAAGCTAAATTTGCAATCTCATGAATAATTGAGAATGCAAGTAATGGAAGCACATAACTGAGGCTCCACTGTATATTCTCAACTAGATTATTCACAATGTTTTATAACAGTGAATTGCACAAATGTCATTTTCCTGTAGTTACGCTTTTCTACAGTGATCATTCAAATGTTGAACAGCGCACAGGGTGGGGGGGGGGGGTTCACCTTTTTTGCAAAATAGTGCTTGTATTTATTGACAATTCTTTTCTACATTTACCAGCAACAATTTGATTTTTCTTATCCAAAGGAAGATTGTTCTTTAAAAGTTCACATGTATAAATGTGGTACTGATGCTGGGAAATGTATTCTTGCATTTTTGGAATAAATCTTAATGAAGTTGAGTTTTTTGGAGTCGGATGTTACTTTTCTTGATTCACATTCTTATTTTGATGTCACTGACTTGTTGTCTCGCTAATTTGAGTTACAAGCCCTTTAATTGCTGAGGAATTGAGCATTGCCAGCAAGGCCAACAGTTGTTGCTCATCACTAATTGCTCTAGGAGATAGTGATGAGTGGCTACCTTGAACTCTTGTAATCCATCTGCTGTAGGTACACAAACAGATATAAGGAGTTCCAGAACTTTTCCAGTTATGTTTTTTAATTTGAAATATTTGTTAAAACAGTTGGCATTTGTCTATGCTAATGGAACTTAAGTTCCATCATAATTTCAGTGATTATCCAAAAAATTATTCTAGATCATTATGATCTAGCATTTGAATATGTGGAAGTGGTTATATAAACATCTTTAAAAACAATAAGCCTTGTTGCATTGGTTGATAGAATAGAATTAATGAATCAAACATGGTGAGCAAGGAATTGGTTGAAATAATGCATTTTACTTTGATTATTGATCATAGTAGTGTAGGCAGTGATGAGCCACCCTGATGAGCTCCAATCCTCATACAATGCTTCAATGTACATCCAAGGCAGAATGGTATGGACTTGGAGAACTTGAAAGTGATAGTGTTCCTATGTTTGATGTTCACAGGTTTGAGGTGCTATCAAAGGAACGTGTGTAAGTTGCAGCCAACATTTACATGATATGCATTTCACTCTCTGCTGCTACTGTGCATTGTATTGAGTGTCGAAGGTATGGATGAGTGCCAAACAAGTGGAATGTATTCTGTCAAAATTCCTGACTTCTGCCTCACCAATAGAGGACAGGCTTTGAGGGGTTAGATGAGTGACGATACATGGGCTAATCAAGAATGTTAGGGCATTCAACCAAGATAATGTTTCTGGCGATCAAGGGTAGATGGATATTGTCTGATATAGATGGTAACACTGTTACTGCCAACTTATCAACCTCAGCTCGAATGTTTCCATGTCTGATGCATATGACATGGCTTGCTTCAGTGGCTGAGGAATTGTGAATACAGAATATGGCACAATCACTAGTAGGTAATTGCTAAAGTTGAATAGTTGGGCCTTTAAACATGACCTTGATGTCCTCTAAGTTGATTCATCTCGTAGCCATCGTTTGCTCGGTCTGACTCCAATAGGGACTTTCCTTCTGTCGTTCTCACTGTTTACCAGCTGGACATTTGGTCCCTTTCTAGGGGACATCCTCAGTGCTATAGAGCCCCCTGTGAAGCGCTGCTGTACTGTCAGTTCACAGGAGTCTCCACAGCACTGAGGATATCCCCTAGAAAGTGGACAAAATGTCTGCAAACCAAATAATGTTAAATCTATACTCTGTCATTGATGCTCCCAAGGGGAAGTCTGTCTTCCTGTCTACTCTTAATTTCATCTCCCCTGCCGTCTCTGTTCCCAGAAAAATAAGATGGATTGGATGGATGGTATTAATGATAAACTCTCCAACCAATGCGGGAGTAACATTTTTTACAAAAAAGTGACAAATTATTCTAGTCTATGTATTGCTAAATCTGAGGGATATGATTACTGGAATGTGGAAGCCAGAACACACACCACTACAACTGTGGTCTAATTAACATTTAATACAGTTAGAGCATAATTTCCCTGTTCCTAAACTCTATTAGCCAAGGCATAAAGGCAAAAATACTTTTGTTTTGTGCATAATATGGGAACAACTTGACCACTAGCACTGATGATGATGTCTTCAGTACGACTGCCAGGACCTTAGATGGAAAGATGGGGGTAGATTAAAAGGAATATAGGTCTGCTGCTGAGTCCCAGTGTCTCATGGCAGCACAATTTCAAATTGCTAAATCTGTTTGAAGTCCCAATTACCCACAGTGCTATTATCTCACAATAGAGAATATCATCCACAAGGAACTTTATAATTACAATGACTTGGTGGTTGACAACGAACAGATGGATCTCTGAGGACAAGGGTGAGGAGGCTTATTTCTCCACAATGGTGATTTCCTCCCCAGCTAGTTATCAAACGTCAACTTTTAAAAGACTTAACTTTTACTGTTGGTAATGCATTCTTGGTCTAAGCATACAGCATTCTTTTAAGATTGTTTATGTACATGAATTGCAATACATACATGAAGCACTGTTAACAATTAGATCATATTCAATTAGAAGTATTTTTGTGAGCTGTAGGAAGGACTTTATTTAACTGGTTCAAACCAAACTTGTCAATCTTGGCATGAAAATTGGGATCAAAGGGAGGATATGTTTTAAGATTAGATGGAAAGAAAGTAAATTTATTGAATGATATGTTTGCTTTCAATGCACAGCTCAAAGTAAATTAACATGATATCAACTTAAAGTGAAAAATTGGTCAAAATATTTCAACAGTTTAAAATATCTGCAGATCACTCAAGTAACGAAGTGCAAGCTTTAAAAATTCTTCCAAATATGTTTGAGATAGTTATCTCAATCCAACTGAGTGTATTCTAATTTTAAAACTGTATTACTGCGCCAACAACATTCAAAATTAAAATATTCTATTCTCACTAACAAACCAATTTAGTTCAAAATGGATTTTCCCTACAAAGTACAAGTGGCTGGCAATAGCTCCCAAGTATTCAGACTGAAATGTGTTCCAGACTCTCTCTTTGTATAGTCAAACAGCAACACAGTCATTTTTTACATTGATACTAAACACAGTGATATTAGGAAAATTCATCACGTAATCACATCCTACCTCCCTTGGATTTAATTATCTTCTGGCTGTGCTTTTCCAGCACCACACTCATTCAACATCAGTTCAACTAGACTTAAAAGGAACTCATCTGCAAACAAAAGAACCAAGGCCAAAGGCTGAGCCAAAGGAGAGTGGTTCAGAATAGACAAACCTGAGCTCAATAACCTGCTGTAGAGATATTTTGCTCCATTTTTCAGAATTTTATTTTGTAAGCAGACCTTTCAGGATTTAAGGGGAAATGATTGAAGACGGCCAGTATACCAGTATCTCACAAATTAAATTGTAGTATTGCTCCACATATGGCTGATGGGGAAAGATAAGTCATGTAATGGTCATGTCACTGGATGTACATATTACCAGTCCAGACTTGTGTTTTGGGACCTAGATTCCAATCCCACCCTGGGAACTAAAGGTTTGTTGCTAATAGGGCATAAAGACATCAGAAAAAATACCATTTGGTTTTACTGAGTTTTAAGAGTTGTAGCTCAGGTTGAGGTTCTGGTTGTAAGTTTGTTCACTGAGCTGGAAGGTTTATTTTTAGACGTTTTGTCACTACTAGGTAACATTATCTGTGAGCCTCCAGTGAAGCATTGGTGGTATGGCCCACTTTTTTTGTTTAGGTTGATGATGTCATTTCCTGTTCTTTTTCTCAGTGGGTGGTAAATGGGATCCAAGTCAATGTGTTTGTTGATAGAGTTCTGGTTGGAGTGCCAACCGTCTTAGTAAGAGCATTAAGTTACAACTTCCAGGATGCGGACAAGAAAGATTTCTTAGCATTAGAAACGACACTAATCTCACAGAAGAAACCCAGCAAACCATCAGACAGTCGCACCAACATTAAGCAGGAAAAAGGAAGGAAATATACAAGAAAGGAAAGTACTAGGACTAAAAACGTCATCCTACCTGCGGACAAAAGATGCTCGAAAGTCATTTTAAATAAGAGACAACAATCAGAAAGTGAACATTGCTTGCAGGTAGCAAAAGTGGCGACAAACCCAACCCCATAACTAGAGAATCAAATCACAAGCCTCATCAAAAAACTTCAGAAATCTTGAGAATCAAATAAGAGCGACTTCCCAAAAGTGAAACTTAACTGATCCAACACCACGCTTCTCTAGGTTACCCAATATTCACAAACCAGGAGCTCTCCTCAGACCATACAGTCTTGCTACCTGGAACACCAACTTACAGATTAACCAAGCTGCTACACCAAAGAATAAAACACTTAAAATACTCACACCACTCGAACACTCCACCCAAGAACTCTTGAAGACCAAAGACACCAAGGTAGAAGCGGATGAAATAATGATCTCCCCTGCCATAGCATTCCTATTCACATCCATCAACATCAACCTGGCCAAGGAAACACTGACTACACTATTAGAAGAACCAAAGACACATACACCAAACACCACCAACTTCATCAGCAAGGACAATATTGTCAAGCTAGTGGATCTATGCCTTACCATCCACTTCACCTTCAACAACAAAACTAACGGAACACCCATGGGATCGCCCATATCAGGGTTCTTATCAGAGGCAGTAATGCAGAAACTCAAACAAACAGCACTACCAACCACCTACGTGGATGACACCTTTGTCATCACGAAACAAAACTAATTAGAGAAGACCATCAATAATACCCTTTCTGGCATAAAATTCACTAAAGAGGAGGAAAACAACAATAAGCTGCCATTCCTAGATGTCACAGCAGAATGAATAGCCAATGGGGAACTTCAAACCTGCGTCCACAGGAAAACACTGACTTAGATCCCATTTAACACCCTGAGTAAATGAACAGGAAATGACATCACCCACCCAAGGAACCCTAAACACATAAAAAGCAGGCCATACCACCAGTGCTTCACCGAAGGCTCACTGATGACGTTATCTGATATGGTGATGAAATGTCTGAAAATGAACCTTCCAGCTCAGCGAGCAAACTGGCATTCCGAAACAATTGGTTTACTGATGACCTTGAGAGAAGTAAATCTGCTATCCTTTTTGGGGTGTCTCTACATGCCACTCTCGATCCACAATATCGTGGTTGACTCTAAACTGCACACTGACTTGGCCGAGCAAACCAGTCCATTCATTGTTACGGAGCAATGGCCAAATTCAGGTCTTGCCAGCAATGTTGCAAGAGAGATGCAAAGTGCAGAACTCTCCAGCAGTGCTCATTGATCCCATTCCCTAGGCAGAAAAATGTACATAGAAACTAACCATTCCATTTGCTCCATTCCTCTTAAAAAGCAGAACAAATATTTTGAACACAGATTCTTAAAGATTGGCATTTTTATAACTTCCAATTTTGCTGACTTTCTATGAAAGGTGTAGCAAGGAGGAAAAGTGTTTTATGGCTGAAACCTGTGACTGTTTCCTGTCTTTAACATGAGGATTAATTCCTAGAAGTGTTTTAAGGAAATTTTGGAGGAGACAGTCAGAGTAGCAGAACATTATATAATCTGGAATTGAGGAAAATAATGATCGGAAAATTGACAAGCATGTTTATTGTCCCAGCTTCAGAATGATGTGCTGCCAATTCAATGTAAAGGACAGAATTGGAAGATAAAGAATTCTTTAGGCCAAAGTGCATATATATTTTTTAAAAACCACCATAGGACATGAAACCAGAAAACTGATTTCAGCTTTTTTAAAAACTCCTTAGTAACAGCCTCATACTCATGAGCCTCAAAGTATTAAGCCATTAAATACACAACTCTGGCTCCATATTAATTCTATCTCATGCTTATTTGAAACACTTCAAAATACTTAATACATTAAAGTCATAAATAGCTGCACTTGTTCAAAAAAAAGGTAGTTATATTAAAATAATTCCAAACACAAATATCATTGCAAGAAATGTGTTTTATTTTAGTTTAATGTTTTACCAATTTTAACAGCCTTCTGCAACAACAGAAGTCTTTGCACTAACTGGTACGAAATAAATTAAAGACATTTGACCAAAGTTGAATGCTCCAATGTAACATGATTCCAGTAATGTTTCACTTGTAAAACTGCAAATAAAGCCACATTTTACTTTTTTTGATGGTTTTCTAGGCACTAATGGGTGTACAGTTCAGCTGGAAAAGCTGATTTGGTCACAGTATACCATTTCCTAAAATTTCTTGCACAAATTTACAAGAGACTATTCGGATACCACTCACTGCTTAGCATTTCGTGCTCAATCTATGCCAAACACAGTAAAAAGCTCTGTAATGAGATATGGGCTAATAGATTTATTTGTCAGTTTTAAGGTGTAAACATAAATAACTCTACAATTATAATGTGGGCAGTGATTTTGAACTTTGACACCCAAATTACTATGTTATCTCATTTGTTCCATGTCAGTATTAATGTGTTAAACACTTTCATTGTTATTTTTCCTGTTTGCAAACATGATGTGCTTCCTATTTTAAGATTTCAAAAACCTAGAAATTCCATTACCAAAATACTCCTCAATTGCTCCTCCAGGATGTTCAGAAGATAACTTAGTATATTGCAAATAAACAAAGTACATACAAAGCATAAAATGTAACATTGTAGATTTACCCACTAAAGTGGAACTTGAGAATTATGATGGCACCATGTACTGCTGTCTTCGAATTTTTCCAAACTGGATGGGGTAACAAGATGCAGACAATAAGAATTAGCTATATTCTCAACCTTCAGTTAACACCAAAAATATGAACAAGAAAGTCTCCGTTCCATAGAAAGTTTCTCTTTGCAATTACTTCTTAATGTGCCAAGTGCCAATTAAGGTTTTTTTGTGCCACTCAAAGAAAGACAGGAGATTGTCAAAACTCACATAATCCACACCAACAAGTATATAACACCTTATGGCAGTATGCTACATAGATGTTTGGTCACAAAACAAATGGAATTTAATGTTTAGTAATCAAAAACTACCAAAAGGAAAATCACTCCTAAAAGTGCAGGACTTGCAAGAATACAAGCATACAAAAAACAAGTTATTATGGTAGCTGTAATCCAGAAGAAACTTACAAGAAATTACATAGAGCAGACTTGAAACATATCTTTCACAATGTGTATTTAAAAAAAATTTACAAGTATTTTGATAAAAGATAAGTCTCAAAGACCCTGAAATGAACTGAAAAGTACAAAAGCTACTGAAACTAACACTGTTCTATACTTGGCTTTTCCATTACTATTGATAGTCAAATACACACACGATGTTGCTAACTTTAATGTGCATTATTGTGATAGAAAAATGACATAACCCTCGACCCATAGGTGCTGTGAGAGATTGACATGGTTAAAATGTCTTGTTTTTATGTATTACTTGAAATGGCAACATCTAGCTTCCTCAGAAATGAAAAGGTTTGGTCAATTTTGAGCTTTCTTGTACCAAATTTCAGCAGAGCATTCAGACCCAGTATTCTGAATAAGATTCACAAAGTTTGCTTTGCAGAATTGCTTAATTGTAACCATTCCCTATAAATGAGCAAACACAGAACAAAATGATATTTAAAGTACATTTGGTCCAGGAGGTGACATTTAGCATAGTTCTTAGCTGTCTTTATGCAGAGAATTAAAAATATTAAAAAATCAATTGCACATATTGGATTATTATTTAAGGTACTGCATATACCCGTAAGCAGAGTTGCACTTGCTACACAAGACTCTCACCTCAGTCTCCACTGCAATTCTGTTACAGATGCTAAATTTTGAACAGTTACCCAATTTTTCAATGGACTCTGAAGAGGTTATTATTGGTGGGCAGTTGTACAGCACTTTCAGTACCAGTCTGGTTTAGGTATTTAATATCTGTTCTTGAAAAATTTACATCAATACCTAGCGTGGAAATGCTAGTCTAGGACTGCAAATAATTAGATCTATACATATTTGATTTTCTGGTACTTTTAATATCAATATATTTTAATGAGGCAAATACAAGTTTACAATAGAATGGGTGAACAGTTACTGCAGGACCTATAAAATTATCATGCATTACAGATGTCAGCTAATCCACAACACAGCCAGGCAATTCAAAGCAATTCCCTCAATCAAAGCAATTCCCTCAAACAATCTTGTTCACTATACCTATTCTAGGTAAAGAACTTCCTAATGCAAGGAAATTTCTAAGTGCAACACGATTCCTTCAAAAACCATTTTAAAAAATGCTTGGGTTGCCCACCTCGAAATAATTTAAAATGATTTCATAATGAATAAATATTTACGTCTAAGTAAACAGGTCTAATGTTTTTATGTTTTCCCCCCCTCAGTTGCCAAAGGGTTGCAACATGTCTCCTCTTTATGTAAAACTGCTTCAAGCACTCTTAACTGAGGGTGCCCTTTTAGAGGTATTCAAATAAATAAACTGGTCCATGTATTAAAATCCACAAAAACAGCTACATTATTAGAAGGATGATCATAATCTAAGCCAACCTCAACAGTATAAAAATGAACTTTCAGACAGTATTCCTTCAAACTTCACCATCAACAATTTAGTGTTTGTTTGCATGTTCCATTAACCATGTCCCAACGAACAATACATGCACAACGTCTTACCATCATATTAAATGTATCATACAGACCGCAAGGAATAAAGTTATGTTTCTATCATCATGTTATAATTTCACCATTTGGATATTGGTCCCATTTAGAAACCTAACTTAGCTACTGCCTATGGGCTTGACTAATATTTGACCAAATAATTTTGAAGGCATTAATCTGTTATTGGAAAGAATGTTGCTGTTCATGTATTGTGCTGGTCGAAAAACATTGCGCGGAACACAAGGTTTCAACCATGTTTTGGGCATTCCACACCTCATTAATAAGCTTACAATTTTATTGTCAAGTTAAAACACTATCTTAGTGAAAATACAGAGTATATTCACTCATTATTTTGTTTGCTAACTTGCTGATACCTTACATTCCTTATCACTGCTTTCACACATTTCCACACGTGATTTTTTTGAAAAAAATTTAAATTCCTTCAAAACATAAAGCACATTCATTCAGTTAAAGAAAACTTGAAGCAAGAGATACCACTATTAAATGTTAACCTGTCTTTTTGTATTCCTTCAGATTAATATGGCTCAAAATAAAACCAGCTCATGGAAAAATAGCTGTCAATTGGACAAAATATTGTTCAACTTCTCCATGTGTATCCTATCAAAATTTGTGTCAGCATTTCTTAAACAAGCCATTGCATGAAAGACCATTTTTATTTGTTTTCTGTAATTCACTGGGCTGATCAGTTCTAGTAGCACTTAATGAAAGCTAAAATAAAAATCTAGCTATTGTCACTTATTGTGAGCATTAAAACTAAACATACCGTGAAACTGCCATTGTCCTGTAATAAAATTGAGGCAGTATTAGCCAAGATAGCTTATTAGCTGATTGCATTAATTAATTTAGTGATATTGAAAACAAGCATTGTGATTTCACTGTTAACACATAAAGGTGCTTCTTGTATGTTTTGAACAATGATTTATGTCAAATGAAATGTAACTGCATCAATCAATGCCATAGAAACTCCATTGTGAATATAGTGCATTGTGCAACATTGAACAAAGTTTGGCCGACTGTAGTAAAGAAGTCATCCCTTCGCTTCTCAAAGTGTGAACAATTCGGGATCAGGCACAGGCGGCATATCATCTTTAAAGGGTTATGCACTTAGTTCCTGGTAAACTCCAACCTCCATCACAAGAGAATGCATTTGTCCTTTTCTTTTTCCTTTGTTTCCTTACGCTGTTTCCGTTCAGTGCCCGCAGGTTGTTTGCCAGCAGTTGCTGCCTGTGATTGTTGACCTTCCTGGAATTTTAGAGGAACATGTACAGCATAAGTTTGAAATCACAACAAATAAATGATGAAAAGGAACAGTAATTTTAGGACAACACTGCACCTGAATCTACAAAAGCAGGGTTTAACTGCTACTGTAGCTGAGCTTTCAAACTTCTACACCATACGTTTTGCACTTCTTGGAAAACAGATCTTCCAGCCCATGAAAGCATTCTGAAGATGTTAACTGTTTCTACCGCCACAGATGCTACCAGATCGGAGTTTGTCCAACATTGATTTTGTTTCATTGAAAGAATGTTGCTATTTGACAGATAACGGTGTTGTGCATGATAATTATGGAGAACCCAGTGATCAAAATGACTTTCCAAGAGAAAAGAAGTTAAAAATAATTCTTAAAATAACGATATTCCTTCAACGGGAGCCATTACATGATATGAGCCAATTAAAATGGATGAGCTACACAGGGATCCCACAGTGAGACACCTTTCAGAATATGTCTGGGGAGTGTGCACAGAGGTGCTTGGAACAAGTATCTAAGGCATCTCTAGCACAATAAGTGTTCGCGCAGAAGATTGGGAGGGATAAAAGAAAGAAAGCTAATATTCGTGTAATAGGTCAGTTAGAACTTTCATTTTGAGGATTTCCCATACTTACTTAGAATAATGCACATTGTGAATCAATTGCAATTTATTTATTGTAAAACATGTTCTGCAAAATTATGCTTGATTATGTGGCTCTTCAGCACTTGGCTGTGTATTCCACAATACTTTCAGGTGATGTAGTTCACTTCCTCTGTGCTCCGTAACTTCTATATTTTGGTCAAAGCTCTGCATGTGTAAAAGGCTGCAAGATTATCTTTCACTTAATTTACCTTTTCCTTTGCATTAAGACAAAAGATTAGAAGAATATTTAGCCCTCCCATTAATCGTTTGATTAATTCCGTCAAAAAACAAGTTAGATTAAAAGCTAGTTGGAAATAGGACCAAAGGTTATTAAACTAGAGTGAAGCATAAAATAAATCATCTAATTGTTCTGTTAAGCACAATGATCCATAGTATTGACTGGGCAGGATCAAATGGAGAGATGTGGAGATGGTTAGATAGTTTGAAGTCATTTGGTTAACTTTACGAGGAAAGGTGATGCAGAAACTTCCATCAGAAGGTTGTGAGAGAGTTGAATTCAGAGTAGGTAAGCAGGTTACCCCCTGTAGAAGTGGCATTGGTATGATTCAGAGATCTTTTTCAATCTGTTTTAATGAAATTACACAGAGTCTGACATTTCTGAGAAGAAATACGCATTTTAATTAAGTTATAATCCTGTGAAATATCAAAACAAGTCATCAGTCTGCAACACTGAAAAAGTTTAAAAATTAAAAAGCAATTTTCTCAGAAGTTGATGATATTCACCGTGGTACACATTAGTACACTGAAGAATTCAGCACAACCCCTACTCTCAACACTAATGGTTATACAAACACAGATTTTGAACAGATGCAAAATCAAAAGTCAAGTTTTGTTGTATATCACCAAGTGGTTTGTTTACAAATAGCTAAAGTAAACAACCTTGAAATACCTTGTGTAATCCTCCACTCAGCCAATGCAGAATCATGATGGATTACTTAAGGACTTGATAGAAGAGGCAAAAAAGTTATTACTAATTCATGCTGCAAGCTTGCTGACCTGCCCTGTTTTTATCCTCAAGTCTTTTGATCCTGAGAATGTGAATCAAGATTTTTTTCCAATAATTTGTTCAGAGACACACAATTTTGAGCTGACAATTTCATCAACGTTCCTCCTTATACATTCACATATTTTAAATTTTGGTCTGTTTTTTTTTTTAAAACTCTTCACCTCCATGAATAATTGTCCGCACCAATATCTAACTAACTTCAGAATCTTCAAAATTCAAACAAAACGTCTTTTTGAAGAAATAAACCTGATTTCCTTAATCCTTCGCAAAATGTTGGGACATTTTATGGAGTCAAGTTTGCTGCTTACCTATGCAATCATACAAGAGCAACAATATCCTTCCTTAAGTGACCAGAATTGCTCAAAGTTGTTCAAAGCGTTCAATGTCAAACTGCTTTCCATTTGGTAACATTTCATTACCTGGCTTTGAGCTGCAGCTGCCTGTTCCTGTTCATGATAGAACTGGGATGCTCGTCTGTCTTCTTCTTCCTGCAGTTTTTTTGCTAGTTCCAGATCACTAATTCCTTCAGGAATCTGCTCCCAGGATAAGTCCTGGCTTTGCTGCTCCTGCTGTAAGGACAAGGCCATCAGATAGTCCTGAGAGAAGAAATAACGTCCAATCAGGAAATCCCTAGATGAGGGATCAGTCATTACCCTTGAAATGCATGTACAGTTCGAGTGAGAAGATAAAACTTGACATAAAATTTTCAAAACTTGGAAGAATTTTTGTACATTGGATATTTTACATGATTTCAAAGTCACCTGTTAATGTTAAAATACAATAGCACAAGAATTTGAGAATGCTTTCATTTGTACAGTTTTCTCATTAACACAGATCTTATACTTGTTTAAGCTTTGATCAGTTAGCTGAATGGGCACAATGGTTCTGGATGTGCTGAAATATTCAGATGGTTACTACTTATAAAACCACAGCATGATCAGGCTGGAATTTCAGTAATCATTAAATGCAAAAACTGAAGGTACCAGTTGTCAAATTAATTCCTCCAAGGCATGGTGGGCAATTTCACTAAGATGGAGCACCACACACATGCACAAAATCAAATCACATCAGTATCCCTACGATGGGTACAGTGGGTTGCTGCAAGTACTCTTCTAGAACATTTCCTTGGACCTCCTTGCATTAATGCAGTTTTTAAATTGAAAATTTGACTGGGAATCTTACATTAAAGCTGTTAACTTTATTATTTAATCAATTTGAGTACAACATAATAAATATCAAAATAAAGACAGAACACCAGAGGAACAACTGGTCTTGCAGCATCTTTAAACGGTGTTAATGTTTCAAGTCCAGTGACCTTTCTTCAGAAACAAAGATAGCTGGCAAAGGGTGACATTTATACTGGTGATGGGGTTGGTGGAGAGAAGAGTGAATAGAGTGCATACAGACAGAGCCCAGAGAGAGAGAGAGAAAGGATAGGCAAACAGAGATAGCTGATAAGCCAAGAGAGAGAAATGCTAACAAGAAATGTGAATAGTTGAAAATGGAACTTCTGCCTCAGCACTTAGCAAACTTCAGGATTCAAGCTTAACAATTTCAAAGCATGAGCTTCCTCCTCCTACACTCTCTGTTCCTGTGGTACATCTGAGCACAACCAAATCATTTCCAAATATGTTCCTCCTCACCCTACCTAACATTTTTTTCTCTCTCAGTTTATCAGCTATCTCTGTGGTACAACTAAAAATCAGGATTCAAGCTGTAGAATTATGACAGAAGTTGTTTGTGCATTTGTGGTGACAGCTCTAAGCCACAAAGTTGAATGGTAGTCCATCAAAATAGCACCACAATGTAGAGTATCCAACGGCACATGAATAATGTGCCTGAGGACATTTAGTTAAATGTACTCAAGTTGCGTTAGAGCTGTACTGATTTCTGTTTTTATTATATCAAGACCTCTTTATGATCAACTCTTATGGTGGCGGTGTACCACCTCAATGCTGCACAATTGATCAGAGCAATGCTATTACCACGCTAGGTTTCAGGTCTACAAGCAGTTCAACGAAAACCTTTTAACTCAAGAGCACAGGAACACAATTTCACCAAAGTGATTGATGTTTAGATTCCTCACCAGCTTCCTTAGATTTTTCTTGCTGAAATTTACCAATAAATCCTTTTATCTCTTTCTCCCATGCACACAACTTGCCTCCATTACTCACCATCTCAATTACTCTATGTGGTGGAAAATTCTACACATGGTACTCAATTTGGCATCTTTCACTCCAGCTGCTTTTAAAGCAAGTTTTATTTTCTGGATATTGCCAAATAGCATTCTCAATTCTATTATAAAAACGGCACATGTACACATTTTACTGATAGGATTGTAGGATACTAAATTCATGAAAGGCTCTGTATAAAATAAGACTGGAATATTTCCAAGGACAGGAAACACAATCCCAACTATTTGTACATTAACAAGTCAAAAATAATTTCGCAACAAACACAAATCTCAGTGCGCTCATCACTAAGCTGCAGGATAAGTGATGTCAGAAATGTAATGGTGCAGAAACTATAGACTGGGGAGCCTGATGTCGGTGTTGGGCAAGTTGTTGGAGGAAATCCTGAAGGACAGAATTTACATGCATTTGGAAAGGCAAAGATTGATTAGGGATAGTCAACTGATAGTGAGATGTGATTTTCCATGTGCACAAACTTGATTTAGTTTTCTGAAGTAATGAAGAGGATTGATGAGGGCAAAGCGGTGGACATGATCTATATGGACCTCAGTAACATGTTTGACAAGGTTCCTCGTGGTAGACTTGTTCACAAGGTTAGTATAACAGGATCTTGATCAGATGAGCCAATTGACAGAATTTAATTTAGATAATGTGAGGTCCTGCATTTTGGAAAGGCAAGTCAGGGGAGGACGAGAACATTATAGGGCAGTACAGGCACTTCGGCCCTTGGTGTTGCACTGACCTGTGGAACCAATCTGAAGCCCATCTAACTTACCTAACCAATTCCATTCTCGTCAATATGCCTATCCGTAAAGTTGGTGGGTCACTATTGTTGCAGGCAGTGCATTCCATGCTCCTACTACACTCTAAGTTAAAAATTACCTCTGACATCTGACCTATATCCAGCACCCCTCAATTTAAAGCTATGCCCCCTCGTGCTAGCCATCACCATCCTAGGAAAAAGGCTCTCACTGTCCACCCAAACTAACCCTCTGATTATCTTATATGTCTCCGTTAAGTCACCTCTCAACCTTCTTCTCTCTCTAACAAAAACAGCCTCAAGTCAGTCAGCCTTGCCTCACAAGATTAGATTAGATTCCCGAGTGTGGAAACCGGCCCCTCGGCCCAACCAGTCCACACCGACCCTCCAAAGAGTAACCCACCCAGACCAATTTCCCTCTGACTAATTCCCCTAACACTATGGACAATTTAGCATGGCCAATTCACCTAACCCGCACATCATCTTCCATCCATACCAGGCAACATCCTAGTAAATGTCCTGTGGACCGTTTCCAAAGCTTCCAATCCTTCCTATAATGTGGTGACCAGAACTGCACGCAATACTCCAAGTACGGCTGCACCAGGAGTTTTGTATATCTGCATGACCTCGTGGTTCCAAAACTCAATCCCTCTAATAAAGAAAGCTAACACAACGTATGCCTTCTTAACAACCCTATCAACCTGGGCAGCAACTTTGAGGGATCTATGTACATGGACACAGAGATCTCTCTGCTCATCTACACTGCCAGGAATCTGACTATTCTCCCAGTGCTCTGCATTCCTGCTTCTCCTTCCAAAGTGAATCACCTCACACTTTTCTGCATTAAACTCCATTTGCCACCTGTCAGCCCAGCTCTGCAGCTTATCTATGTCCCTCTGTAACCTATAACATCCTTTGGCACTATCCACAACTCCACTGACCTTAGTGTCATCCACAAATTTACTAACCCATCATTCTATGCCCTCATCCAAGTTGTTTACAAAAATGACAAACAGCAGTGGACCCAAAAGAGGTCATTGCGGTACACCACTAACAACTGAACTCCAGGATGAACATTTCCCATCAACCACCACCCTCTGTCTTCTTTCAGCTCGCCAATTTCTGATCCAAACTGCTAAATCACCCTCAATCCCATGCCTTCGTATTTTGTGCAGTAGCCTACCAGGGGGAACCTTATCAAATTACTGAATATTACTGAAATCCATATACATTAATGGCTTTACCCTCATCTACCTGTTTGGTCACCTTCTCAAATAATTAATTAAGGTTTGGGAGGCATGACCTACTCTTCAAAAATCCGTATTGACCATCCCGAATCAACTTATTCCTTTTGAGATGATTACAAATCCGATCTCTTTTAACTTTTCCAACACTTTTCGCACAACCGAAGGAAGGCTCACTGGTCTATAATTACCAGGGTTGTCTCTACTCCCCTTCTTGAACAAGAGGGGAACATTTGCTATCCTCCAATCTTCTGGTACAATTCCTGTAGATAATGACAACATAAAGATCAAAGCCAAAGGCTCTGCAATCTCCTCCTCCCAGAGAATCCTAGGACAAATCTCACTTGGCCCAGGGTATTTGTCTATTTTCACACTTTCCAGAATTGTTAACACCACCTCCTTGTGAACCTCAATCCCATCTCACTATTTTCCTCGACAACATTGTCTTTTTCCAATGTGAATACTGATGAAAAATATTCATTTAGCACCTCTCCTATCTTCTCTGAATCCATGCACAACTTCTCACTACTGTCCTTGATTGGCTTTAATCTTACTTGTCATTCTTTTATCCCTTATAGAAAGCTTGAGGGTTTCCCTCAACGACTTCTCATGTCTCCTCCTCGCTCAGCTTAGCTCTCTCTTTAAGTCTTTCCTGGTAACTCTAACTCTCAAGCACCCGAACTGAGTCTTCACATCTCATTCTAACGTGAGCCTTCTTCTTCCTCTTGACAAGAGATTCAACTTCCTTAGTAAACCACAGCTCCTGCGCTCGACAACTTCCTCCTTGGCTGACAGTTACATACTTATCAAGGACACATAATAGCTGTTCCTTGAATAAGCTCCACATTTCTATTGTGCCCATCCCCGCAGTTTCCCTGCCCATCCTATACATCCTAAATCTTGTCTAATCATATCATAATTACCTTTCCCCCAGCTGTAGCTCTTGCCCTCCAGTGTATGCCTATCCCCTTCCATCGCTAAAGTAAACATAACTGAATTGTGGTCACTATCACCAATTGCTCACCGACCTCCAAATCTAACATCTGGCCAGGTCCATTACCCAGCATTAAATCTAATGTGGCCTCGTCCCTTGTTGGCCTGTCTACATACTATGTCAGGAAACCCTCCTGCACACATTGGACAAAAACTGACCCGTCTAAAGTACTTGAGCTATAGTATTCCCAGTCAATATTTGGAAAGTTGAAATCCCCCATAACAATTACCCTGTCACTTCCGCTCCTATCGAGAATCATCTTTGTTATGCTTTCCTCTACATCTCTGGAACTATTTGGAGGCCTATAGAAAATTCCCAACAGGGTGACCTCTCCTTTCCAGTTTCCAATCTCAGCCCATACTACCTCAGTAAACGAGTCCTCAAATGTCCTTTTTGCAGCCATAACACTGTCCTTGACTGCCAAATGCCACACCCCTAACGCTTTTACAATCTTATTCTTAGTGAAACATCTAAATCCCAGACCCTGCAACAACCATTCCTGTCCCTGCTCTACCCATGTCTCTGAAATGGCCACAGCATCAAAATTCCAGGTACCAACCCATGCTACAAGTTCACCCACCTTATTCCGGATGTTCTGGCGTTGAAATAAACATACCTCAAACCAGTGACTAATGCAAATCACTAATACTTTTGCTTGCTGTGCCCTCTTGCGACCCTGAAACCTTATTTCAGATCTCCCTACTCTCAACCTCCTCTATACTCGGACAATAATTTAGGTTCCCACCCCCCGCTAAATTAGTTTAAACCCACCCGAAGAGCATGATCAAATTTCACCTCCAGGATATTGGTACCTCTCTGGTTCAGGAGATGACCATCCTGTTTGTAGAGGTCCCACCTACTTCAGAAAGGGCCCCAATTATACAGGAATCCAAAACCCTCCCTCCTGCACCACCCCTATAGCCACGCGTTCAACTTCCCTGTCTCCCTATTCTTCTCCTCACTAGCAAGTGTAACGGGCAACAATCCAGAGATAACATCTCTGTTTGTTCTAGCAGTAAGCTCCTGCCCTAGCTCCCTGAATTTCTGCCTTAAATCCAAACCCCTTTTCCTACCTATGTTATTGGTGCCTACGTGGACCACGACTTGAGGCTATTCCCCCCTCCCCCGAAAGGATCCCGAAAACACTATCAGAGACATCACGAACCCTGGCACCTAGGAGGCAGCACACCAACTGTGAGACTCTCTTGTTCCCACAGAACCTCCGATCTGTCTTCCTAACTATGGAGTCCCCAGTGACTAATGCAAATCACTAATACATTTAATGGTAAGGTCTTGGGGAGTGTTGCTGAACAAAAAGATCTTGGAGTGCAGATTCATAGTTCATTGAAAGTGGAGTTGAAGGTGGGTAGAATAGTGAAGGTGGCATTTGGTATGCTTTTCTTTATTGGTCAGAGCATTGAGTATAGGAGTTGGAAGGTCATGCTGAGGCTGTACAGGGTAGTGGTGAGACCACTCTTGAAATGTTGTGTGCAATTCTGGTCTCCCTCTTATTGGAAGGATGTTGTGAAACATTAAAGAGTTCAAAAAAGATTTACAAGGATGTTGCCAGAGTTGGAAGGTTTGAGCTATAGGGAGAGGCCAAGTAGGCTGGAGTTGTTTGCCCTGGAGCGTTGGAGGCTGCGGGGTGACCTTATAGAGGTTTATGAAATTACGAGCAGCATGGATACGGTACCCTGGGGTGGGCAAGCCCAAAACTAGAGGGCATAAGTTAAAGGTGAGAAGGGAAATATTTAAAAAGGAACACACAGAGGGTGGTGCGTGTATGGAATGAGCTGCCAAAGGAAGTTGTGGAGGTTGGTACAATTACAACATTTAAAAGATATCTGGATGCGTATATGAATAGGAAGGGTTTAGAGGGGTTTGGGCCAAGTGTTGGCAAATGGGACCAAATTACTTTAGGATATCTGGTCGATATGAACGATTTGGACTGAAGGGTCTGTTTTTGTGCTGTACACCTCTACGATAGAAGCTAAAGTTTCAGTAATACCAGTAAAACACTATGTTCAGTTATCTCCTTCAGCTTCAAATCTTGTACATGCCTTTTCCAATAAGTTTCACCTTTACTTCAACTGCACCACTGGCCAGTCAGCTAGAATACTCTGGTAGTTTGGAACCTTTGCCTCATCCCTGTTATCCTGCTACCTTTGTTTCATTTCAAGACAATTTTTATCAAACACATCTTCGGCTCCCCAGTGAGAGAGATTTTCCTTCGACTTCGTGACCATTTCCTTTGCTTTTCCTCAATGTTAAGTACGAAGGTCAAAATGCTGCATCATTAACCATGCGTAGTCAAATTAGCTAGTAATAGACATTGCTGTTCTTTAGTTTACCTGATCTATTTGATCCTGCTGTCCTTTGTACACAGTTTCTGGGTCAGATGGAGGTCTCAGGTGAAATTCAGAGTCACAGAAATTGCCATCTCCGTCCACATTGTGTAAACTCTCCCAGACCACCTTCTCTTCTGTCAGAAAGCCCTGGTCTGTCACCAGTAGATACAGCTGGCCCTAATACATTAAAAAGATGAAACATGAATTCAACTTCATTTCAGTCAGATTTCTTTCTGAACAAATTGATAAAAAAGGTGAAATTTTTGTTGAGCAAATTAACGGCATTGATTAATAATAGCCGTTAATTAATAAGATTAATTAATAAGATTAATTTCACCTTCTTTATAAAGTTTGAGTATGTGAAATTGTACAACGCAGTTCGTCAACACCATCGTTTCATCCGGGAAAATTAATCCAGCCCATATAGTACCTCTCTTCACTATAGTCAATTGGATCAGTAGAATCCTAACAACCCCAGGCATTTTGTAGATGAGATCCACAAAATTCAGAGAATTCTAAAGTTTACAATGAGGCTGGGTTACAAGAGAATGCACTGGTGCACCAAGCATTCTTTCAAGGTTGGAGCAGAACACAGTACAGTACAGGCATTTGACCCTATTTTCCAAACTCTCAATCTCGACCAGCCAGAAGAACAAGGGCAGCAGATGCAGTTGGCGTTCCAATGCAAGATCTCCCCAAAGACAGTACCATCCTTACTCGGAATTATACTGCCATTCCTTCAGTGCCATTAGGTCAAATCATGAATCTCCTTAACAGCATTATGGGTGTACCTACACCACATGGACTTCATTTCAAGATAACAACTTATCAGCAGTTTTTCCAGGGGACATAGGGTTCGGCAATAAATGTTAGCCTAGCCAATGACACCCACATCCCATGAATGAATAAAAATAAATCATGTGTGCTAAGTAGTCAATGATTATTCTCGAACTCAAAATAAAACAAAGTGACTCATTGCTGAAGTTCTGTGGCCATATGTTTGGACAACTAAAAGCTAGTTCTCAGGTCAGCTCTCAGGCATAGAGGAGGAGTATTTAAAAATAAATCCATATTATTTGCAGTTTTCAAATGAGTTAACTTTTCACCTGTTTTCAGTAGACTTTTCATTTCCATTCCTTTAAAAAATATTCTGCATGAAGGGAACAGGTAATGTTAATAATCTTGTCAATGAGAGAGTATTTATACACACACACACACACACTAATCTCCTCAACACCGTTTGCTCCTTTTGTGTAGTAGTCTGAAGATTTGAGTTTGAAGAGAAACAAGAGCAACATTTCTTAGTAGGAGTGGAGATGTACCAGGTCAAAGTCATACAGCATCAAAATAGACCCTTCAGTCCAAACAGACCATGCTGAACATAATCCCAAATTAAACCAGTGTCACCTTCGTGCTCTGT
Source organism: Chiloscyllium plagiosum (assembly GCF_037043375.1). Taxonomy (NCBI): domain Eukaryota; kingdom Metazoa; phylum Chordata; class Chondrichthyes; order Orectolobiformes; family Hemiscylliidae; genus Chiloscyllium; species Chiloscyllium plagiosum. The sequence continues at coordinate 22,144,474 of NW_028270177.1, forward strand.
CCCATATCCTTGCAAATCTTTTCTATTTATGTACTTATCAAAATGCCTTTTAAACACTAATTCTACTTACATCCACCACTTCCTCAGGACATCAATTCCACAGACGAACCACTGTGTAACAAATTTGTCTGATGTCTTGTTTAAACTTCTCTCCTCTCACCTTAAAAACCCCAGTCTTGAAATCCCACATTCCAGGGAAAAGGCAACAACCATTAACTCTACCCATAACTCTCATTCTTTTATCAACTCCTACCAGGTCAGTTTTCAACCTCCTTTACTCCAAAGAACTCCCAGCCTCTCTTTCTAACTCAAACTCAAACCTTCCATATCCAGCAACATCCCAGTAAATCTGTTCGGAACCCTCTCCAGCTTAATAATAATTCATTTTGGGAACTAACATTTCATTTATGGGAAAGATAGATTAATCTTAACAAGATGCTTCACAGCCATTGCAAAGCCTGAAATAATGAGTGTATAATTAACATAGCTTTGTTCTGTAAGAATATTGTTCCTAGTTTGGTTCGGTATTCTACTGGTTGAGTATATACCAGAATAAACATAGATTTTCATTTTCATGCAATGTTTATGGCATTACATACATGGAATCAAATCCACGTTTTGGACAAAAATAAAGTTCTAAGAAAATCCATGCAAGAGACTTCCATTTTTTTTCCCAGCCAGGGACAGAAGGTGAAGACAACGCTGAAACGATATACGAGTACAATTCTCTTTCTAAAAGAAAACAAAAAAGCAGCAATGACAAGAGAAAAAGCTGTTTGTTAAAATTGCATGTAGTAAGAGTTAGTGGCATTATCTCTCAACTATTAATCCAAATATCCAGATAATATTCTGGGGATCTGTGTTCGAATCCTAGCGCAGCAGATGACGGAATTTGAATTTAATAAAAATCTGGAAATAAGCATCCAATGATGACCACAAATCCATTGACAATTGTCAGAACAACAATCCTGGTTCATTACTTTTCTTTAGGGAAGGAAACTGCCATCCTGACCATTCTGGCCTACATGTAACTCCAAACCCACAGCAACACAGTTGACTCTTAATAGCCCTCTGGGCAATTAAGGATGGGCAATAAACACTGGCCTAGTCCGTAACACTCTCGTCCCACGAATAAACAAACGGAAAGCATTTCAAAATGTCCCAAAATGATTTCCAGCCAATTAGTTACATTAGAGCAGTCACCGATACATCGGTTAAATACAGTAGTCAACTTGCACACAGCATACCATAAACGGCAAATTAACCTACCAGATATTATAACTATTGTATTAGTCATAAAAATCAACACTGTTTTTGGTGGGATTTAAAAACGTCAGAGACTGACATGTCTTAAGTGACGCTACTCGCAGTGATATGTTTTCATTCTTTTGTATGATGAAGGAATATTGGCCAAGATGCCAGTTAAAAAACCGTTCTCGGAATAAGGTCAGTAGTTGACAGCTGGATTGAGCAATGCATATTGTATGCTTCTTGAAACAGGAAGCTGCTGCAATACAATTAAATTCCTCTAGATGGTGATGCAGAAGTATTAGAGCTTTATGCTCAAAGTGAAATTTCATTTTTTGTTATATCTAAGATTGCATTTGGATATTAAAACAAAATTGCTTCATGTACAATATTGATAAATGTGCACAATTCCTAAAGAGAAACAGTGCTGAACAAAGAGACCTTGGAGTGCAGATTCATAGTTCATTGAAAGTGGAGTCGCAGGTAGATAGGATAGTGAAGGCGTTTGGCATGCTGGCCTTTATTAGTCAGTGCATTGAATATAGGAGTTGAGAGGTCACGTTGCAGCTGTACAGGACATTGGTTAGACCACCATTGGAATACTGCATGCAATTCTAGTCTCCTTCCTATTGGAAGAATGTTGTGAAACTTGAAAGGGTTCACAAAAGATTTACAGCAATGTTGCCAGGGTTGTAGGGGTTGAGCTATAGCAAGAGGCTGAAAAGGCTGGGGCTGTTTTCCCAGGGACGGAGGCTGAGGAGTGATCTTCTTGAGGTTTCTAAAATCATGAGGAACATGGATAGGATGAATAGCCAAGGACTTTTCCTTGGGGTCGGGGAGTCCAGTGCGGTGGAGGCAAAGGTATTTTTGGGGGGGGCGGGGGAGGCATAGGTGTAAGGTGAGGGGAAAGATTTAAAAGGGACCATGGGGCAACTTTTACATGCAGAGGGTAGTGTGTGCAGAGAAGGAGCTGCCCGAGGAAGTGGTGGAGGCTGGTACAATTGCAACATTTAAGAGGCATCTGGATGAGTCCACAAATAGAAAAAGCTTAGAGGGATACGGGCCAAATGTTGGCATAATGGGACTAGATTTATTTAGGATATCTGGTCAGCAGAACAAGTTGGACCAAAGAGACTGATGGACATGTACATCAGGGTCCTTTGATCTTCTGTTTCCCACAATCCAACCTCCATGTATTCTCTTTGTTTATCCCACGTGAGCACATCACCTCAAACTTATCCAATTGAATCCCATTTGCCACTGATCAGCTGTCTATATCCTCCTATGCTAAAAGGCTATCCTTCTCAATATTTACCATCTCACCAATTTTCATATCATTCAGATTTTCTGATCATCACTCAAAAATGATTTCGGCTTGAATTTAGATGTACACCACAAATAGGCAGGATTGCCAACACTGACCACTGTGGAGCCCCAATGAATACAAGCCTTTTGCAACAACACTCCTTGACCATCACCCTCTGCTTCATGCGACTCAGCCAATTTTGGATCCAATTAGGTAAATTTCCTTTGATCACAAGGGCTACTGCCTTCACTATCAGCTTCCCACGTGGGACTTTCTCAAAACACTTCGTCAAGTCCAAAGAAACTCCGTTGAGTGCATTGCACTCATCCACACACCTGGTTAAATCAAGTTGGTCAGACATGAATATTCTTGATTTAATCCCTGTACCTCTTCATCCCCAGAATTGCTTCCAATAGTTTCCCCACCACCGAGGTTAGACTGTCCAGCCTGCAGTTTCCTGGTTTATCCCTTGCTCCCATTAACAACAGTATAACACTACATGACCTCCAGTACTCTGGCACCTCTCCCGTGGCCAGATAGGAATTGAAAATTATTGCCAGTGGCCTTGCTATTTTCTCCCTTGTCTCACTCAAAAGCCTGGGATCCATCTCATCTGGCCCTGCATGTTTGTCTACTTGTAAGCCTTCCAGGCCACTCAGTACCTCCTCTCTGTCTATGCTAATTTCAAGTGCATCAATTTTTTGATCCTGATTTCTGTAACCATATCATGCCTCGCGCTAGTGAAAACTAATAATAATTTTTTAAGAACCCTACCTACATCCTCTGGCTCCATACACAATTTACCACTGTGGTCCTTAAATGGTCCAACCGGCCATTATTTTTCATGTCCTCTTTGAGCCTTTAACATATCCTTTTTGAATTTCTCCTTGCACACTGTACAATAGCACTTCTGTTGTTTGAGTTCTTGCTATCTACCGTAGCCTCCCTTTTTGTCTTCATCCAAGCCTGTATATCCCTTGATGTCCAGGGATCACTGGATTTTTGGGTCACCCTTTGTCTGTACTGGAACATGTTGACCCTGTGCTCTCCCAGTTTCCTTCTGTAAAGCCTCTCACTGCTCTGACATTCTTCATCGGTCTCATGTAACTTTTAGCAGAATGTATATCTAACATTCTGGTAGCTCTAGTCATAAACTGACCTTCCTATATCCCCAATATTCTGTGCATTTTATTGCTTTCTTGCCTCTTCCTGTTTTCACAATGCCACATAGTATTTTGTAGTTACAGAAACGGCAACATTAAGTATGTCTGATACTTCTTCAGGAAATGTTTGTTTACACATTAAGTTGCTTTTTCTGATCAGGGCTTACAGCTAGCTCATTCAAAGAGGTCACCCGTGGAGGAAAGGGCACCCTGTCACATAGTAGATCTGCAAGTTGCCAGACCTACAGATAATAGATGTTCTGCCCAATTATGACAAGATAGATTTGTACATTTCTGAAGATGACCATTTGCTATATACAAAGTTGACATCATAAAAATTTAAGTTAGTAACTGGAAATCCAAAGATTTTAGCCATAGAGTCATACAACAAAGAAACAGACCCTTTAGTCCAACTCGTCCATGCCGACCAGATATCTGAAACTGATCTAGTCCCATTTGCCAGCATTTGGCCTATATCACTCTAAACCGTTCCTATTCAGGTACCATCCAGATGCCTTTTTAATGTTGCAATTGTGGTTACCTCCACCACCACCTCTGGAAGCTTGTTTCATACATGCATCACCCTCAACGTGAAAAGGTTGCTCCCAGAGTCCTTTCAAATCTTTCCCCCTCACCTTCAACCAATGCCCTCTAGTTTTGGACTCCCTTACCCTGGGAAAAAGACCTTGGCTATTCAACCTATTTATGTCCCTCAACATCTAAGGCCATGTTCCACATCCAACACTCCAGGGAAAATAACCCCAGCCTATTCAGCCTCTCCCTACAGCTCAAACCCTCCAACACCAACAAATCCTTTTAGGTCTTTTCTGAACTCTTTCAAGTTTCACATCTTTCCGAGAACAAGGAGACCAGAATTGAATGCAACATTCCAAAAGTGACCTCACCAATGTCCTGTACAGCCACAAGGTAATGTCCCAACGCCTATACTCAATGCACTGGCCAATGGAAAGCAGGCGTGTCACATAGATGGGTTAATGCCAGGAAAGGTAAGAGAGGTAAGCAGGTAGTGCAGGAGTCTTCTATGGCTATCCCCATTTCAAACAAGTATGCTGTTTTGGAAAATGTATGGCGTGATGGATTCTCAGGGGAATGTAGCACAAACAGCCAAGTTTCTTGTATCGAGACTGGCTCTAATGTAATGAGAGGTACATCAGGGTCCGAGAGATCAATTGTGTAAGGGGACTCGCTAGTTCGAAGCACAGACAGATGCTTCTGTTACCAACAGTGAAAAATCAGAATGATATGATGCCTCCCTGATGCCAAGATCAAGGATGTTTCAGAGAGGGTGCAGAATGCTCTCATGGGGGAAGAGGGACCAGCAAGAGGTCATTGTCCACATTGGAACTGGCGACATCGGAAGGGAAAAGGATGATATTCTGAAGGGAGAATACAGAAAGTTAGGTAGGAATTTAAAAAGGAGATCCTTAAGAGTAGTAATATCTGGATTACTCCTGGTGCTGCAAGCGAGCGAGGGTAGGAATAGGAGGATAGAGCAAATGAATGCATGGTTGAGGAGCTGATGAATGGGAGAAGGATTTACATTTTTGCATCATTGGAATCTCTTCAGGGGATAGAAATGACCTGTACAAGGACAGATTGCACCTAAATTGGAAGGGGGCTAATATACTGACAGGGAGATTTGCTGGAGCTGCTCAGGAGGGTGTAAACTAGTAAGGTGGGGGAAGGGAGAGATGGTTTGGTGGGTCCCAGGGAGATAGGGAGGAAAGACATCAATCGGAGACTGGCACAGTTGATAACAGAAACGAGTCAGTCAGGGCAGGCAGGGACAATGCAGAGGACAAGGTAGGACTGATAAATTATACTGCATTTACTTCAATGCAAGAGACCCAAAAGGGAAGGCAGATGGGGAAATAAGGCAGGGCAGGTGAGTGAAATGTCAGTGGGGGGGCACTTTGGGGCCAGCGACCATAATTCTATTAGATTTAAAATAGTGATGGAAAAGGATAGACCAGATCTAAAAGTTGAAGTTCTAAATTGGAAGAAGGCCAACTTAGAAGGTATTAGGCAAGAATTTCAAAAGCTGATTGTTTGCAGGTAAAGGGACAGCTGGAAAATGGGAAGCCTTCAAAAATGAAATAACGAGAATCCAGAGAAAGTATATTTCTGTCAGGGTGAAAGGAAAGGCTGGTAGGTATAGGGAATGCTGGATGACTAAAGAAATTGAGGGTTTGGTTAAGAAAAAGAAGCAAGCATATAGACAAGATAGTTCAAATAAATCCTTAGAAGAGTATAAAGGCAGTAGGAGAATACTTAAGAGGGAAATCAGGAGCGCAAAAAGGGGACATGAGATAGCTTTGGTAAATAGTTTGAAGGAGAATCCAAAGGTTTTTACAAATACATTAAGGACAAAAGGGTAACTAGGGAGAGAATATGGTCGCTCAAAGATCAACAAGGCAGCCTTTGTGTGGAGTCGCAGTAGATGGGGAGATACTAAATGGGTATTTTGTATCAGTGTTTACTGTGGAAAAGGATTCAAAGATATAGAATGTAGGGAAATAGGTGGTGACACCTTGAAAAATGTCCACATTACACAGGAGGAAGTGCTGGATGTCTTGAAATATGGGAATGTGGATAAATGCCAAGACCTGATCAGGTGTACCCTAGAACTCTGTGGGAAGCTAAGGAAGTGATTGCTGGGCCTCTTGCTGAGATATTTGTATCATCAATAGTCACAGGTGAGGTGCCGGAAGACTGGAGGTTGGCTAATGTGGTGCCACTGTTTAAGGAGGTTAAGACAAGCCAGGGAACTATAGACCAGTGAGCCTGGTATCGGTGGGGCAAGTTGTTGGAGGGAATCCTGAGGGACAGGATGTACATGTATTTAGAAAGGCAAGGACTGATTAGGGATAGTCAACATGGCTTTATGCGTGGGAAATCATGTCTCACAAACTTGATTGAGTTTTTTGAAGAGGTAACAAAGAGGATTGATGAGGACAGAGCGGTAGATGTGATCTATATGGACTTCAGTAAGGCGATCGACAAGGTTCCCCATGGGAGACTGGTGAGGAAGGTTAGATCTCAGGGAGAATTAGCCAATTGGATTCAGTACTAGCTCAAAGGTAGAAGACAGAGGGTGGTGGTGGAGGATTGTTTTTCAGACTGGAGGCCTATGACCAGTGGAGTGCCACAAGGATCAGTGCTGGGTCCTCTACTTTTTGTCATTTACATAAATGATTTGGATGCGAGCATAAGAAGTATAGTAAGTAAGTTTGCAGAATGACACCAAAATTGGAGGTGTAGTGGACAGCGAAGAAGGTAACCTCAGATTACAACAGGATCTTGATCAGATGGGCCAATGGGCTGAGGAGTAGATGGAGTTTAGTTCACATAAATGCGAGGTGGTGCATTTTGGGAAAGCAAATCTTAGCAGGACTTGTACACTTAATGGTAAGCTCCTCAGGAGTGTTGCTTAACAAAGAGACCTTGGAGTGCAGGTTCATAGCTCCTTGAAAGTGGAGTGACACGTAGATAGGATAGTGAAGGCAGTGCTTCGTGTGCTTTCTTTTATTGGTCAGAGTGTTGAGTACAGGAGATTGGTTAGGCCACTTTTGGAATATTGCGCACAATTCTGGTCTCCTTCCTATCGGAAGGATGTTGTGAAACTTGTAAGGGTTCAGAAAAGTTTTACAAGGATGTTGCCAGGGAGCTATAGGGAAAAGCTGAATAGGCTGGGGCTGTTTTCCCTGGAGCGTCAGAGGCTGAGCAGTGACCTTTTAGAGGTTTATAAAATCATGAGGTGCAAGGACAGGATAAATAGGCAAGTCTTTTCCCTGGGTTGGTGGAGTCCAGAACTAGACGGCATAGGTTTAGGGTGGGAGGGGCAAGATATAAAAGAGACCTAAGGGGCAACTTTTTCATGCAGAGGGTGGTATGTGTATGGAATGAGATGCCAGAGGAAGTGGTGCTGGCCAGTATAAGTGCAACATTTAAAATGCATTTGGACGGGTATATGAATAGGAAGGGTGTGGAGGGATAGAGGCTGGGTGCTGGTAGGTGCGACTAGTTAGGGTTGGGATACCTGATTGGCATGGACGAGTTGAACCGAAGGGTCTGTTTCTGTGCTGTACATCTCTATGACTCTAAGTATGTATACCTGGATGTCAAATCCAACCATTATTAGTTGTAGCTCTGACCTTTACAGCCAGCCCATTTACATGGAATGACTCAATAACTGTTCAAATACTGGCTCTTTGGAAATCAAACCAGAGAGTCTATGGGCTCTTGTGGTTCAGTGGTAGTATCCCTATTTCTGTGCCAGCAGGCCAAGATTGAAGTTCCATCCATTTCACTGGCATGTAATACAATATCTGAACAGACTGCTTCGAAAACAAAACCAGAGAATGATGGCTGGCCATGGATCTGTTTCACAAGGAATGCCTTGAAGAGGGGAAGGAAGAAAATTGGCACACGACTCACCTAACTTGTTACCCCTCTTTAAGTAATCCATGTCTTGAATTGACATGTAGTCACATAATGCATGTGTGCTATTTTAAACATCAAGCATTTCAGCTGTATGTTTATCCTTGTTTCAAACTGTCTTATTTTCTCCATCCTAGAATATTGCACCATCGATACACTAGTTCAGCACACAAGTGGATCCAACATTCAATGCACTGCTTAAAATTTAACACACAGCAGTGTAACAGCACTGAATTTTCTGAAAAGAATTTATTCACCGATAAGTGTCTGAACTCCTGGCTTTCATCACTGTAAACCAGAGCAGAACGATGTTGCCAGTCTTCCATGAAAATTGCAACTCTAATAATCACAACTCAAATAGCAGGAAAACGTACTTGCACTGGTGTGAGAAGATTCGTGAAATACTGACCTCACGTATAACTGCTAAATTGACTTGCTGCCAGATTCAAAGGACGTCTGCTACATTGTAAGGAGCAACATTGCCTGAATTGATCTACAGATCTCACCGGGGTAATTTTACAAAGTTCTAAGTGCTATACAGAATGCAAGCTGTTTTCAACTTCCACCTGATGATAAGTATTGTCATAAAGGTCCATTAATTGGAGCAAAAAGAAGAAGGTGACAATTTTATAGTGACACCATGTAAACAAGTACATGCAGGTAATAAGGAAAGCAAATAGAATTTTGGCATTTATTGCTGAAGGAAGACCAAAATGAAAATAGGAAAGTGCTGCTGCAGCTAAACAAGGCATTAAGCAGACCACACCTGAAGTTGTGTACAGAGTTTTGGTCCCTTAAGGAGGGATGTAGCTGTATCGGAGGCACTTCAAAGGAAGTTTACTAAAACTCACTATGTTCACGCATTCTTCCAGAAATGAGGGGTTTGTCTTATTAAGAGAGATTGAGCGGTTTTGGCATATACTCTCTGGAGTTTGGAAAATGAGAGGAGATCTAATTGAAGGGCACATGATGCTGAAGGGGATTGACCAAGCAGGTTTCCTCATGTTGGGCAATCTGGAATAAAATATAATAGATTGTGATTAAGGAGTTGCAGATTTAAGCACAGATGAGAAGAAATTACTTCTCCTAAAGGGTCTTGAATCTGTTAAAATTCACAACCCTGGAATGTGGTGCATGCTGGGCTGCAGTAACTTTAAGGAGGAGACAGGTTTTTAATTAGTAACGGGTGGAAGAGTTATGGAGTGTGGGCAGGAAAGTGATGTTGAGGTTGAGATGAGATCAGCCATGACTGTATCAATGGCAAAGCAGACTCAGGAATTGCCTGTTCCTGCTGCTATCTCTTATGTTCTTCTGCTAAAGTCAGCTTTGAATGAGTTGTCACGTTAATACAGAACTTGGGAAGAACAGATAGACTTCCATACATACTCAAGTAGCACATTCGGTCATCAAGAGCAACAATTAAAACTAGAGAAGGTAGTAGTTATAGGTCTCGGAGAATGGGAACTTCCTACTTATTTGGTCAGGCTATCCTGATTGGAATGGATTTCACAATCTTCTTGTGTTTCTTAACTGTTTCTTTAATACCCTTAACCATCCCAACTCCACACCCTGAATTTGGAGCCTGACGCTAAATATATGAGAAGGGATGAGAAAGAAAGAGGAACAGGGAGAAATGAGGAGGAACAGGGAGAATTAATTTGTGGAATTCTTCTCACATTTTCAACTGGCTAAAAAATAATATCCAGATACAGTAAAAATGAGTTCACTGCTGCACAGCTCAGGAATCATCTCATGAATAGAGCAATGAAATATGAAGAAAAACCAAATGTGAAAACAAAACATTTCATGCTTTCTTACTTAACTGAAGCTATGCTTAGAAGGACAACCTTAAACTCAACAGAACAAAGAATGCTAGAGAAACTCAGTCAGTTTGTCAGCATTGTGGATGTAAAAACACAGTTCATATTTCTTGTCTGTCATGACTCTTCTTCTCCAGCGTTCTCTCTGCTTGTTTCAGATTTCCACAGTATTTTACCTTAAATTAGTTGACTTTCATTACATAACAGTGCTTCCCAACATTTTTCATACTAGACTTTCGCTGAGGCCTTAATACTGCCACAACTCCTCATGGATAACTATGAGAGGCGGACAGAGCAAGGAAAAGAAACACAGATCAGGCGGTAGACAGCCGCAAAGCAACCACTATGAGGTGATGACAAATTTCAGCTTGCAGCCCCACTTTGGGAACCCTGCTTTACCGTCACTACTACAACAGATATTATTGGAAGCTCAACACCAGTTATTTTCAAGTTTTCAAAAAATGGAATATAATTAACATTGCAAACAAGAGTTACAGACCCAAAGTGCTTATTTAGATAGTTATCAATGCAAATTGAAAGCAGCGGATCATCAGATTTCTACTAGGTTAGAGAAGCCCCTTCTCTGACTATCCTAAATTTGTCTGAATTTTTTCCAATCCTGATAGCTGTTTTGACACACAACACTTCTTAATCTTACTCATGTTTCAAATGTGCTTTCATTTCCTCAGATTCAAAAATAGTGCATTTCTGCAGCCTTCTAAACCAAAGCATGCAGAAGGTCAAAAAAACTGCTTCAAAGGATTTCATTTCCAGAAAAGAAAATTAGACCCAGTAAGATAATAAAATCAGGCAACTACAGTACATAGGAGAATTTCAATGAAACTAAGCTGACAGCAAAACTTGTTTGCATCAATTTTTCAAAATTAAAAAAAATTGCATAATCTCCAAAACTCAAAAGAACAGCAGATGCTGAAAACCAAATTGCTGGAAAAACTCAGGTCTGGTAGCATCTCCGAAGAGAACGCCTTCAACACAGAGCTGAAGGGAAAGCAGATTTAATGCACCATGACCCATGAGTGGTGGTTGATGGAAAATATTCAGTCTGGAGTGCAGTTACTCGTGGTGTTCCACAAGGATTTGTTTTGTGACCACTGCTGTTTGTCATTTTTATAAATGACTTAGAGGCAGGCATAGGCGGATGGATTAGTAAATTTGCAGAAGACACTAAAGTCAGTGGAGTAGTGGACAGTTTGGAAGAATGTTACAGGTTGCAGGGGGATTTGGATAAACTGCAGAATTGGGCTGAGAGGTGGCAAATGGAGTTCAATGCAGCTAAATGTGAGGTGATGCACTTTGGGAAGAATAACAGGATGACAGAGTACTTAGTGAATGGAAAGATTGTTGGTAGTGTGGATGTTCAGAGGGATCTTGGAGTCCATGTGCACAGATCCCTGAAAGTTGCCACCCAGGTGGATAGTGCTGTTAAGAAGGCATACAGTGCGTTAGGTTTCATTCGTAGAAGGATTGAGTTCTGGAACCACAATATCATGCTGCAACTATACAAAACGCTGGTGCGGCCACACTTGGAATATTGTGTACAGTTCTGGTCGCCCCATTACAAAAAGCATGTGGAAGCATTGGAAAAGGTGCAGGAGATTTACCAGGATATTGCCTGGTCTGGAGGGAAGGTCTTCCGAGGAAAGGCTGAGAGATTTAGGTCTGTTCTCATTGGAAAGAAGGCGGCTAAGAGGGGATTTGATAGAGACATACAAGATGATCAGAGGATTAGGTAGGGTAGACAGAGAAAGACTTTTGCCTAGGATGATGACATCAGCTTGTACGAGAGGGCATAACTACAAATTGAGGGGTGATAGATTTAAGACAGATGTCAGAGACAAGTTCGTTACACAGACATTGGTAAGGGCGTGGAATGCCCTACCTGCTAAGGTAGTCAACTCAGCCACATTAGGGAGATTTAAACAATCCTTAGATAAGGTCATGGATGATTTTGGGATAGTGTAGGGGGACGAACTGAGAAAAGTCCACAGGTCGGCGCAACATCGAGGGCTGAAGGGCCTGTTCTTCGCTGTATTGTTCCATGTTCTAGAACTGACTGCATCCAGTATTAGCTACAATCTCTCTCTCCAAAGATACTGCAAAATTACCGACTCAAGAGTCAAACTTTGCACATGTAATCTTTTAAAGCAAGATGCTTTTAATCATCAGGTTAAGAAGCAAACTATACTTGTTAACAACACTTAGAATTCAAACAATTTAACACTTCAATGTATGACACTAAAATCCAAATGACTGAACCACTATTGCACACTTATTTTTAATTCATGTGATTTTACTCAGTTTTACAAGATTTATGATGCTCCTGGTTACAGTTTAGTATTTTAGCAATATGTACAAGATCAAAAAAAAAAATGGAACCATTCAATCTTGACACATCATGACTCATGGTTTACTTCAAACTGCTCTCCTGAACTATCTCCATTTACTTGATTAGGTTCATACCCAAAATCTGAGTTCTTGAATATATGCAAAAACAGAGCACCTCTAGTCGTCTGGAATATAGAATTCAAAAGATTAACAACAATTTGAATGAAGAAATTTTTCGTCTCATTCGTAAATGGTAGAACCTTTAGCAGAAATCGCAACTTCAAGACAAAGGAGAAATCCTGCCTGCATCTACTTTGTCAAGAAAGCACTAAATAATTTTTTATGTTTCAACTGGATGACTTATTCTAATTTAAGAAACATAGGCCTAATCTACACAATCTCTAATGATTCTTTGATCGCATAACTGGTTAATTCACAAACTTATTCCTCGTGTCTTTTGGGTTCAGAGCAGTATTTTCTACATAAATATATTCAAATAGCACATAACATAGCACATGAACATAGTTTGATTAATAAATAATAGGTCCCACAGTAAACTTGCAGTAATCTATAAATTCCTGCCTATTGAAATGCTCAAATTGCAATATACGAACTGGTAGAACCAAGGATTCAATCACATGACCTTTCAAAGTTTCAAGTCTGCACACTCAAGCATACATTTTAATAGTTGCCTGGCCATGACTTTACAAGATCCAAACTGAACCTAAATGAATAGAAGCTGAGCATCGAATGCCCATTGCCAATAAACTCTTCAACATCTAACACTGTTTCACTGTCCACACACTGACTGAAATTTTCCAGCACTAATTCTATTTACTGCAATTAAAACTGTACCTACACATCTTGTCCAAATGACATTATATTTCACAGTACTTTCATTATTCTGTAATACCCAGAAAAATGAACCCCAACTATTAGCAGTTTGAACCTATTAGCTAATTGCTTAAGAAAGGCTGCAAAGAAAAGCGAGGCAACTGTAGACCAGTGAGTCTGACTTTAGCTGTAGCTAAGGGGCTGCAGGGGATTCTGAGAATTAGGATTTACATGCATTTGGAAAAGCAAGGACTAATTCAGCATAGTCAGCATGGATTGGAGCGTGGGAAATCGTACCTTTCAGATTTGATGGAATTTTTTTTTGAAGAACTTACCAAGATGCTAAATAAAGCCAGAGTGGTTGACACTGTCTACATGTATTTTAGCAAGGCCTTTGACCAGGTACCGCATGGTAGACTGGTTAGTAAGCATAGATCACACAGGATCCAGGGAGAGATAGCCAACTGGATTCAAAATTGGCTTAATGATCGAAGACAGAGTGTGATGCTGGAGGGTTGTTATTCAGATTGGAGGCCTGTGACTAACAGTGTCTTGCAAAGACTTGCTCTGGATCCACTGTCATTCATCACTTCGAACAATGATTTCTATGAGAATATAGGAGGTATGGTTAGTAAGCTTGTGGATGACACCAAAAGTGGTATCATCATGGACTGGAAGAAGGTCATCTAAGAGTTTAAGATCTTGATCAGATGGGCCTATGGGCCAAGGAATAGCAGATGGAATTTAATTTAGTTAAGTGCAAGGTGTTCCATTTTGGGAAGGCAAACCAGCGTTGGACTTGCACAGTTAATGGTCGGGCCCTGGGGAGTGCTGTCGGACAGAGGGACCGAGGGTGCAGCTTCGTAGTTCATTCAAAGTGGCATTGCAGATAGACAGGGTGGTGAAGGAAACATTTAGCACACTAGTCTTCATTGGTCAGTGCATTCAATGTAGGAGTTGAAATGAGATGCTGCTGCTATACAATACATTGATGAGGCCAGTTTTAGAACACCATACAATTCAGGTCACCCTGCTATTAGTACGTTGTTAAACTAGAAAGGGTACTTAAAAAATTAACCAGATGTTTGCCAGGACAGAAGGGTTTTAGTTATAATGAGAGGCTGAATAGGCTGGGGCTATTATCCCTAGAACATCGGAGGCTGAGGGGTGAATTTAGAGGTTTATAAAATCATGAGAGGCATAGATAGGGTAAATTGACAAGTCTTTTCCTGGGGTGGGGGAGTGCAGATCTCATGAGAATAGGTTTAAATTGAGAACGAGTAAAAATTAAAAAGGGACCTGAAGGGTACATTTTTCACTCAGAGGGTGGTGCATGTATGGAATGAGCTACCAAAGGAAGTGGTAGAGGTAGGTACCATTACAACATTAAAATACGTTGGACAGGTACATGAATAGGGGGATATGGACCAAACGCAGGCAAATGGGACTGATTCAGTTTAGGATACCTAGTTGGCACAGACGAGTTTGACCCAAGAGTCTGTTGCCATGCTGATTCTTTGACTCTCAATCTTTCAGTTAGTACTTTTCCAAAAATATTAAACAAACAAAAAACTACACGATTTATTTTGGATGTTTATATGTGTGTAATACAGCAATACTCAAGGTAATCAACAGCCAAAGCTTGATTACACATCAATCCCTCAAAGGTTGCTTTCACAAAATCCTCCTCAATAAGCTATTCCATTGATACTCAGGCCAATTTCATAAACAAAGCATTAAGAATATACCACAGAAATTAAAGACAAACTTGCCTGAAAGCAAAATACACTTTAGTTCTCATTTTAAGTGCTGATAAAACTACACTGCTCCTGGAAAGCCAGGAATAAGTGCTAACAACAAAGAATTGTACTATGCGTCCTTGATAAGAAAGTAACTGTCAGACAGGGAGAAAGTGGTCGAGCAAGGGAGCAGTCGTTTACAAAAGAAGCTGAATCTCTGGTCAAGAGGAAGAAAGAGGCTTAACGTTAGGATGAGAGTGAAGGCTCAGTTAGGGTGTTTAAGAGTTACAAGTTAGTTAGGAAAGACCTGAAGAGAGCGTTAAGAACCAGGAGGGGACACAAGAAGTCATTGGCAGGTAGAATCAAGGAAAATCCTCAAGCTTTCTATAGGTGTATCATGAATAAAAGAATGACTAAGGTAGGATTTGTGCCAATCAAGGATAGTAGGGGGAAGTTGAGCGTGAAGCCTGACGAGATAGGGGAAGCACGAAATGAATATTGTTCATCAATATTCACACTGGAAAAAGACAATGTTGTTGAGGAGAATACTGAGATACAGGCTACTAGACCAGATGGGATGCACGTTAGCAAGGAGGTGTTAGCAGTTCTGGGAAGTGTGAAAATAGCTAAGTCCCCCGGGTCAGATGGGATTTACCCTTGGATCCACTGGGAAGCCAGGAAGAAGATTGCAGAGCCTTTGGCTTTGATCTTTATGTGATCATTGTTGACTGGAGTAGTGCCAGAAAACTGGGGAATAGCAAAAGGTGTCCCCTTGTTCAAAAAGGGGAGTAGAGACAACCCTGGTAATTATAGACCAGTGAGCCTTACTTCAATTGTGGGTAACATGGTGGAAAAGGTTATAAGAGATAGGATTTATAATCATCTCGAAAGGAATAAGCATTTTCGGGGTAGTCAACACGGTTTTGTGAAGGGTAGTTCATGCCTCACAAACCTTATTGGGTTCTTTGGGATGGTGACCAAACAGCTGGATGAGGGTAAAACCATTGATGTGGTGTATATGGATTTCAGTAAAGCGTTTGATAAGGTTCCCCACAGGAGGCTATTGCACAAAATATGAAGGCATGGGACTGAGGGTGATTTGGAAGTCTGGATCAGCAGTTGGCGAGCTGAAAAAAGACACAGGGTGGTGGTTGATGGGAAATGCTCATCCTGTAGTTCTGTCACTAGTGGTTTACTGCAAGGAATTGTTTTGGGGTCACTGTTGTTTGCCATTTTTATAAATGACCTGGATGAGGGCATAGAAGGATGGGTTAGTAAATTTGTAGATAACAGAGGGGTCTATGGAGTTGTGGATAGTGCTGAAGGATATTGGTTACAGAGGGACATAGTTAAGTTGCAGAGCTGGGCTGAGAGGTGGCAAATGGAGTTTAATGTGGAAAAGTGAGGTGATTCACTTTGGAAGGAGTAACAGGAATGCAGAGTACTGGGCTAATGGTAAGATTCTTGCGAGTGTAGATGAGCAGAGAGGTCTTGATGTCTCTGTACATAGATCCCTGAATGTTGCCAGCCAGGTAGATAGGGTTGTTAAGAAGGGAGAATGTGTTAGTTTTTATTGATGGAGGGATTGCGTTTCAGAGTCACGAAGTCATGCCGCAGCTGTACAAAACTCTGGTGCAGCCACACTTGGAGTATTGTGTACAGTTCCGGAACCACATTATAGGAAAGATGTGGAAGTTTTGGAAAGGGTTCAGAGGAGATTTACTAGAACGTTGTCTGGTATGGAGAGAAGGTCTTATCAGGAAAGGCTGAGGGACTTGAGGCTGTTTTTGTCAGACAGAATTTTGAGGTGACTTAAATGAGACACACAGGATGTCTCCCAACTTGGGCGGCACGGTGGCCCAGTGGTTAGCACTGCTGCCTCTCAGTGCCAGGAACCCAGGTTCAATTTCCACCTCGGGCAACTGTCTGTGTGGAGTTTACACATTCTCCCTGTGTCTGTGTGCGTTTCGTCCGGGTGCTCTGGCTTCCTCCCAAATTCAAAGATGTGCAGGCCTGTTGAATTGGTCATGCTAAATTGCTAATGGGTCTGGGTGGGTTACTGTTTCGAGGATTGGGACTTGTTGGGCCAAATGGCCTGTTTCCATACTGTAAAAAATCTAACCTGATAATCAGAGGGTGAGATACAGTTGACAGTGAGAGCCTTCTTCCTCAGATGGTGATGGCTAGCATGAGAGGACAGAGCTTTAATTTGAGGGGTGATAGATATAAGACAGATGTCAGAGGTAGTTTCTTTACTCTGAGTAGTAGTGGCATGGAACAGACTGTCTACAACACTAACAGACTCGCCAACTTTTAGGGCATGAAATGGTCATTGGATAGACATACGGATGAAAATGGAATAGTGTAGGATAGACAGGCTTCAGACTGGTTCCACAGGTCGGTGCAACATTGAGGGCCGAAAGGTCTGTACTGCACTGTAATGTTCTAGGTACTCTGTAAAATAACTTCTGGATTGAAAAGCTGTTTCTTTCATCAATGTTTCTATATGAAATTTCGACTGGAAAACAAAGCATAAAATAAATCCAAAATTAAATGCACAATTTTTCACCTTCTTCGCCGATTACCATGCAGGTGAAGCTTGTAATATAGGTCACAGCTGGGCCTCCAAGCCCCAGTGAATGAAGCCCATCTGTTTCCTGGAATTTTCAGCTAAATGAGAAACTCCTGCTCAATGATGCAGATGACAATACCCTCACATCTTTCTTAATATTCAAGTTAGTGATGAGAGTAATTTATTGCTCTCAGCTCTGCCGAGTGTCTTTCCACAAAATAGAAGTAGAACAGGCTGTGTTTATTTAATGCTAATACAAGTCAATAGAGGTAATTTTGTACTTGAGCCAAATCTGCAGAAAATGGCAACTAAAATTTGCTTTTATAATGCGCATTGCATTGCTCTATGACACAGTCTAAGCAAAATAAGCAGCAGCAATTAAATTATGGAAGTGAATGTTATTTATGATTATCAGACTGATAAAATAGCAGCCAATTAAAGAAATTAAAAACAAGGACATGAACATTATTTCTCAATTTATTCGACATAAACCAAAAGAAAAAGAATCCTGCCATTATCATTTCATGTCTGGACAAGATTAATATCATTTGATTGTCTCAACAAATTCAAAATTTTGAATGCTCAGGTACATAGCCAACTGTAAAAGTAACTAGTCAAAACATTTTACAGAATATAAAATGAGAAGAGCTGTATTTTGGCTTTCCTATGATGTACTGCATTCTGGTTAATTTCAAGTTTATTGTTAGCTTCTACTGATTTGTAAAAACAAGGAAAAAATATGCAAACAAAGCAAAAGCAAGGTTGATTAGTGTCAATGTCAGAAAGAAAAATGTAGATTAATGCTTTGAACAACATCTCCTTCCAAACTGAAGAAGGGAGAAAGAAGCATTTTAACGGAATTCAAAAAGGTGAGGGCAAAAATGGATTTAAAAACAGAAGCAAATGCAAATACTACAATCTAAGATTAAATGTTAATGCAAAACTACAGGGAATTTTCCCCTGTATTTGTGCATATCTTAGCTTTCTTCTCTTCTGTCTTTCTAGTTTCAGTAAGATGCTTCTTCACCTCTCAGCTTTGAAGCAGGATGCAAAGGTTAATCTGTCTTACTCTCCATGGATGCTGTTCAACCTGCATTATGAGGAGAAACTCAAAAGATTTCAGCTATTCACAATGAAGAAAAGAAAGTTAAATTAATGTTTCATTGTTTTTATAGTTCTGAAAGATTTTGATAGAATGAAAGAAAGCACAATTGATTCTGGTTGGGGAATCACTTTTGAGACTATAGCAATTTCAAATTATCAACAAGTGAGAGAGATTCAGAGAATACTTTTCAAGTACAAAGTTGCTGAAATAAGAGGCCTCTTTTCATCATCTTGAGCATTTGTGACAGAACATTGCATTTTTAAGGCAAGAATTGATCATCTTTTGAAGCACAGAAAGATACAGGGACAAAGAGGAAGGGCTAAGACAGCAGACTTAAGCTCTGGATTTCCCCAAACGAGGCAACACCCTGTGTTGAATAGGTTTATGATTTGAAGTGGAAAAGGATTCTTTGTATGCAAACTATTTGTCAAGCACTGATAAAAAATACCTTGTGGAATCTGATCAAGAAATAGCTAAGAACAAAAGAACACATGCAAATATCATCAGTGAAATTCCTAAAACTGTTCGATCTACTAAACTGAGTACTGATCAAAGGACTGAAACATCATATTTGCATTTGGATGAAACTATCGCTAAGTGCAGGTTTGTTCAAGTGGTTAAAACACAGGTTGCACAAATTGGAAATTAAATTAAATTCAGAGCACCTGCCCATGATAGTTTAATTGAGGAGACAATGTCAAGCAACTGAATTATCTTTAAATAGTATCATGGGATCTTTTAAGTTCACCTGGATATAAACAGCTATAATGCCATATTGATAAATGCATATTCAGTAATGCAACACCCTTTCAAGACCACACCAAGGAGTCAAGTGGAATTTTCTACTTACATTTTCAATGGGTCTTGAACACACCATGTTCTGACCCAGTGCTGGAAATGTTACAACAGAACAAAGTTCATGCATGCAATACCATATTTTGATATGAAGCAATCTCACCACTCTATCAAAACATTTTCTAACAGTAACAGTCTGTTATGGAGGAGCGGAAAATCAGATGCAAACAGGGGCTGGGGAGCCAAGCGGTCCTAAGGGAAGAGATATGTCTGAGGCTGGTACAGTAGAGAAAAGAAGCAATGTAAATAGTCAAGGTAGGCACGAGTAGGGCAGAAGACAAGGTAAGATTGATAAATTTAACCTCATTTATTTCAACGCAGGTAAAGCAGATGAACTCAGGGCATGGGATATCAAAGTATTACAGAAACATGGCTCAGCAAAGGGCAGGACTGGCAGCTTATTGTTCTGGGTATAGATGCTATGGAAAGGACAGATAGCGGGGGGGCGGGAAGAAGAGAGGAAGGGAGTAAGTGTTTTTGGTTAATGATAACATTATGCCTGTATTTAGGGAGGATATTCCTGGTCCAATGAAATTATATGGGTGGAACTGAGAAATAAAGAGATGATCACCTTATTGGGATTGTACTTTAGGCCCCCCAATAATCAGCCAGAAATTGAAAAACAAATTTGTAAGGAGATCTCAGTTATCTGTAAGAATAATAGGGTGGTTATGGTAGGGGATTTTAACTTTCCAAACACAGACTGCAACTGTCATAGTGTTAAGAACTTGGATGGAGAGGAATTTGTTAAGAGTATAAAAGAAAACTCTCTGATTCAGTATGTGGAAGTACCTACTAGAGAAGGTGCAAGACTTGACCTACTCTTAGGAAATAAGGCAGGGCAGGTGACCAAAGTGTCAGTGGGGAAGCACTTTCGAACCAGTGACCATAATTCTATTAGATTTAGAATAAGTATGGAAAAGGATAGATCTGATCTACAAGTTAAATTTCTAAATTTGAGTAAAGCTAATTTTGAAGGTATAGGCAAGAACTTACAAAAGTCATTTGGGAGAGCATATTCATAGGTAAAGGGATATTTGCAAAATGGGAGGCCTTCAAATATGAGATAACAACAGTTCAGAGGCAGTATGTTCCTGTTAGTGCAAAGAGCAAGGGTGGTAAATGCAGGGAATGCTGGATGGCTCAAGAAATTGAGGTTTGGGTAAAGAAAAAGATGGAAACATATCAAGTATAGACAGGATAGATCGAGTGAATGCTTAGAAAAGGATAAAGGCAGTAGGAGTATATTTAAGTGGGAAGTAAGGAGGGCAAAAAGAAGACATGAGATAACTTTGGCAAATAGGGTTAAAGGAGAATCCAAAGGGATTTTATAAATACATTAAGGACAAAGGATAACTAAGGAGAGAATAGGGCCTCTTCAAGATCAACAATGCCATCTACGTGGAACAACAGGAGATGGGTGAGAAACTAAACAAATACTTCACATTAGCATATATTGTGGAGAAGGATGTGGAAGCCAGAGAACTTGGGGAAATAGTGATATCTTGAAAAGTGTCCATATTACAGAAGAGGTGGTGCTGAAGGTCTTAAAAAGCATGAAGATGGATAAACCCCCAGGACCTGACCAGATGTATTTCAGAACTCTGTGGGAAGCTGGGGAAGAGATTACTGGGCCTCTTGCTGAGACACTTGTATCATTAATAGCCACAGGTGAGCTGCTGGAAAATTGGAGGTTGGTTAATGTGGTGCCATTATTTAAGAAAGGTGGTAATGAAAAGCCAGGGAACTATAGACTGGTGAGCTTGATGTCAGTGGTGGCTAAGTTGTTGGAGGTAATTCTGAGGGACAGAATTTACTTGCATTTGGAAAGGCAAGGACTGAGTACAGACAGTCAACATGACTTGACGTGTGGGAAATCATGTCTCACTAACTTGGGAGATTTTTGCAGTGCCAAACAAGATTGAAGAAAGCAGAGTGGTCGACTTTGTCTATGTGGACTTCAGCAAAGCTTAAGACAAGGTTCTGCATGATCGACTGGTGAACAAGGTTAGGTCACATGGAATACAGGGAGAGCGAGCCAACTGGATACGAAGTTGGTTGAAGGGCAGAGATAGAGGGTGGTGCTCGAGGGTTGTTTTTCCAGACATGCGACCTGTGGCCAGTGGATTGCCGCAAGAATCTGTGCTGGATTCACTGCTTTGTGTCATTTATATAAATGACTTGGACATGAATAGAGAAGGAATGGTGAGTAGATTTGCAGATGACACACTAAAATTGGTGGTGTAGTAGACAGTGAAGGAGGTTCTCTCAGAGAACAATGGGACCTCCATCAGATGGGCCAATGGGCTGAGGAGTGGAACATGGTGTTTAATTTAGAGAACTGAGGTGTTGCAGGATTTATACAGTTAATGGTAGGGCCCTGGGGAGTGTTGCCAAACAAAGACCTAGGTGTGCAGGTGCACAGTTCCTTCAAAACTGAGTCATAGGTAGACAGTGTGGTGAAGAAAGCATTCAGCAAACTTGCCTTCATTGGTCACAACACAGAAAATAAGATTTGGGTTGTCACGTTGTAGCTGTATAGGACATTGATTCGGCCACTTTTGGAATACTGCATTCACTTCTGATCTCCCTGCTGTTGGAAAAATATTGGGAAACTTGAAAAGGGTTGAGAAAAATTTCCCAGGACATGGCCGGGATTACAGGACTTGAACTATAGGGAAAGGCTGGGGCTTTTGTTCCTGGAGCATGGAAAGCTGAGGGATGACCTTAGAGGTTTATAAAATCATGAGAGGCATGGGATAGGGTGAATAGCCAGTATCTTTTTCCCAGGGTAGGCAAATCCAAAACTAGACAGCATATGCTTGGTGAGAGGAGAAACATTTAAAAGGGAACGGAGGGGCAACTTTTTCAGGCAGAGAATGATGCATGTATGGCATGAGCTGCCAGAGGAATTGGTAGAGGTTGGTTAATTACAATCATTTAAAAGGCATCTGGATAGGTGCATGAAGGAGGGTTTAGGGGGATATTGATAAATGCTGGCAAATGGAACGAGATCAGTTCAGGTCATCCGATCAGCTTAGACATGTTGGACCGAAGGATCTATTTCCACGCTATGTAACTGACTCTATGTCATCAGTTTTCCAGGGTAATAATGGCTAACACTGAGATTTGCCATTAACATAGCTGCAAAATTTGATCCATTGACTTGGATGAGTGGACTCAGCGCAATCTAGCCAACTTTGTTTACAACATAAAATCAGGCGAAAAAGTAAACTTTAAGGAGAACCCATAAAGGTTGCAAAGGGTCAGAGGTACATTACGCAAGTACACAAAGGAGTGGGAGACAGAATACAATACCGGGAAATGTGAAACAATTCACTTTTGAAGGAAATTTTCAAAAAATAGATTTTATTTTGACAATGTTGAAAGACAGACAAGTCTTGCTATCTAAAGGGATTTTTATGTCCATACACACAAATCACAAGTTCAAACAGGATTGTTGTACTACTCTGGAATTAAGGTTCACCAGACTAATCCCTGGGTTGTGGGGATTGTCTCGGAATAGCGATTTGGTCCTTAGCCTTTAGAAGAACAAAGTTGGTCTCAACAGATAGAAGCTGAGGAGTCTCAAATGGGGAATCACAACCTTGGAATATTAGAACAAAGATAAGAATTCTTCCCAAAAGATTCCCAATCTTAGAATTTCTAAATACACAGTCATTCAGTATATTCAAGAGAGTTCAGAAGTTTTTGGATTCTAAGAGAATTAGGGATAGTATGGAAAGATGGAGTCAAGGTCGATCAGTTTTGTGTTCATTTAAGTGCTACTCCTACTTCTGTAAATCTGTTTAAATGTGAATGCTGTTAACCTACTGCCCCTTACCCATCTATTTTAGTTAAATGTAAACTTCCTTTGGATACTAACAGCTGGGATAAACTGAACTAATTTCATTCTATTGGCAATATACATTGTCAAGCAAGTAGCAGTACTCATCCATTTGCCAGGAGGAAGGAAGGCAGCCTAGGGTTCTGCAACCTGTCAGATGAGCAACATGATCATTTTCAACAGGTCCTGTAGCCAGCCAAGGACAATTTCTTCTGCTGCCTATCAAAAAGATGCCATCAGACAGCAGCTATGGCTGTGGCCCAGTACAAGTGGTGGCGATAGCAAGTGATTTGGAGCCTGGTGTTTAAAGGTTCCTTTGTACCCTTGGCAGCAGGACTGCAAGTCAAAGGGTCAAGCACAAGGAAAGACCACACAGTGGAAGGCTGGACATTGAACAGGCTCAAGTTGCAGAGTTACAGAGCAAGAAAGGCTGTTCCAAAATGCTGCACATCATGTGGTAAATGAAGCTGAAACCAATCACTCAAAACTCACCGAGATTACAGGTGTTATTGACTTACCAGTCTGAAAGGTAACAGTATTAAATGGAACAATTTTAAACAATAACTGAATGCCTAAAGTTGGGAAGAAGGAGGTGAGGTTGACAGCTTCACTCAGTCGAATTAATAATCTCACCGAAACTGTAATAAAAAGAAAATTCTGAAGAATTGGAAGCTCTGACAACCATCTGTACAGACAGAAACACAGTTAACATTTTGACTCCACTGTGATTCTTTTTCAGATTTCATAGTCACAGTAGACTCAAAAGTTAACTGTCGCCCCATAGGTGCTGCCATCTCTGTCACGTTTCTCCAGCATTTCCTTTTTTAGTTTCAGACTTTCAGCAGCCCCAGTATTTTGCTTCGATTCTCCAAAACTAATTCCGGGGCGCTTCCAAATGCTGATTTCACTTGTATAAGTCAAAACCTGGGAGCAGGAATGGCTGGCTACCTGCTCCATTATCTGTATCTGGTGGATGTTCTGAGATAAAATAAAGATTGCTCGACCTTAACTCATATCCTTTCTGTGAACCCTACAGAATCAGTGCCATTAAGTATGTCAGAATTCCAAGAACAAGCATGATGCCTTGTCAGGAATTTGTTGCTCCTGACAGTTACATGTTTACGCATTACTATCAAAACGAAAAATAATCTGTTTTAGACTGGAGATTGAAGTTAACGTGCTCATGGTGCTTTTTTACCCTTCAGACCATAAGACAGAGGAGCAGAAATCTGGCCATTCGATCATGGCTGTCCTTTGTTGATCATGGCATGTCATATTGTTCTTAGTGGTGGGCTACACATCAACTTAGTCATAAATTGAGAATATGACCCATCTGCAAAGATTTTTGAGTAATTTTACAGTGATAGTGGAGGCTAGCTCACTAACATGAACAACAATGCATACTTAATTAAATTTTACTTTGTTCAATATGGTCTTATTAAGTTCTGGTTCAATTTCAAAGACCATTTGAACAAAATATAATTGAATTCACTGAGGAATTTAGCACTTTGGCCAAGGAAATATGACATCCTTTATTTTGTTTCATAAATAACATATTTTCCAACTGGTGTTAACAAGTAGTTCACTTTATCCTGAGCTTACTGTAATTGTAAGGCAAGCTACATGGGTACAAGTTTTCAATATGCAACATTTAGGAATACAGTGCACACAGTCTTAAAATAAGTCTTTAAAATCTGAAGAAATACCTTGTGTTTTGTCATTGTACTAAAATGGTTATTTCTGAAGAACACACACATCTCTCCTTCTTCAACGGTAGAAATCAGTTCACATAACCCATGGAATGTCAGTTGGGTTGCACTGCTGTTTAAAAATTGTTCTGCAACAAACCCTAAGGACATAGTAAAAAATTCAGATTATTCCGGCTGAATAAAAACCATTATTGTGAACTCAAAGACGATACAAGCAAGAAATTGACGCGTCAGTGAGACCAAATGTCCGCACTTCTCCTTGTCTTTTTTTTCCAAGTCAATGAACAGATTTATCCCCAATTTTTGCTCTATCCACACCTTTTATTAAACATTTTAATTCCTACTGGATTATTGAAAGCTTTACAATGGTTGAAAAATTCTTAAGGAGAAAGTGAGGTCTGCAGATGCTGGAGATCAGAGATGGAAATGTGTTGCTGGAAAAGCGCAGCAGGTAAGGCAGCATCTAGGGAACAGGAGAATCGACGTTTCGGGCATTGAAGAAGGGCTAATGCCCGAAACGTCGATTCTCCTGTTCCCTAGATGCTGCCTGACCTGCTGCGCTTTTCCAGCAACACATTTCCATCTTTGAAAAATTCTTACACCTATCCAAACTACCAAATTCTTATTTCTCTAACTTCTTCTCTTCAAACAACAGAAGAAACAGATTGATTTTAAAAAAAAAATCACATGTTCCTCAGTGGTTCATCTGCTGAAGCCCATACAAAGCACAAAATCCAGGGTTCAATTCTCAGTTTGTTGATATCAAATCAGTACTAGATTCAAAATTGGCCTCATGTTTTGAGAGGGAGAACAAATCTACTTCTGGTCTTTATTCAATGACTTGCTCTGGAAACTGAGGTTTGAACAGGATCTGGTGCAGTTGCAATGCTTTCTCAATTAAATTATCTACCTGCATCTATAATCAAGGCTCATATGTGAAGAATGGCTTTCCTCGACTACAATAATGGAGACCACTTGTGGAAAATAAAGTCACACACTGATGAATAAAGGAAAATATCTCTGGCCTTATCCATTAAATAATCCCATTTCAATTAAACAGCAAATAAAGTGCTAGTCGTTGTGGCTCTTCCAAACAAAAACCAAAGTTCATGAACTATGTTGTAACCTAATCACTTTCCTGAGAATGTTTTCAGTGAGGGGTGTCAAAGATCAAATTATCCAGCAGTGCACATATGAAATTGGGATTACCATTATTCATTATTTTAAGTCCAAATTGACTTTCTACTAACTCATACTAAGAATATATCAGATTGGGATAACAATGGCAAATCAACTAAACCCTCTCCAGACATTAACCTGAAGTAAGTTATTTACAAGGGTTTCAAAACCCAAAACACAAATTTTGAAGTCTCAAAATTATTTCCACTGAAGCAATGCAAGTTTTTCCAAAGTGACAGGACTATGGCTTAATTCACGTTTCAACACCACTCAATCAATATCAGATTTCAAGTGAAAAGTTTTTTTCTTTAAAAAAGAAACAATTTGGGGTTTTTGTGCTTTTACAGGATTTGGAAGCATTACTTGTGTAGAAATACTGCATGCCAAAACATTGATGTAAAGTATGTATTTAATTAACATGCTCAGATGCAAACAACAAATTTTGGTTGATACTCTGAGATTTCCAAGATTAAAACCCTAAAAAACATGCAACTATACTATCATTAATGTTTAGATTAAATCATTCACATAGAGATTACAATACTTATAGACCTTGATGACAAAAATAATTATTGGCAAAACCAAAAAGCTTCTTCAGCAATAAAAAATGTTGTCACAACTCTGCAACTGTATGCAAAATTAAATTTCAAAAAATTAGCCAATTCAGCTTCTGACCTCCTAGCCAATTCAGTGCAGAGACTGGGAAATACAGCACGCTGAACCCTCAATGCTCAGTATCACAAGAATTAGCACAATTTTGAATGAATCATCTATATAATGGATTCAAAGTTTGTGAGAAGATTTGTAGCTCGGGTGCTCGTTGTTGTGGTTCTGTTCGCTGAGTTAGGAATTTGTGTTGCAGATGTTTCATCCCCTGTCTAGGTGACATCCTCAGTGCTTGGGAGCATCCTGTGAAGCGCTTCTGTGATGTTTCCTCCGGTATTTATAGTGGTTTGTCTCTGCCGCTTCCGTTGTCAGTTCCAGCTGTCCGCTGCAGTGGCCGGTATATTGGGTACAGGTCCATGTGTTTGTTGATAGAATCTGTGGATGAGTGCCATTCCTCTAGGAATTCCCTGGCTGTTCTCTGTTTGGCTTGTCCTATAATAGTAGTATTGTCCCGGTCGAACTCATGTTGCTTGTCATCCGCGTGTGTGGCTACTAAGAGCTGGTCGTGTCGTTTCGTGGCTAGTTGGTGTTCATGGATACGGATCATTAGCCGTCTTCCTGTTTGTGCTATGTAGTGTTTTGTGCAGTCCTTGCACGGGATTTTGTAAACTATGTTGGTTTTGCTCATGCTGGGTATCGGGTCCGTTGTCCTGGTAAGTTGTTGTCTGAGAGTGGCTGTTGGTTTGTGTGCTGTTATGAGTCCTAGTGGTCGCAGTAGTCTGGTCGTCAGTTCGGAAATGTTCTTCATGTATGGTAATGTGGCTAGTCCTTTGGGTTGTGGCATGTCCTCATTCCGTCGTCTTTCCCTTAGGCATCTGTTGACGAAATTGTGGGGGTATCCGTTTTTGGCGAATACATTGTACAGGTGTTCTTCTTCCTCTTTTTGCAGTTCTAGTGTGCTGCAGTGTGTTGTGGCCCTTTTGAACAGTGTCTTGATGCAACTTCTTTTGTGTGTTGGGGTGGTTGCTTTCGTAGTTCAGGACTTGGTCTGTCTGTGGTTTTCCTGTATGCCTTTGTGGTGAATTCTCTGTTCGGTGTTCGCTGTACCATCACATCTAGGAATGGGAGCTGGTTGTCCTTTTTTCCCTCTGCACAAAACACTACATAGGACAAACAGGAAGACAGCTAACGATCCACATCCATGAACACCAACTAGCCACGAAACGACACGACCAGCTATCCTTAGTAGCCACACACGCAGATGACAAGCAACATGAATTCGACTGGGACAACACTACTATTATAGGACAAGCCAAACAGAGAACAGCCAGGGAATTCCTAGAGGCATGGCACTCATCCACAGATTCTATCAACAAACACATCGACCTGGACCCAATATACCGGCCACTGCAGCGGACAGCTGGAACTGACAACCGGAAGCGGCAGAGACAAACCACTATAAATGCAGGAGGAAACATCACAGAAGCGCTTCACAGGAGGCTCCCAAGCACTGAGGATGTCACCTAGACAGGGGACGAAACAGCTGCAACACAAATTCCCAGCTCGGCGAACAGAACCACAACAATATAATGGATTCTTCTCGTCAAAAAGTACTCTTTTAGCTCAGAAGGTTCCAAAACAAGGAAAAAGGTTTAGCTTAAAATAACTGAGTGGGCCTTGTCAAAATACATGTAGATGAAGTAAAAATTCCTACACAGACATTAACATAAAATACTGGCTCCATCATCTTCCCATACCAAACACATTAAAAGCTCAAAATTTATGCTACACAATTGAGTAACAAGTTAACACATTTTTCTGCAACAGTCTGTGGCAAGCACAAGTCATTTAATTTATAACAAAAAAACTTGTTTCTACACTCCAACACAACAAATGCTTACAATCAAGGAAGCCTCAAGCAGAAGCATAAAACAGACAAAAAACAAATCAAATTTCTGTTATTGGTATGGTGCTCTTTACCAAAGTATTAAGCATAACTTCAAAGCAGCTCAAAATCACATTGATTTTGAAAATGCATGAAGTAACTTTTATTTCAGATAACCAACAGCAAAATCCCAAATTTAGGGGAAGAAATTAATAAGTTAACAAATTAATCTGCCGAATCACAACCCAAAACATTCTGCTTTTCCTGCCTAAGACTCGTGAAATTTATATTCTGTTATGTACAACCCTTCTCAGAGCTTGAGCACTTCCATTTCTAAAAGTACACAATTGCATAACAAATACAAAATACACTGCCTGCAACAGAAATGCTCCATTCCAGTTGGAAAGCAGTTAACCTCAGCACTTAGTCCATATGACCCAAATCATATCATCAACTTGAAAGAAATCACATGAACAACATTAGATAATACTGCTTTAAATCAGTTAGCCCATGAATCGGCAACACAAAAGGAACGCCTTGTAAATGTACATTTTTTAAAACTGCCAATTTGCACACTTGGCTTCACTGGGGTTGATTAAACCTCAATGCTTAAAGCAAAGTCCACTTTTAATGGAAAGAAACATTTAAAATGACTGGTCACTTCGCCCTGAATCTGCTTATTCAGACCTGAAGTGGCCTGATACAAGGACTGCAGTCAGAGAGTGCATACAACTCACCCAGTGGTTTATGATTATGCATTTCCTCATCATTTTTGAAATGCTGGACTACTTGCTTGGTATGGAATTTGAATCATAAACTTCAACATAATTAATGGTGTTGACAACCAGCTTCTCATTCATACTCTCAGTTACAAATGAGGCAGAGAGGGAGTTCCTAAAAATACATCCTATACAACCTATTTGCTATTCTTTCAGAATGAGTCAACAGCACGAAGCCAACGAGTAGTTACTGTCAGTCTTACAGATTTGGGGATCATAACAATACTATATTTTAAGTCACCCTAACAAAAAGTCAACAATGGCATTTAGAACATTTTGAACTCAAGACCATGAATAAAATTGCATAATAATGATTCCTGTGGTACCAGAAGCTAAAGGGAGATGGTGGCCAAATGGCAATGTCTCGAGACAAATAATTTATAACCTCAGCTTCTGCTCTGGGGCGCTGGTTCAATTCTCACCATTGGTAGAAATTTGGAATTCTGAATAAATCTGGAATGAAAAGCTCAACTAACTGTAACCAATACTGCTAATAGTCAGAAAAGGACATGGTCTTCAGAGAAGGAAATATGGTCGACATGTGACTCCAGGTGTACAGCAGTGTGGTTGACTATTAACTGCCGTCTGGGCAATTATAAAAAATCGATAAATGCTGGCCTGCAACAGCAATACCCACATCTCAAGCATTAATTTACAAAATTTGCCATTTCTTAGTATCTATTACAACTGCAGATAAACAAAACATGTCATTCTTCCTTACCTTCACTGACAAGTTCACTGTTCTCTGATTGTTTACAGAAGATAATCTTCTCAACCAGCTGGTTATAGCTGCACATTCCCACTGCCTTCGCTACATCAGCCGTCTGGAACAGGATGGTTAGCAGAAAATTAAATTTAAGACTTGCAACACGATTTCTAGCCTCCACACCCCATTTTATATTACAGGCAAAGATCTGCAGTATCATGAAGAATAAACTGTTGAGGATGCGGAGACTACTGTACATACTGCAAAGACATATACTTCTTGCATTTTTACAAAAGCTTATGTCAAATGGCAAACTATTCAATTTACAGGGAACAAACAAATGGGCGGAAAGATGGGCTATTCTAATGCCGAGACATAATTACATATATCCATCTAATATCAGAAGTGTACTTTCACTTCCTGAAGTTCATCACAAAAAAACAACTTCCCCATAACCACCAACAAAAGAAGTCTACTGATATGATCTTTTCTTTGTAATTTAACATGTATGCACAAGGCAAACTTTATTGATTAGAATCATGTGGAAGCAGACCATTTTGCCCATCAAGTCCACACCAAACCTCTGGAGAGCAACCCATTCAGTCCTCTACCCCCATCTGTGTAACCCTACTTTTCCCAGTTAACCCACCTAACCTGCATATCCCTGGACACAATGGACAATTTAGCATGGCCAACTCACTTAACCTACACATCTTTGGACTTTGGGAAGAAACCCACACAGACATGGGGAGAATGTGAAAACTCCACACAGTCACTCAAGTCTGGAATTGAACCTGGTGCAGTGAGGTAGCAATGCTAACCCACTGAGCCATGCCGCTATCGATTAGCAAACCTCCTAAATGACACTTTCATCATAAGCATTTATAACTTCACAGTATACGGAGTACGGGAGAAGAGAAAACATAAGCCTGATTGGCGAAAATAGCAACGGAGAGGAGTGTGCTCACACTTGCAGAGAGAAAAAAACCTAACTGCAACATCAGAGGAAAGTGCAACTTTTGCACTTTGGTTTCCTTTCATTATATATCAATTTTATGGTACATGTTACACTTGATAACGTAACTATAGATAAACACAGAGCATTTTTTAAAATTTGAGACCTAACTAATTAGACAAAATTAAGATGGCAGGGCTGATGTGTTGTAGCTACACAGGTTGGGGATTTGTGAACAACCCGCATCATCCACAGTAACAACATGTACAGTGTCTACAGCTCAAGAAGCTTCAGCTCCACGTGGTTAAGTTGAATTCCAAGCTTTGGACACTTCTGATCAAGGATACCGAAGTTACACAGAGTCATAGAGACGTACAGCATGGAAACAGGCCCTTCGGTCCAACTTGTCCATGCCGACCAGATATCCCAACCCAATTTAGTCCCATCTGATAGCACCCGGCCCATATCCCTCCAAACCCTTCCTATTCATATACCCATCCAAATGCCTTTTAAATGTTGCAATTGTACCAGCCTCCACCACTTCCTCTGGCAGCTCATTCCATACACGTACCACCCTCTGTGTGAGCAAGTTGTCCCTTAGGTCTCTTTTATATCTTTCCCCTCTCACACTAAACCTATGCCCTCTAGTTCTGGACTCCCCGACCGCATGGAAAAGACTATAATTGAATTTGACACCTGATTTGAGGGTGAGAAATGTGAGGCTGAAACTTGGGTCTTGAACTTAAATAAAGGCAATTACAAAAGTATGAAGAGCTGGTTAAAGCAGAACAAAAAAGTAGGTTATAGGCTAATATGATAGAGAAGCAATTCCAGACATTGTTCATGGTAGATATCTTTAAGTGGTATACAAAGAAAGACTCTGAGAAGGGTGTACCAGTCATGGTTCACAAAGAATGTTAAGGATGAATCAAAATTAAAAAAACACAATGTAATGATTAATGATGTCAGAGAGGTCAGAAAGTTTTACAAACCTAAAAATGAGGGAGAAATTGAAGTGCAAGACAAGACTAACAAGAATGAGAAGTTATTAAATATCCACAAATATATCAAAAAAGTACAGAGTAGCTAAAGTAAGCATTCGCGTTTAGTGAGACGTGCAAATTAAGAATGAAAATATCGAAGTGGCAGAGACTTTGAACAAGTATGTTGTTTGTTGTTGTGAATAAAGATACATGAGAAACAAGAAAACCCGGAGGCAAAAGGCAGGCTGGAAAGATCACGATCATTACTGAAGTATGAGAAGAACTAATGGATCGAGTTCCACAAACTGACATGCCCCTTTGACTGACCCCATGCATTCTCGGGTCTTAAAAGAAATGGCTGCGTAGGGATAGTCGATGCATTGGTTATAATCTTTCAAAATTTCTTAAGATACTGAATGCACCCAATGATTCACTAAGCTGATTCCTGGGAATAACGCATTTTCTTATGATCAAAGGCTGACCAGGCTGTAGTTGTAGTCACTGGAATTTAGAAGAATGATAGATTATCTTAAAATTTTGTGGGGGCTTGACATTGCATAAGTTTCAATTTCTGGGGGAAATCTAGAATCAGGACAAATATATAAAAGGGTTGCACCTTTCAGTCAGAGATGAGGAGGATTTTGCTTTCTAAGAGTGTTGTTTTGTCTTCAAAATTCTCTTTTGAGAGTACTGGTGGCTCAGTCATTGAATATATTCAAAACTGAATCAACAGATTTAGAGTCAGATGTACAGCACAGAAACACCGCCTATGGTACAACTGATCCATGCTGACCAGATATCCTGACCTAATCCCATTTGCCAGCACTTGGCCCATATCCCTCTAAACCCTTCCTATTCATATACCCATCCAGATGCTTTTTAAATTCTGCAATTGTGCCAGCCTCCAACAGTTCCTCTGACAGCTCACTGCATACATGCACCACCCGTTGCGTGAGAAAGTTGCCCCTTAGGTCCCTTTTACATCTTTCACCTCTCACCCTAAATCCATGCCCGCTGGTTCTGGACTCTCCCACCCAAGGGAAAAGACCTTGTTTATTTATCCTATCCATACCCCTCATGATTTTACAAACCTCTATAAGGTCACCCCTCAGCCTCCGATGCTCCAGGAAAATGGCCCCAGCCTATTCAGCCTCTCCTAATAGCTCAAATCCTCCAACCCTGGCAACATCCTTGTAAATCTTTTCTGAACCCCTTCAAGTTTCACAACATTCTTCCGATAGGAAGGAGATCAGAATTGCACACAATATTTCAAAATTGGCCTGATCAAAGTCCTGTACAGCACAACATGACTGCCCAACTCCAATACTCAATACTCTGACCAATAAAGGAAAGCATACCAAATACCTTCTTCACTATCCTATCTACCTGCGACTTCACTTTCACTGATTGAAAAGGGAGTCATGGTTCAGAGGTTCAAGCAGGAAAGTGGAGGCCATGATCAGGTCTGACAAAACTATGGGGCAGGTGAGATAGGCTGAATACTTTTGCTGTGATACAATGATTAAGATGCTCATGCTTATTATCAACTTTGCTATGCCATCAACAACAGAATCATATTTTGTATGAACGCAAAATTTTTCATCTTCAATTCCCATCCAGCTCATCTTGAAGTGCTACTGCTAAATTTTCTGCTTTCAGTCGGAATTAAACCGACCAGTCAACAGACTTAACACATCAAGACATCAGCAATTTTTCTTAAAGAAACATAATGTAATTGTTATTTAATGGGATTCAACTAGCAACAGCTTTGAAATGTAATTTGACTTCTTCAAACACTATTGAGCTGGCGCCACAAGGCTTCAGCAAAAAGCCAATGCCAAAAACAAAAAGCTCTTGATTAAATGCAACAATACACATTTCCCAACGTGCAATAATATTGAAAAACAATTGCCAGGAAGGCTGTAGAAATGATTAAGAATAACCAAATTGACTGCCAATCACGAAGTTGCAGGGAGTCAGAATCAAACATAACCTGACACTTAAATGTCACTGTCCCAGCTCAATGTTTTACCCAAGCTACCATAAAGGTTGGCTCCTTTATTCGTGAGGATGCTAGTCGGTCTGAATTCAAAAGGGGCATGAGGTAAAATGTTTAGCTCATGCCACATCATTTTCTGGTATCTAACTCCAGGTACTGAAGATAGACTGGAAAACGGCACCACTCCTTGCATTGTCACTTAACTGGGTAAACAAAGTAGAGTCTGACAAGACATAAGTGGGCAATATGTGCAACAAATGAGTAGAGACCTAGTTTAAGATTACAGTCAACGCACATTTCAACTTACCTGTGGATCAACCAACCATCCATGGTAAAGTGCAATATCAAGAAGATCAAACACTATGCACTCGGGTGTATATTCGAACACTCTTACACCAGTAAACTTCACATTTACATCGAGTCCTGTCTGCAGCTTGTGTAGAATGGCCATTGCGTCACTCATGTTCTGTTTCAGAAACCAAAAAGGAAAATACAAGATTGAAAAGCATATCAAAAAGTTCAAGACTGAAATAAAAAGGAATAAAACAAGCCAATTGAAACCTTGATCAATGCAGTGATGTGCAAATTAGTACATATAATTTTGGACAGTGTCACAGTTTCAGATATTACAACCAAATCAAATCTGACACTCAAACATCAACAAATTGTGAATATAGATACACTGAGGTATTCATTTCCAAATAGGAAGGACAAAAATTCTAGGTATTCCGCCACCAGACTTAAATGGAAGCATGTACCACAGCTTGCTCCAACAATTATCCACACCTTGGAATTCCTTTCATTTTACTTGCTCTTTTACAGCCCCTTGTCTTGCAGCAACACCAAATGCGAGGAGGTAGATACCATATGGAACACTGCATATTTTCTCCGTTAATCATATCATAAACATCAAATTTCACTGAAGCCACTCCTTCTCCCAAGACTAACACGATTACTTCACAAATGCAAATCTGCACACTACATACATTTACAGTAACAAGTTGACCTGAAACAATGAGATTTTACATGAGACCGATGTGAAAGTCTGTCATATCCTGCCTGAAAAGGCAAAGTGTGAAGTACCTATGACAAGATAGCATACCAGATTTTCACAAAGTTACTGTTCTTTCTTCTCTTCCTTTAATTAATAAAAACCAATTTGTTTCTCCCAGTGATCTAAAACATTATCAGTTCTAATTGATGTAAAACTGTTGTCAATTTTGTTACCAAAATTTATGAAGGTGAATGAAAAATAAATGAAATCAATATCTATCAACTCAAAACACTAACAGAAATTTATGGTAAACCAAACTCTACATACTAACTCATCTTGTGTTTGAAATGCAACTTGTCCAGTCTCCAAAGATTTCATTTCAATTTGATGTAGAGTGAAGCCAATGGGGAAAGACTAGGAGATGTGACTCAAAGCCGGATGAAAATCACAGGCTGTTAAGTCTTATAGAGCAACAACTAGAAAAAGAACTCAAGGTGTAAATGTTTAGAGGTTTCTTCAAAGCAACAACAAAATAAAGAGAGCATGTATGACAGGTCAGTTTCAAACGACTTAAGGGTGTGCAATGTAACAAACTGGAGGAAAGTGCAGGGGTAGAGATGGAATGAGATGCTGAACAGTTGTTAACCATCACAGATGCCAGGCTTCAGCCAATTCAATTCACTCAAGGTGTATCACGAAACAATTGAAGCCACAGAATATAGCAAAGACTACACCACTGCACCTTCTAAATGACCTCAACAATTGAAAAAGGGACAAAGGCTGCAGCTGCCATGGGACCACTAAGTCACACACTACTGACTTGGAACTATGTTGCATTCCTTCATTGTTGGTGGGTCAAAATACTGGAATTATAGTCCTAACAGCATTATAGGTGCACTTCAGAAAGACTTCAGAGAGTCAAAAAGGTGGCTCACCATCATCTCCTCCAGGGTAACTATGGATAGACAAATACTGGCCTGGCCAGCTATACCAAATGAATTGATAAAGAAACCTACTTTTAATTATATATGCTTTCAAATAACAGTAGCAGGTCAGAAGGATGAAATTAATAGAGGAATGGAAATTAATGCAGGCAGGACCTGTTCAATGCCTGCGGTAGGCCCACCCGAGGCCTGCAGGCACAGGGCCCTCAAGATCCACATGCCGGGCTCTCGCCCTGCCAATGCCATTTGAACCCAAGATGAAGTAAGTGAGAAACAGAAAAGAGACAAGAAGAAAAAGAAACAAAAAAAAAGCTGCCAGAGGGGATGGGCCTGAGCACAGGAAGCCTACGCCATCATCTTGAACTGGAAATTACGGAACGTGTATGAGATTTGAAGACATTTCTTCTTCGAAAGTATAGTCAATGTCTGGAATTCTTATCCCAAAGAGTTGAAGAGGCTAAATCACGACAAGCATTTAAAAAGGTGGTAGATTATTTATTTGTGGAATATTGAGGACTTCGGGGATATTATAAGCTGACATAAAAAAGGAGTTGAAGCTGGGGAAGATCAGTCTTGTTGAATTGTGGGAGCAGGTTTGAAGGGCCTAATGGCTCACTCTTGCTTCAATTTCTTATGTTTAAGTAAAAATGGACTTTTTGTGGAGTAGGCAGGTGATGTGGTTTTTAAGAGTGAAACATTATCTGAATTTGAAGTCTACAAACAATATTTCTGAGCAAGCATTCCAGGATCAGCAGTTGAATGGTCAACTGAGTCCAAACAAAGCATGATGAATTGAGTTGAAGACTGTCCAGATGAATGAACTTGACTGTGGGAGACAGGAAATGTGCAATACCTTTCTGTTAGTCTTATTGTAAGAATCCAACACTGGAAGGAGTGCAAAGGAGATTCACCAGGAAGTTGCCTGGAATGGAGCACTTCAGCTGTAAAAAGAGGGTGGCTAAGTTTGGGATGGTTTCTTTGAAGCACAGCAAGTTGATGGGGGACCTGACTGAGGTGGATAAGATGACGAGGGTCATGGACAGGGGAGATAAAAAGCAGCTATTCCCCTTAGTTGAATGGTCAATTACACAGGGACATAATTTTAAGGTGAAAGGCAGGAGATTCAGAGGGGGTCGGAGGAAAACCTTGTTTCACCCAGACGGTGGTGGGAACTGGAATACATTGTTTAGATCAGAGTGATGCTGGAACAGCACACAGGTCAGGCAGCATCCGAGTAGCAGGAAAATCGACGTTTCAGGCAAAAGCCCTTCATCAGGAATGACTGTCGTTCCTGATGAACGGCTTTTGCCCGAAAAGTCGATTTTCCTGCTGCTCGGATGCTGCCTGACCTGCTGTGCATTTCCAGCACCACTCTGATCTAAACTCTGGTTTCCAGCATCTGCAGTCCTCACTTTTGCATACTGGAATACATTGCCTGACTGGGTAGTTGAGGCGGGAAATCCGAACTTTTGAAAATTATTTGGATGAGCTTTTGAATTGTCCTAACATTCAAGGCTATGGGCCTAGGGTGGGGAAGCAGGACTAGTGTAGTAGTAGGATATTTCGGCAGTCCAGACTCCATTGGGCAGATGGGCCTTTTCTGTACTGTATGATTCCCTGAACTTTCTGGAAAATTTCAATGGGAACCAGAGTTTCATTATGAGCAGAATTACATTTTTGCTAACTTACTAATCCTTTGTATCTAGAAATAAGTTACTTTTTTCAATTTTAACTGTGTCAGCTCAATGCATCTAAGTAACATTTCTTCACAACTATGACAGGTAACTGGACAGAGTGTAACGGCAGGCTATTTGACCTAAAAGCTTGAAGACTGTTTTACAAGGCTGTAGTAGCAACGTTTGCATAAATTGGTTCCAGTTTCCTGGGCCCTGAAGTATATCAATCAACTAGAGTTTTGATTCTTCATCTTTATGGACATCATCGCAGCCAAAGCCAAGCTAGCCTGTCACCTACCTATATAGATGCATTTTAGAGAAGTAATCATTGGAATGGAGTCAGTTTTCTTTCCAGTTTATGCCTTCTGGAGCCCTGCAACCTTTTGTTCTGTGCCAGTAACACTGAATATGTGAAATTAATCATGTTTTCAACTTAAAAATATGATGCATACATTTCTCCAAAACTTCATTGTGGCTTTCACAAATTGTGTGTAGTTTCAACAGTCAATCCAGTTTGGTTCCCACATGAACAGCTGCAGCAGCTCCATGCGAAACAAACAGTCCCATGCGCCTAATGATCTAGTTGAAATTTTTTGGAAACAACTGGAATAGAGTATGTCAGAAAAAGAACATGAAAAACTGTTTTCTTTGTAATTTATAGATAAATCACAAAGTGCTCAAATAAATATTTTGTCTGACCAAATGCACAATTCAATCTATTCTGACAGTA
This sequence comes from Chiloscyllium plagiosum, assembly GCF_037043375.1. Lineage (NCBI taxonomy): Eukaryota > Metazoa > Chordata > Chondrichthyes > Orectolobiformes > Hemiscylliidae > Chiloscyllium > Chiloscyllium plagiosum. The sequence goes on from NW_028270177.1 coordinate 22,182,915, forward strand.
AAGCATTTTGCATTAAAATTTAAGTCTCACCAAAAGACAATCTTCCAGAGTATTCAGCTCAGTAGTATACTGCAGGTTCATCTTACTTTCATTGCAGTTTAACTAAGCATTGCTATTTTAAACTAGAAAATAGACTAGCCACACATGAAAGATACCCATCAAAGTGACAGGATGGATATTTCTATATTGATCTAAGGGTAGAATAGGAAATAAAAGCGGATTTCAGAAATCAGGAACTTCAAATTCTTGGGCCCTGAGAGTAAAATGTGTTCAAATAACCTCATAACCTTCCTAAATTTGAGTGTTCCACAAATGTACCTCTCGGTAAAATATTCAAGTGCAATGTCCTTATCAAAACTTGTTCAGCACTTCACTGCAAAAGAGCAAAATCCAAAGTTTCTCTTGATCCAAGAGTTCTTTAAGCATAAGCTTCACGACTCCAAATGCTTCATCAGTTTATTACCAACATACATCAATAATATTCACAGCATCAGTTCTATGTGGATTTCCGATTGTGTCTCTCCTTTCACGAAGACCTCATTGACCTCAGATATACAACCAACAAATTAGTAAAATTGTACCTGCTCATAGTTTAATCTCTGAACATCATTGATTTCTTTTGGCTTTGCATCGAGAATATAGTCACCTATGAATGCAAAGTAAAATTACAAACAGTATTAAAATATTGCTTTTTCAACAATAACTTCAATTCCCATTTAAAAAAGTTATCAATGTGCATTAGATAGGTGCTCAATTAACCACTTCCACCTTTGCTCTTTATATGTTACTTTCTTCAACATTTGTAGCAAATTAGTTGTAGACCCCCAAATATTGTGAAACATGAAAGGCAGGAGACAGACAAGAAGCTAACACAAGATACACATCACCCCCCAATGTCACATGATGCATAAAACATCCTGTCCACAAAAAAATGATCTGCTGTAAATAAACAGTTTACCAAAGGTGCTTCCCATTCACAAAATATCAACCAGCACAATGACAAATCAGATCGCTTCAGATTTATTTTAAGTTTTTTGAGCAACTTTGTTCTGCACCCAGTCCAAAGCAAGAAAAGCTGCACAAAAAGACTCTAAAAATATAATAAATTCACCCTTGCGATTTTCAGCGACTTTCTCTACTGTTAATAGGCTTCAGACTCCACTACACTTGCAGCTTTCATCTGACTCAGATTACTGTACATTTGAGTTTCTTAAGACCTGTACATGCACTCTAACATGCTTTAAAAAACCCTATACCTGGAATTGCAAACTGAAGTTCCAGAACAGGCTGCATTCTGTACTACAATGATTGCAAATAATTACAAGTGACTAATGCTTTCCATCATTATATCAAGAACGTTTTAATTTATCATCTAGAAAACACCACCTCTGCCACACCTACAGTGACAAGCCATCCATTATATAGCTTCAATAATGCTTCTGACCTTTTCAATAAACAGCAGCACTAATTAACATAAAATACACAGTTCTCAAAAACTTAGCACAAAGCTCACAATGCTATTCACTAATGCGGATTGTTTCAAAATTTTATCTGTTAAATTATGCACATTTATAAACATGAAAAACTACTAGTCCACCAATGGAAAGGTTTTCAACTCCATCACAAATTATGGTGTCTGAGGACAATGAAAAATCCTTCAAAGATTCTACACAATCTAAGCAGACTGATCATTATTGATAGGTTTTTCTCTGATCTTTGAAAAGAACATGTTATGTTAACCACACAGAACCAAAGTAAAAACAACCCAATTTAGTTTGTTGTTTTCTTTGAAATGCTAAAATTTTATACATTAGTTTTCCATATCTTCTTCAAAACTAATAGATCTTGATTGTTTCATTCAATTGAATATTACATGCTATATCATATTGGCTTTTTAATAATTTTTTGCGATTTATCTTATCACAAATTTCTCAAAAGCAATAATGAATATTGCATTATCCACTATTTTGATAGTGAATGATTGTTAATATCTATCAACACAATTAAAGATCACAACACAGTCTCAAAATGCACAATGAACATGAAGCTTACTAAATTAATGCAAGGATTTTGCAATAGCAATGAGGCAGAACTATCACCATTATTCCATTGAAGCCAATAATTTGGCACTTTTCCAAAGGACATGCTATGGAAGATTCCACAGAATGCAATTAGAAATCAATTAGAATTGTTCTTCTGAGCTATCAGTTTCACTGTAAAAGACTTGAAACAATTATACTTCATCAAGTGTGGTGTAACTGGGCTTTTACCAGCATTTCAAATTCAGAATAATTTGAAACCACCTCTCTAGCCCAGAAAAGGTAATCATTCAGTTGTGCAATGTAAAATTTCTCCATAATGATAAAAAATGTTGCCATTTGTTTTTGAAAAGGCACATTTATGATGTTTCAGTTTCTATCTTTATCCTCTGTGCATTCCCAATTATTCATTTCACCCTGTAAAACTGTATTAAGAGGTGAACAATAATCAGCACATTGTACTTTCCAGGTAATCATCTAAGATAATTTCAATAACTGAATCGCAACAGTAGTTGCCTCTTTCAGACTAGTCTATACACCTCTAACAATGGGACAAACACCAGACAACTTCAAAAAGATTTTAATTATTAGAACTGTATTTCTATTTGTGTTTGTAGTATTTCTCATTGGCAAGAGACAGATTACATTTGGTGCCTTGGAGTGCTACAGATTTATTAGTTACAATCTGAGTGAATTTTTGACAGAATCTGCTGGTTTGATTTTGCTCTGCCAGGTTCTGTTGACTTGGTTCCAAATTTTCAAGTCGATGTTTTAAATGGAGAAATTCATACCACAAAGACCACTGGATAACTGGGAAAGCAATGGTGTTTGCCTCGGACTTCAGAGTAGTGTTCCTAAGATAAGTAGAGCTTTGTGGACAGCTTTCGCAGAAGGTCAGAGACATGCAACATTGCTTCACCACTGACTAAAAACTGAGGTTTTCAAGTTCAAAGCACATGATATTAGGGATAAGAAACAAAACATTTTCTATTTTGGGGTTCCGTAACTACTGCTAGATCAGTGCCATAAGATGAAATAATACAATGAGGAACAAAAGATGTGAAATGTCCAATCATGTAATATAAGGGAGGCCATGGCCTAGTGGTATTATCACTGGATTGTTAACCCAGATAATGTTCTAGAGACCTGGGTTCGAATCCTGCCACAGCACATGATGGAACTGAATTGTAGATTTTACAGGACAGCACGGTGGCTCAGTGGTTAGCACTGCTGCCTCACAACGCCAGGGATCCGGGTTCAATTCCCGTCTCAGGCAACTGTGTGTGGAGTTTGCACATTCTCCGTGTCTGCGTGGGTTTCCTCCGGTTTCCTCACAAAGTCCAAAGTTGAGCAGATTAGGTGAATTGGCCATGCTAAATTGCCCGTGGTGTTAGGTGCATTAGTCAGGGGTATATGTAGGGGAATGGGTCTGGGTGAGTTGCTCTTCAGAGGGTCAGTGTGGAGTTGTTGTGCCGAAGGGCCTGTTTCCACATTGTAGGTAATCTAATCATGTTACCAAAGCTGGTAGAGCAAAATCAAATGACAGTTCATCAACTAATAAATGGCACTCATGGCTGGAACCAAGGAATCTGTAGCATTCCAGAACACCCAATGAAATCTGCCCCTTGCTACAGAGAAATACTACAGATATTCTAGAAACTTAAAACTTTCGATCAAAATCCTCTGGAGTTGATCCCATCGATAGAATGTAAATAGGCTTATCTGAAAGAGCCATCAACTCAACAGCTATGATTCAGTTACAGAGGAACACTTAAAAATGATACTTGTTGACAACCATATCAACCCTGTCCTCAATATTCAGTTCAACATCTCTATATTTTCCTTGTGCGGGGGGGATTAATCTACCATACTTCATTATTTAGTTGGTTCAGTATTCTGTTCTGCTCGAAGATCCTACAGTTAACAGTTCTGGATTTCTTGGCACACAAGATGACAAAATGCTGGCAAGCAAGTCAGAAAGAAAAGTACCATTTAGCATTCAATAAAGCCAAGCAGGTTGCAATCTTTCAAATGACAGACAGGAAAACCAACAAGGATACAAATGACTGTCACAGGTTGTATCATACTAATTACCTAAACAAAATTTAAATGAAGATTTCATTTCAAATGAAAACATCCCCTTACCACAAAAAAAAAGCAATCTTACCTAAGTATTCCATTAACTGTTCTGCTGTTATAATTTCCATCATAGGTGGAAGTTTAATCTATAATAAAAATGTGTATTTAAACATCAGATTTTATGAAAGAATAATGCAATGAAAACAGATTGATCACCTTTTCAACAATGTAAATCTCACTAATTCAGAGGTACAATCAGGCAAACCTTGATTCTGAGCCAAAGAAAATGTTAGGAAGTGTGACAAACATGAATGTTAAGGATTATGTTACAGGAGGAGAGCTAGCTGGGTTCAGGAACAGAGTTCCTCCAACTCTGATTACTTGTCATCACCCATATTGTTCACCCATCATTGCCTTCATTTGTCTGGGTTCCAAGCTTCAGGAATACTTTCCCTGGAAGCATTGTAGCATAGTGTTTACAGAGACAGTAAAAGGCAAGGTCCAGAGATGTCAATGTAAAATTTATTTTCCTTTAAATCCAAGTGCAGGTGGACCAGAATCAACGCATGCTACTAAGCATAGTAATGTATGCTGCAAGCTACAAGTGAATAGGTATCACTGTGTACTAAAATACAATCTTTACATCTAGGTGCTATTAATATTTCTAAATATACCTTCCATTCTAAAAGAAGAACGTTCATAATTGCGAGCAATGGACAAGGGCCATTTTCATTCTGTGTAATAATGGGCGTGTTTTCGGTTTTCCACTTGATCCATTTAATGTGATAGACTGACTGTCCCGGGAACCTCTCCTTCGAACTAGATGGTTTGGCAATACCATCCTTGCCATTATACTCTTCAGTCTGCAAAGCAAGAGCCAGAGCCCGGTCTTCAGCCCCTTCACTGTTCAAGTCAGAGCTCGGGCAGGAGTTCAGATTGGAAAATGACTCCAGGGAGTCGATGCTTTGCGATTCTCCGGGCAAGCTTTGGTCACTGGCACTATGATTCTTGTCACCCTCAGGGGTTTTAGTCGGACTGCCTTCGTCCTGGATCTGAGCGTCAGTCTGCGGCGGGGGCGGTTGCTGTGGCAGGCCAGGCAGGGCTCCTTTCGCTAAGCCACTCTCAACCTCGGCGCACAGCTCGCCCATCTTGTTTACCAAGTTTCGCTGGTCTCCCTCTTCCCTCACTTTCTCAGTAACGGCGGCGTCCTGCACCCTCTCGCTCTCCTCCTCTCCACCCAGGTGTGTCCCGGAACTCGGAGCGGGGGTGGGGCCGAGGGTGGCGGCCTCCCCAGGCCGGCAGGAGCCTTTCAGCCGCCCGCCGCCATGGCCATCGCCCTGGGTGCTCGGCGTGGCCCCGGCGAACTCCACGGCCGCGCCGCCCCGCTCGGCACCGTCATGACATTCCATGAGGCGGGGTGCGCGCGGCCGAGGGGTGGGGGCAGGGGGATAGGGAGGGGGAGGGGTGGGGAGGGGGAAGGGGGGAGGGAGGGAGAGGACGAGCCGTCGAGCTGTTTACATGGAAAAGGCTCCGAGTCGCTGACCGGCAGCCGCCATGACACCGCCAGCCTCCCCGTGACGTTAGCGCCGGCACCCGCGCCTGCGCATCCGCAGCCTCGCCCTCCCAGGTCTCCAGAACGTAATACCCATTTGCTGCAACCAAAACAAAACACAATGTGTTAGCTGGAAAATTTTTTAAAAACGTGCATTCAAACGAATATCATGCCGGAAAAGGTTCCATTCGAACTGGGGTTCAGTAACTTCCAGAAGAAGTTGCTGCAAACTACAGGAATAAACAGCAGAGACACTATGTTTTCTTCCAATCAATTCGGTTTGGACAAAATTATATGTTTTTCTTGAGAATGCTTTGAATTATTCTTCCCAGTGTTGCATCGGACAAGAGTGTACCTGCTTAATGTATCAATGAAAACAAAGGACCATTATCTGGCAGGAAATTATGATTGGTGATTGTAGGCATGCGCCCTCCTACCGCTGTTGCTTTCTTAAAGGCACATTGACAATAAATTACTTTGTCCATCTTCAAAAAGATGTGAGGATGAGTTTCGTTGCTTTTGATAACATCCATGTGTTAAAACTATTGTAACAATCATTTTTTAAAAGATTTAGGTTGAAGTCACGGTTCAGCTAAAACAATGGTTCCTTTGAGGTTAACGGTTGTGGGTTCAAGATTCACTCCAGAGAACTGAGACCACGATCTGAGCTGATTTTTCTGTGCAATCCTAGCCCAAATGAATCATTCAACCAAATTCTGGTGCTTAATCACGTTGGTGTTTGTGAAAGCTTTGCCGTCTTCAAACTAATGATGACATTTTCTACATTTTGGAAGTGTTGTTTTTGCCTTTCTCTGGAATTATATAAATAACGTAATACTGGTACATGAGTTCAGTCCAGGGTAAGCACTATACTGTCAGGGATGCTGACTTTTCGATGAGAAGTTAAGCTGACGCACCATATACTCTCTCAACTGGATGTAAGAGATCAAATAACACTATTGCACAGAAGAGCTGGAGAACTATGTCTGCTCTCCTGGCCAACAATTAAACCTCAGTGAACGTTGAGAAAAGAGGTCACCTGGTCTTTGCTGTTTTGGGAGCTTGCAGTGGGCAAAGTGCCGAGACTAGGCGAAAGTGAGGACTACAGATGCTGGAGATTAGAGTCAAGATTAGAGTGGTGTTGGAAAAGCGCAGCAGGTCGGGCAGCATCCGGAGAGCAGGAAAATCGACATTTCAGGCAAAATGTGCTCAAAACATCAATTTTCCTGCCAAAAGAGAAAATGCTGGAAAATCTCAGCAGGTCTGGCAGCATCTGTAATGAGAGAAAAGAGCTGACGTTTTGAGTCTAACTGACCCTTTGTCAAAGCTTTGCTTTTATCGATTTTCCTGTTCCTTGGATGTTGCCTGACCTGCTGTGCTTTTCCAGCACCACTCTAAAAGTGCCTAGATTGCCAAAGTCTAAACATCAAAATTACTTCACTAGCTGTGAAGCACTTTAGAACATGCAGTGATCATGAAAAATGCTACAAAAATGCAAATCTTTCTTTGAGAAAAGTAACTGCACTTCAAAAGTTTGTAAGGGGTTGTAAAGCACTTTGGAATGCCATTAAAGTAGAACATAGAGAACATAGAGAACATAGGACAGTACAGCACAGAACAGGCCCTTCAGCCCACGATGTTGTGCCAACCACTGATCCTCATGTATGCACTCTCAAAGTTCTGTGACCATATGCATGTCCAGTAGTCTCTTAAATGTCCCCTAAGTAAGTGGAAGTGGAAGTTTTTCTTTCATCTCTCTTGCTGTCACAGATTTAAATTCAGCCCAGATCAAGGGGATTAAAATTATCTTCTTGCAGTTGTCTGTATAAACCTTCAACAAAATCAATTATAAACCATTCCTGTAAGGGTTAGCACCAAACTGCATTTTTATTCAGACTAAGATGGATGGTGAATGCAACTTTAACCAGTGCAGTCAGGTCTGTTTTTCTAAGAATATGGTTAAAATCTGCTCTTTGGTCAAGCAAATTGAGCTTTCCTGTTTCATTGGCCAATGATTATTAACCATTTTGTTTTTTATAATGATATGGGGTGGAAAAATTGCACCATTCATTCACTGTTATGTGAAAAACTCTTATCATTATATTTCTTGTAGTGAGTGAAACAGCAATTTCACTGTTAACATTGTCTTCTATCTTTGTGAACAAAAATTATTGTATTTAACATCTTCAAAATAATTTTGAACATGGATAGAAATATTTCTCCTTTTTTGCTAATATCACAGCAATTAATGTTGAAATTTAATTTCTGTACAGCTTAGGTGAAAAACAAGCAGCTTCAAAACGTTTTTCATCCTTTTCAATAAACAGTTCTTGTTTATCTAAAAACTAAAATCGATGGATGTTAATAACAATGCAATTTGATTTATGCCTTCACTGCACATCAAAAAACTTACTCATATTACCTGCTTGGATATGTGATGGAGCACTTGGATGAGAATTTGTACACACTGTCCCAAATGATGAATTTTCCATTTTCAGCAATGCCATCTGGAGAGCTGATAAAAGGATTGATGCTTCCCAACAAGGAAATGCAAACATCAAGAACGTTATCCCAAACTGCAGTCATGCATCTCCTAGTGTTTGATTCAAGAATGGCATTGACAATGACCTGATAACAGATCACTTTACAGCTTCCTGCCTAGGGAATGGTGCATGGCATGAAAAGTAATTTCAGAAAACTCATTTTGAAACTAATTATATCACACATTTTGCAATGTTTCTTTATATAGTATAATGTTTAACATTTTAAAATCCGAATAACTAAATTCAACAATGTTTACAATAACTTAGTGAAAAACACTTTGAAACTAACTGAGAAAAGTAACAAAAAGTAATAAAACATTGCAGCAAACACTTTGAATAATGTTGGTGGAATATTACATTAATGAAAAAAGATTGTTATACTTGGTAATTTGTTTTGTCTACATTGTTGAAATTCATCTGGCCTAAGTATTCTTACCTCTTGCTTGTTCCCATCAGTACTGCTTTTCGAGTCAGAAGTTTGTTATCATTTTGTGTAATGATTTCTCTGTTTTGATTTTCATCTACCTAAAGATCTTAAGATTATGAGAAAGGCACATTTTAACTAGCTTTCCAAAGGGCTCATTGCTGACCTTGTAACATTTAGTGGAGATTTTTATTAAAAAATTGAAGAAAAATCTTATAAGTATTAAATTGTTTCAAGTATGCTTGGCAATGATGAGCTTCATTGTCTTTCCTTACTGATCTTGTTAAATCATACAGATCCTGAGTGGTCTTAACAGGGTAGACATTGAGAAGACATTTTCACTAATGGGTGAATATCAAACTCAGCGACAGAGTTAAAGATTTAGGGGACAATACTTTAAAACTGAGATGCAAAGGCGGTCTTCCAGAAAGTAGTCAATATCTGGTATTCACTACCCCAGGGATTTGAGAAGGCCAGATCACAAAGTATTGAAAGAAGAAGTGATTAGAATTTGAAACTGCCAGGTATTTAAAGGCAATTATGAGCTGGCACAAAAAGGAGTTGATGCCTGGGTATATTAGTTGTGATTTTGTTGAATGATGGGGCAGGTTTGAAGGGCCAAAGGCTTATTCCTGTTCCGCTTTTTTTTTTGTTTTTTATGTTTCATTCCCCGGCATCTTCCCTTGGAATATGGAGGCCATCCAGGTACCCTAACTTGTCTGCAATCAACGAACAACACAGATAAGTAAAAGATCTTTGGAACTGAGATGCTTTGATCAAGATGATTCAGCCACACACCAAATGGGCATTTACGCATGAAGTCATCTGTAGAAACCAGTGAAGATTTAATTCACAATAGTTGATGGAAAAGTTGAAATACAGATTGGTAAGTTATAGTAAAAATATTTATTGATTTCAGTAATCTGTGGAATTATGCCATGCATACAGTAGCTGTATATTCGATAAATTGTTATGGAATTCCTTCCTTTATTATTGGAGCAGGATTGTAAAACCATCTATTATAAATATTTGACACAAATTTGAGGCAGTGAATTGGTTGTATGCTTTCATGGCTATAATAAACCTTAACTTACGGATGTAATTTTGATGAATAAGTCATTTTAGATAAATTAAGAAATGGTAAAAGTAATCTGTTTTTCTAGGTAACACTTCATAGATATTCTCAGACCTGTTCAATATATACATCGTTTCTGATTTTATTTTAGATTTCTAACATCTGTGTGATTTTCACAGAATCCCTGCAGTGTAGATGCAGTGACCCATCGAGTCTGCACCAACCGTCCAAACCACATCACACCTCACCCCTTTAACCCCCATTTGTCATGGCTAATCCACCTAGTTCGCACATCCCTAAATACTACAAAGTAATTTAGCATGGCCAGTCCACCTAACCTTCACATCTTTGGATTGTGGAAAGAAGCCAGACCACCTGGCAAAAACCGTTCTCTCAGACACAGTGAGAACGTGCAAATTCCACACAGCCAGTTGCCTGAGGTGGAATTGAACCTAGGTGTCTAGTGCTGTGTGGTAGGGTGAACCACTGAGCCACTGTGCTACATTTTCTTTTCTTTTTTTGATTCAGTTGGTTTTGTACAGTAGAATAGATACAAATCTAATTTATCCAAAGTTCGGAGGAACATTGGTGCCATGTTGCGATGACTCCAAATATAAAACCATATCAAAAACATTAGTCTGACTTACAGTATCTGATTTCTGAATGATGAGAAACACAAATTGTCTCCTAAGCTTCAGAAACAATAATAGTACAGAACATAGCAGGTTTTTGCAACTTTCCAGTGGACCTAAGGTTTTGTCACAAGCAAATGTTTAACCAGTGAGTTGCCTATATATTTTTGAAATGTCATGTTAGCAGTACTGAAGAATTTAATTTTGATATTGTTTTAAAAAAACTCCAGTATCTCACTGAAGTTTTATTACATATGTAGATTTTGTGAGTGTACAACATTGTTTATCTGGAGTCAAATATAGTTTTAAAAGTATGTAAGAATAAACATGCAATCAATGTTATTTTAAAAAAGTATTCATCTTTGAATATTGTAATAGATGTACTGTATCAGAATACCTCAAAAGCTGTACCAGTTCAGTCTTTCAAAATTGATATATCTGAATACAACTGCAAAGTTATCTAACACAATGAAAGTTATGATTTCCTTCATGAATATCGCAATGCTAAGAATTCCTAAATCTGTGTCATGTTTCAGAAAAAAAATTTCTCATCTATTGGAGTAGGTATATAATTGGAGTATTCACTCCCTGAACCAGTATACTGCATTAGCTCAAATGATTTGCATTCTTTTCTACAAATGCAGAATAATCATTACTAATGCAGTTTTGATGTCTACAAAAATAATATTTCAGACACTGTGACCCATTTTATCTTTTTGAAGAGTTGCACATTTTTATTTGTGTAAGAACTATTATTGTTGCTGTTTCTGAACAGGTTTTGAAATCTAACCAATCAATTTTGTTACAGCTATGAACACTTGGTGGTACAAAACTTGAGGAGAAAGTGAGGGCTGCAGATGCTGGAGATCAGAGCTGAAAATGTGTTGCTGGAAAAGCGCAGCAGGTCAGGCAGCATCCAAGGAACAGGAGAATCGACGTTTCGGGCATAAACCCTTCTTCAGGAATCCTGAAGAAGGGCTTATGCCCGAAACGTTGATTCTCCTGTTCCTTGGATGCTGCCTGACCTGCTGCGCTTTTCCAGCAACACATTTTCAGCAGTGGTACAAAACTTGAGTATGGCAGAAATGAAGACACATTATGTTGAAGCTTTTCATTTTGTACTCCTCTTCATGGCAACACTGCTACCAATCATAATTCACTTGCCAAACAATCAGCACTTTCTTCTCATGCAGTACAAAATATTGTTCCCCTTTATTTTGTTATTCTTGTGAATATCCTGAAAGCTTCAACAACATGTCTTTTGGCAACAATATTCAAAAATGACATGTTTCACCATAACTTCTGCCAATTATCGTAAGTTAAGAATTGTCTGGGTTATTAATGTGTTGCCTCCCAGGTGCCAGGCTCAAGGATGTCTTGGAGAGGGTATAGAACATACTCAATGGGGAGAGTGACCAGTGGAAGGTCATTGTACATGTTCGTACCAATGACATAGGAAGAGAGAGGGACGAGATTCTGCAGGGAGAATATAGGAAATTAAGCAGGAGGTTAAAAAGTAAGTCTTGAATGGTAATAATATCTGGATTATTCCTGGCGCCATGTGCTAGTGAGAGGAGAAATTGGAGGATAACGCAGATGAATGCATGGCTGAGAAGCTGGTGCAGGGGCAGGGATTCACATTTTTGAATCATTGGGATCTCTTTTGAGGTAGAAATAACCTGTATAAGAAGGATGAGTTGCACGTGAATTGGAAGTGGACCAATATTCTGATGGGGAGATTCACTAGTGCTACATAAGAGCGTTTAAACTAGTAGGCCGCGGTTGTGGGGGCAGATGGTAGTGGTGATGGTGGTGGTGATGGTGGCAGGAGATAGTGGGAAAGGAGATCAGTCTCAGGCTGGTAAGGTAGAGAGAGGAGTCAAGGCAGGCAAGCCTAAAGCAAGGAATGAGGTATGACTGATAAAATAAACAGTATTTCAGTGCAAGAGTCCTGACAGGTAACGCAGATGAACTCGGCATGGTTGGGAACATGGGATTTGAATATCATAGCTACTACAGAAATGTGGCTCAGGGAGGGGCAGGACTGGCAGCTCAATGTTCCATAGTGTAGATACTACAGGAATGATGGAAAGGAGGGCAAGAGAGGAGGGGAAGTGGCATTTTTGGTTAAGGATAGCACAATGTTGTACTTAGGGAGGTTTTCCTGAGAGAATGTCCAGTCAAGTTAAATGGATGGAACTGAGAAGTAGAAAAGGAATGATCATCTTATTGGGATTATACTATAAGCTCCAAAATAGTCAGTGGGAAATTGAGAAGCAAATTAGTAAGGAGATCTCAAATATTTTATGAATAATAGTGTTGTGATGGTACAGGATTTTAACTTTCCAAACATAGACCAGAGCTGCCATAGTATTATGGGCTTGGATGGAGAGGAATTTGTTAAGTGTGTCCAAGAAAATTTCATGATTCAGTATATGGATGTACCTTCTAGAGAAGGAGCAAAACCTAACCCTCTCTTGGGAAATAAGGCAGGGCAAGTGACTGAAATTTCAGCGGGGGAGCGCTTTGGTGCCAGTGATCATAGTTCTATTAGTTTTAACATAGGATAGACCTGATCTAAAAATTAAAGTTCTGAATTGGAATAAGGGCAATTTTCATGATTTGAGGCAAGAACTTTCAAAAGTTCATTGGGAGAGGCTACTTGCAGGTAAAGGGATGTTTGTAAAGTGGAAGGCTTTAAAAAATTAGATAAGAGTTCAGTGATGTATGCTATGATTAGTGTGAAGGATTAGATGAGGATTCCCAGAAGTATGCTACAATTAATACCCATTAGTGTTTGTACCAATGTACAAGACTGCTACCTGAAGTATCGTCAATCTGTGCAATTTTTCAGTAGACAAGGGAGGACATTTACAAGATGTACCCCAGATCGCCACTTGTCTGGATAATGTTCTGATAAAAGGGAAGACCATTAAGGAGTATTTTGAGAACTTGAACATAGTCTTTAGACATTTCTTCCAGATGGGCATCTGTCTTAGAAAGGAGAAATGTGTGTTTCAGTCAACTCAAGTGACTACTTGGGCTACAGAGTCAACAATACCTATTGGAAGATAAAGTGTAGGTCATCGCATTTGTACCAGAGTTAGGTCTTTCTTTGGGCTAGTCAACTATGATGGAAAGTTCATTCACAACCTGGTCTCCATCCTGGCACCTTTGCATCAACTCTTAAAAAAGGGTCAGCCATGGAAATGGTCGCATAGCCAAGCCATAACCCTCAGGGAAGTGAAGAAACAGTTATCAAGATGTAAGGTGTTGCTAAGATCCCAAGCAACATCTGGTATTGAAATGCTATGCCTCCAAGAAAAAGGGTAACACCCGAAGCGTCGACTTCTCCACCTCCTGATGCTGCCTGGCTTGCTGTGTTCTTCCAACCTCCTGCCTGTCTACATACCTGCAAGGACAGCATCGGAATAGTATTGGCTCATAGGTGGCCCAATGGAGAGGAACACCCAGTAGTGTACGCATCCAGGATTTTGGCTGATGCAGTAACGCATAAATACATCCTGATAGAGAAGGAAAGTTTGGTGTTCATATTGGGAGGAGAAAGTGAGGACTGCAGATGCCCGAAACGTCGATTCTCCTGTTCCTTGGATGCTGCCTGACCTGCTGCACTTTTCCAGCAACACATTTTCAGCTCTGTTCATATTGGGAGTCAGCAAGTTCCACCAACACCTTTATGGACCTAAGTTTATAATAATAACGGACCACAAAGTCCTGCTAGGTCTACTTAAAGAGGACAAGGCAGTGTCACCCATAGCTTTGGGGAGAATTCAGCGATGCTCTTTAATACTGAGTATGTATAATTACAATTTGGAACACTTTCTGTGGGGCCAGGTAGCAAATGTGGATGTATTGAACTGCCTCCCGCTGACAGATACACCACCATTGGTACCGCCACTGGAAGAGTCCATAATGGTTTGAAAGTTTCTGGACATACTTAGACTTTGGAGGCAGAAAGATCCAATCCTGGCAAAACTGAAATAGCTAGTGGTGATGGGGAAAACCAAAGACTCATCACAACCAGAATTGAAATCTTTTTAGACCTCAATGGAGCACATCACAGTAAAGGATGGCATATTATCATGGGGAGTAGTCCCAAGCAAAGGTTGCTGCCAGTTACTGGCTGAACTCCACCAGGGTCATCTAGGGGTTTCCAAAATAAAGATGTTGGTGAGAAGTTATGTCTGGTGATCAGGATTGGATATAGACACAGCTGCGTTGGTAATGCAGTGCTCAGAGTGCCAACAAGGACAGCTCCCTTAAATTCATGGGAATAATCTGGTAAACCCTGGACTTGGTTATACATCGATTATGCAGGTCCTTTTGTGGGCTCAATGTTTGTAGTCATTGTAGATGCCAACTCAGTAGCTGGACATGCACAGATTCATTTGTTAAACACAAGGACAATGACAGAAAAACTACACTCATCCTATGCAATACACACATTCCTGGAAGTTTGATCCCAGAAAATGGATTATTGTTTACTCGCAGGGAATTTGAATATTTCCAAAAGTCAAATACTGTTCGTCATATCAGGACAGCTCTATACCTTCCATCATCCAATGGTCTGGCAGAAAAAGCAGTTGAAACTTTGAAACTAGGCTTAAAGATACAGCTTATAGCTTTGCTAGTTATCAACCTGTCCCAGTTCCTGTTTGATTATAGGACCATACTTCATGCAACTACAAGGATAGTTCTAGCAGAGTTACTAACAGGGAGAATACTCTGCACCAGGTTAAAACTGATCTTCTCAGACCTGGGTGGGAGAGGGTCAAATGGCATCAGGAATCACAATGCTGGAAATGAGTCTCCACTAAGCAAGAGAGAGAGTTTACTTAAGGGGATAAAGTTTAGCCATGGGAATGGCCCTGCATGGTTAAGAGGCATGGTCCAGTGACGTATAAAGTTTGGGTAGGTGCAACATTCCTGAACAAATATGTGAACCATATGAAAGCTGCAAACTCACAAATTGTGTAGGAAAAAAATGTGCCTGGCTCCTCAACAACCTTTTTGAATGTTCCAGAACACATGGGTTCTCCCTGTCTTTCAAATGCTGAAGGTACCTCAGAATTTGAGATGGACATGGTGGATGTTGCCCCCTCAATGTCCTTGCTGCATATAGAAGAGAATTAATTACTTCTGAGACATTCCAGGCGCAAGAAGCGAACTACGGTGCATTACACACCACCCATATCGGAGGCAGAGTTAAAGGAACCTGACCCAGGAGGGGCGAGAAAGAAAATGGCCTACATCCTCAGACTCAGAGAGGGAGGGAGGTAGTGATTGTAAGGAGGCCAGCCAGGTGGACCTCATAGAATATGAGTTCCCTAATTGGGGATATTAATCTGGTCCAATCAGGGAGCCCTGGCTGACAGATATAAACAGGAGTGTCAGAGATTCTCTTCACTCTGAGAGCTGACTCTGAGAAAATTGGATCAGTGTCAATGACTTTGCACTTATAAATAAAGGGTGAATGGGTGACAGGGGTACCAGCCTCTGTGGAGTTACTTCAGTATAGCTAGTAAGTTTGCAGATGACACCAAAATTGGTGGTATAGTGGACAGTGAAGAAGTTTATCTTAATAGTACAGCAGGACCTTGATCAGATGGGCCAATGGACTGAGGAGTGGCTGATGGATATTAATTTTGATAAATGTAAGGTGTTGCATTCTGGGAAGGAAATAAAGGCAGGATTTGCACAGATAATGGTAGGACTGTGGGGAGAGTTTCCTAACAAAGAGACCTACAGGTGCAGGTGCATAGTTCCTTCAAAGTGGAATCGCAGGTAGACAGGGTGATGATGGAAGTATTTGTCATGTTTGCCTTCTTTGGTCAGTGCATTGAATATAGGAGTTGGGATGTCATGTTGCGGCTATACATGACGTTTAGAATACTACATTCAGTTCTGGTTTGCTGCTAGAAAGATTTTGTTAAACTTGTAATAGTTTGGCAAAGATTTCCAAGGATATTGCCAGGATTGGAGGATTTGAGCTATAAGGAGAGGCTGGATAGGCTGGGGCTTTTTTCACCTGGAGCATTGGAGACCAAAGGCTGACCTTGTAGAGGACCCTTTATAAAATCATGAGGGCATGGATCGGCTGAATAGCCAATGGTCTTGTTCCCAGGGTAGGGGAGTCCAAAACTAGAGGAGATAGATTTAAGGTGAGAGAGGAAAAATTTAAAAGGGATTGGAGGGGCAATTTTTCTCTTAGGCGGTGGTGCATGTATGGAATGAGCTGCCAGAGGAAGTGGTGGAGTTGGGTACAATTACAACATTTAAAAGGCATTTGGATGGGTAGATGATTAGGAATCACCTACATGGCTATGGGCCAAATTCTGGCAAATGGGACGAGATCAGTTTAGGATATCTGGTCAGCATGGATGAGTAGATTGAAGGGTCTGTTTCCATGTTGTATAACTCTATGACTTGGAGATGTCGGTGTTGGACTGGGGTGCACAAAGTTAAAAATCACACAACACTATGACTGTATTGAAATTGACAATGGAATTGCTCAGCATACTGAAATTTCAAGATTGGAGGCAGTGTATATAAATATGTATCAATAACTTACAAATAAAATTGAAGATTTCAGTAAGGCATAAAACCAATTCACTGGCAGTTTAGACTGCTGACAAACAACAATGAATTTCTGTCATGAATGGAAAGTTTGTGAGTACAGCCCTTTTTTTCAACAATGACTATTTACGATTTCAACATGCAATCTGGCTACCTTGAGTTACTTAAGATCTTCAATACAGTGTGTAGCTTGACATTACAAGACTCACAAAAGCTCTTCTGCAACATTAAAGCCTAGTTTGTATCTAAGCGTTGGACTGACTAACATTTCTGAATGAGTTTTGCTCACTGCAATAGCAGCAAGCTTGCATTATTATGGACTCAGTAAGTGTTAATCACATAAACTTTTATATGCTGGTCCACATTGGTGCTCTGTGTCACAAAACTTCGATGGAAAAGAATGCATAAATAGATAGAAAGGGAACAGCTTTGCAACACAACATAATTGTCATTCACAACACCTCAATCCAATTTCCCAACATAAAATACTTATGAACATAATCATTGTCACTTGCACCAAGAACATTTGAGAAAATGACTAATATAACCTAGTTACAGGTGAGTAAAGTAACAACAATGAATCCTGAGTTTTTATTGGAGTCTTTACCAAAGACCAGAAAATTTGAGAAATAGTCAAAGTTAAAAATCACACAACACCAAGTTATAGTCCAACAGGTTTATTTGGAAGCACTAGCTTTCAAAGTGCTACTTCTTCATCAAGTAAACCTGTCAACCTTGTCCACCCCAGTCCAACACTGGCATCTCCAAATCTAGAGACAGTCAGCACATTTGGGATCATCTATCATTGGAGAACCAGAAATACTGCCAGACCTTTTATGTATTTTCATGAATCTATAGCTTTATTTTGGACTTTTCTCATTAAGTCACTGTGCATTTCTTCAAACACCTTCTTTAGAAATAATGATAAATTAACTGTTTTGGAGGGTATCACAATCATACTGCATACAATTGAGCAAGTGAGTGTTTTTCTTACACTTTTTAAACACTTATTTGCAGAAATACACATTATAAACAGACCTCATAAGCCACCAGTGCAGTTTCAGCATGCTTTTAAATACAATTCTTGTTTCATAAAACATAGAACATAGAACAATACAGCACAGAACAGGCCCTTCAGCCCACGATGTTGTTCCAAACATTTGTCCTAGCTTAAGCACCCATCCATGTACCTATCCAATTGCCACTTAAAAGTCACCAGTGATTCTGACTCTGCCACTCCCACAGGCAGCGCATTCCTTCACCTTAAATTTATGTCCCCTTGTAACACTCTGTTGTACCCAGGGAAAAAGTCTCTGACTGTATACTCTGTCTATTCCCCGATCATCTTATAAACCTCTAGCACTCTCAACCTATCCTCGTACAACCTATTCTCTATTCCAGGCAACATCCTGGTAAATCTCCTCTGCACCCTCTCCAAAGCTTCCACATCTTTCCTAAAATGAGGCGACCATAACTGCACACAGTACTCCAAATGTGGCCTTACCAAGGTCCTATACAGCTGCAACACTCTTGAATTCAATCCCTCTGCTAATGAACGCTAATACACCATAGGCCTTCTTACAAGCTCTATCTACCTGAGTGGCAACTTTCAAAGATCTATGAATATAGATCCCAAGATCCCTCTGCTCCTCCACCTTACTAAGAACCCCACCGTTAACCCTGTATTCCGCATTCTTATTTGTCTTTCCAAAATGGACAACCTCACGCTTGACAGGGTTGAACTCCATCTGCCACTCCTCAACCCAGCTCTGCATCATATCTAAGTCCCTTTGCAGCCGACAACAGCCCTCCTCACTATCCACAACTCCACAAATCTTCATATCGTCTGCAAATTTACTGACCCACCCTCCGACTCCCTCTTCCAAGTCATTAATAAAAATTACAAACAGCAGAGGACCCAGAACTGATTCCTGCGGAACTCCACTTGTAACTGGGCTCCAGGCTGAATATTTACCATCTACCGCCACTCTCTGACTTTGACCGGTTAGCCAGTTCTTTATCCAACTGGCCAAACTTCCCACTATCCCATGCCTCCTGACTTTCCGCATAGGCCTACCATGGGGAACCTTATTAAATGCCTTACTAAAATCCAAATATACTACATCCACTGCTCTACCCTCATCCACATGTTTGGTCACCTCCTCAAAGAATTCAATAAGACTTGTAAGGCAAGACCTATCCCTCACAAATCCGTGCTGGCTGTCCCTAATCAAGCAGCATCTTTCCAGATACTCATAAATCCTATCCCTCAGTACCCTTTCCATTACTTTGCCTACCACCGAAGTAAGACTAACTGGCCTGTAATTCCCGGGATTATCCCTATTCCCTTTTTTGAACAGGGGCACAACATTCGCCACTCTGCAGTCCCCTGGCACCACCCCATTGACAGTGAAGACGAAAAGATCATTGCCAACGGTTCTGCAATTTCCTCCCTTGCTTCCCACATAATTCTAGGATATATCCCGTCAGGCCTGGGGGACTTGTCTATCGTCAAGTTTTTCAAAATGCCCAACACATCTTCCTTCCTAACAAGTATCTCCTCTAGCTTACCAGTCCGTTTCATACTCTCCTCTTCAACAATACGGTCCCTCTCATTTGTAAATACTGAAGAAAAGTTCTCATTCAAAACCTCTCCTATCTCTTCCAACTCAATACACAGTATCCCACTACTGTTCTTGATCGGACCTACCCTCGTTCTCGTCATTCTCATGTTTCTCATATACGCATAAAAGGCCTTGGGGTTATCCTTGATCCTACCCGCCAAAGATTTTTCATGCCCTCTCTTAGTTCTCCTAATCCCTTTTTTCAGCTCCCTCCTGGCTATCCTGTATCCCTCCAACGCTCTGTCTGAACCTTGTTTCCTCAACCTTATGTAAGCCTCCTTCTTCCTGCTTACAAGACATTCAACCTCCCTCGTCAACCAAGGTTCCCTCACACGACCATCTCTTTCCTGCCTGATAGGTACATACATATCAAGGACACGTCATATCTGTTCCTTGAAAAAGTTCCACATTTCAACTACATCCTTCCCTGACGGCCTGTGCTCCCAATTTATGCTCCTCAGATCCTGTCTTGCAGCATCGTATTTAGCCTTCCCCCAATTGTAAAACCTGCCCTGTTGCACACACCTATCTCTCTCCATAACCAAGGTGAAAGTCACAGAATTGTGATCACCATCACCAAAATGCTCACCCACTAACCAGCCCATCACTTGTCCCGGTTCGTTACCCACTACCAAATCCAATATGGCCCCCCCTCTGGTCAGACAATCTACATACTGAGTTAGAAAAGCTTCCTGGACACACTGCACAAACACCGCCCCGTCCAATCTATTTGATCTAAAGAGCTTCCAATCAATATTTGGGAAGTTGAAATCGCCCATGACTACTACCCTGTGGCTTCTGCACCTTTCCAAAATCTATTTCCCAATCTGTTTCTCCACATCTCTGCTGCTATTGGGGGTCCTATAGTAGACACCCAACAAGGTATCTGCTCCTTTCCTATTTCTGACTTCAGCCCTTACTACCTCCAAAGGCAGATCCCCCTCGAACTGCCTTTCTGCAGCCGTTATACCATTTCTAATTAGCAACGCCACCCCCCCCCTCCTTTTTTACCACCCCCTCCAATCTTACTGAAACATCTGTAACCAGGAACCTCCAACAACCATTCCTGTCCCTCTTCTATCCACGTTTCCGTGATGGCCACAACATCGTAGTTCCAAGTACCGATCTACGCCTTAAGTTCACCCAGGAAGCTTGCAGAAGCAATGGTTGTTGTTAAAAAAGAACCTTTGAAAGGTAATATTGCTGAAGCTTTTAGTTTTGCATAGATTACAAGAGACACAAGGATGCCAAATGGAAACAGTTATCTTTTCTCATCAAATTCAGGTTGATGTCACAGGTAGACAGGGTGGTGAAGGTGGTGTTTGGTACGCTTGCCTTCATTGGTCAGACCATTGAGTACAGGAGTTGGGACATCATTTTACAGCTGTGCAAGGCATTGATAAAGGCACATTTGGAGTACTGTGTACAGTTTTGGTTGGCCTGCAACTGGAAATGATACAGAAAAGATTTACGAAGATGCCCTGAGATTGAAAGGTTTGATTATAAGAAGAAGCTGGATAGGCTGGGGCTTTTTTCCATGGAGTGCAGAAGGTTGAGAGATGACCTGATAGTTGTTTATAAAATCATGAGGGGCAGAGATAAAATGAATAGTCAAGGTCTTTTCTCCGGGGTATGGGAGTCCAAAACTAGAAGGCATAGGTTTAAGGTGAGGAGGGAAAGATTTAAAAGAAACCCGAGGGTCAACTTTTTCATACAGAAGGTGGTATGTATATGGAATGAGCTGCCAAACAAAGTGGTAGAGGTGGGTACATTTACAACATTTATAAGACATATAGAAAGGTACATGGATAGGAAAGGTGTAGGGCCAAGTGTAGGCAAGTAGTACTTGTTCAGTTTGGAAAACCTGGTTGTGTGGACTGGTTTGACCAAAGGGCCTGTTTCTGTGCTCTGTGACTCTAAAATGTATTTAATCAGATTTAAGAGATATTCCTGGAATGACAGTAAAGTTAAAATAGACCACACTGCTGTCATCTTAGCCTGAGGGTCACCATACTTCAGGTCATGGAATCATACAGCACAGAACCAGACCATGCTGTCATCCATGCTTCCTGAACTTTGAATGGGGAGGCAGGGGAAGGAGGTTGAGAAGCAGAGTCCTTCATGATGACCTTAGCTGATAATGGAATTGAATCTGTTGGTGCCACTGTGCATTGCAAATCTGTTGTCCAGCCAATTCAGCTAACCAGCACATCCTCCTGTGATTGAGGAGGGTACTTCTACACACACTAAGCTCATATAGCCAAATGAGTAACTTGTCTGACTTAGAGGTAGACCATCATGCACTCAAGAAGGGACTCTCGCGGTTCAATGGTGGTTCCCATTCCCACCCCAGCTGAAAAGTCCTGGGTTCAAGTCCCACCTCACTCCAGAAGCGTGTTGTAGCAGGTCCATTATCAATATCTACTTCTGCACACCGTCATTATTGAACCATGATTTGGAGATGCCGGTGTTGGACTGGGGTGTACAAAGTTAAAAATCACACAACACCAGGTTATAGTCCATCGGTTTAATTGGAAGCACTAGCTTTCGGAGCGACACTCCTTCATCAGGTGGTTGACCAAAGGGCCTGTTTCTATGCTCTGTGACTCTAAAATTTATTTAATCAGACTTAAGAGATATTCCTGGGATGACAGTAAAGTTAAAACAGACCACACCGCCACCTGATGAAGGAGCAGCGCTCCGAAAGCTAGTGGTGTTGTGTGATTTTTAATTATTGGACCACGAATGTTGGTTCAAATTACCTTCCTGTGGCGGGTGTGTTTTGGTGCAGTTGGAGCGGAGGACGCGGCCCCTTTAAGAGTGAGGCGGGTTCCTTATTTGGCAGCGCGCGAGGGCGGCCAAGGAGCGGCGTTTCCAGGAACGATCAGTTAGTCAGCTCGCGGCTGGTGTCCGCCGCAACTCGGACTGTCGGCCTCAGTTCCTCAGGAAGGAGCTAAGTCAACAAACGTCCGGATAACGAGAAGAATTGGCGACGAGGAGGACAATAAAGGGGGTGGGATCGGGGACGAAGCCGAAGGCACCGGTTCGCCCGCGGAATATTCCAGATTAAATTTCTTCGCTTTCCCTGGGGCTGCGGCCCGGGATGCGGGCGCCGACGATGCTCCTGCTCGGAGTCGGGCTGCTGCTGACCTGGGCGTCGAGTTTGCGCGGTAAGAGGCCTCCGTTTTCTTGCCGGGGCGGGGTGTCAGTGAGCTGCCAGGGTTGGAGAAGAGTCCGAGGCTGTGCACTCGGACCGTGAGGCCTGGCTCCCATTGTCCAGAGTAACCGACACTCGCCGCCGATCCCTCTCCGGCATGGGCCTTGATTTATTTTTATTTCACACGTACTGCCGTTGCTGTACCTCGTCCGGTCGTGTTTTATTTAACTTAAACCCCTGGTTTATGAGAGTTTCCTTCCAGCTTATGCTGCAGTTGGCTTAGTCCTCTCGGCTATCACGGAAGACTGAGAATCTGTCGTTCTTCCATTTGTTTTGGTGTCTGTTATAGACTTTTTATTTTAACTTTATCTTTTCCTTTTTTAAATCCCTCCCTCTTATCGATTATCATTTCCTTGTGTTCATTGTGCAATCTCCTTCTTCTGGTTTATGCATGTTCCAGCAAGTCGGCGACACCCAGTATCACATCATCAAACCTTCACTGCTTTCTCTTAGTTTCAGTGAAACAGCGAATGCCGAAAAGCCCGATTTTCATGTGCATTATGCTTTCCATTCTTGTTAAGTGGCGGGTGGTGGTTGCTTTTGATCTCGCATTTGTCGCGCTGTTTGCATTTTGCAAGGCACGAACGCGTCAGGAAGTAAGGTGAGCGCCTCGCATCGTAAACAGTGTTTTTTTTTAATGGGGATGTGACTCGGGCACTGAAGATCTTGATGGTCACTGACATGCAATTCTGATGCGGATTTTTAACGTGGTCAACAATTTTCAGACTGATCGTTTTTTCAAATGACTGGAGAAAATGCGTCGCCCACATGTACGGCTTACAAAGGAACCTCTGAAGTGGCCCTAAATTTCTGCAGCCTACTCATCTGTCAGAAACCAATCAATCTGACTGGCAATGTTCCATGACACTTTGTCACGCACAGTCATAAAGTTACCCAGCAATTCTCGAAGTCAGTGGTGAATTGAATCACATCAGTCCATGTAACCGTGAATACCGTATTAGTATTCTTGAAAAGATCAATCATGGTTCCTTATTCCACGTAGTGATTGCTGCAGGGATCGCCGTACCTCTTTTTGTTTATGTTGGACAAAGGGTGGAATGACTTGTTGTTTTTCTTCAATTTTTGTCAAAACCCGAGAAGGATTACTGCTTGAATGAGGTTCTGGCGGCAGCTGCAGCCACCCGTGGAACTATAACATGTGTTAACAGCACATGTAGAGTATATCCACTTTTTAAACAATCGGGAAGTTTTTAGACTTGATTGAGGAAAATGTTTTTTTTAGTCGTCTTTAATCCAATCAATTTGTCTTGCTCACGTGATACCTTATGAAAGGTACCAACTATGTGATATCAAGTTACTTAAGGAATATTAACTAAATTTTGCAGCTATTGTCTTGGATGTGTGGTTCGAAATTGTAGCATGTTTCAGTTGCAAATTCTTTTCAAATGTTTTGAACATCAGTACCCGGTTTTGCATCCCTTCTGTTGCCTTGTTTGGTTATGGAGACATGAGGAGCTCTGAAACAGTAAGCCGTATAGATACATAGAGATGTACAGCATGGAAACAGACCCTTCAGTTCAACTCGTCTATGCCAACCAGATATCTCAACCTAATGTAGTCCCATTTGCTAGCACTTGGCCCATATCCCTCTTAAACCCTTTCTGTTCATATACCCATCCAGATGTCTTTTTAAATGCTGTAATTGTACCAGCCTCCACCACTTCCTCTGGCAGCTCATTTCAGACACTCACCTCCCTCCGTGTGAAGCAATTGTCCCTTTATATGTCTTTCCCCTCTTAACCTGAACCTATGTCCTCTATTTCTAGACCCCCCCACTTCAAGGAAAAGACCTTATCTATCCCCGTCATGATATTATAGACCTTTAAGATCACCCCTCTGCCTCTGTCGTTGCACGAAAAAAAGCCCATCCTATTCAGTCTCTCCCTGAAGCTCAAACCCTTCAACTCTGGCAGCATCCTTGTAAATCATTTATGAACCCTTTCAAGTTTCACAGCATCCTTTCAATAGGAGGGAGACTAGAATTGCACACAATATTCCAAAGACAGCCTAACTCATGTCCTGTACAGCCGCATTATGACCTCGCAATTCCTCTACTTAATGCTCTGACCATTAAAGGAAAGTATACCAAATGCCGCCTTCACTGTATTTTTTGTAATAAACATGAAGAAGCAGTTTGACAGGCTAAAGTTATCGTGAGGTCTTGCTCTGTGTAGGTTATCTGACCGAAGACCTGTGGGTAACAGTTGCCATTCATAATATGACTCTTTTGTTTTCCTCCATAGTGGAGAAAGAAAGTATTGTACTGAGTCTTTCTAATCTGATAGTGCATTTATGTGGCACAATTTTGACATTTTTAGTTGTTGTGCTCAGTACAAGGTCCTGTTAGCTAAGTTGGCTACATAGCTAATATGGTTCAATGTAATATCAGCAACTCTGGCTTTATTCCTGTTCCAGCAGAGGTAGACTGATGACCTGTCTCCCGTCCGAGAATGGCAAAACATCCCAATGAAAACTGCCAAGTAAAATAGCATAAGATGGAGCTTTAACAGCTAGCGGGCTTTCAGGCAGAGTGCGTGTTGAATGAAAATATTAATCCACTTTCAGTAGGATACTGTTAAGCTAGAATTGTTTGAAATTTCTCTATTTTGGCTTAGCATATGAATTAATATTGTAACATGGGCAAGAATACAGTATGGGGCTCTCACTCCACCTCCAAGTGAGATTCTCTTTTTTTTTGTATCTGAAGTTTCCTGTTATGAGTTTCCACCCATTTTTCTCTTTTCCGACAATAAGAGGAAGTTTAATTCCTTAAGGGCTCAGCGACATGGGAAAACCTTTCCCAGTACAAAAATGCCAAATGCTTTGTTTAACAATGAATGTTTATCCTCCCAGAAACTGTTAAGATGTGCGAAGTTTGTTAGTTTTAAAATTTGATGTTTTGTGTGCTTTTGAGAACATGACAAATTTCTTGTGTTGATGGTGTGATATTAATTGTTGCAACTATAAATTATTTTCAAGTTTTCAACACTTATTTTGGGGCTGATTCTTTTCAAGAGTAGAATTTTTTGTGAAGAAGGAAAGTTTTTATTTTGTACTTTTTGACTTGTACCACTGACTGTGTTTTCCTTTGTGAGAAGATGGTAGGAGAGTAAGTGCCCCAGTCTCAACCAAATTGACATCTGACGTGAAATTATCGAGGCACAGGAGCTTTTTGATATTGATTTCAATTTTTTTGTGACAACTTCAGGCTGTTTGGTGGAGTGCAATTGTATGGTAAATGGACTTCCAGCTTGCGTCTTTGTCACAATGTATTTCCTGTCTATGTTAAAAATGAATGCCATTCAGTGGAAATAATTCTTCAGATGAATCATAACGTTACTCTTCAATATCGAAAGTAACTGTCTTAATGTAAAGATAGTTGGAGTTTCCCTCAGTTGAAGTCTGTGTTTGGTAGAAATCCGCGTGTTTCTGTTCTCAGTCAGTCTTTGATTTTGCTGCTGTCCTACCCGCAAAATTAGAATAAGTTGGTATCTAAGCGTAGTGAATTATTCTAATTTTATTTGAGACTTTTTGTTGAGGAGCTTCATTATTCTTTCCACAAGAATAATGTGAACTTAACAATGCAGAAGAAGTCTCTTATTCCCTTTTTATATCTAGTTAAAAACACTGCAATGCTTTCCCATATTATGCAGGCCAAGATAATAACTGAGCTTAAGTTTTTCGCGCCATTACATTAATAGGTAAGATTTTGTAGTTTAGACTTTTAGAGTAAGCTTCTGACTATGGGATATAACAAGTAATTGTTCTTTCTGTTTAAAACTGGAAAAGCAATACGAGAGTAAGAACGGCCTTTTCCACTGACTTTGTGCCTGAAAATCAAGCCTGACCCTTGAGCACAGAGTTGGTGAGTGTACCATTTATGAGGTGCAGAGTTTTGGATCAGACATTAAAGCCCCCACCTGCTGCTGGATGCCATGTCAAAGATCCCATGGTTCTGTTTTGAAGAACAATAGCAGAGAAGTCGTTGCTGTCCTGACCAGAATATTTATCTCCATCAACATGACAAACAAAATTTTTTTTATCATACTTTGTCTGAGGTGTTAACAAAGCTCAAGTTGACTGCCAAGTTTATAAGTTTTAACTATGAGAAGCCTTCAGAAAGGAAGTTAGTGGGTACAAAGCATTTGACAAGTCTGCTGGTCACGAGAAGCATGTTATGAATGAAAGTCTTTTGGGGAGGGTGCAATGGGGACATACGGGTGAAGTGGAACATTTGCAGCGAACCCTGATTTCCCTGTCACAGAATAGTTAGAGCACAGTGGAAGCTATTTGACCTGTTGGGTCTATTTTGACTGTCGGTAAGAGCTGTTTAACTCATGCCAGTCTACAGACGTGGTCTGCTGGTCACACACGTTCTTTTGTTTGTATATAATCCAATTCTATCTTGAATGCTTTGTTTGGATCTGCTTCTACTCCATTATGAGGGCATGCATTCTGAGTCTTAACTACTTGTGCTTAAAATGGTTATTTATGTCACCACTTATTCTTTTGCCAGTTCCTTTAAGTTTGTGCCATCTAGTATACAAACAAATGACATTTTGTTTCAGGAGTAGGGAAAGGCCATTCTGATGCCTGAGCCAGTTCTGTCTTCAATAAGCTCATGGCTGATCTGAATGTAACCTCATCAAAATTCCTGCACACTCTTGATTAACAATAATCTATCTACCTCCTGTGCTTAAAAGTATTTAAGGACTCTGTTTTCACAGCCTTTCTCAGGAAGAATTCAAATGAGTATTTCGTCTAATCTGTTTGAAATGGGTGACCCTTGGCTTTTAAAAGGACCTCTAGATCTAGATTTTCTTTTGCATAAGAGGAAACATTGTCTCCACATCCACTGTTAAGTCCCTTCAGGATTTTATATGCTTCAGTCATGTCGTCTCTTATTCTGCTACATTCCAGATCCCAGTATCGCCTGTCGAACCTTTGGTCATATCACAACCTGCTCATTCCAGTATTAGTCAAGTAAACCTTCTTTGAATTGTTTTCAATGCATTTGCATCCTTTGTTAAATAAAGTGACCACTATGCACAGTACTGATGTGGTCTCAGTAGTACCTTGTATAACTGAAGCATAACATTCCTATTTTGTATTCAGTTCTCTTTGCAATAAATGATTCTACTAAATTTCATAATTACTGGCTGAACCTGTATATTTTGCGATTCATATGGGAAGGCACTCTGATTCCTTTGTATCTCAGAGCACTGCAATCTTTTACCATTAGATAATTACTATTTTCTTTGTTCAACCATAATGGACACTTTCACGTGTTCCCACATTATGCTCCATTTGCCACATCTTTGCCCAAACATTGAAAAAAAATGGAGAAAATGAGGATTGCAGATTCTGTCGATCAGAGTCAAAAAGTGTGGCACTGGAAAAGCACATCAGGTAAGGCAGCATCTGAGGGGCAGGAGAATCGACGTTTTAGGCATAAGCCCGTTATCAGGAGTGTCCACGTTGCTGATGAAGGGCTTATGCCTGAAACTTCAATTCTTCTGCTCCTTGGATGCTGACTGGCTGGCTGTGCCTCCCAGTGCCACTTTTTCAACTTTTTAATATACAATCTTTTTGTAGCCACATATTCTCTTCACAACTTTTCTTGCTTCTCTTTGTATCTGCCCCTTCAAATTACTTATGCAAATTGTGAACAATTGAGAGATTCCAGCACCAATCCCTGTGGCACACCACTACCTTACATCCTGTCAACCTGAAAAACAACATTTTGGACCTCATTCTCTGCTTTGTTAGCTAGACAATCTTCAATCTATGCCAATATGCTACCTCCTGCCCCCAAGTTTTTATTTTACTTAAGAATTTTGGCACACAATGGTGTCCCATCAAATTTCTGTTATAAATTGAAGTATAGCACGTCCACCAGATTTCCCTTTATCCACAGCATGTTACCTCCTCAAAGAACTTCAATAGATTTGTCAAACAAGATTTTGCTTTCACAAAACCATGTGGATTGTGTCTGATCATCTTGAACTCACATAAGTGCCTTGCTGTAACTTGTTTAATAATAGCTTCTGAAATTATCCATATGACAGAGTTTTTAAGTGAACCGGCCTAGAGCTTTTGTCCTTTCTGTTTTGTTGCCTTTTTGAATGAAGGAATTGAATTCATTATTTTCCAATCTAATGGGGCTATCCCTGAAACAAGGGACTTTTTGAAAATGGAAACCATGCATCAAGTAGATCATTTCAAAATCCCCAGATGAACTTTCTCGGGATGCAACTCTAACCATGCCCAGCAGCATTTGTCTGATGATTGATTGTGATTTTTCCCCTGTGCTGTGCTGTGTCGTGCCGCCCCCCCCCCCCCCCCCCCCCCCCCCCCCCCCCACACACACACACACACACACACACACACACACACACACACACACACACACACACACACACACACGAAAGGCTTTCTCCAAATTGTGTGGCTTTCCAGCCACTGCGGTCCCATGCAAGCTGACTGGGTGTTGACACATTGTATCCTCTATGGTGAAGGCTGATGTAAAGTACCCATGGAGTTTATCTGCCATTATTAATTAGTCTTGTGTTCTATAGAACTGATTCTCTCTTTGTTAATAAAAACAAAAAGTGCTGGTAAAGCTCACAGTTCTGGTGGCATCTGTGGAGAGAAATCCAGTTCATGTTTCGGGTTGAGTGACCCTTCCTCACTTAAACTCTAAAATTTTAGGACTTCTTAATATTTTTAAATCTCTGGCTAAATTGCTCTATACTCTCCACGTATTACATGTTTGGTCATTCTTTGCTTTTTTGATGTTTTACTGTCCAGTGTTCTGCTCTGCTACCTCAACACAATTATATACTTTTTATTGAAAATTGATACTATGAGGATGAAATATCGTGGGGGATGGTGGATTGTCCCCTTAGTATTTTTGTTACTTGTTAGTATATGTCTATTCTGTACATTCTGAAATAGACCTTTTTTTTTGTAAGAGGTGCAGTAGCACACATTTATCGATCTATCCTTTTAGGTGAAGTCACCATAGCAGTCCTATTCAAGTTCAGTGGTATGGTATGGTTCTAGTGTTTGCTGGATCAGTGGTGCTGGAAGAGCACAGCAATTCAGGCAGCATCCGAAGACAGGCAAAATCGACGTTTCGGGCAAAAGCCCTTCATCAAGAATAAAGGCAGAGAGCCTGAAGCGTGGAGAGATAAGCTAGAGGAGGGTGGGGGTGAGGAGAGAGTGGCATAGAGTACAGCGAGTTTGTTTCAGGACATGGTTGAAGAGCTTCAGGGCTGAGGAAATGACCTGGGAGTTGCAGTGAGAGAGAGACTCCCTGAGATTCTTGTAGAGAGAGGAGGAAAACTTCTTCAAGGCAGGCTAGTGTTTGCTGTCCTACCAACAGAAATCCCAGAAGTTATGTGGCAATAGTTAAACACTGAGCTTTGTTAGAAAATAGTTTTGCTTGCTCTGTCTCCAGTTGCTAGTATTAGCAAAGCCATGCTGATTCTTTTGTGTCTATGGATATGCCAATAATATGGCTTTTCACGAAACTACTTTTTTTCTGTATATTTTAAAAAAACTTGTTTTCTCTTCCTGTCCTGAATTTTGGAGATTGTTCTCCCATAATTGAGGTCACAATTTTGCTCACTAAAGTTATCAATTTGAAATGTTACAGAATCTACCTCGTAGAATAAATTTTCATTACTAGGCTAATTGAGAGAGATCTGACTGCATTTTGTATTTTTGGCTAACTTGCCATGTGATTTTGTTTTCATTTTATGGTTGTCTATTCAGTGTGCCATTTTCTGTGATGGGTCTTTGATATGCTCTTTGTTCAAAAGCTTCAGACAGACTTAAGAGAACCAAGGTACATGTGCTTGCTTGGTTTAGTCTTATTTCCTTTCTAGGTGGGAAATGCCTAATCTCCCACTTGACCTTCAGCGGATATTGCAGCCAAACTAATCGTAAGAGTGTGGCATTGTGGCTGAGTCTTAGTATTGTGAAATCCAGTTGCATAGAAGTGCCTATTTGAAATGCCATTTAGTTGATCCATGAATAAAATTGTTGATTTTTAGGGCAGAACCACGAAACCTGAGTCTTGAGAGAAACCAGATCAAATTAGTACAAAAGGAAACAAGAAATGGAGTTTGGCAATTGTTTACTTTTGAAATTTGTCCTTGATTCTGTAATTCTTAGAGCAGCTTTTTCTCCTTTTTCTTTAATCAAAAAAATAACCTTCTTGTTCTAAAGATAGCTTATTGCATCACGAATCTTAAGTGAATTACAGCACTATAAAATATATTTCAAGATTCTGTTTGCAAAGCACAATAAATGCTAAAAGCCTCAAGTTAAATTCAGGAAATGTTCATTTGTATGTCGGTGGATTGTCTCTCACATTGGATTTGCCCAAATAGTCATTTTGGTTCTGTTTGGTCCCTAAAGTAAGCTCTAGTATTGGTATGAGCAGTGTAAGAAAAACAAAAAAAAAATGAATATACAACCTTGTGTATTGTACAAATTTGACTAGCTGGTCGAAATCCTAGATATTGGAAACAGCACTGACGTGACAATTACGGGAGTGTGAGATGAATGACATTGGAGCATTATGGCTGAATACTATGGATTAATTTAAATAAAATTCCCATCTTGAAATATACTACTATTGAACTGGTTTGACAAGAAATAGTTTGTTTTTCTTATCTCTTCGGTATTCACAGACAACTAGATTGTAATTTCTGTGAAAGAGTACATGTCTCATGGATGCCGAAACAGTGACCTGTTAATTCTGAAATACTTTTGTTCTCATTTTTATTCTTCATCTCGTTCACTCACAGCTTATATAGAATTTGGTGCATGGATATTCATACCTGCTTTGGTGTTTGGATCCAGATGTAACGTATCAGAAGGGTTGCAATGTGTGCACGTAAGCGTATCCATCTGTAGGATGCTGCCACAGCAGTTGTTCGTTTCTGTGCCAATAGGGTTGTGTTGGGTTCGTGGTGTGCATGCTGCTGTTAATTTCAAATCTGGTTGCTTTGCATTTGTTCTCCCAACGCTGTGGTCTAAGACCATCCATGTGTTCCTCAGTAACATTTTGAGTGTTTGGAAGGGAAGAGAGGTGAATGGAAGATGTGGAGATTGCGCAGGTGGGAACTATCAGGTGTTTCTCAGAAGTTGGAATTGTTTCTATTTGTCTCTTGAAGCTTGACTCCTGGATCAGTTGATGGTATTTTCATCTCTTCGACTAGAAGTCGAGTGAGGCAAGAATGCTGCAGCCTGAACCATAGGGCATACAGTTTATTGGATAGAATACTTGGTGAAGGTGAAAAATGGTCTCTGAATCCACAGTATATGAATGACAAAACTGATTGAATATCTACACTCCTTTCTTCAATTAGACTTAATTAAATGTGCTAGGAGAATATGGAAGTACGAAGACTGTATTAAACTTAAGCACAAACTGTACCAAAAAATGAAAGAAGAGGCACAGGCTGTTTGGCCTAGCTAATTGATATTCACATTTATTCTTTTAGGTAGTCAAATCTATGAAGTTTCCTGATCATTTCCTGCATTCGTTCTACCTACATATCCAATGCAATGTTGGATGTTGACTAAGCTTTTTTTGTCCCTAATTGATTTATCCTTCGAGTTAATCTCACAGACTTGCATTTCTCCACGTAGAGAGCTGTCTTTCTCATCTGTCAAAATCTCTCAACTTTGATCCATGGCTTACTATTTTTCATACTTTTTCGTCCTAGATACTGTTTTCATTCACTCTATCCCTTTATTTTTGATGCTACACAATCTGATAGTGCGTGTACTGTTATTCAAGTTTTACCTTCAAACTTTGTTTCTCTTGAAATAAAGGCTGGTAATTTTATTTATTAATCTAACGGCAGCAGCAACCTGTCCAATTAATTTTAATTTTTGACTCTGTAATCCATTAGTCTTTTCACCACACATTTCTGTAATCAAAATAAATTTACTGTGTTTCTCACAAAATTGCATCACTGTACAAGAGCTTTGAATTCCATCTGCATTTTATACTTCATTTCCCCATTTTATACTTCATTCACTTTTTACTGTTTCCTTTTCATTTTCTGAAAAGTTAACTACATTCTCTTTTCATGTTCTATTTAAATATGGACACCACACCTTTTAAGATTGTAAACAAAATAAATAAAATCCACAAACCTGACTGCCCCAGCTGACCCATTGTCTCCGTCTGCTCCTGCCCCACCGAACTCATCTCCGCATACCTTGACACCGTCCTGTCCCCCTTAGTCCAAGAACTCCCTACCTACGTTCGGGACACCACCCATGCCCTCCACCTGCTCCATGATTTTCGCTTCCCCGGTCCCCAACGCCTTATTTTCACCATGGACATCCAGTCCCTGTACACCTCCATCCCCCATCACGAAGGACTCAAAGCCCTCCGCTTCTTCCTTTCCCGCCGTACCGACCGGTACCCTTCCACTGACACCCTCCTTCGACTGACTGAACTGGTCCTCACCCTGAACAACTTCTCTTTCCAATCCTCCCACTTCCTCCAAATGAAAGGAGTAGCCATCGTCACCCGCATGGGCCCCAGCTATGCCTGCCTCTTCGTAGGATATGTGGAACAGTCCATCTTCCGCAACTACACTGGCCCCACCCCCCACCTTTTCCTCCGCTACATCGATGACTGTATCGGCGCCGCCTCGTGCTCCCACGAGGAGGTTGAACAGTTCATCCACTTCACCAACACCTTCCACCCCGACCTCAAATTCACCTGGACAGTCTCAGATTCCTCCCTCCCCTTCCTCGACCTTTCTATTTCTATCTCAGGCGACCAAATCAACACGGACATCTACTACAAACCGACCGACTCCCACAGCTACCTGGACTACACCTCCTCCCACCCTGCCGCCTGTAAAAACGCCATCCCATTCTCCCAATTCCTTCGACTCCGCCGCATCTGCTCCCAGGAGGACCAGTTCCAAAAATGTACAACCCAGATGGCCTCCTTCTTCAAGGACCGCAATTTCCCCCCCCCCCGACGTGGTCGACGATGCCCTCCACCGCATCTCTTCCACTTCCCGCTCCTCCGCCCTTGAGCCCAGCCCCTCCAACCACCACCAGGACAGAACCCCACTGGTCCTCACCTACCACCCCACCAATCTCCATGTACAGCGCATCATCCGCCGTCATTTCCGCCACCTCCAAACGGACCCCACCACCAAGGATATATTTCCCTCCCCTCCCCTATCAGCATTCCGTAAAGACCACTCCCTCCATGACTCCCTCGTCAGATCCACACCCCCCACCAACCCAACCTCCACTCATGGCACCTTCCCCTGCAACCGCAGGAGGTGCAAGACTTGTGCCCACACCTCCCCCCTCACCTCCCTCCAAGGCCCCAAAGGAAACTTCCATATCCGCCACAGATTCACCTGCACCTCCACACACATCATCTATTGCATCCTCTGCACCCGATGTGGCCTCCTCTATATTGGGGAGACAGGCCGGCTACTTGCGGAGCGTTTCAGAGAACACCTCTGGGACACCCGGACCAACCAACCCAACCACCCTGTGGCTCCACACTTCAACTCCCCCTCTCACTCCACCAAGGATATGCAGGTCTTTGGACTCCTCCATCGCCAGACCACAACAACACGACGGTTGGAGGAAGAGCGCCTCATCTTCCGCCTAGGAACCCTCCAACCACAAGGGATGAACTCAGATTTCTCCAGTTTCCTCATTTCCCCTCCCCCCACCTTGTCTCAGTCAAATCCATCGAATTCAGCACCGCCTTCCTAACCTGCAATCTTCTTCCTGACCTCTCCGCCCCCATCCCAGTCTGACCTATCACCCTCCCCTTGACCTCTTTCCACCTATCGCATTTCCGAAGCCCCTCCTCCCTACCTTTTATCTTAGCCTGCTGGACAAACTTTCCTCATTCCTGAAGAAGGGCTTATGCCCGAAACGTTGATTCTCCTGTTCCCTGGATGCTGCCTGACCTGCTGTGCTTTTCCAGCAACACATTTTCAACAAAATAAATACACTATCAAGTGACCAAAGTACTGAGACATGAAGGCTATTCTCTTGGATCCGTTCTGCGAAAACTGTCTTTCAATCCTATTCTGCATTCTCCCTTTTTAACTTTCAGTCTATGTTTATTATCCTTTTTTGCCATAATTCCATATCCCTTGATGTTCTCCAATCATATCTGGAGAAGCACCTTGTTAGAAGCATTCCTAAAGACCATTGACAGTGCAACCACTGCAGTTCTCCCATTTTCCATGTACTGTATTCAAGAAACTAGGTTTGTCCAGCACACTCTTGGTTTTAGAAGTCAGTGTTCCTACATCTAACTATCTTCTCCATCTAGTTATTTTGGTACACTTTGTGCCTCTGTTCATTTGGATGAAGTGTGTGATGTTGCAAGCTTATGTTTGTAGCTTTTATAACTTTCATTTTGAGTTAAATATGAAGCTGTCTCTGATTACAATTCCAACATGGAATACCAGAGGCAAAGATCTAGCAAATAGAATACTATGTGGGGAAAATGTTAAATTGTTAATCTTGTCTGGAATAACAAAAAAAATATCTAAATGGTGAGAAATTTCAGAGCTTTGAGATACAAAAGGATCTGTCTTCCAGTGGATAAATTTTAAATGGTTAGTGTACATGTGCAAGGAAACAAATAGGAAAGTGAATGGGGAAAGGGGAATTAATTACCTAAATAACCAGGGTATGCTTCAGTAACACAAAGCACTGCTAAGACTACATGCGCAGTTAATGTCACCTTTTATGGATGGAAGTAGATGCATTGTAACCAGTTCAGAGAATACAGATGAATACAGAGAGTGGTTAGATTTTCATACGATCAGTTGTACTTGCATTTGCTGGAGTTTAGAAGAGTGAATGAATGGTGACTTGATTGAAATGCACAAAATTCTGATGGGCTTTGATAAGATAGTTGTAGAAGGAATGTTCTCTCTTGGGGGAGACCTAGAAATAGGGGTTGCTGTTGAAATGGGCGTCTCCTGATTTTCTTCCTGAACTGAGGTCAGAAGCAGAGCACTTAGGATATTTTTCAGGGACAGGAGATGGCTTCTTGATAAGGGTGAGGATGAAAGTTTATTCGTAATCGCAAGTACAGAGGAATCTCAATTGGTTTGGCATTCGATTATCCAAATTTTGGATGATCCCGGCAAGATTGCAAGGTCCCAATGCTTGGCTAAACTGTTATCTGAGCATGCAGTTATCGACACAAAGTCCCCACCCAAGTAATTTGGATAATCGACATTTCTTTGTATGTGGATTTGAGGTGAAAATCAGATCAGCTGTAATAATCAGTGGCAAAACAGGTTATTGGGTGCTGAATGGCCTATTCCTCCATTTTCATATACACGTTTAAAAAGGAAGGTATCACACTGAGCTGGTAAAGTGCACCCTTAAGCTTGCATGAGATGCATTGTTGCATGAAATGGAAATCTCAAAATCTAGAAAACTTGTGTTTTCCATTTTATGACATTGCTTCGGGATTGTGGTGTGATACTTAAATTTAACCAATTTCTTTACAACTTGATGTCATCAGTTATACTATCAGGTCAGGGCATGTTGATTGGAGAGTTTTGTCAGGGTCTATCATTTTTGTTCATGTTATGAAAGGAGAATTTCATAATGCCACATCAGAGGAGTCTGACACAACCTATTTTCATTCACCTGTACTCATTTTAGCTTTAAACCTTCATTTGAAAGCGTGGCACGTTTCATTACAGATAGTCAACACAGATATTGGTTAGTACCTTTTTTTTTAAAAGCTAAATCAGAATTGCTTGAAAATATAACTTTAAACAGATTCCAGAGGATTATGATTCATTCACTTGACGACAGGTTTGATTGTATGTGTAATATCCTTGGGTTGTTGGAGAGACCAGATTAGGATTTGAGCATGTGTTCATATCCATACACTGACCTTGGCATGAGGATAGCATTTGATTTTGGTTCGAATCATCCTTGTTGTCAAACAGCTTTCTCACAGTGTCAAATGGGTATGGTTTTGCAGTGACTTTGATACCTTTTGGAGCTGCATTCTAGTCCATATTGGTCTCTCAAGTTGAATGTTTCTTTTTGTGATTTGCGTATTTTTCATTTAACTTGGGTAACTTTTATAATTTTAGCTTTTCTTTCATGTGCCGCTTTTTTCCCTTGCGAAGTATTGTTGCATCTTTGGCAGAGAGAATTCAGTGATCTGAGTTTCAAGATTGAAAGGTTTGTCTCCACAGATGCTGTCAGACCTGAGTTTCTCCAACAATTTCAGTTTTTTTTTCAGATTTCTAGCATCTACAATTCTTTGTTAAATTTTAGGATTGTTGCTACTGCTAGCATTCAGCCATATAGCTCAGAAACAGACCCTAGGGTCCAACTTGTCCACGCTGACCAGATATCTGAAATAAATCTAGTTCCATTTGCCTACACTTAGCTAATATCCCTCTAAATCCTTCATATTCATATACCCATCCAGATGCCTTTTTAAATTCTGCAATTGTACCAGCCTCCACCACTTCCTCTGGCAGCTCATTGCATACGTGTATCGTTTGCTGTGTGAAAAAGTTGCCCTTTGGTTTCTTTTTAAATCTTTTCCCCATTCATCATAAACCTGTGTCCTCTCGTTTGAACTCCCTCACCCTGGGGGGATAAACCTTGTCCATTCACCCTATCCGTCCCCCTCATGATTTTATAAACCTCCATAAGGTCACCCCTCAGTCTCCGCTCCAGGAGAAACAGCCTCCGCCTATTCAGCCTCTCCCAATAGCTCCAACCTTTCAACCCTGATAACATCCTTGTCAGCCTTTTCTGAACTTTTTTTTGTATAAGCATGGAGACCAGACTTGCACATTCCAATCATGGCCTAACCAATGTTCCGTACAACTGCAACATGACTCCTATACTTGATGCATTGACCAATAAAGACAAGGATACAAATATCATCTTGGCTGTCCTATCTACTGGTGACTCCCCTTTTAAGGAGCTATGAACCTGCACTCCAAGATCTCTTCAACACTCACCATGACCTTACCATTCAGTGTATGATTCCTGCCCTGACTTGCCTTTCCAAAATGCAGTACCTCACATTTAGCTAAATTAAACTCCATCTGCCACTCTTCAGCCCATTGGCCTATTTGATCAACGTTGTGTTCTGCTCGGAGGTAATCTTTGCTGTCCACTGCATGACCAATTTTGGTGTCATCTGCAAACTTACTAACTGTACTTCTTATGCTCACATCCAAATCATTTGTATAAATGACCAAAAGCAGCAGATCCAGCACTGACCCTTGTGGTACACTGCTGGTCACAGGCCTCTAATCTGAAAAGCCACCCTCTGTCTTCTGCTTTCAAGCCAATTCTGTATCCAAATGGCTAGTTCTCCCTGTATTCCATGTGATAAAACGTTGCTAACCAGTCTACCAATCGGAACCTTGTGGAAATGTGGATTGGACACAGCTATTTGAAGGGAAGTCCACATTTGAGATGTGGGAGACTTTCAAGGATAGTGCAGGATAGGCATATCCCATTGAAGGCAAAGGATAGGAAAGGCAAGTTTCGTGAACCGTGGATGACAGGAGAAATTGTACGACGAACCAAGAGGAAAAGGGAAGCATACATAAGGTCTCGGCAGCTAAGAACAGAACTGGCCCTGGAAGAATATTGGAAGAGTAGGACAAGTTTTTAAACGAGGAATCAAGCGGGCTAAAAAGGGTCATGAAATAGCTTTAGTGAGCAGAATCCAGGAGAATGCCAAAGCATTTTATTCTTCTATAAGAAGCAAGCAGGTAACTAGAGAAAGGATTGGTCCACTAAAGGATAAGGAAGAAAGGCTGTGTGTCGAACCTGAGAGAATGGGTGAGATTCTGATTACTTTGCATCAGTGCTCACTGAGGAGAGGGAAATGATCAATGTTGAGATTAGAGGTAGAAATTTGTTTACTCTGGATCACGTTGACATAAGGAGGGAAGATGTGTTGGAAAGGCTAGAGGTTATTAAGGTGGACAGATCCCCAGGACCGGATGGGATCTATCCCTGGTTGCTGAGGGAGGCGAGAGAGCAAATAGCTGGGGTCCTGACAGATATCTTTGTGGCATCCTTAAATACAGGTGAGGTGCCGGAGGACTGGAAGGTTGCTAATGTTGTCCCCCTGTACAAGAAAGGTAGTAGGGATATTCTGGGTAAGTACAGACCAGTGAGCCTGACGTCATTGGTGGGAAAGTTGCTGGCGAAGGTACTAGGGATAGGATCTATTTATATTTAGAAAAGAATGGGCTTATCAGTGAGAGGCAACATAGTTTTGTACGGGGGAGATCGAGCCGTACCAACTTAATAGAGTTCTTTGAGGAAGTGACCAAGTTGATAGATGAAGGAAGGGCTGTAGATGTCATATACATGGACTTCAGTAAGGTGTTTGGTAAGGTTCCTCATGGTAAACGAATGGAAAGTGAAGTCATATAGTGTGCAGGGTGTTTTAGCTAGGTAGATAAAGAACTGGTTGAGCAACAGGAGACAGAGAGCAGTAGTTGAACGGAGTTTCTCGAAATGGAGAAAGGTGACAAGTGGTGTTCCGCAGGGGTCAGTATTGGGGCCACTGTTATTTGTAATATAAATAAATGATCTGGAACAGGGCACTGTTGGTACGATCAGAAGTTTGAAGTTGACACCAAAATTGGTGGAGTAGCAGAAAGCAGAAGGGACTGTCAGAGAATACAGGAGGATATAGATAGACTGGAGAGTTGGGCGGAAAAGTGGCAGATGGTTTTCAATCTAGACAAATGTGAGGTGATGCATTTCAGCAAGACTAATTCTAGAGCGAATTATACAATGAACGGAAGAACGTTGGGATAAGTTGATGGGCAGAGATCTGGGAGTGCAGGTCCATTGTACCCTGAAGGTTGCTGCACAGTTGGATAGAGTGGTCAAGAAGGCATATGGTCTGCTTTCCTTCATTGGACGGGGTATTGAGTATAAGAGTTGGCAAGTCATGTTAAAATTGTACGAGACACTGGTTTGGTCACATTTAGAATACTGTGTGCAGTTCTGGTTGCCGCATTACCAAAAGGATGTGGGCGCTTTGGAGAGGGTGCAGACAAGGTTTACAAGGATGTTGCTTGGTATGGAAAGTGCTAGCTATGAAGAAAGGTTGAGTAGGTTAGGTTTATTTTGATTAGAAAAAAGGAGATTGAGGGGAGACCTGATTGAGGTTTACAAAATCATGAAGGGTATAGACAGGTTGGATAGAGACAAGCTTTTTTTCCCCAGGGTGAAGGATTCAATAACGAGAGGTCATGCTTTCAAGGTGAGAAGTGGAAAGTTTTTAAGGGGGATACACGCGGCAAGTACTTCACACAGAAGGTGGTGGGCGTTTGGAATGCGTTGCCAGCGGAGGTGGTAGAGGCAGGCATGGTAGATTCATTTACGATCCGGCTGGACAAATGCATGAGTGGGTGGGGAACAGGAGGATACAGATGCTCAGGAATAGACGGGCAGACTTAGACAGTACATTTGGATCTGCTCAGGCTTGGAGGCCGAAGGGCCTGTTTCTGGGCTGTAAATGTTCTTTGATTGCTGAACTGAAGTCCAAATCGATCACATCCACCGCTCTACCCTGATCAATGCTCTTTGTTACTACTTCCAAAAAAAACTGAATCAAGTTAGTAAGACACAATTTCTCATGCACAAAGCCATGTTGACCATCCTGAATCAGTCCTTGCCTTTCCAAATACATGTAAATCCTGTCCCTCAGGATTCTTTCGAACAACTTGCTCATCACTGATGTCAGGCTCACCAACCCAGAGTTCCCTGGCTTTTCCATACTTCCATTCTTAAGTAGTGGCACCATGTTAACCAACTTCCAGTCTTCTGGCATCTCAACTGTGGCTATCAATGATACAAATCTCTCAGCAGTCACTTCCCGAGCCTTCCACAGAGTTCTTGGGACTTAACCATCTCCAGTTCCACCACCACTGTAATACGGACACTTTTCTAGATTCTGCTGTTTATTTCCCCACATCCTTCCTTCTATATCCTTCTCCACGTTAAACACTGATGCAAAATAGTCGTTTAGTATCTCTGTACTCCCCCCGCCCCCCCCCCCCCCCCCCCCCATCTCTTGCAGTTTCCACACAAATGTGATCTTTCTGGTCTTTGAGGGGCCCTATTCTCTCCCTAGTTAGCCTTTTGTCCTAAACGTATTTATAGAATCCCTTTTGGATTCTCCTTAACACCACTTGCTAAAGCTATCTCATGTCCCCTTTTTTTCCCCCTCCTGATTTCCGTCTTAAGTCTACTCCTACTGCCTTTAAACTCTAAGGATTCACTCGATCTGTCCTATCTATACCTGACACATTCTTCCTTTTTCTTGACCAAAGCCTCTAGCCATCTAGCACTCTCTACACTGACCAGCCTTGCCCTTCACCCTAACAGGAATATACTGTCTCTGGATTCTCATTATCTCATGTTTGAAGGCTTTCCCTTTGACCTGCCCCTTTTGCCAGCATCTGTCCCCATTCAATTTAACAAAGTTCTTGTCTTATACTATCAAAATTGGCCTTCCTTAGTATAGAACTTCAACTTCTAAAGTTTGTCTGTACTTTTTCCATTGCTGTTTTGATTCTAATATGTGGAGGTGCCAATGTTGGACTTGGGTGGGCAAAAGTTAACAATTACACAATACCAGATTATAGTACAGAGGAACCTCGATTATCTGGCATTTGATTATCTGAATTTTGGATTATCCAAACAAGATTGCAAGGTCCCGATGCTTGGCTAAACTGTTATCCAGCATTCAGTTGTTCAAACAAAGTACCCTCTGCCCATGTCATTTGGGTACTCGAGGTTCCTCTGTACTTCCTTTCAGAGTGCTGTTCCTTCATCAGGTAACTAGTGGGGCAGGATCATAAGATACAGACTTTATAGCAAAAGATCACAGTATCATGCAATAGAAATGACATATATTGAACAAACCTGGCTTGTTAAGTCTTTCATCTTTTAGAATGGGTTGCAGGTTTCAGTTCATTAATACGTAAATCCCAGAACTTCTTTTTTGGGATTTTCCTTTTCTTGAACTGAAACCTGCAACCCATTCTAAAAGGTCCAAGGCTTAACAAACCAGATTTGATAAATATGTCATTTCAATTGCATGATACTGTGATCTTTTGCTGTAAATGCTGAGTCGTATAATCCTGCCCCACTAGTTAGCTGATGAAGGAGCAGCGCTCTGAAAGCTGGTACTTGGCAATAAACCTGTTGGACTATAACCTGATGTTGTGATTTTTAACTTGGAAGCCAGTAGAATTATGGTGACTGGCCCCAAATTCCTCCCCCGCTGACACCTCAGTCACTTGCCCTGCCTTATTTCCCAAGAGTAGGTCTGGTCTTGCACCTTCTCTAGAAGTTACATCCACAGACTGAATCAGAAAATTTTCTTGTATGCACCTAACAAATTCCTCTCCATCCTAACACTGTGGCAATCCCGCTCTGTTTGAAAACTCAATCCCCTACTATAACCACCCTATTATTCTTACAGGTGACTGACATGTCCTTACAAATTTGTTTCTCAATTTCCCAATGACTACTGGGGGGATCCAAATACTATCCAAATACAGTGATCATCCCTTTCCTATTTCTCAGTTCCATTCAAATAAATTTTCAGGTGTATTGTCAGGAATATCCTTCCCAATCAAACACATTTATACCCTTCCGAAAGTATCTATGCCCTTGAACATTAAGCTGCCAATCCTGTCCATCCCTGAGCCACGTCTCTAATTGCTATGATATATATCCCAGTCTGATTTTCCCAACCATGCACTGAATTTATTTGACTTTTCTGTTAGGCTTTTTCTTTGGAAATAAATGCAGTTTAATTTATTAATCCTATCTTGTGCTCTGCTTTGTTCCTACCTGCCCTGACTGTTTGACTTGATGCAGTATGAACAAAGCAAATGTTGACCCCTGTAATAGTGTTTAAGATTTTCAGTCAGTGATGTATGACAACCTTTTGAATAAAAACCTTTCATGGCAGATGTTAGTCTCTTTGTATTAATGCATACTTCATACCATTGGGTAGAGTCATAAACCTTTATGAATACGAAATTGGTCTTCAGAAGGTTTGAAGATGAGCACAAAACTTTGAAAAACCTTTTCAGTGTCATTGCAAGGTTCGAGCTTTCCGTAATACTTTTGTGCTGTTTTTAAGTTTATGACCGTGCACACACGATTAAGTCTGAATTTTAAATGTTTAGGATTCTGTACAAATAAGCAGGTGAGCTATATTTCTGTTGAATCATCAACAAACTAACCCAAACGTATCACTTATCTTTTTTAAAAGACCAGCAAATTTGAATTTCAATCATAGTACAGCTATTACCTTTTTGAAATAGTCCCTCTCAAATACCTGTGTATAGTCTGTGACAAAGGCAATAAATTTCCTTCCTGTTAGATAATGCACCTGCTGTGCCTTTCCAGCACTACTCTAATCTAGACTCTGATGTCCAGCATCTGCAGTCCTCACTTTCGCCTATGCAAATATACACTCAACTAATTGCTGTCCTCTGTCTGAACAGCAACATTGGTTACAAAATGGGCAACAACACATGTCAAGAAAGGTACAGATCGGATTTCATCTTCGTTAGAAAACTCTAGTGGGGAAATGCCCTAACTAATATACAAAGAAAAATTGAAAATTAATGGCACTGCAAGACTTATCAGCCTGTTGTACATCTCAGGGCAAAAGAGCTTTTCTGTTCTTAGTTCATAGTACCTCGTTGCACACCCAAGCACTTCATAAATGCAAAGAAGGCTTTTCCCACCACTGCCTTTTCAAGCAGAGTTTTCAAGCAGAAAATAGTCTCAACTCCACCCATCTCCAATCTTTTTCTGCTATTTGCTTAAATCTCTATTCAATATTTGCTGACCTCAGTTGTGGAAGATAGGTCCTTCCTATCCATTGTCGCTAGATCCCTTATTTTTATACACTTCAATTAAATCTTCCTTCAACTTGCCTCATCCAAAGAAAACACCAGCTTATCGAAAATTAAAAAAAAAAACAGAATTTTGGGAACATGGAGCATTTATCAAGTGCAAAATACAAGAATGTTTTATATCTTTGACTGTTCGTGAGAGCTCTCGGCGTATCTTTCCCTTGTAACTAAAAATATTCCTTCTTGGCCACATTCTTGTTTAATATTCCTGACAACGTTCAGTTTAGTCACATCCTTCTTGTAATGTGGTGACCAAGAGCTCTTAATGCCCCTTAAATGCAGCTTCATTGTCCCTGTAAGCTAAACAGAAATTATTTTATTTCTCAGAAATCTGAGATACTGAAGTACCATGTTTATCGTATGAACTAAATTAGTGGAAAATATTTTACGTGTACGT
Source organism: Chiloscyllium plagiosum (assembly GCF_037043375.1). Taxonomy (NCBI): domain Eukaryota; kingdom Metazoa; phylum Chordata; class Chondrichthyes; order Orectolobiformes; family Hemiscylliidae; genus Chiloscyllium; species Chiloscyllium plagiosum. The sequence continues at coordinate 22,227,117 of NW_028270177.1, forward strand.
ACAGAGGAAACTCTATTATCTGGCATTTGATTATCCGGCAAGATTGCAAGATCCTGATGCTGAGCTAAACTATGTTATGTGACATTTGATCTTCCGGAATTTGGTTAACCCAAGAAAATAATCCTTGCCCAAGTCCTTCGGGGTTGTTGTGTACACAAAAATGAAAAAAATGCATATCTACCATTTAACCATGGAAGTAAAACTGAGGAGGTGCTCTCGCGTTCCAATTTTCATGCAATGAGTTTACATGGACTACTTGAGCAGTTCACGTATCTATGCAACTGAGTAATAAGAACACGTGGTTTCTAATGGTGTTCATTATTCATTTTTAAATCAGTAATGATTTGCTAAATATGGCTAATTAATTGGACAATATTGTGATAAGTTGCAATTCATAGGTCTAATCTTTAATGGACTTTGCTGATACTATGTTCAAACCTATTATTGATTCATTATTTAGAATATTTCAAAAACTATTTGGTGATGTAGACCTTCTTGAATATAAGCATGAGGGTGATAATCTTCATCGCTCAATTCTTTATCAAGTCAATTTTCATCTCCACAACCTTTTCACCAGTGCTCTGAGCAACAGAATTGATCTGGGCCCAAATAATTATTTGCAAAACATTATATTTGAACTCTTTAAAATAAAAAGTAGGAACTGAATTATCATTCATGTACACACACGCACAATATGATTTCCTGCAGACTTGAATAGATGTTATGTGGTTAGCCTAGTCAGCAGTGTGCTTATCCTGCTTTATTGCTAATTGTCTCCTCCGCTGGGGTTATATATGTAAACTATTGTTTGCTTGCTACATTAGTGCAGTGTACTGGCACTAAGAAAATTTGCAGCCCCACTCTATCTAGGTTTGGCTGTCATGGCAAATTGCTTGCTATATGTGTCTTTCAGCGTTCAACAGTTGACTTTTGTTTCTATGTGTCTCACTCTCCCCCTGTGTTGGTCAGTGTGTGTACATAATCTATACCTTGTGGTCTTTAATTTCATATGTTCAGTATTTGTATTTTCAATGCAACTCTATTAAAAATTTCCTGCTGTATTATGAATTGTTAGGATCAGTAAATATGACATCCTAATAAGTTAATCGCATCGGCTTGACACTCACCAGTACGTTTCTGAAATTTAATTGATGGAATAGCGAAAATGTGTATCTGAGAACTTTCTCTGTTAACATGCAAAATAAATCACTGGTGCTGTAAATACTATTTGCCTGGCTTCTTTGTCACATAGGGAATATCTTTTTTTAAATTTAGTTAAATCCTTCTAATTATGACGATCTGCTCAAACATTTGACAACTTTTGTACATCTTTAGTAACAAAGTGAAAGAGATATTACGAATCTGCAGAATCTGTTATGCCACTTCACTTGCATAAACCATACCTTTTGTCCTTGACACTCCTTTCCAAAACCTGGGTTTGTGCTGCTTGTGTTGCAAAGTTTCCTGGAAATAAAAACCGTCTTGTTCTTGACCCTGTTCTCTCTTCCTCCCTTGTACATGTACATGTGCATGTGCCTTGGCTTGTATTTTCAGTTAGATGTTCAATGGAAGCATGTTGATTTTTAAAATTAATTATGTATGTAGCAATTAGGAGTAGGCCCCTCCGACCTGCTCTACTATTCAATAAGATGTTGGCTGGCTCATTTTTTTTTGTTTTGCAATTCACATTGATATCTCTCCCTAATAATCTTTAGATTTTTGTTAAGCAGTGGAATCAGTCTCCTTCCTCCTTACGTATATTCTATGATCCTGCCTTGAGGTAGAGTTGCAAAATTACTCCTTGTAAAACAGCATGTTCCTACCTGGAACTTGTATACAGACAGCAAGCTGTCTCTCGCTCTTCTAAACATCAGTGGAAACAGACCAGTCTATCCATCTTTTCCTTGCAGGACATCCCCCTTTATTGCTGGTATTAATCTGGTAAACCATCTATCAACCAGTTCCAGAGCATTTACATTACAAAATAAAGAACCTAAACATGCACCAAGTACTTGAAATGTGGTCTTAGCAGTGCCTTGTACAACTTAAGCACAACACACTCTCATAATGATAGCATTCCATGAGCTGTCTTGATCTGTTGCCATACCTACACATTAACATTTTTTACTCATATACAAGAGCATTCACAATGATTTACAAATCAACATCATGTAATCATTTTCAATTTAAGTAATAGTCTGCTTTACTTGTACTTTCTGCCAAGGTAAATAGCTTCACTTTTTCCCATGTTATCCCATCTGACCTGTTTGTGTCCTTAATCAACTTAGCTATGATCAGTCAGTGTTCTCTTGTTTTCTTCACTGCATACTTTTCTGATCTATTTTTTGTGTCATCTAGAACATATAACATAGAAAAATACAGCGCAGTACAGGCCCTTTGGCCCTCGATGTTGCGCCGATCCAAGCCCACCTAACCTACACTAGCCCACTATCCTCCATATGTCTATCCAATGCCTGTTTAAATGCCCATAAAGAGGGAGAGGCCACCACTGCTACTGGCAGGGCATTCCATGAACTCACGACTCGCTGAGTAAAGAATCTACCCCTAACATCTGTCCTATACCTACCACTCCTTAATTTAAAGCTATGCCCCCTCGTAATAGCTGACTCCATACATGGAAAAAGGTTCTCACGGTCAACCCTATCTAAACCCCTAATCATCTTGTACACCTCTATCAAGTCACCCCTAAACCTTCTTTTCTCCAATGAAAACAGCCCCAAGTGCCTCAGCCTTTCACCATACGATCTTCCTACCATACCAGGCAACATCCTGGTAAACCTCCTCTGCACCCGTTCCAGTGCCTCCATATCCTTCCTATAGTATGGCGACCAAAACTGCACACAATACTCCAGATGCGGCCGCACCAGAGTCTTATACAACTGCAACATGACCTCAGGACTCCGGAACTCAATTCCTCTACCAATAAAAGCCAGTACGCCGTATGCCTTCTTCACCGCACTATTTACCTGGGTGGCAACTTTCAGAGATCTGTGTACATGGACACCAAGATCCCTCTGCTCATCCACACTACCAAGTATCTGACCATTAGCCCAGTACCCCATCTTCTTGTTACTCCTACCAAAGTGAATCACCTCACACTTACCTACATTGAACTCCATTTGCCACCTTTCTGCCCAGCTCTGCAGCTTATCTATATCCTGCTGTAACCTGCCACATCCTTCCTCACTGTCAACAACTCCACCGACTTTCGTATCATCCGCAAACTTGCTCACCCAACCTTCTAGCCCCTCCTCCAGGTCATTTATAAAAATGACAAACAGCAATGGTCCCAAAACGGATCCTTGGGGAACACCGCTAGTAACTGCACTCCAAGATGAACCTTTACCATCAACTACTACCCTCTGTTGTCTTCCAGCCAGCCAATTCCTAATCCAAACCTCCAGCTCGCCCTCAATGCCATTCCTCCGTATTTTTTGCAGTAGCCTACCATGGGGAACCTTATCAAACGCCTTACTAAAATCCATATGCACCACATCTACTGCTTTATCCTCGTCTACCTCCTTAGTCACCTTCTCAAAGAATTCAATAAGGTTTGTGAGGCACGACCTGCCCTTCACAAAACCATGCTGACTATCCTTGATCACATTATTCCTATCCAGACGTTCATAAATCCTATCCCTTACAATTCTCTCTAAGACTTTGCCCACAACAGAAGTGAGACTCACCGACCTATAGTTACTAGGATTATCCCTATTCCCCTTCTTGAACAAGGGAACCACATTTGCTATCCTCCAGTCTTCTGGCACTATTCCTGTAGACAAAGAGGACATAAAAATCAAGGCCAATGGCTCTGCAATCTCCTCCCTTGCTTCCCAGAGAATTCTAGGATAAATGCCATCAGGCCCAGGGGACTTATTTATTTTCACCCTTTCCAGAATTTCCAACACCTCTTCCCTACATACCTCAAAGCCGTCTATTCTAATTAATTGTGACTCAGTATTCACATCGGCAACAATGTCCTGTTCCTGAGTGAATACTGACGAAAAGTATTCATTCAGTGTCTCCCCAATCTCTTCAGCCTCCACACGCAACTTCCCACTACTATCCTTGACTGGACCTATTCCTACCCTAATCATTCTTTTATTCCTGACATACCTATAGAAAGCCTTTGGGTTTTCCCTAATCCTACCAATTAAGGACTTTTCATGTCCCCTCCTTGCTGCTCTTAGCTCTCTCTTCAGATCCTTCCTGGCTATCTTATAACACTCAATCACCCCAATTGAACCTTCGCGCCTCATCTTTACATAGGCCGCCCTCTTCCATTTAACAAGGGATTCCAATTCCTTATTAAACCACGGTTCCCTCACATGACCCTTTCCTCCCTGCCTGACAGGTACATACTTATTAAGGACACTCAATAGTTGCTCTTTGAACAAGCTCCACATATCAATTGCGCCCTTCCCTTGAAGCCTACTTTTCCAAGCCACGCATCCTAAGTCGTGCCTCACCGCATCATAATTTCCCTGCCCCCAGCTATAACTCTTGCCCTGCAGTGCACACTTATCCCTCTCCATCACTAAAGTAAAAGTCACCGAATTGTGGTCACTGTCCCCAAAGTGCTTACATACCTCCAATTCTAACACCTGGCCTGGTTCGTTAGCCAGAACCAAATCCAGTATGGCCTAACTTCTTGTTGGCCTATCTCCATATTGTGTCAGGAAACCCTTCTGCACACATTGGACAAACACCGACCCATCTAACGAACTAGAGCTATAGCTTTCCCAATCAATATCAGGAAAGTTAAAGTCCCCCATAACAACCACCCTATTACTTTCACTCTTCTCCTGAATCATCCTCGCAATCCTTTCTTCTACGTCTCTAGGACTATTAGGAGGCCAGTAGAAAACTCCTAACAGGGTGACCTCACCTTTCCTATTCCTAACCTCAGCCCAAACTACCTCAGATGGCGAGTCATCATCCATCGTCCTTTCCACTTCTGTAATACTATCTTTGACAAGCAATCCCACACCTCCCCCTCTTTTACCCCCACCTCTGACCCTACTAAAACATTTAAACCCTGGAACCTGCAACAGCCAATCCTGCCCCTGTTCTACCCATGTCTCCGTAATAGCCACAACATCGAAATCCCAGGTACCAACCCACGCTGCAAGTTCACCTACCTTATTTCATATACTTCTTGCATTGAAGTATACACACTTCAAGCCACTTTCCTGTTTACAGGCACTCTCCTTTGAGATTGATGCCATGTTCCTAACCTCCCTACACTTCAGGTCTGCAGTCCACTGGCACCCCATTAAAATGCCTTACTAATGAGAAATGATCCATTTATGCATATGTTATGTACATTTTTAAGTAGTCTTTTATTTTTGGATACCTTGTAATTTGAGCAAGTAGTGACCACCTGATTAGCACTGACCAATAGCTGTCTCTTTTGGTCTGCTGCCAACTGAGGTAGTAGAAAAACATTTACCAGCAAAAACTTTCAAAACTGCAGATCTGTTTGTCTTTCTTTATCCTTGTATGCTACTGAAGTATGAAAATAGTTGAATTGAAACCTTTTTAATTGTTTGAGGCAAGGCTTTTTTTTTCTTTTTAGTGGTTGTAGACTTTAGTGTGCAAGCTTTAGAATTCAAAATCCTGGACCACTGTTTGTAATAGCACTGTGGATATCCTTATATTTAAGGACTCCAACAGTTCACAAAGGCAGCTCACCACCAAGTCCAGGATAATTGAAGTGGACAATAAATGTTGGTCAATTCACCTGCAATCCCCACTAATATCTCAGAAGGGTTGCGTTCCACAAACTCGGTCTCCAGGCACATAAGTTGTCAAGTAGGTTTAAATGCAACATGGGCTGAAGTTTAGTATTTTCAGGCATTTTAATCTAATTTATTTGGAAAATATTAGAATTTTCACCCGACTTGATCTCATTGGGGTATTTTGTTTATATCTGCTTTAACCTGAACATGCCTGGTGGGCTGAATTGGTTGGCAGTATCTGAATGATTCCAAAAGTTTGGACAGTTCTTGAATCTTGCATCCAGCATAATGCTGCCAGAGTTCATTGAAGAAAACTGAAACTGAGCATGCAGGTACTGTTAGTTCCCATATTTGACGAAGGCATGTAGCATTAGAGAGAGGGAGACTTGTGTAGCAGCAGGAACTGCTTTAGCTAGTAAAACTAGGGGGAAGAGGGTGTGCTCATGATTTCTAGAAGTGTGTTCTGATAATGCATAAGCTTATGTACTGGCACGTTCATCTTTGGTTTTTAGCTTCAATCATGTGATAGTAAACCGTATGAACAAAGCAGGTTGGAAGGCAATTTAAATATAACTTGGAGCAATGTTTATTTATTTGCCAAATCTGATCATAAAGCCCATGGAATTGTTTATCATGAATGATGTATTTTCAGCAAGTCTGTCGTTTTGGAGTTGGGGGAAAATAAGTAAATTTCAACAGACTATATATTGTTCCTCCATAACTGGTGTAAAGTTGTTTTGCCTTGAATTATGCTTTTCAAGTCCAAGTTGTATAAATGTGACCGGTTGTGCTTGCATTGTTTCAACCATGAGAAATGCAGCTGGAGTGATAAGGTCATTTGTGTCCAGAGTTTGAGAAGGGATTCAACTGTGGTTTTGTGCAAATAAAACGGGTCCTGTTTCTAATGTGATGCGTGTCTCACATACTGTGATTCATAATGAATAATAAGGTGTGTCTTTTCTGTCGTTTGAGATTTATGGCAACTTGTGAAACTGATTACTTTTTGGTGAATAAATGGAAAAGTGTAATTTATGTGCACATGACAAGTGCATTGAATGGGCCCTGAAGCTGGTATACCTGTTCAATCTTTTTGATATATTGTCTAGGCCTCTCTATTCCATCAGAGTAGTTTCATATTGGCCACTATTTGCATTTTCCAACAGTGGGCTGCTTGGACTAGCAGTTAATTTCAAATCAAAGCATGCCTTCCAGCAGTGTTTCTGCTGCTCCTAAGTCCAACTATCCTTTCATTACATCATCTTCGAAAAAACCAAAAGAACTATGGATGCTGTTCATCAGAAGCGTTTTGAAGAAGAGTCACTGGTCCTGAACTATTAACTCTGATTTCTGCAGATGCTGCCAGACCTGAGTTTCTGTTTTTGTTTCATTGCCACTTTGCGTCACTTGTACACATCCAACACATGGCATGCATTTGTCCTAGCCTTCACAGTAATCATTTTCCATTCTTTTGAGTACCTTATCAATATTTTCCAGTCGAACCTTGGAGCCACCCTCAACCAGTGCATCTTCCTCATCCAGCTTTCACTGAGTGGTAACAAAAACAGAAATCACAGGAAAAGCTCAGCAGTGCTGGCAACATCTGTGGAGAAAAATCGGAGTTCATGTTCTAGCTCCAGTGACCAGAACTGATCTTTACCGTTGAAAGTGTTGGTATATATGCTAAATAATGGGTAGTGGGTAGGAGTGAATGATGGGTCCCGCAGGAGCCCAGCGAGACAGAGAACAACAGTTGGGTAGACAAAGGAGTGGGTTAAGGTCAGCCTGGGAGAATAAGTAGCTTTTAATAGGAACTGACAATGGGTTGTTTGTGGTAGTAGCCCTTGTGATGACATGGTCAGGTGTGTGGGAGTGAGGGTCAGAACCTTGGAGAATGTGCTCAGGCCCTAAAATTATTCAGTTCTTTCGAGACCTGAAGGCTACAGAGCCCTGATGCTGTAAATGAAATGCCGTTCTTTCAGCTTGTGCTGAGCTTCACTGTAGCATTCTAGCAAGCCTGAGACCAAGATGTTGACTGGGTAACATGGAGTGTTGAAATACTGCCTCTCTCCAATGTAGTGAGACCACACTGAGCAGCCAGCACTGGACTAGATTGAATAGAGTGCAAGTAAATTGCTGCTTCACCTGGAAGATGTGTCTCAGTGAGGAGGGAGCAAGTACAACAGTAGGTGTTGCACCTTCTGCAATTTGCATGGGAATGTGCTGTAGAGTGTGTAGCAGTGTTGGGAATGAAGTGGACCAAGATGTCTGGCAACGGTTCCTGCAGAAGGCTAACAAGGAAAGGGAGGGGCATGTGTCTCTGGTTGTGGCATCCTGTTGGAGGTCGCTGAAATGGTATCTAATGATCCTTTTAGGTGTGGGTGCTGGTGGGATAATAAGGGAGGGCTAGGGGAACCCAATCACTGATGAGAGAAGCAAGAGATTGGGTGAGGGCTGGACATGGAGGGCCTTGACAACCACTGTGATGGTGAAGATCTGGACCCCGAGTGGGTGGGGTGGGGGGGGGGTCAATAAACACACACAATTGAGTGTAGTTCTGTAAGATTTCACACCTTCATTAAATTCCGGCTGGGCACAGGTTGTACCATTAATACAGGTTAAACACTTCAGTGTTCCTTGGAGAAACTGCGCATGTGGCTTAAGACAAAGACATTTTATTATACCCTTTTTATTTTTGAAAAGAAGTACAGCCATAATTACAAAGCACAATTAAACTATTGCCAGTCATTTAATAAAATGGTTTTACTGATAGCAGCTTAGCCCAATGGTATTTCTTGGGAACCAACCTTACTTTCCACATCCAAGCACCCCTATCTCGTGAAACTATTCTTTGCACCTGCACTTGCAATGTCAGTTTGGATGACTAGTAATGTTTTATCTAGTCTAGTTATTTCTATGCTGTAAAGGAAGCATTGTCTGCTAATCTTTGAAACCGATTATGGTTCGTTAACTTTTAGCAGGGTTAAAAGCCATTTTATGCAGCTTTCAGCATAATTGTCAATTTGCAGCCAAGAAGCCATTTTGTCGTCATATTTGCATTAAGAAGCCAATTTATTGCTGCCTACGTAAGCGCATGTATTAAATAGCTGTTCCCGACTATTGCTAGTTACTTTACCCTGTAATCAGATTTCAGATCCTCAGTGGGGGATCCTGGGAGGATATTTCAGGGGTTCCCTTGCAGAATCTGAAATCGTCGGAACAACTGTGACAGAGACTGAGAAACTGGATAGCAGAATAGTTTTGCCAGGAAGCAGTTGAGGATGTATGGTCAGGGCAACTCTGAGTCGATGGGTTTGAAATGGATATTGGTGAGCAGCCTATCCAGACCTGTGCTTGTACTTATGGTCACCTTTTAACCTGAAGAATGGAGAACTTGTTTCTCCTCTCTCAAAGTGAGGATGAATTTGGCCAGGTGCCATTTCCCATGTCCTTACCCCAAACCTCATCGTATGGGGTGCCATCACAAAAAACCCATTATCAGTGCCAGTTACCTTTACCATTGCTGTGCCCGATTGTGTTTTTGTCTCGCTCTCGCTCTCGCTGCTACATTGCCACCTTGGATTTATTATCTTCGCCCACTCCATCTTTAGCACGCATATTTTATCCTTGTTAATATGGGTTCTGAAGAAGAGTCACTGGACCTGAAATGTTACTCTGGTTTCTTTCCACAGATGTTGCCAGACCTGTTAAAATTTCTGGGAAAAAAAAATAGTTTTTGTTTCCGATTTCCAGCATCTATAGTTCTTGGGGTACCCCTGTGGTGTACGTGCTTTATCAAAATGAATACAGCTTGCTGTATCACTTCTACAAACATGTGGCCATGATTCTATTATTTTGACTTGAATTGGTTCTGCTGCTTTTGTTTCACCGACTTGATTAACGTGCACATTGGGTCAAATATTTTCAGTGGGATGCTGTGACACATTGTATCCTCTTTACTAAGCAACAACACAGAATGGAGATGTATATCATGTGCACTTCCTGTACTCATCAGAAAACAACAACTTGCATCTTCCTGTTCCTTTTTTTTTTGTTGCAAACCTAAGTCTTGAACATAGCCCTGGTCAATTCTTCCTAGTCTAGATTAGAGTGGTGCTGGAAAAGCACAGCAGGTAAGGCAGCATCCAAGGAGCAGGAAAATTGACGTTTCGGGCAAAAGCCCTTCATCACTTGTGCTTAGCCAATTCTTCATTAGACCCACTGCCAACTTAAAACCAGTGTAGTGTCAAAATTCTGCAATTTATTGTGAGCAGCCCTATAGGTTTCCTGACATAGCAAAGGCGGCAGTGTTTCAAGAAGACAGCTCACCAACACCTTCTCTAGGTTGTTCAGTGATGGATAATATGTGCCAGCCTAACCAATGACTTCAGCATCCCACGAATGAATAATAAAAGGAAGCTTGGTTCTCCTATTTCTGCAGTCCCAATCCATTTACTAGAAGTGTTAACAGTATTTTCAAGTGCTTCCTGTCTCACTCTTTGATAATGTTAAAACATTTTTACATGAAATGCAAGAGTAGTTACATGTATTTCAACTCCCTGTTGGTATTGTAATGCTGGTGGGAAACCAATCCTTTCACTGAATTTATCTGATTCTGATAATTGTGTATTTGACATTTGCACTGCTGTAAAGATGTATAACATTCCAGTTCGATTATTTTCAATGACAATATGTAAATAAGTATTATTTTGCTAAAATGCTACCATTGTTTAGCTGGCTTAAAGCTAGTTTCTGGTTCTGGAATCTGCTGTTTTTTTAAATGTTGTGTTGCCTGCCATTTAGCTCAACTTCACTGCTTTAGGTAGGGTGGTTATCCTTTCTCTAGAACTGAATCCCAGCAGTTGACAGGGCTGGTTTGACAGTGTGCTGGAGACTGATTTCATGACCAGTTTCATTAAAAAGTGATGTATGTATCTTTTTGTTCATTTTGGCTGTGAAAGTTTCGAGTAATAAAACTAAATATTTTGGCAGAATGTAAAATACTTGTTTCTGATCTAATGAGACAATCTTTGGTGCTTAATTTTTACTCCAAGAATTCTGGGTAATCCAAGATGGAGGACGTAAAAATTTCTGGCTGTGACAGGCTGCTCCTTTTTTGGTTTTGAGGTATTTTAGGTGTTGGTGACTTCCTCAAATTCCAGGAGCAGCAATTACTGTTTTTATATGCTGTTGCATTATTTTGGAAGTTTGGAGGAAAGAAAAGTCAAAACAATGGCACTTTTAAAAGGGTGCGGGACAGACCAAGGCAGCACATGGTCAGTCAGTGCAGAAGAAAGAAACCCACACTATTGAATGACACAGCAGTGAACCTGCACAGTTGCTGCCTTTTGCTGTTTAAATTCACGTGTTGCTGGACTTAGGAGTGCTTCTGGGAAAATTAACAAACCGTGAAATTCGCAACTAATCTTAAAGGAACCTGTTTGGGCGAGGTCACAGCACAAAAACAGATAAGTGAGTATTTTAAGTGTAGCCTTACAGTAAGTCTGCAGTAGTTAATAGAGTGGCTTCTTTCTTGATTATTAGATATTTCTCTTTAAACTTCAAAATATAAGCCATAAAAATTAAGTTAGCCTGGAGCAATTTTTTTTTGTAGAGGAATAAGGTGGTGCTGTTTTCTGGGTCTGTAGTAAGTTTGCAGAGGACACCAAAATGGGAGGTGTAGTGGACATAGAAGAAGGTAACCTCCGATTACAATGGGATCTTGATCAGATGGGCCAATGGATCAAGGAGTGGCAGATGGAGTTTAATTCAGATAAATGCAAGGTGCTACATTTTGGGAAAGCAAATCTTAGCAGGTCTTATGCACTTAACGGTATGGTCAGAGGGAGTGTTGCTGAACAAAGAGATCTTGGAATGGAGGTTCATAGCTCCTTTTCAAAGTGGAATTAGAGGTAGATAGGATAGTGAAGATGATGTTTTTCTATGTGTTTCTTTATTAGTCAGTGCATAGAGTGTAGGAGTTGGGAAGTCATGTTGCGGCTGTACAAGACATCGGTTAGGCCACTGGCATATTGTGTGCAATTCTGTCTCCTTATCGGAAAGATATTGTGAACCTTAAAAGGGTTCAGAAAAGATTTACAAGGATACTGGCAGTGTTGGAGGATTTGAGCTTTTGGGAGAGACTAAACAGGCTGGGGCTGTTTTCCCTGGAGCGTCGGAGGCTGAGGGGTGATCTTATAGAGGTTTACAAAATTATGAGGGGCATAGATAGGATAAATAGGCAAAGTCTTTTCCCTGGGATTGGGGAGTCCAGAACTCGAGGGCATAGGTTTAGGGTGAGAGGGGAAAGATATAAAAGAGACCTAAGAGGCAACTTCTTCACGCTGAGGGCGATACGTGTATGGAATGAGCTGCCAGAGGATGTGGTCGAGGCTGGTACAATTGCAACATTTAAGAGGCATCTGGATGGGTATATGAATAGGAAGGGTTTGGAGGGATAAGGGCCATGTGCTGGCAAGTGGGATTAAATTGGGTTGGGATATCAGTTTGGACCGAAGGGTCTGTTTCCATGCTGTACGTCTCTACAACTGTGTGACTCTAAATCAGTTCTCGCAGTTTGCCTCCCTAACACATACCCCACAGGTCTGTTGATATTGAATATGCAGTCTAGATTCCTGTTGGAGGCAAAAGGACATGTTAGTTGTGGAACAGGATCAGAGAATAATGAACTCTTTCTGATTTTTTTTAAGGTGGAAAAAATAATAGTTGAAAGGTTTGGATTTTGAAGTGTGCATTTGAAAGACTGTTTGTTTTAATAATGCCCTGATGGAAAATTAGCATAAAGTTGAAATAAACTATGCAACTGCACATAATTTCACAGCATCAGGAATAGGTCATATCATGTTGAAATTTTAAACAAATTATTCAGTTTTTATCCTTTTTTGAGCTTTGGTTTAGTTACATCTTTATTGTAATGCTGTTGAACCTTCTCTTTGGTTTGTGGCTGAAAGTGTCTCTCGTGGTATTGAAAGATTATATTCCTTCACCATATGAGCAGTATGCCTTTGTGGGCGTGAAGATTTAAGCTCAACAAGATGGACCGAACTGCCTAATATTGAAAAGCAAGCAAGTTGTTGATCAGAATTATGTTGTACTGTCTCTGTCAGGGTATCATTTGCTCCACAGAAGTAATTGATTTTGTTTTTAATGTCTTAACTATTGATCATGTCTGCCTGTTCTTGACCATTTGGGAATAGCCTTAATGGATCCAAAGCTGAGCAGCTAGTAAAGTATGTGGTTCTGTGTAGTTAATGACTTCTGAACTTTAAGGAGTAGGGATTATAACTCCAAATACTGATGGCTAAAATGAGAAGCCTTGGGGTATAATGATGTACAAATTGAGGAGGTGGGGAGGCTATACTTAGCTCGATCTATTGCAACAGAAGGTTGCCCATACATTGGGAGAAGCTAGATATTGTAGATGAAAATAAATTGGATTTAGTAATAATGTTACCTTCAAAATATTTCCCTGGTTATCAATGTTTTTTCTTGTTTTGGTTTGATAATGTGTATCTAGTATGAGCAGGTAGGGCAAGAGTTGAGTTTTGTGAAAGAAGAGAGTGAGCTGAGCATGACTCATAAGACAAGAACTTGCAGTTAACAATTGGGTGTTTGAGGCTAGGGTGATGGTGGAGAAGCATTCATTATGTGAAGGCATTTAACCATATTGGAAGCATTGACTATGTAAGGTCAGTTTAACAAGGTGAAAAGTATTTGGCATGTGAAGCCAGTTAAGGTTAATAACATTAACCTTAACCACCGTGTGGGCGGCACGGTGGCACAGTAGTTAGCACTGCTGCCTCACAGCGCCAGAGACCCGGGTTCAATTCCCGACTCAGGCGACTGACTGTGTGGAGATTAGATTAGATTAGATTACATTACAGTGTGGAAACAGGCCCTTCGGCTCAACAAGTCCACACCGCCCCGCCGAAGCGCAACTACCCATACCCCTACACTTACCCCTTACCTAACACTACGGGCAATTTAGCATGGCCAATTCACCTGACCTGGACATCTTTGGACTGTGGGAGGAAACCGGAGCACCCGGAGGAAACCCACGCAGACACAGGGAGAATGTGCAAACTCCACACAGTCAGTCGCCTGAGGCGGGAATTGAACCCAGGTCTCAGGCGCTGTGAGGCAGCAGTGCTAACCACTGTGCCACCGTGTCTGCGTGGGTTTCCTCCAGGTGCTCCAGTTTCCTCCCACAGTCACAAAGATGTGCGGGTCAGGTGAATTGGCAATGCTAAATTGCCCGTAGTGTTAGGTTAAAGGGGTAAATGTAGGGGTATGGGTGGGTTGCGCTTTGGTGGGTCGGTGTGGACTTGTTGGGTCGAAGGGCCTGTTTCCACACTGTAATGTAATCTAATCTAATCTAAAAAAAACATTGATAACAGCTGATGGCTTAATCTTTTCTGTTGATGCTTGCTGATTGTAATGGTCACCTGATCCATATGTGTGTTGCCTTATCTGGATGCTCTTCCTTGTAAAATGACTAAATAATTCATTAAGAAACTGCTTTCTAGAGAAGACTGATCACTCCTGTCTCTGTACACATGGACAATCATTCTCTCTCTCCCTCCAGAGCCCGAAATAAAGATGGAGGTCCTAAAACTATATGGTATCTTTCTTTGACCGAGAGAGGGGAAACAGACAACAGTTTGAGCTCATGTATGCAAGATCCTCTCTCCACTTGTCATTGATGTCATCTCCCTATGCAATCAATAGATATGATATAAATATGTCTCACCCTGTTCCAAGATTCAGATTCTGATGACATGACTAAGTCAGTAGATCATATTGTAGTGATGGTAAAAGCGATGTGACGTGGATATGAGAGATCTGAAATAAAAACAGAATATGCTGGACAAACCTGGAAGGTGTGAGAGAAACAGAGTTCATATCTTGCATCCGGTATGAGGTCTGAAGAAGAGTTCTGTCAGAATCCAAACATCAACTTTTTTTTATCTTTCCAGAGATACTGCCAGACCTGCAGAGTTTCTCGCCACATTTTGTTTTGTTTAGTAAGTCATGTTGGGACTGCAATTACTTGCATACTGTCAATCATGCTGTTTTCATTATGTTCAGTATTTATCAAGCAAATATTTTGGAATTACATCTTTGGATAGACTTAAATATAAATTAGATTTTATAGATTTTGATACTTTTTGGTCTACCTGGATAGAAGTGCCCAATTTGATTGTTATTTTGACAGTGAAGTTGAGTCATCAGGTTTGAATTTTGTGCAATTGGTAATGACCCAGATGCTTATAAATAAATAAATAGGTGCAGTATTCATTATCTGATATGGATTGGCTTGGAAAAGAATTGACATGAAGTAGAAATTGCCTTTTTTGTGTGTGTTTTGGAGCACATTTAAGTGTGCTGCAAATAATTAAATACAACACGAGAAAAGCTGTAATTTGCATGTTCGATTTGGAGGAGCAACTTGAATGGTTCATAAAACACTTAGAACAGATTTTTGCTTACTGCATTGGTATTAATTTTTGGTTTGTTAAATTTCATAAGATATATTAATATAATATTGGGCTTTAGGTTGTTTGGAACTTCTTTTAAGACATAGTGATTATTTTACCTCCTTAGTAGTATATGACTATATTTAATTTTGTTTGTTTGATCTGCAGGGCAGTTGGGAAATCCTTTGAATAAATACATTAGACATTATGAAGGTCTATCGTATGACACAGATGTATTGCATCAGAAACATCAACGTGCCAAGCGGTCAATATTGCATGATGACCAATTTGTTCATTTGGATTTCCATGCACATGGCAGGTATGTACTATACATGTTAAAAACTAAAATCCTTTCTCCACAAACATGAACCTGATGAATTCTCTACGATTTTGTTACAAGAGGTTGTTGAACATATTTCAAAAACTATAGTGTTCACAGGCATTCTCATGGTTAAATAGACCTGCCAGACATTGGAATTTTTATAACATAAGAACTAGGAGCAGGAGTAGGTCATCTGGCCCTTCGCGCCAATCCCACTGTTTAATAAGACCATGGTTGATCTTTTCGTGGCCTTGGCTTCACTTAACTGCCCTCTCATCATCACCCTTAATTCCTTTACTGTTCAAAAAATCATCTATCTTCGCCTTCAAAGCATTCAATGAGAAAGCCTCAACTACTTCACTAGGCATGGAATTCCACAGATTCGCAGTCCTCTGAGTGAAGAAATCTCTTCTGAATTTGGTATGAAATCTCCTTCCCCTAATTTTGAGGCTATGTTCTCTTGTCCTAGTTTCATTCACCAGTGGCAACATCCTCTCTGTGTCTACCTTTTATCTATTCCCTTCATAATTTTATGTTTCTATTAGATTCCCCCTTTTATTCTTCTAAATTCCAATGAACATAATCCCAGTTTACTCGGTCTCTCCCTCATAAGCTAACTCCCTTTACTCTGGAATCAACTGAGTGAACCTTCTTTGCATCCCCTCTAATGCCAGCATATCCTTTCTCAAGGAGACCAAAACTGCGCGCACCACTCCAGGTGTGGCCTCACCAGCATCTTATACAGCTGCAACATAACCTTCCTGCTTTTGAACTTGATCCCTTTTGCAGTGAAGGACAACATTCCATTTGCCGCTTTAATTACTTATTGCACCTGCAGAATAGCAACTGTGATTCTTGCAAAAGGGCCCCCAGATCCCTCTGCACAGCAATATGCTGCAATTTTATACCATTGAAATAATTTTTACTGTTGCTCCTACCAAGATAGATGACTTCACATTTATTAACATTGCACTCCATTTGCCTGCCCTTTTGCCCACTCAGTTAAACCATGTCCCTGTGCAAAGTTTTGCAGTCCTTTGCACATTTTGCTGTACTACTCATCTTTGACATCTGCAAACTTTGGCACAGTGCACATGATCCCTAACTTCAAATTGTCTTTATAAGTTGTGAATAATTGTGGTCCCAATTTCTGAGGCACACCACTAGTCTCTGATCGCCAACCAGAAAGGCACTGATTTCTTCCTGTTTTAGGTGGTGAAATTGAGTGTTGTGTTTCTTGAGTTTCACGCTTTTGTTTGAAAAAGCCTATTTCCAGCTCATTTATGATGTGATTCTTATCTGATGTGATTTCTGTTTTCTCTGATTGCTGCATTGAAAATGAGTGAATCTAGCCACAAAGGTAGATTGAACAAATAGATGCGCAGCAAAATGCTTATGATGGGGTATCCATTATTGGAGACGAACATTGCCTCGGCTTAACCTAATCTTTACATTTGATAAACCACAGAAAGAAAAATGATTTTTGCTAAATGTTGGCTTCGGCACCTCTGAAATTTCTAAGTTGAGGTTGTCACAACGTTTTATATTAATATAAGGTTTCACTGAGGTTTCAGTTCACATTGGCCATGACCATGATTAAGTTTTAGCTGTTGCCTCAGAATTTGATACAACTAAATAGGACTGTGAAAATATGTTTAATAATGCAAAGTATCAGTTTCTTCTGAGAATACGAGAAGGTTTTTTGAAATTTGTTCAGCTGCCTCCTGTAATAATTTGTTACTGGGATCACCTGCCTTTTTGAAAGGGTCTGTCAAAAAAAATCTAAGTCCTGAATGCAAAAAATGTTGAAGTGTAAAATGTAGAGTATCATTTCAAGCAATCCGCAATCCATATAAAAATAAATCTTGTCACCTGGTTTTTTTGGTCTCATCTTTGTAAATTTCTAGTTCTGTTTTAACCTAGAGGAATTTCATAATGTTAATCTAACACTATCCCAAGTATTTTGCATGTCTGGTTCAGAAATTGTAGTGAAACAATATTGAAAAACAAAGTCTTAATAATGCAGAACTGGTCAGTTGTCCTTTAATTTATATCTTGTGAAGTTCCTTTACAAAGTTTTCAGTACCTTGTCTTCTGGAAGTGTACTTGCTTATGTTTTTTGTTCAAGAATATCAGAATTATTCTTGACCACTTGACTATGACAACATGAAACCTATGTATAATGAGCAGCACAAACGTGTTATTATGGTGTTGGTCAAACAAGCATTAGAGAATTTAAACATCTTTCCCCCGTTACTTCTGTTGATACCCTTTTTTTAAGAAAAGTCCTATTGTATCTCGTTTTTTATTTGAAGTTTTGAGACTAGAGCGAATCAAAGTTATGATTGTACTTCCTTGCATTAAATTGCATGATTTTATCTAACTATCTGCGTTATCTGTGCATTTTTGTTTGAAGATACTCCGATTCCAGTATTGGTTGGTGCTAAGATATCTTGTAGAACCAAGTGGTGAAATCACATACATGTGATTCTTCAGTTTTTCTGACAGACCTTTGTCCTTAGAACTCTGAATTCACTTGCACTAATCGAGTGAACAGTTAAACAGAATCTAGATGTTTTCCAATAATGACCAAGGCGAGCTGTGGTGAGCTGCTGTCATGTTCTATGTGTTGATCATTTGTAGGTGAACATGTAAACATGGGATTAATTGGATTTTTGAATTTCAGGTACACTTTCCAACCTTAAATCTTGTAAAAAAAGTCATAATTTATATATAGTTGAAACGGCCTTATTTCAATTAATTAGCTAAATTGCTTCTGTGTGCCGTCCGTAGAGTTTGGAAGCTGCTTATTGTGTGGCCCAAAATAAATGTTGCTGTTATTTTAAGCAAGGGATTAGATCCACACAACGCTGCTATTTGAAAGTGCTCAAATAGCTCCATGCATCGCAGGTACAGCCCATGTATATAAATGCCAAGAATATTGAAATGGCCTTGTCATTTGAGTCCAGTCAGTGATAACTGTCAAGGAAGTTCACCCCATGACTTTTTTTAAAATCCTAATTTTAGATCTGGGGGCTGATTGAAGTTGAGTTTTTTGTTTTACTTTTTCTCTTAAGATGGAAAGCACAGTTAACAAATAGTTAGAATTACGATTGGTCAGTATGACAGAAGTATTCTCAAGCTGGAGCCAATCATGTCATGAGATGACAGTTCCCAAAGTGAAGCCTTATCACTGGCTAAACATGGATAGTTATTACATATCATGTGATGAGGTCAACAATTGTAGGGACTGAATGTTACTGAAAGCTCTAGATTGCTTGTCCATGCATTTTTTTCTAAGTTAAACCAACATGCTGGCTTACAGATGACTTTGTCTCAGTGGATTACATTGGCTTGCCTGCCAGCATTTTAGAAATCATGGTTCCATTACTCATGGCAAAAGGGTCTTCCCCAGATGGAACAAGTATTCACCTAAATATTGTGTCATAAAATCAAACTGATCAGAAAAAGATGCCAATTCTGCTTGGGAAATGCTTCACCGATTAATGAATCGAATGGAATATTTAGTGGGAACCCCGCAGTTAAATTGGTCACGGTTGATCAATTAATGACTGTGTCATTCTGAAGAGCAACATGGATATTTCTTTTATGATGTAGCAGACTTTTATCATTTGTTATTTTAAGCCCAAACAGCTCAAGAAAAAATGTATTTGCAGTGCATCTGTCATGACCTCTGAATACCAGTGTTTATTTTTGGTCATGATCTACTTGTACTCTCATTTTTTCATAAAGCAAGCTCCAACAGATTGCTAGTCATTTCCACAAAGCTATGTTTGAGATATGCTAATTGAAGGATAAATATTGATCATAAGTGGATCATTCCATGGCTTCATTTTAAAGTAGTACAATGGCATTTTTTTATTATCTGGTTTTGCATGTAAATGTGGTCTTGGTTTAACACTTCATACAAAAGGCAATACGTTTACAAGACTGCACACTGTTAGTTCTGTACTGGTGCCTCAGTCAAGACTTTTGCACATCAGTCTCTGGCCTGGAAATTGATGGGAGTGAATTCTGTTGTCAAGTGTCTTGCTTATAACTGTATGAGTTTGGGTACATTTGACCAAATTTTTTTTTTCTCTGGATATGTATCCATAATGCACACTTAGCCATGATTCAACACAAATTTGGCTCACTGTACTGGTGGGGTATACTTTTGTTGGCATATCTACCTTTTGTCAATCACTTGTTTTCTACTCTGTCCGCCGCACTTCATCTTTCATGAATTAAAATAATCCATTTTTATACCTCAGTTGTCATTTTTTTTCTAATTTGACAATGTATTTCTCCCCTCAGTCTGTTGCACTCTTGTCCTATAATTGAGTTTTACTTTTTCATAGTTAGCATAAACTAAATTGATTGAGCTATTTCAACAACTTTTAGAACACCTGCATTCAATTATAAGGAAAGGCTTCTTGTCATTCCTACGTTTGCTTACCCTTTGCCTTTTGAATGCTTTATGACTAGGATTATTTGGTTCTCAGTAGCCTTAGCTAAGGAACACATGTGTTTAGCACTGTTGTATCATAGGTTTTTCCCTAGAAATAATGCCTCCAGTGCTGCCAATTTAGAATACGCAGTTTACCTGTACATGAATGCAATCTGCCTCTGTTGCCATGCTTAGTTTATTTTAATACTACAGAGTTTTAAAAATTGTTTTTAAATCTTGAGATTTATTTGGCTTTTTGTCTTCTGGCTCCATCAAGGCTTAATCCTCTGCCTTTTAAGTTAATACTGCTGCTTAATTTATATCACAGTTCCTCAAACCCAGTTTATGTGACTTTTTGTATGTCATCCTGCCGCACTTGTTCCAACGTGACTCAGTGCTTCAGGCTGTCTCTGATGTGTTGGTTGATGTCTGTATAATGGCCCTTCTGGAGTCAGACACTTTGTTGGCAAAATCTTGAAGTATACTTCAAGCTGAATAAAGTTTGCTTCTGCAAAGGTCAGGAACGAAACCTTTCTCAAAATATAATATCAGTTGTGACGGTATGAGTGCTTATTTATCCCTGTATTGCTGTGGATTATTCTTTCTTTTGTAAACATTGCAGAAACATTTTCAGTGTAACAGTTGATATGGAGAATGAGTTGAAATTGTCACAGCTGTTTACTTAAAAGTTCATGGAAAGAGACAAATAGTGCTTTAATTGTTAACAGTAGTTGGAAATGAGTTATTTGGTTTACTGTAGCCTTCTCTCAAACTAATGCTTAATTTTTCTTTTGATTTTTTTCTATGATTTTTGGAATCTACAAATATTTATAATTGTGTGAACAGAATTTAGCTTCTACATAATTGGTTTCCAAAGTTGACTTGAAGGGATGGAGTTGAATTCTGTTCATAGTGATTTGCACTCCTTGTTGATGGCAGTTGTGAACATGAATTTGCTTTGTGCCAGTTCAATCTGATGTGCCGATTTTACCAAGTATGCCCTTATCATGAAAAGGAATTCCAAATAATAGACCTCCACAAATTTGGGAGACGACCCTGAAGTTTTCTCAGATGTACTTAGAGGAAATGGTCAAGTGCCTGATTGTGTTTAAATGTAGTAACCTGATAATTCAGTTGAGGCTGGAGTTTGGTTTCCTTTCTGCTCTTTGCTTGTTGAAACTGGACAAAGAGGTAGAAATATTCTTTTTTTACAGTTTTATTCATTTAATCTCTTGCCCTGTATGTTTCTTTTATTGCACAAGATAGGATGACTTAGATATTGTAAGTAGGCAAAAACGATGATTGCAGATGCTGGAAACCAGATTCTGGATTAGTGGTGCTGGAAGAGCACAGCAGTTCAGGCAGCATCCGAGGAGCAGTAAAATCTCCTCGGATGCTACCTGAACTGCTGTGCTCTTCCAGCACCACTAATCCAGAATATTCTAAGTAGGCTTCCAGGTTATCTATTCTTGAAGCAGTATTTGAAGGAATTAGCTAGCTAGACTAATGATCAACTGCTGCACTGCATAGGACAGTGATACTTCTAACTGGTAGCCAAACTGACAAATGCGTAATCTGCCAGGGGGTTCAGAGGCTGGGAATTCTGTGGCAAGTAACTCAACTTGATGTTCCACTATCTACAGACACAAAGCATAATTGAATGATGTACGTTTGCTGGCTTAGTGCAACTTGGACAGCACCAGGCTTGATACCATTCGGGAGAAAGCAGCCAACTTGATCAGTCCCCCACTTATTGACTCTACCTCAAGCATGTAGTGTATCATGTCTAGAGGTTGGGTAGGGCAATCTTGAAGATGAATCTTGCCACAGAATCTTCAAAGCCATGTCATCTATCTCATAGAATGATGAGGACAACAGAAAATTGGAAACACTTGGAAATTCCTTTCCAAGCTCCACACCGTCCTGACTTGGAGCTATATCACTATTCACTTAGTTATTGCTGGGTTAAGAACCTGGAACATGGTCCCTCAAGAGAGAATTCAAGTACTGACACTGCATGATTGCAGCAGTTCATATAGGTGGTTCACCGACATCACATGAAAAATATCAATCGATGAACCTTGTTTTGCCAGTGATGCTCATACCCAGCAAACCAACTAAATAAAACCTATTTCTTGACCAACTAATAGATCAATTGTGTTTAACAGTTAGGCTTTGTATATTTGAGTACATAAAGATTAGTGGTTTAGAAATGACTTCAGCGATCATGTCAGCTGGTGTGTGTGTCTTGGAGGACAACTTCCAAGTGGTCATGTTCCTCTGCTCCTCCTGTTCTTGCTGTTCAATGCAGTACTCTCCATGGATTTCAAGGTACTGTGGAAGCAACATTGACAAGGTTGTTCTGCTTATATTAATATTACATTAAAGCAATGAATGCTTGCACTTCAGCATTCAGTGCCTATGCCAACTGCATGGCGTTGAGCTCTTGTCCTTTTCCTAGTGTGTTTCCTCTGAATTGCTTTGGGAAAAAAAGTCTTAAGGCTTGATTTCGTAAAATAGTCCATGAGTGAAATTCAAGTTAGATTATAATTTCTACCCATGCTACAAATGAAGCCAGAAATTTCAGGAGATGTTTAATAGGGGTGATATATGTATTATAAGAGAAACATAATCAGATAATCTGAAGTATAAAACATTTCAAAATGATGTAAAATGGTGGGAGAGTTGAGCTGCATTTTAACTACATATTTAAAATTGTTAGGTTATTTTAGAGTTGGAATTTCACCTGAATCAATGGGATGTGATAATCACTTGTATTTGTACACCACCTTTTTCATTTGAAATGTTAGCAGAAAATTAATTTATGTTCAGACAAAGAAATGCCCAGCAGCGTGATTGAAAATGTTTGTTTTTTAGTAATACTTTGAGGTAGAGCAAAGTAGAGAGTGAGACATGTAAGAAAGTAATTCTAGAGCATTGGGCCTCGAAGGCTTAAGGCATATTTGTGAGTTGTGCAATCCAGGGTGAACGTGCAAAAAACTTTGGTAACAGGAATTGAGAGTATGGTGAGGAGTAGACTTGAAGGCTTTGAAGAGGTTATAGAAACAGGGAGAGTGAAGCTAAGTCACCAAGGAATTGGAGTTGTTGTGTACTAGGCCTGACTCCTCAAAACATTTTTTAAGCATGTCTCCAAGATGGTGACTTTGCTATTTGTTTCTGGTAAGTGTACAGTAGATATTCCCGTAGTGCATTAGCTGGTCAGACTACCAAGTTTTAAACAGTGTTTATCTACACAATTACATAATAAAACATAATGAACTGAAAGTAGAATACCCGAATAACTAACTAAGCTCATCTAAACCCAACCGGCTATCTCGACTTAATGTTTCTGTTGCAAAATACTTGGAACAGTCCCATTAAACAAACCCATTAGCACCAAGAGTAAAATTGACAAAAAAGCTTAGAGATCACAAAATCAGAAGGGCAGAAGAGGGGGAAGAGTGTTCAGTTTCAACTGTGACCCTGACTCCACTAACCCCGAACTGAACTGAACTGAGCTGGCCACGCATCCTTGAATATACCTTTTTTTTAAAAAAAAAATGAATACTTGAAAGCTTTCTGCCTGAAGCATTATCTGTTAGGTCTGAACAAAAGAGCCCCAATGAACCAGTCAAACTTCAGACATGATTGAATCATCGGTCGTTTAGAACCTCTCTGAAAAACATCAAGAAATGACCAGTTTTGTGACAAAACAAATACTGATGTTTTCAATTGAGCGTTATGTGGTATCAAAATAATGTAAGTCATTTAAGACCACTGATGTTAGGTGAATGGAACTTTGTGCTGGTGGAATACAGACAAAATGTTCAGCACATTGCATAGCAATCCACCATTAGATTGATAAACTGCATGAAAGACCATGAAAGACATCACTTTTTCTCTTCAAGCACCGATATTTCAAACCTTTCCAAATGAGACTATTACTTAAATTGAAGCTGTGATGTGCTCTTGGATTTCACTCCGTGAAGAAGCGGAATAATGCTACAGCAGTGTGCACCATTTTGAATGTTGTGATTGTCAAGGTATGACCATTTTATCCTGTTTTCATGCCTCAAATCTCAGTCTCTGTAATAAATCTTGAATGGCTTTAAGAATACTTGTGTGACTATGCAGCTGAAGACGAGTTAATTAAGCAATATGTGCTGATCCAAACCTGGAGTAATCTGACAATGGGACTTTAAGTACAAGTTTGTTTTTGCTAAGTCTGGGTAAATGCTGCATTACCACTGCGAACTTAATACAGTTTTATTTCAGGATAGCAAAATATTTCTGTAAATATTTTTTAATGCCATGCAATGTTGTGCTTAACTTTTATGAAATTATAATAAAACAAAGTCCAAGTTATCTCACCCACGGACCAATTTTCAATGGAAAAGGAGCTGTTTTTTGGATTCACTCATGGACTTATAGACCAATATTAGATATATTTCTTGTCGTTTTAGCTTTCGGTTTAAAATTTACAAAATTACACTCCTGAATAGTTTGCAAACTTGAGTCATCAAAATGCTGAGTCTCCATATTCGACCATTCACTTATTTTATTTCCCAAGTGACTGAATGCAAATTGGTACAATTACTTGAATCTGGTAATGCTTGAAAAAGTTGATTGTCAATGTCCCGGGAAATTTAAGACGCATGAACCAGGCTCTTACAAACTGCAAATGATGTAATATGTCCATGTTGTAATCTGTCTCAAAAATTTAATGACTATTTACAAAACTAAATCTGTTATTGAGTATGAATCATTCTTGGAAGCTTTTGGAAACTTGCCTTCATGCATGTATATTTCAGCAAATGTTAAACTTTAGACCAACTTAGAAGAAGATTTCAAACTACTTGAAACAAAATCTCTTTTGACTTGGTCAAAGTTGAACAAGAGGGACGAGCTAGTGATAGTCAGAATTTTCCAACCAAGTGTTTTTCCACTTCATTGCTAAAGGAGGTAAAGAGCAAATGATTAAACTGCCCTGACTTCCTCAAATCAGTCTGGTTGACCTCAACACTGAGGTGAGGCAGTTGAGCCACTTGAACCTGTTCTTCCATTTGTGACTAACCTGCAAACTAATGTCATGTAACCTGCCTTTCGTGCTTTCGGATAACATCACTATTAATGGTTGGTTTAAAATGAGCAACTGATACAGTATCGTATACTGATTGCAGGAGAGAGTTCACTTGCATGTGGAAATGAAGAATGTTAGCCAATTTTACTAAGGTCTAGTTTTAAATCTTAGAATGTCATAGTTGTCTCCTCGACAAACATTACAAGTAGTTTCTCTATCTATACCCTGTTTCACTTCAAAGTCTTAAACTTTGATCAAGTCACCCCTGAACCGTTATACCAGGGTATCATTATGTCACTTCACACACAACTAGAGTCCGAAAATTGCCAGGCTTGTGTCATAAACCAGGATTCAGTCCATGCTGACAACTGTTGCTTTGCTGAAATAAGGTTGATGCTATCACCTGCAGGTGGAATGCTGCCTGTTCTTGCAGAGTTAGACTTCTGGTTGCTGCTTCCATCCAGCAAGGTGGCAGCATGAGCCCTTAAACTGTTCTCTCCCGTTACATTGTTCTTTGTGAAGCCACGGTAATTTTGATGGCTGACTTGATCGAAAACTGGGAACTGTAACTCATTGTGCCTCTCAGTTAATTGCCTGTATTGCCTGAACTGCCATCCAAGTAACACCATGTTAGTCCCTCTCTCTACTCTGAAGGGAACTATTACATGTATCAACACAGCAGCTACCACCCTGCACTGGGCTCAAATGTAGAAGCTTTATTTGAGAAGAGTATGAACATTTCAGGACACGAGCTTCTTTTAAGGGGCATTGTCCCGAGAGGGATGGTCATTGCAAATTGTTGTGTATAGTCAACCTAATCGTTGTGGCAGTGACTCATTTTGACTGGAGCAAGACAGACAATATGAAATAAACAATACTGTCTAAAGTGGCTGCGGGGGAAGGGAGTGACCTTGATGTATTTATGCATAAACTATTGAGGATTGCAAGACAATTTGAGAGCACAGTTATAAAGCATCTAGCATTTTGGGCTTTCTCAAATAAGGGTGCAAAATACAAAACAGCAGGTCAGGCAGCATCCAGGGAACAGGAGATTCGACGTTTCGGGCACAGGCCCTTCTTCAGGAATTCCTGAAGAAGGGCCTGTGCTCGAAACGTCGAATCTCCTGTTCCCTGGATGCTGCCTGACCTGCTGTGCTGTTCCAGCAATCAAGTTTCAACTTTGATCTCCAGCATCTGCAGACCTCACTTTCTCCTGCAAAATACAAAAGCAATGAAGTAAGCAAGTTTTGTTCCAGTATATCAACACTGTTTGAACATTAACTGGAGTACGACAATCCGTTCTGGGCACCACATTTTAATAAGGATATGGAGACGTTTGAAATTTTTAAGAGCCTAAGAAAATACTGATTATTCCAAGCATGAGACAATTCAGTTAGGCTTGTAGATTGCAGAGGTTGGAATTGTTTACTTCGGAGCAAAAAAAAAATCTTTATTGGAGATTTGACAGGTATACAAAATTTGAGTCTAGCAAATTTGAGGAGAAATTTTGGTTTTGGGATGTCATTGGCTGAACATGTACGAGTCAAAAACTTTCAGAATATTAGAGCAGTATTTTGATATTGCCTTCATTGACATTAACCTCCAGGGCTGTGGGTCAGAAATAGAAAATGCGATTTGTGTTGACAGATCCTTTGTTGATTGGCATGCACACAATGGGCTGAATGGCCACCACTATGCTGTAAACATCCAAATCTGCAGCAGCAATATACTTGTGTCCAGACTGGTATCCCAAAGAGCATCGATGTTAAAACTTCTGTTTTTATTAATTGTGTTTTTTTTCTACTTAGGATAAACTTAATAAATTCTGTGAAGATTGTATCTGGAAGGGTTCTTTATGAAATCAGGACAAGTTAACTGCACACAATTTTCATTATCCTGTGTCTTATAATTAGAGCTGGAGACTCCAGTCCTAAGATTTAGTCATTTCAAGTCACTAGATATAATAAGCAATACTTGTACAATTTATGATTTACGCGTGACATTGCTTCAACATGCTTGTTTATAGCCATAGTTGAAGTAGTTTCCAATCCTGTTCCAAACTATATGATCGAATAGCATCCCCACAGTTGAGCACGAGTTCAGCAATTTCTATGTCACTTTTCGCATTCCATATAAAGTTTAATCCAGGATAACTGGAATCAATGACCTAATGAACTACTACTTAATTTTATTTCAAAACCAAATCTTCATGTGAACACAGAGTTTTTTAATCTTGTGATTTTCACTTAATTTTTTTTTAAAAAAAGCTGAGTTACAGTCAACTCTAGTTTGGCCATGTTTATTTTTTTTCAGATTGCGTTAATCTGAAGAGTCAAATGGGAGTAGAAGTCAGCTCGTTCTCAGGCCATGGTGAATTGTGCCTGAGCAACAACAGTATAAGAAAATACATCAACTATTCAGCTCATTCAAGACAGCTTTTTCAGTATTCTAACTCAGCTTACCATTTATTTGTTCAGAATGCCCTTGCATTTATTTCAGGAGTTGTAAATTCATTTGAGTGGTCAACTTTGAGTATTTTCATGTGAAGTGTGAATTTGAAGTAGTGTAGTTCTACTGGTATGTACTTAACTCTGGATTTATCTTAATCTCTATAATGTACCTCCAGAGTACCCCAATAAAGGATTCCCTGTCATACTCACACTCCCTCAAACACTCACCTACCACACACACGCAATCCCCACCCTCCCCACCTCTGCACATGCGCGTGCACACACCCATAAAATCTGTGTGTTTTTTTTTCTCTATTCTGGAGCTACCATATTTCTCATCTTCACAACTCAACCATTTAGCACTTACTCACCTTTGCTGCAGTCCTCCTCCTCATGCGCACTTTGTTTGAGGTGTAGTAATAGTTGCACATAGTTTTATAACTACTATTTGGCTAGTGCATCAAAAAAATTGGCATTTGGTATTATTTACTGTTTGACCTTTTGTGGGTGGCACAGTGGTTAGCACTGTTGCCTCACAGCACCAATGACCCGGGTTCAATTCCCGCCTAAGACGACTGACTGTGTGGAGTTTGCACGTTCTCCCTGTGTCTGCGTGGGTTTCCTCCGGGTGCTCCGGTTTCCTCCCACAGTCCAAAGATGTGCAGGTCAGGTGAATTGGCCATGCTAAATTGCCCGTAGTGTTAGGTATAGGGGTAAATGTAGGGGTATGGGTGGGTTGCGCTTCGGCGGGTCGGTGTGGACTTGTTGGGCCGAAGGGCCTGTTTCCACACTGTAATGTAATCTAGAATAGACCTTGTATTTCAAAAGGGTTATTATTCATCTCTTTCTGCTACAATGAATTGAAATCATCTGTTGGGGCCAATTTCTAATCTCCTTGCAATCATTCTGTTTTCCTTGGTATATTTGTGTCTCACTTTTCATATCTGATTGAAAACTGGAGCCTTTGAATTGATTTAGGTTAAATTGGTGACATTGGTATTGTTTCCTTGCATGCGTTGAAGATATTTCGAGTAAATTTATCCTCTGATCAGCTCAAAGCCTTGACATGTATCTGTTATATAACTTATCCATACAAAAATGGCTGGCAAAATATAGGCGTATTT
Source organism: Chiloscyllium plagiosum (assembly GCF_037043375.1). Lineage (NCBI taxonomy): Eukaryota > Metazoa > Chordata > Chondrichthyes > Orectolobiformes > Hemiscylliidae > Chiloscyllium > Chiloscyllium plagiosum. The sequence continues at coordinate 22,255,799 of NW_028270177.1, forward strand.
AAGTATGTGCTTGGTGGTGTAGAGCTTGAGCATTGCTGAAAACTTCCCATCTTTCCGAAGTTCTCAACTTGCACTCATGAGGACAACTGCAAATATCCAGTTTAAGGGCAAGTCATGCTGGTTGAGAATAGTGTTCATTGGTTGGTAAATGAACAATGTGCGAGGCTGTGGAGAATTTTTCATACGTGCGTGCAGTGCGCTTGTTTCAAATCATCAAAATAGGTCACAACGAAGTCAGTGGTTAATTTTAAGAAATAAATCGTCAACCTGCCTTGTTTAAAATTTTAAGAAAAACTTTTCATCATTTACTGGTGTATTCCCTGTGATGGCATCACTGCAAATGTGAATGCATTTGCCAGCTAATCAGTCTTCTCATACAGTATATATTTTGGTTTCCCTTGTGAATTGATACTCTTATGAATTGTTCTGATGAGTGCAAGACTGGTATATTTTATACCGCAAAATGAAGTTCACATTTTGGAATAAAACGATATGAAACTCTTGATATTCCAACGATATAAGTAAAAAATGTGTTGAGGTCCTGAAAACAGAATTCGGGGAGCTAGGAGAGAAGTTAAAAAGGAGGACCTCAAAGGTAGTGATCTTGGGATTACTACCAGTGCCACGTGCTCGTCAGTGTAGAAATAAAAGAATAGGTGGGATGAACACATGGCTTGAGGGATGGTGTGGGAGGGAGGGGTTCAGATTTGTTGGATTTTAGGACAGGTTCTGGGTAAGGTGCGACTATTATAAATTGGACAGTCTACACCTAGAGTCATCGAGATGTACAGCATGGAAACAGATCCTTCAGTCCAACCCGTCCATGCCGACCAGATATCCCAACCCAATCTAGTGCCACCTGCCAGCACCCGGCCTGTATTCCTTCAAATCCTTCCTATTCATATACCCATACAAATGCCTCTTAAATGTTGCAATTGTACCAGCCTCCACCACATCCTCTGGCAGCTCATTCCATACACGTACCACCCTCTGTGTGGAAAAAGTTGCCCCTTTGGCCACTTTTTATATCTTTCCCCTCTCACCCTAAACCTATGCCCTCTAGTTCTGGACTCACCGACCCCAGGGAAAAGACTTTGCCGATTTACCATATCCATGCTCCTCATAATTTTGTAAGTCTCTATAAGGTCACCCCTCAGCCTCTGACGCTCCAGAGAAAACAACTCCAGCCTGTTCAGCCTCTCCTATGGCTCAAATCCTCCAATTCTGGCAACATCCTTGTAAATCTTTGCTGAACCCTTTCAAGTTTCACAACATCTTTCTGATAGGAAGGAGACCAGAATTGCATGCAATATTCCAACAGTGGCCTAATCAATGTCTTGTACAGCTGCAACATGACCTCCCAACTCCTGTACTCAATACTCTGACCAATAAAGGAAAGCATACCAAATGCCGCCTTCACTATCCTATCCACCTACGACTCCACTTTCAAGGAGCTATGAACCTGCACTCCAAGGTCTCTTTGTTTAGCAACACTCCCTAGGACCTTACTATTTCAGTGCATGCATCCTGCTAAGATATTCTTTTCCAAAATGCAGCACCTCACATTTATTTGAATTAAACTCCATCTGCCACTTCTCAGCCCATTGGCCCATCTGACAAGATCCTGTTGTAATCTGAGGTAACCTCCTTCGCTGTCCACTACACCTCCAATTTTGGTGTCATCTGCAAACTTAGTAACTGTACCTCTTATGCTCGCATCCAAATCATTTATATAAATAACAAAAAGTAGAGGGCCAAACACTGATCCTTGTGGCACTCCACTGGTCACAGGCCTCCAGCCTGAAAAACAGCCCTCCAACACCACCACCGTCTATCTTCTAACTTTTTGAGCCAGTTTTGTATCCAAATGGCTAGTATCCAAATCCCTGTATTCCGTGAGATCTAACCTTGCTAATCAATCTTCCATGGGGATCCTTGTTGAACACCTCACTGAAGTCCATATAGATCACATCTACTGCTCTGCCCTCAATCATCTTTGTTACTTCTTCAAAAAACTCAATCAAGTTTGTGAGATATGATTTCCCACGCACAAAGCCATGTTGACTATCCCTAATCAGTCCTCGCTTTTCCGAATACATGTACATCCTGTCCCTCAGGATTCCCACCACCGATGTCAAGCTCACTAGCCAATAGTTCCCTGGCCTGTCCGTACCACCCTTAAATAGTGGCACCACATTAGCCAACCTCCAGTCTTCTGGTACCTCTCCTGTGACTATCGATGATACAAATATCTCGCAAGAGACCCTGCAATCACTTCTCTAGCTTCCCACAGAGTTCTAGTATACACCTGATCAGGTCCTGAGGCATTTATCCACCTTTGAGTTTCAAGATATCCAACACTTCCTCCTCTGTAACGTGGGCATTTTGCAAAGTGTCACCATCTAGTTCCCTACAGCCTATATCTTCCATATCCTTTTCCACAGTAAATACTGATGCAAAATACTCATTTAGTATCTCTCCGTTTTCTACAGCTCCACACAAAGGCCTCCTTGCTGATGTTTGAGGGGCCCTATTTTCTCCCTAATTACCCTTTTGTCCTTTAACATATTTGTAAAAACCCTTTGGATTCTCCTTAATTCTATTTGCCAAAGCTATTTCATGTCCCCTGTTTGCCCTCCTGATTTTCCCTCTTAAGTATGCTCCTACTTCCTTTACACTCTTCTAAGGATTAACTTGATCTATCCTGTCTGTACCTTACATATGCATCCTTCTTTTTCTTAACCAAACCCTCAATTTCTTTAGTCATCCAGCATTCCCTATACCTACCAGCCTTTTCTGGATTCTCATTATCTAATTTCTGAAGGCTTCCCATTTTCCAGCCATCCCTTTACCTGCGAACATCTGCCCCCAGTCACCTTTTGAAAGTTCTTGCCTATTACCCTCAAAATTGGCCTTTCTCCAATTTAGAACTTCAACTTTTAGATCTGGTCTATCCTTTTCCATCACTATTTTAAGTCTCATAGAATTATGATCACTGGCCCCAAAGCGCTTCCCCACTGACACCTCAGTCACCTGCCCTGCCTTATTTCCCAAGAGTAGGTCAAGTTTTGTACCTTCTCTCGAAGTACATCCACATACTGAATCAGAAAATGTTTCGGTACACACTTAAGAAATTCCTCTCCATGTAAACCCTGAACACTATGGCAGTCCCAGTCTGTTTAGAAAGTTAAAATCCCCTACCATAATCACTGTATTATTCTTACAGATAGCTGAGATCTTCTTACAAATTTGTTTCTCAATTTCCCTCTGACTTTTGGGGGGTCTATCATACAATCCCAAGAAGGTGATCATCCCTTTCTTATTTCTCAGTTCCACCCAAATAACATCCGTGGATGTATTTCCAGGAATATCCTCCCTCAGCACAGCTGTAATGCTATTCTTTAGCAAAAATGCCAACCGCCTCCCTTTTCTTTCCTTCCTGTAGCATTTGTATCCTGGAACATTAAGCTGTCCTGACCTGTCCATCCCTGAGCCATGTTTCTGTAATTGCTATGATATCCCAGTCCCATGTTCCTAACCATGCCCTGAGTTCATCTGTCTTCCCTGTTAGGGCCCTTGCACTGAAATAAATGCAGTTTAATTTATTAGTCCTACCTTGTTCCTGCCTGCCCTGACTATTTGTTTGACTCACTTCTGTTCTCAACTGTACCAGTCTCAGATTGATCTCTTTCCTCACTTTTTCTCCCTGGCCCCGGCCCCCACCTTAGTTGTTTAAAGCCCCCTGAGCAGCTCCAGTAAATTTTCCCTGCCAGTATATTCGTGCCCTTCCAATTTAGATGCAATCTGTCCTTCTTGTACAGGTCACTTCTACCCCAAAAGAGATTCCAGTGATCCAAAAATATGAATTCTTCTCTCATATACCAGCTCCTCAGCCATGCATTCATCTGCTCTATCCTCCTATTCCTGCCCTCACCAGCTCATAGCACTGGGAGTAATCTAGATATTACTACTCTCGAGGACCTCCTTTTTAAATTCCGGCCTAACTCTGTAATCTCCCTTCAGAATCTCAACCTTTTTTCCCTTCCTATGTCGTTGGTTCCAATGTGGACAACGACCTCCTGCTGGCCCCTCTCCCCCATGAGAACATTCTGCACCCTCTCTGAGACATCCTTGATCCTGGCAACAGGGAAGCAATACACCATTCTGCTGCTTCGCTGCTGGCCACAGAAACGTCTGTCTGTACCTCTGACTAGAGAATCCCCTAACACAATTGATCTCTTGGAACCTGACGTACTCCTCGTTGCATTAGAGACAGTCTCAGTCTCAATACCAGAAACTTGGCTGTTCGTGTTCCGTTCCCCTAAGAATGCATCCTCCCCCTACATTTTCCAAAACCACATACTTGTTTGAAATGGGTATAACCACAAAAGACTCCTGCACTAGCTGCCTACCTCTCTTACCTTTTCCTCAAGTTAACCCATCTATGTGACTGCATCTGAGACTTTGCCCCTTCCTGTAACTGCTATCCATCACATACTGTTCGTTGTTGCAAATTCCTCCATGTTTCTAACTGTCACTCCAACCGATCCATTCGATCTGATAAGATTCGCAACCTACAGCATTTATGGCAGATATAATCTACTGTAATTCTTAAACTCTCTTTAAACTCCCACATGTGACAAGAAGCGCATATCACTCTACTAAAGGCCATTTTTTTTTGTGCTCCTTCACAACAGACCCAGAAAATAAGTCCTATTCCTCTACAAACACTGCCCCAGGTTAAATTAATGGTTATGAATTATATTTTAAGTTTAATCAAGAGACATATCTCCAAAAACATATATAGCCAAGAAAGAACCCATACTATTCACTACTGCAGCCTTTCTGTAGGTCACACTTAAAATAACAGTACACTTATCTGCTTCCGTGCTGTGAACTTCACCCAACAGCTCCTGCAAGATCAGTTGTGAATTTTACTGTTAGATAGTTTTCCCAGCTGCACACCGATGTCCAACGATCCATGAATTCAAAGGCAGTGTATGTTTCTTTCTCTCTTTCCAGCACTGACCTACCATTTGTTTCCTTTGTCTGTTTTTCTCCCTTTTTAAAACTGCTGTTGTTTTGACTTTTTTTTTCCAAAGTTCGAACTGAACCAGACTGGAACTAATGTCCTTGCGGGAGTTTTTGCTACTGCTTTTGAGAAGGTTTAAATAATGTGGCAGGGGGCTGGGAACCAGACGAGAAGACAAGTAGACAGCAAGGTGGAAACTGGAGAATGTAAGAATCATGAAGTTAGCAATAACAAGGGGAAGAGAAGGCAGAGAGTATATGAACACAAAAGAACTGGTGGCCTGAAGTGCATATACTTTAAATGCAAGGAGTATAGTGGGTAAGACAGATGAACTTCGGGCTTAGATTGGTGCCTGGGAGTATGACGTTATTGCAATCAGAGACTTGGTTGAAGGAAGGGCATGAACTAAATGTTCCAGGATATAGACACTTCAGACAGGATGAGGAGGGAAGTAAAAGGGGAGGAGGTGTTGCATTGCTGGTCAGGAATGATATCATGGCTGTGCTAAAGGAGGATACTATAGAGGGCTTGAGTAGTGAGGCATTATGGGTACGGCTGAGAAATTACAAGGGTGCAGTTACATTGCTGGGGCTGTATTACAGGCATCCCAACAGTGACCGAGTTAGAAGAACAAATAGGTAAACCGATTATGGAAAGATGTAGAGGCAACAGGGTGGTGGTGATGGGCGATTTTAATTTTTACAAGATTGACTGGGATACACTTGGTGTCAGAGGTCTGGATAGGGCAGAATTTGTAAGGAGCGTCCAGGAGAGTTTTCTAGAGCAATATGTCAGTAGTCTGAGGGAAGGGGCTATATTAGACCTGGTGTTTGTGAATGGGCCAGGTCAGGTGGTAGAAGTTGCGGTGGGGCATGTCTTGGGGAACAGTGACCGCAATTCTGTAAGTTTTAGAATACTTGTAGACAAAGATGAGTGGTCCTAAGGGAAAAGTACTAAACTGGGCCACGGCTAATTATATCAGAATTGGGCAGGAGCTGGGAAATGTGGATTGTGGGTAGCTATTTGAAGGGAAGTCCACGTTTGATATGTGGGAGGCTTTCAAAGATAGGTTTAAGATAATGCAGGATAGTCATGTGTTTTTGAAAGGAATGGCAAGATTGGTGAACCATGGATGACAAGAGAACGCATACAACTGTCCAAGAGAAAAAGGGAAGTGCAGAAAAGATCCAGGCAGCTAAGAACAGAACGGGCCTTGGAGGAATATCAGGAAAGTAGGACCAGTCTTAAATGAGGAATCAAATGGACTAAAAGGGGTCATGAAATAGCTTTAGCGAGCAGAATTCAGGAGAATCCCAAAGCCTTTTATTCATTTATAGGAAGCAAGAGGGTAACCAAAGAAAGGGTTGGTCCTCTAAAGGTTAAGGAAGGAAGAAACCTGAGAAAATGGGTGAGATTCTAAATGATTTCTTTGCATCAGTGCCCACTGAGGAGAGGGACATTATGGATGTTCAGATTTAGAGGTAGAGGTTTTGATTACTCCAGATCACATTGATATTATTAATGAAGATGTGTTGGGTAGACTAGAGGTTATTAAGGTGGACACAGCCCCAGAACGGATGTGATCTATCCCAGGTTGCTGAGGGAGGGGAGAAAGGAAAAAGCTGGGGCCCTGATAGATATATTTGTGGTATCCTTAAACACTAGTGAGTTGCCAGAGGACTGGAGGGTTGCTCATGTTGCCCCCTGTACAAGGGTCATAAGGATATTCCAGGTAAGTACAGACCAGTGATCCTGATGTCAGTGGTGGGAAAGTTGATGGAGAAGGTACTGAGGGATAAAATGTATTTACATTTGGGAAAGAGTGGGCTTATCGGTGATAGGCAACATGGTTTTGTGTGGGGGAGTTCGTGCCTTAGGATCTTAAGAGTTCTTTTGAGGAAGTGGCCAAGTTGATAGATGTAGGAAGGGCTGTAGATGTCATACACATGGACTTCAGTAAGGTGTTGAATAATGTTCCCCATGGTTAACTAATGGAGAACGTGAAGTCACATGTTGTGCAGGGTGTTCTAGCTAGGTGGATAAAGAACTGGTTGAGCAACAGGAGACGGAGCAGTAGTTGGAAGGGAGTTTCTCGAAATGGAGAAAGGTGACCAATGGTGTTCCATAGGGATCAGTGCTGGGGCCATTGTTTGTGATATACATAAATGATCTGGAAGAGGGCACTGTTGGTATGATCAAGTTTGCAGATGACATAAAGATTGGTGGAGTAGCAGAAAGCATAGGGCATTGTTAAAGAATACAGAGACTGGAGAGTTAGGCAGAGAAGTGGCAGATGGAGTTCAATCCAGACAAATGTGAGGTGATGCATTTTGGGAAATTCAATTCTAGAGCGAACTATACTCTAAATGGAAGAGCCTTGGGAAAAGTTGGTGAGCAGAGAGATCTGGGAGTTCAGGTCCACGATACCCTGAAGGTGACTGCGCACGTGGATAGAGTGGTCAAGAAGGCATATGGTATGCTTGCTTTCATCAGACGGGGTATTCAGTATAAGAGCTGGCAGGTCATGTTAAAGTTGTACGAGACATTACTTTGGTCACATTTAGAATGGAGAAAGTGAGGTCTGCAGATGCTGGAGATCAAAGTTGAAACTTTATTGCTGGAACAGCACAGCAGGTCAGGCAGCATCCAGGGAACAGGAGATTCGACGTTTCGGGCACAGGCCCTTCTTCAGGAATGCTGAGTACAGTTCTGGTTGCCACATTATCACGCTTTGGAGAGGGTGCAGAGAAGGTTTACGAGGATGTTGCCTGGTGTGGAAGGTGCTAGCTATGAAGAGAAGTTGAGTAGGTTAGGTTTGTTTTCATTAGAAAAAAACGAGATTGAGGGGAGAACCCGATTTGAGGTCTACAAAATCATGAAGGGTATACACTGGGTAGATAGAGATAAGCTTTTTCCCTGGGTGAAGGATTCAATAATGAGAGGTCACTCATTCAAGGTGAGAGATGGAAAGATTAAGGGGGCTATATGCAGCAAGTACTTTACCCAGAGGGTGGTAGGTGTCTGGAACACGTTGCCAGTAGAGGCAGGGATGGTAGATTCATTTAAGATGGGTCTGGATACATGCATGAATAGGTGGGGAGCAGAGGGATACAGATGCTTAGGAATTGGGCAACCGGTTTCGACAGTGGCTTTGGATTGGCTCTGGCTTGGAGGGCCGAAGGGCCTGTTCCTGGACTACAAATTTTCTTTGTTCTTCTATTCATACTGTGGAATGTTCATTTGAATTAATTGGAAGTGTTTTCCTGAGGTTTTTAATTATTATTAAAAATGGTTAACTTTTAAAATCTGCCTCCTAACTACAGATGGCAAATTTTAACATGTCCAATGTTCAGGTTTACATCATCTTTTAATTGTTAGACCCAGGTCAGTTATTGTTCTAGATATCTTTTGAATGACACATCTCTAGAGCAGGTGGGACTTGAACTCTGAGTCAAGAGCCATCAATTGTACACTGAGTTTGAAAGAGCTAAACTTTACTAATCTGGACCAATTACAAGACTCCATTAAGATTCAAATAAATTTTCACAAGTTTTACAGAATTGACATTAGAAAATTAATCTTAAAAATAAAGTTTGATAAATGTGGTTCTGCGGTCCATCCGCCAGATTGTAACAATGATTCACTGGGCGCAGGTCCCGTGTTCTGTTGATTTGAAGTTGTCCTACTGTCTTTGGTGTTCCTTTCTTGTACATTGAGCCATAAAACCCAGATAGTAGCCACAGTACCCATGTCCTTTGGCTCTTTTGTCCTGAATGGGTGCTCACGCTTCTCTGGTTAACCTCTTCCTCTCAACTGCCAGTGTTTTTTCATGCCACCTCTTCACTGTCCTAATAACTTGTTAAAAATGTTACCAGTGCACACTGAGTACTTCATTACGGCCTCTGATGTGCACCCTTTGTACCTGTTAAAAAGCCTGCCTTTTCCTCCTTGTCTGGTCTGAATATTTGTGGCTATCAAGCGTTGTTTGGGGATGTTGATCTTAAATTTCACCCTAAATGGAACATGTTGCATTTGTACTCTCCCCAATTCCAAACTTTCTGCTTTAGGTTTACATACAAGTAACTGTTCCCAATCTGCTTTGGCCAAGTCCTGTCTTATTGTAATAAAATTTCTTGAAATCACTTTTTCCCCCAATCCAAAAATCTAATGCCAGAAGATAAGGGCTGCATCAAAGGAAACAACATGGTTCAAATTGAGGCTGAAGTTAAGGGCACCTGCTGCAAATGATCATTGTCTTCAATAGCAAGAAAGCCTCTGATTCAAAATCGCAATTTTAACTATTTGGAAAATGACCAGTTGAGTTAGCTTTCTGGTTTTGAGTCTCTCACCTTATTTGCTCCTCTTCTCTCTACTACTCTGCCATTGTCCCAACCTCTGCATTATCCAAACAAAAACAGCGAATAAATAGTTCATCTTGGACTGACCCATGAAGGTTAGTGGTCACATTGAGTTTCAATCTGTAATTTTCATTGACATCTGCCAGTGCAGTGTTATTGCAATTGTCCAAAAACTGAAAGACCTGTGGATGCTGGAAATCCGAAACCAATTAGAAAATACTGGAAAAACTGAGCAGGACTGGCAGCATCTGTGGAGAGGCAGCAGAGTTAACGTTTCTGAAGAAAGGTGACTGGACCTGAAACGTTAACTCTGCTTTCTGTCCACAGATGCTGCCAAACCTGCAGAGATTTTACAGCCATTTCTGTTTCTCTGCATGAAATTGTTCATTTTCTGTGTGCGAGAGGGAAGGAACTGGCTGAGGTTTCCACTTGTGAAAGCTGATTTATAACTATTGGTACTGCGACAAGATTGAAGAGATTTATATGTAAGTATTTTGATTTTATTTGCTGTGAGTTTGGTTTCTTGGAGCTCCAGCTTGGACATGTAAGTTCGTGTGCTTAGAGAGACAATTTGTTCTTGAGGGAGGAACTACAAATACCCACAATTCCAAGAAAAATGAAGTTCGCCCAGAATTCCTTGAAGTGTACAGAAGGTTTTTTGAGAGAACTTCGCAGATTTGATTCAGTCTGTGCCAGCAGGTCATTTAAGAGAGGACCATTTGTGAAGTTCTGAAGTGTTGAGAAGTCTTTTGCTGGAAGTAATATACTAAGCCATGTTCCTCAGAAAAAGATTTTTAAGCTACAAAATTAGCTTAGAATAAATTTTTAGTCCCAAATTGAAGTGTTGGGAATACAGTCAGTGGGGGGAAAAACAGTCAAGTTAAATTTTTGAACATGTACTTAACATAAAAGCTGTCAGGAATATTATAGCACTGGAAGGAAACCAGGTCGGGAGAAAAATAATAATTTGAGATTTATCAACAGTTCCAGCAGAAAGGATGCAACTGTAGTCACGTCAAGCCTATGAAATTATTAAAATAAACAATGTCTCCAGGAAATCCACTGGGCTGGGTCTTGCCAGAAGTGCAATACTGAATGGTCTTGGAATTGTATCAGTGTTTATAAACTTAGCATGCTTGGATAATCTCTACGGTGTGGTTTTTTTTATATTTATAAAAAAAGCAATCTGTGGTACAAAGGAATAGAGTGGTTTGGTCCTCTTGTTTGTCTTTTCTGTTTGAGAATTGGAGAGTTGTCCAGCACAGAAATGGACCCTTTGGTCCAACCTGATCATGCAGACTCGATATGGTAATCCCATTTACTAGCACTTGGCCCATATCCCTCTAAACCCTTCCTATTCATATACCCATCCAGATATCTTTTAAATGTTGTAACTGTATGAGCCTCCATCACCACTTCGATCAGTTCATCGCAAACACACAGTGACCGTCTGCATGAAAACAGTTGATCCTTTGGTCTCTTTTAAATCTTTTCAGTGCATTGACCAATAAAGGTAAGTGTACTAAATGCCACCTTCACTTCCTTGTCTACTCGCGACTCCACCTTTAAAGAAAGATGAACCTGCACCTTAAGGTCTCTTTTTGTCTAGCAACACTCCCCAGTGTATATGTCCTCACCTGATTTGCTTTTCCAAAATGCCTTTATCTAAACTAAACTTAATGAGCCACTTCTCGTCTATTGGCCCATCTGATCCCATTCTACTCTGAGGTCATCTTCTTTTCTGTCCACTACACTTCCAATTTGTGTCACCTGCAAATTTACTGACTATACCTCCTGTGTTCACCTCCAATCATTTATATAAGTGACAAAAAGCAGTGGACCCAGCATCGATCTTTGCAGCACACCACTGGTCACAGGCTTCCAGTCTGAAAAAAGACCATCCACCACCATTTTCTATCTTGAATGCAATTTTGTATCCAAACAGCTAGGTCCACATGATCTAACCTTGTTGACCAGTCTAGCAACAGAACCTTGTGGAACATCTACAGTCCATGTAGATCATGTCCACCACTCTGCCTTCATCAATTCTCTTCATTACTACATCAAAAAAACTTAATCAAGTTCGTCAGGCACAATTTCACTTGCTCAAAGCCATATTGACTATACCTAATCATCCTTGTCTTTCCAAATATATGTAAATCTTGTCCTTCATAATTCCTTCCAAAAAGTTGCACATCACAGATGTCAGGTTTATACAGATACTGGTTTATAGTTCCCCAACTCATCCTTATCATCTCTATTAAATAGTGGCACCAAATTAGCCACCCTCCAGTCTTCGAGCACCTTGCCGTAGCTATCATCATGCTGAGCTACACACACATCTAAGCAAGAGGCCCAGCAATCACTTCCCTCGCTGCCCACAAAGTTGTGGGATAGATCTGATCAGGTCCTGGGGTTTTATCCACCTTTTTATGTATCTTAAGATGTCCAGCAGTGCCACCTCTAATATGGACACTTTCTCAAGATATCATAGAGAATTTGGAGAAATAGACAATCTTCCATATCATTATCCACTGTAAAAACTAACCCAAAATATTTGTTTAGGATCTCTCCTATCTCCTGGGGTTCCACACATAGACGACCTTGTTGATCTTTAAGGGGCCCTATTCTCTCCCTACTTTAGTCTGTTTGCCATTAATGTACTTGTAGAATCTATTTAGATAATCCTGTTTGCCAAAGCAATCTCATGCCTCTTTCCCCCCAACCTTTTGCCTTCCTGATTTCCCTTTTAAGTATACTTCCTTTATACTCTAGGTCCTTGACTAATCCCAGCTGCCCATCCCTGCCATATACCTCCTTCGATTTCTTCACGAGTCTCCATTTCTATAGTTGTCCAGCACTGCCTGCACTTACCAGCCTTGCCATTCATGCCGACTGAAGCATATTGCTTCTGCACTCATTATCTCCACTTTCCAACTGTCCTTTTTCCTGCAAATAGTCTCTCCCAATTAACTTTTGAAAGTTCTTGCTGATCACTCTGAAGAATGGCCTGTCTTCAGTTTTAATATTTTAACTTTGAGATTGGCTTGTCCTTTTCTGTAGCTATTTTAAAACTCAGAGTTAGGAACACTGTACTCAACCTTTTTGTTTTGCTTTATTGTCAAAAGCAAGACTGCAGTATTGTTTGCATATGTTTGATTAAAAGATTACCCTGGTTAATAATAAAAAATTCAACCAGATTCCTGTTGGATGTTTGACTTGTTAGTAATATGAAATCGATGTCCTTATGCAGTGTATACGCAATTTTTGAATTTGAAAGGTCTTTTAAAGAGAGCCAGCATTTTTCTAGTAGTTACTATTTTCAATCTGTAAGAATGGTTCCCAACCAAACCCAAGCGGAATCGGGATTTGAGATCATCCGAAATTGTGCAAGTTGGGTATCTAAGGAGGATTACTAATCACATGAGCTAGAAAAGAAATGTGATCCTAATTGACAGCCTGATCCCTATTGGTAAGGTTGAGTTATTGGATTAATCTGGAAAACTTTTTGAGTTTCCCATCTTGATAGAAGTTAAATCAAAGGAAATGTTGCACAGATTTGTTTGGGAATGAATTGGAAAAGATAAATAGATTAAAAACTTCATGTAAATAGTTTAGAGGAATGGGGTGGTTGTTATGGTCAAGTAGCTGAGGCAAAACTTGTGAAACCAACTGGAGCTATTTCTATATATCCAAATGGCTAGGTCCACTGGATTCCATGTGATTTAACCGGTCTACCATGTAGACCTTTGTCATGACATGGCAGGGAGTGTGGAGCATTTGTATTGATTTGAACTGAGCCAGGTCATGTCATAGGTGATGGTACCTAGGATGATGAATGTAAGATTATGTCCATTTTAAACATTTCATAGCACAAAATGATTCTTTAATCTTGTTTTATGTTGTGCATTTTCAAACTTCAAGTCCTTTTTACCTTAATTAAATAACTGTCCTGTTCTTAATTTCTAACTCCTGTTCTAGGCTTAGCTGACACTGATATAGTGTCAGTAAAGATTAAAAATAAAAATCTACAGTTTGTGATTTTGCAAATATTGATGCCTGTGGAAAGGTTGGTGCCTGAAGCATGCTGATCCTGTTTGTAGGAATCAATAACTATAAGAATTCTAAATTTTTCTCTGTATGCACGTTTAATTTGAACGATCAGAGAAACTATGAAGAATTAGGAACATGGTCTTAACTTCAAACAAAAGAGCAAAAATAGTCAAATTTAGAATTTGTCAACTTGCTGTGTCTTGGGTTATGGATTCAAATCATCTGATTGAATGTTAAGTCCTTTTAAAGTAGGTATTTTATTGAAATCATGCTTTTGTTTTGAGTTTTATTGGATTGTTAGTATTTGAGTAAAGCAATAATAATTTGTTCCAAGAACAATAGGACGAGGTAAAATTACTTGGGCGTTTAGAAGTTCTTTTTTATTTCTGGTTTTGAGCAGCAGAACATTCTGATGAAATATTGTGGTTTTACACTTGTACTATTGATATTTAAAGCAATTTGAAATTGAAATTGATGAAATACATTAGGACAGCACAATTGTCCGCTGCTTTGCTTTCATCAAATTTATTGGAACTATTACATGAAACTTTGAGTCAAGATTTCTTAGTTTACAGTCCTCTTAGAATTCTGTCTTTTGGATAAGAACATAAATTCGTCTCAATTCTCAACAAATTGACAGATGCGATAGCAATAATCATCTGATTTCAAAATATCCTCTTTAAGAGCTGGATCTTAAAAAAAAATATTTGCGTAACCAATTTAGGATGACTCTGATACCTGTATCTGAAATGGAGCCGTAACTGCATTGTCTATTAACTTTAATGATTATTCATGCAATTTAGTGGCGGGGCGGGGAGTCAATAGATATCAAATTTGAAAATCTGGAATGATTTAATACAGTTACTATAATGGTACATTTTTGGCAGCTGTCCCTCAACTTGATGATAAGGGATTGTCAATTTCCATCATGGTCTTTTATATGATGAAACAACCGATTTTTCTGAATCCCTAGATCCTGGGTTAGAGACAGCAGGACATCCAGGAGGTACTGTTACTACACTGCGGTGAACCCTTCTGTTAATTAAACCAAACACCTAGAAAAGCTCACCTCTCATCGTAATCTGTTAGACTTTTGAGTGACCAAGAACTTCCAAATTCCACAATTTAAAAATGCCAATTTATTCCTTAACTCCACAAGTGAAAATTAATCAACAACTATTCCAACTCTCAGCCCCCTTTTCTCTTAACTGCTTATTATCTCCCTCCAACTCTAGAACAATATACTGTTCCATTAAAAAGACTTAATTAAATTAAATCAATTTAATTTCAAAGCCATACAGCGGTTGTCGTCTGTTTGTCTGTCTATTCAGCTGAAGATCTCCCTGCGTCATCCTCTTTCTTTTACTGTGAAGATGTTTCATATGAGAAAGGTACATTTTTGATAGTGTTTTTGAATGGCAGTCTTTCTTGATGGCAATTACTCTCTCGATGGCAGTTAATCTGTCTGACTTTGAAAATGCCTTTTTATATGCCCAACGGCGGATCGTCTCATTGTTTTGACCAACATCAAACCAATTAAGTTTAAAGTCAATTGGGTTTTAGTTTCCTGGGACATAATGTAAACTTGTTAAATTTGAATTGTTGTCAAAACAGTAACCAACTCACGTACATTTAAAAATGTTACATTTTCAATTCTCCAGTACACTGAGCTGCTAGGTAGTCATATGATAGGAGCTTGTAAGCTCTGTGCAAAACCGTATTCACTCTCTTATAGGTATAGTACACACCTTCAACTTAACACTCTAAAAGTGAAAATGAAACAACTATTAACAACTCAAAAACCCCTTTTGTCTTAACTGCTTCTTACTCCAACTTTATAATGGTATGCTGTTCTAATAAGATATTTATGAAAATTACATCAAATTAGTTTCAACACCACACAGCCACTGTCAATTCTGTAACTTCACTCTTCCGGCTGAAGATCTCCCTGTGTCATCGTCTTTTACTGCACATATGCTTCATATGAAAAGTTACCTTTTGATAGTCAGGGTTTCCTAATTTCTTTGGTCTCTTTTGATTGCAGTTGCTCTCTCATTTTTAAAACGTCCGCATTTTTATATCCCCAGCATTGGATTGTCTCTGGTTCGATGTTGGTAAAACAACAAATGTAAACTCGCTTGGGTTTTAGTATCCTGGGGCACAATTTAAACTGGTTAAATTTGGTTTGTTGTCAAAATGGCAACCAAGATGGAGGTCTCCATTTCACAGCCAGTGTTTCAAACTTTCAATTTTCAAGTATACTCCGAGACTGCCAGCTAGTCATATATACAGGTGCTTGTAATCTCACAATTCAGAAAAGCATTCCCTTTCTCTCTGAAAGGTACAGTACATGCCTTCAACTTCATAATGGGTAGTATGATGAAGAATGCTGAAGATGATGCCTTTTCATGGACAGTTTGTCATATTTGTGCAAACCCTTCCTGGTCATTGCTGTCAGTGCTCCCAGATTTCAGGGAGGGCTTCAGCATATCTTGATGTTTTTTTTTAAACCTCCCTTGTAACACAGGCCATTTGAGAGCTGAGAAAAGTCTGCCTGGTAATGGAGGTGTTTTACAGCTACCCGGACATGGTATGCAACCCATTTTAGTTGATTATCAAATGAGGCAATACTCTGGTATAGATTTAGCTTCAGTGAAGACGTTTCTGTTTGTTCAACCACCCTCCCATTTAGTCTTCATATATGCTGATGGAAATTTTCTAGTGCTCTTGCGTGTTGCTGATGCACAGTACGTGTCTAGTTGCATTATAGGAGTGTGGTAATCACAACTGCTCCACTGTGCAAACTATTTTATGGTAGTTCCCATAACCTGTTGTCCTTGGTAGGGAAATTCCTGATGTTCACTCTTTAGAATTGCCATTCTTTCTATGACCAAGAAAATCCTGTCAGAGTTGCAGTGCAGCTTTAGATCTTCCAGAAAACTTTGTACGTGGTCATTGTTGCCAGGGAAATTGTGGGAAAATGTTGTCTACATTTCTGCACGTTAGCCCACACATCGCCCAGCTAACATATAGCACAGAGTCTGGTTTCTATTCAGTCAGATATCTAGTGGTTTTTAACAAATGTGTACACTTGCCCACAAACATTGACTTGCAAGTATGATTGTCCACCTTGGAAATTCCGTGTCACTGCTCTTGGGGTTTTGGAGTCCTCATGTGACTAATAGGCCTGATCCAAGAGCTATATTTCCAACCAAGCATTTGGTAGATGTTTGTGAGTTAGAAGTGGTCCTTGGCCTTAATTGTTGATGTTCCTTTCTCCGCTAAAAGGCATGTGGCTAAAACACAAGGGATATAATTTGGTTTGTCCTTTGCCATAGCAAGCACTCTGGGTCCCTGCTGGCCCCAGCAACTCACCATGAACACAGTAGTGTAACCAACACAAGCACCAGCATGCAGGTGTTGATTTTAAGCTCAAGTACAGAATGCCTGTGTCTTAACCTTAACAAATCACACAAATTAGGTCTTAGAAACCTGTCTTAACCAATGCTGGTTTGAATTCCAGTGCTGATACAATGATAACTGATAACCAGCATGTGATCAATGGATTCTGAAAAACACTCATTAATACGCATAACAGTCTTTAGCGCACTTTTTTGCATCTTAAATCTGATTCCTGTTAGGAACTCAGTTTGTTCATTAAACTTTATATGTAACTAAACGACTTGCTGGGTGAGCAAGATCAAAGAAAACACTTGCATCAGCGTCTGCATAACAATGGGAACGTTACATGAGTTTTGGATAAGGTACAAGAAAGTAATCGAAGCCTCCTGTGAAAGTATTTTTTTTAAATAGAAGCACTCTTGCCAGTTATGTTCTCCTTTTTGGCATGTTAATTCCTTTGCAAAGACTTACTTTACTGTCCATCCACCTGCAGCTACATTTCCATGATGAAAATAAGAATATTTACTTTATATAACATTTGTAATCCTGTTCTCTGCACGTGCTTCAAAATCCCCCGCTGGCTGTAGGATTTTCCTTCCATGTATTTTACTTTCGCATCATGCGGGATGGAAACAGACAATTTGGTCGAATTCATGTGCACTGACGAGGCCTCCCAATCTGACCTAGTCGCATTTGCCAGCATTTAGCCCATCTGCGTCTAAACGTTTTTTCTATTTATGTTCCCATCCAGATAGCTTTTAAGTGTTGTATAATTGGACCTACCACCACACTTCTGGCACTTCATTCCATACACATATCACCCTCTGCATAAAGAAGTTGCTTCTCAGGTTCCTTTTTTAAATATTCCCCCCCAAAGGAGAAAGACATTGGCTATTCACCGTAATCATGCCCCTCATGATTTTATAAACTTTGAAGATCGCCCCTCAGTCTCTGCTCCGGGGGAGAAAAAAAGCCCGCTTCTCCCTATAACTGCTCCTAGAGAGCAGGGAAACTGACTCTTTGGTCCAACCCGTCCATGCCAACCACATATCCCAACCCAGTCTGGTTCCCCCTGCCAGCACCCAGCCCATATCCTTCCAAACCCTTCCTATTCATATACACATACAGATGCCTCTTAAATGTTGCAATTGTACTAGCCTCCACCACTTCCTCTAGTAGTTCATTCCATACACGTACTGCCCTCTGCGTGAAAAGGTTGCCTCTTAGGTCTCTTTTATATCTTTCCCCTCTCACTCTAAACTTATGACCTCTAGTTCTGGACTCCCTACCCCAGGCAAAATACTTTGTCTATTTATCCTATCCGTGCCCCTCATAATTTTGTAAACCTCTATAAGGTCACCCCTTAGCCCCTGATGTTTCAGGAAAAACAGCCCCAGCCTGTTCAGCCTCTCCCTATAGCTCAAATCCGCCAACCCTGGCAATATCCTTGTAAATCTCTTCTGAACCCTTTCAAGTTTCACAACATCCTTCCTATAGCAAGGAGACCAGAATTGCACGCAATATTCCAACAGTGGCCGAACCACAATGTCCTGTACAGCTTCAACATGACCTCCCAACTCCTGTACTCAATACTCTGACCAATAAAGGAAAGCATTCCAAATGCCGCCTTCACTATCCTATCAAATCCACTTTCAAGGAGCTATGAACCTGCACTCCAAGGTCTCTTTGTTCAGCAACACTCCCTAGGACCTTACCATTAAGTGTATAAGTCCTGCTAAGATTTGCTTTCCCAAAATGCAGCACCTCTCATTTATCTGAATTAAACTCCATCTGCCACTTCTCATCCCATTGGTCCATCTGATGAATATCCCATTGTAATCTGAGGTAACCTCCTTCGCTGTCCACTACACCTCCAATTTTGGTGTCATCTGCAAACTTAGTAACTGTACCTCTTATGCTCGCATCCAAATCATTTATATAAATAACAAAAAGTAGAGGGCCAAACACTGATCCTTATGGCACTCCACTGGTCACAGGCCTCCAGCCTGAAAAACAGCCCTCCACCACCACCACCGTCTATCTTCTACCTTTTGAGCCAGTTTTGTATCCAAATGGCTAGTTCTCCCTGCATTCCGTGAGATCTAACCAGTCTACCATGAAGAACCTTGTCAAACGCCTTACTGAGGTTCATCTAGATCAGATCTATAGTTCTGCCCTCATCAATCCTCTGTTACTTTTCCGAAAAACTCCATCAATTTTGTGAGACATGATTTCCCAAGCACAAAGCCCTGTTGACGATCCCTAATCAATTCTTGCCTTTCCAAATACATGTACATCCTGTCCCTCAGGATTCTCTCCAACAACTTGCCCACCACCAACGTTAGGCTCACTGGTCTATAGTTCCCTGGCTTGTCCTTACTGCTCTTCTTAAACAGTGGCACCACGTTTGCCAACCTCCAGTCTTCTGGCACCGTACCTGTGACTATCGATGATACAAATATATCAGCAAGAGGCCCAGCAATCACTTCCCTAGCTTCCCACAGAGTACACCTGATTAGGTAGTGGGATTTATCCACCTTTTTATGCACTTCCTCCTCTATAGTATGGATATTTTTCAAGATGTCACCATCTATTTCCCTACAATCTATATCTTCCATATCCTTTTCCACAGTAAATACTGATGCAAAGTACTCTTTTAGTGTCTGCCCCACCTTCTGCGGCTCCACACAAAGGCCGCCTTGCTGATCTTTGAGGGGCCCTATTTTCTCCCGTTACCCTCTTGTCTGTTTTAATGTATTTGTAAAAACCCTTTGGATTCTGCTTAACCCTATTTGCCAAAGCTATCTCATGTCCCCGTTTTGCCCTCCTGATTTCCCTCTTAAGTATACTCCTACTGCCTTTATACTCTTGAGTCACTCGATCTATCCTGTCTATACCTGACATATGCTTGCTTCCTTTTTCTTCACCAAACCCTCAATTTTTCTAATCATCCAGCATTCCTATACCTACCAGCCTTTCCTTTCACCCAAAGAGGAGGTCAAGTTTTATACCTTCTCTCGTAGGTACGTCCATATAATGAATGAGAAAAGGTTTTTGTACACACTTAACAAATTCTTCTCTATCTAAACTTTTAATACTATGGCAGTCCCAGTCTATGTTTGGAAAGTTAAAATCCCCTACCGTAACCCACCCTATTATTCTTACAGATAGCTGAGATCTCCTTACAAGTTTGTTTCTCAATTTCCCCCTGACTATTAGGGGGCCTATAATACAATCCCAATAAGGTGATCATCCCTTTGTTATTTCTCAGTTCCACCCAAATAACTTCCCTGAAGATATTTCCAAGAATATCCTCCCTCAGTACAGCTGTAATGCTATCCCTTAGCAAAAACACCACCACCCTTCCTGCCTCCCTTTCTGTCCTTCCTGTAGCATTTGTATCCTGAAACATTAAGCTGTCCTGACCTGTCCATCCCTGAGCCATGTTTCTGTAATTGCTATGATATCCCAGTCCCATGTTCCTAATCATGCCCTGAGTTCATCTGCCTTCCCTGTTAGGTCTCTTGCATTGAAGTAAATGCAGTTTAATTTATCAGTCCTACCTTGTTCTCTGCTTTGTCTGACTGTTTGACTCACCTTTTGTTCTCAACTATACCAGTCTCAGATTGATCTCTTTCCTCACTATCACCCTAGGTTCCACCATTCTGATTTTTCGCTGCTGGCCACAGAAACATCTGTCTGTACCTTGGACCAGAGAATCCCCTAACACAATTGATCTCTTGGAACCCGACATACCCTTCATTGCATTAGAGACAGTCTCAATACCAGAAACTTGGCTGTTGTGCTACGTTCCCCTGAGAATCCATCACGCCCACATTTTCTAAAACAGCATACTTGTTTGAAATGGGGATAGCCACAAAAGACTCCTGCACTACCTGCCTACCTCTCTTACCTTTCCTGGCATTAACCCATCTATGTGACTGTATCTGCGACTTTTCTCCCTTCCTGTGACTGCCATTCATCGCATCCCCTTGCTCTTGTAAATTCCTCATTGCCTCTAACTGTCTCTCCAACCGTTCCATTCGATCTGATGGGATTCGCAACCAACGGCATTTATTGCAGATGCAGTCCTCAGTAACCCATAAACTCAAACCCTCCAGTCCCAGGAACATACTTTTGTGCACTCTTCTTTAACACCATCCTGCCCACTTGTACTTCATATTCACCTTTTTGAAGTGGACAATTCTCATTAACTCCTTTTTCCGAATTGAAAAATTGCTGAGGGATTCTCCTACTGTCCAACTGCCTCCCTACACTGGTCAGTATAAGAAATGAGATCCCTACAAGTCTGTGCACTCAGAACAGTCCAATTAGCAACCTCTTAAATAGCGCCCTAGCTGTGGTGTTCACCAAGCAAGCTTGATGCTGAAATCAGGCACCTTTTGGATAATTGTTCGCCTTTTCTCACTATGTCACATGAACTCATCAATAGTCTTAAGACTGCTCCTTTATGGTCCTGACAACTGCCTAGACTACATCAAAATATCAGAGAAGGATATGGTGACTCTAGTTTGATTAACAGGTGAAGCTACCTGATTCATGCTGTTACCATGCAGTTGTATCATAGGTGGTGTGGACCACTAATGAAACGCTGCTATCAAGCCCTGAAGACATTCCTCATAACACACACACATGCAGTGCATGAATTTCAATGCCAGTGTGATGTTCAGTATGTAGGCTGTACATCTCTAAGAATAGTGGATCGTATAAATCACCATGCCCTCAGCTGTTTCCAATAGCTTCAGTATTGATAGTAACGTCAGCCTGTGCTTAGAAAACTTCCAACTTAGTGTCCAATATTAGATGTGATTCCCCAATTGTGCAACATTAAATAATGCAGAATGTGTTGAAAGTTACGCTGATAACTAATTGAAAATAGTCGGGTTGTCGTCAGCATTCCTTCTAAATTTTCTGACTGGATGCTTGTGCTTTGGAAGTCAATGCCTTGACAGGTATGCCTATGCTGATCATGGTGCACAGGACATTGGAGAGGTGGCACTGTTAGGAGGGAACATAGTTTGGAGTAAGGCATTTGCATGTACTGTTAGGTATATATCCTACAATAATGTTGTTTTCAGACAAAAAGAGCATACGCATTTGTGTATATTTTTTCTAATCAAACCGTTGCTGAGTTATTACACACCTCTGGAGCAGGTGGAGTTTGTACACTGGTCTATTATCTCAAGTCAGGTTGCTACAACAACAACGATCCCTTATGTGCTCCTTTTCAGAATAGGTGACAGTTGTTCTCTAGTTCACTTCTGAAAGTAATTCCTTGACCAATTGGAGTCAACCTGTTTGGTTTAAATATAAGCAAGGTTTGTCAGTTAACTTAGTCATCTTCTAACTTCAATCTTTCTTGATTTGAATGCCAGTACCAGATTCTGTTGAAGTACCTATTCTAGATGGCTCAGGGAATCCCTAATGGATTCGACCTGTAAGCCCCTCTTGGTTCGTCCCAGACATTGTACTCTGTGGTAGTCTGGAATATAAAGTTCGGTTTAAATTATTACCGTTTTTGTTTACCAGTGGCATCAATGTTACACTATAACATAGATACCTAATAAGCTAGGGTTTTAAAACCATTAAGAGTCGTGGCGCCAGCTCTTACTCTTAAGAGCTGTCTCTGAATTCTACCCTAATTGCTGCAAACAAGCTCTCTTTATACAGAAATTGGTACTGAGATTTCAAAAACACTACTTGTCCCTAATCAGATAAGCAGCAAAAAAATGGCAAATGGCAAATAGAGGAAGAACTAATTGATAGGTCTGAGTATGCTTGACTAATTAAACTACATGCACATCAAAGTGGGAAACCCTGATCAGTCCAGGCCAAATGGCCAATTCCTTTGGCTAGATAAGCTTCCCTTTTAAAGGTACATCATAATAAGAGACTAGTCTAAACTATGTGTAAAATGTCATGAGAGAACATCACTCAGCTAACATGCCCAGTACCATTGTCCTATAATATGGCTGTTTTTAAAAAAATCACCTTGGATTCCCAAGATACAAATCTCTCACTATCTCTCTCGTCCTCTCTCTGTCCTGCACCCCCCCCCCCCCCCCCCCCAACGTATAAACATCTTCGAACTTTCTTACTATTTTAGTTTTCATTTCTTACTATTTTAGTTCTCAGCATTTGTGTTTTCCTAGGTTGTAAGGGTAATGAGACATTCACTTTCCCAAACAGTCAACATTCGGTAGCTGAGCTTCATGAATTCAAATCAGCTCAGGATGGTATGCATGGAAATTTATCAGGGTTATTCTATTACATGCATATTCCACTCAGCTTATTAAATTACAAGTTCTTTTCCTATTGCGTATGAATTTTAAGAGTCTTCAATATAAGCCAGAAATTCAGTTATCCAACCTCCAACGGCAAAATTTGTGCAACTTCTAGCCATCTGGGTCCACAAGTGAACAAATGTTATCACCTTAATTACACTGATCCACTGACACTGACAACAGATGTTCTTAATTTTTCTGAACAAATCCGCCCCCCCCCCCACCACCACGTGCAGTGGTCAAGAACTTTACTCCATATCCTGTAGCAGATGTGTCACACGTAAGGCTACAGCTTTCTTGATTCCACTTGCCAACCATCAGTGCTGCTCTCATGATGTACAATTTTCTTTTTGCTCTGAACATTGGTTTTTCATACATGTCCTAATACATGCAAGACCAAAAGCTTCCAAGGGAGCACTTCAGCAGTAATGTATTTTGGTCCTCCCAAATGATTATTAGATTTTACTGGTATTTCTACATAATAGATCATTAGAATTTAAGTGGTTAATTTCTTGTAACCAGGTTATACTTTTTAATAATAATTTGTATTAACGTAGTATCCTTTTGGGGAAAAAGAAAGTGGTATCTTTTGTGTACTGCTACATTTTTAACCATTTTCTATCCATGGAGTAACATTCCGCCAAATACTTTTAAAAGCTGTATTGCAGCTTCTCGAGTCACTTGTGTACCCCTCCAATGAGAGTTGTCATTGTTGTATATCGTTTAAAATATATTAAAACAAATCCAGTTTTCACTCCGTTTTAAACAGTCTCCTCTTGTGGAAGAATTTAACTTGAGATGATTTCTCCCTATGTGATCTTAAAAGTTAGTATTTTTAGCAATGTTAGTTTTTGATCACTTCAAATCTGATTGCTCTAAATAATACTTTGTACGTACTTGGCTAACATGTCTTAAGATTGATCAATACGTTGCTCGTATTTCACCTGGGTCAAAAAATGTGGCACTGAAAAGCACAGCAGGTCAGGCAGCATCCAAGTGAGGCATTCGAGTTAATTTGCTCTGCGGACCTGCAGAAAATTGGATGTCGTGAGGCTAGGGTGGTATGTCTCTGTCTGTCTGAGGTACAATGTAAGGAATTTACATTCCCATCCCTTGCCATTGAGAGACATTTGCGTGGCCATTTCCCAGTTTTTCAGAGTAAAAGAATTATGTTATCGTCCTCTATTCAGAAATCAATAATAACATTGCAGTTGGAAATCTGATTAACCCCTGCAGTTTAATGATTCACAGCAGATTTAGCCATTAAGGGATGATTTACGTTGCAATATCCTGATCATTTTCAGAAACAATGTGTTGTGTCTTGAGTGGCATATGACTGAGGGAATGGCTGGGGTTGTCTTCTGGGTGTTACTGACTGTGATATAAAGACTTTGTACAAAGGAAGAACTGTCCTTGTTCAGAGAGATCCCATGCTATGGCTTTGCAAGCATTATGAAGAGTGTTCAGGGTTCCTCCAGAAAGGTTGTGTTGTGCTTAATAAAATGTTGGCTGTTCACAGAAGTTGGTGTGTTGCAGTTGCATCAAGGGTGTAAGAATTGCAAGTAAAAGAACCTAATACGAGGAACAGGAGAGTCGATGTTTTGAGCATAACCCTATCTTCATTCCTGATGAAGGACTTATGCCCGAAACTTCGACTCTCATGTTCTTCGGATGCTGCCTGACCTGCTCTGCTTTTCCAGTGCCACACTTTTTGACTCCAACCTTCAGCATCTGCTGTCCTCACTTTCTCCATGTTCCACCTGGGTCTGGTGGAACTTTACTGGAAAAGTTGACAAAAATGAAGTTAGCAAATTTTTCGGTGACAAATGAAAAGGAATAGGGCATGGTTTAAACTACTTTTTCTGTACTGTGCTGATGTGCTTTGCAAATAATGAGTTTACCATGGAAGAAATTTAATTTAATACAGAAATTTCTAGTTGTAGAAGGTTTCTGAAGATTAATTTACCTTATTTGCTGCTTTCTTCTTAGGCAGTTCAACCTGAGAATGAAACGAGACACCTCTATATTCACAGATGATTTTAAAGTAGAAGTATCAGGTGAAGAGCTGAATTATGATGCCTCTCATATTTACACTGGAGAAATCTATGGTAAGATTATTACTTGTGACCTGGCATAAATGTATATATTATGCAGTGCAAAGGTTATTTGAAGACCAACCTCCTTTGGTAGCTAATCTGCAATGTATTGTTAGATTTCTTGATAGGTTTTAATTGTTAATTGCTTGAAGGTGAGTAGAGTTTGTTTTTTAAAGCCATTGTCAAAAGACAAGAAAGTTGTAAAGCAATAATTGTTAGTAGTGTTCAACATGATATCTTACCTTGCTGCAAACTCTGTTCTCTCAAGGAGTTTAAATCAACTGATGTTATGTTTCTATTTTAGAAGTCAGTTTAACGTGTGTGTGGTAAAAAGATGAAGTTTGTAGTGAAATACATTTTCTTGTGGCATTGCATGGATCCATATTATATCATCGAGATCATTTTGATTCTACCCCAGATTTTACTTTCTTCAAAATAGAAATCTAAAAGCATGAAAGTTACCTGTAGATATTGTAGGTCTTGGTCAGAGACAACTTCTCTCTGAAGTTGTTGCCACACTGGTTGCCTGGACATTTGTTATACTTGCAAACTCTAACATGCTTAGAGATAAGCCAAAGGTGATGCAGCTGCAAGTGTTCCTCTGAGCATCAAGTGTCTGAACTGCCAGTTCTTTGCTGATTTTGTTTTGGAGTCTTCAGTCATGAGTGAGTCTGCAGAAGACATTGAAACAATTAACAGCTTGGACATAGTTGACTAGGAGTTGACCCATGAACGTTTTGTGATTATCAAAACAGCTATAAACATTGCTGTTTTGAAATGAAATAAAAAAATAAGAAAATCACTCCTAGATGGGTGTAACAATTGGTCTGATATTTGTAGGAAATGATGATGTGGGCAATTTGAAGACCACTTGGAAGGAGTAACTGCATATGGTGTGCTGTAATCACAGCACTTCAGTCACAGGATTTTACTTCTGTCTTATTTTGTAAAGAGAAAGTTGCAAACCACACAACACCAGGTTATAGTCCAACAGATTTATTCGGAAACACTAGCTTTCGGAGCGCTGCTCCTTCATCAAGTAGTTGTGGAGTATAAGATCATACAACACACAACTTAGAGCAAACGATTACAGTATGCCACAGAAATGATATATTGAAAAAAACCTGGATTGTTTAAGTTTTTCGTCTTTTAGAATGACCATTGTAGTTTTGGTTCTTTCACAGATGAATCCCAGAACTTTTTTAAAGTTACATTCTCAACATAACTTTAACAATGGGTGCCATTTCAGCTCAGAAACTGTCTTTTAGGTGTGAGTTCTAAAGTGGGATTTAAAGAATCTTACATGGATTTATGCAGTTTTTGAGCAAAATAAAATGTAATTCTGCAAGTACAAAATGTGCACATGTGCAGAGGAGACGGCGTGTGAGCATGTGTGTTTGTGCGAGGGGTGTGTGAGTGCCTGTGAACAAGTGTGTGTATGTGTGAGAGTGTAATAGGGTAAAAGTCTGTGAGAGGGATTGTGTGTGGTCGTGGTGGATATGTGTGAGCATATGAGAGAGAGGGGGTGTGTGTGTAGTGCAGTGGGATCATCTGTGGTGTGACATGAACCCAAGATCCCGGTTGAGGCTATCCCTATGTGTACCAAATTTGGCTATCAGCTTCTACTCAGCCACTTTGTATTTTTGCCTGTCCCTCAGTCCATCGTGGAGGATGCTTACCTGAAGGTCCAAGGCTGAATGTAAAGAGAAGTTTGGTCTTGTTGGGCAACAGTTGCAGACCCTTTTTGCATTCCCAGCGCCTGATCACTGACAATATTTGGCCATTCTCGACAAGGATTTAGATTTTGCCATTTAAGCTGCCAATAAACGTTAAATAAGTCCCTCACAATACAGCAATGGGAGAATCTCTTTGCATGAAGGGTATAAAAGCAGGCATTGGCATCTGCTCTATTAATGTAAAAATAGATAATGTCAAGTGGACAGTGTCTATACTTTTTGAATTTCATACAGAAAGATTCGGATGCAAATTCTTAACAAATTGTCGCTATTCCATTTTAAGCAGTCTCATGTCACGAGTTTTTCCTGACTTGGTGATTTACTATGTCAGAACACTAGACATTTAATTTAAAAACAGTTTTAAGATCAGTATTTTTTTGTCTAATTTTGTTTGCTGGCTGTATCCAAATTTCAATCACAATGCACAGGCCAGCTAAACCAGAGTTTGGTCAAGTGTGTGCTTTTATCAGTTAATATTTCGGGCAGGGGGATTAATTCATACCTCAGAGATCCATATGTAATTTAGCATAGTTTCTGCACTGGTGCTTAGTTTTCTGCACTGCATTGTCGGAAAGATTTATTTTAAAAATTTGTTCAATACATTTAAGATTTTTTTCAATACATAAATTCAAGTCAGCTTTTATAGTCTGTGCTTAATTATCCAGGAAAGGATGATAGTAAACTGCATCCTTCCTGCTGAAATCCATTGCTTCCACAAAACGCTTTAAGTTAGGAAGTTCCAAGGTTTTCACATGGCAACAGTATAAGAATGACAAGCTGAATGACAAGGTGTAATTTGAGGACGAATTGGGGGTTATGGTATTTCCATGCTCCTGCCTTTATTACATTTACAGTGGAAGGCATGTGTCAGAAACCTTGCTGAGTTGCTTCAGCATAACTGGCTAATGTGGAACTTTCCAGCTGTGGTGCAAACATGTGGACTTGACAAGGGTGAAAGATTTAACCAGTAATTTAACTTTTTTGAGTATGGAGAGGGTAAACTGTTGACTTGGGAAAAGGTTTTCAAGATAATGAAACGTTCTTGTGAGCAGTACTGTCAGCAGTCTGATCAGCAAGAACTGTTTGTTAGAGTATCAGAAAGATTGTTATCTGGAGAGTGGGCCTATCTTGGTATTGACATGATTGCAGACCAGGAAGGGAATTTACGTGATTCTATTTCAGTTAAAACATCCCTTTTTTTTTAAAACAAAAATGTTATTTGTACATTTTTGAATTACCTAGTTTATGCTGGTCTCCTGCCTTAGCACTTGATTATTTGCTTTCATCTCTGCATTAACTTTGCATACGTAATCCTTAAGTTATGCTGGTCTCTAAATGATACGCTTGCTTGTAGTTGTGTGTTCATTTTCGTGATGTTCTTTCACCAGGGAATGTTGTTCCCATGTTTTTGTTGCTGTGGTACCTTGTTCTTCTATTTCTGTTGTTTGGTTACTGTACACCTCTGGATCTGATGGCTTCTGTGAACTGTGCAAAAGATGAGTTTGTACTTTCTGATCAGCTGCTTGCACCAAAGCAATTTACCAAGTTCGGCATATGTGCTTGTGATTGTATATCTCGCGGTTTTCTTCCACCATCTATGATCAACTTATCACTGTTGTGACGCTGCTGTCACTTTAACAACGTTGTTTTGTTCTTGGTCCTTTTCAAAAAGGAGGAGGTCGTAAAAGGCAGAGGTGCTGAAATGTCTTGGAAACAGCCTAGTTTAACAATGGCAGGTGAGCATCTATGATCAAGGTGACAACCATCCCAAGTTGTCACTGAGGCGGAGTCATGTTGAGATCATTGACTGGCTCCCCCTTGTCAACTCTACTAGCTGTATGGGTACAAACATTCAATGTATATTTGGACTTGCAAAGCATTTGACCAAGTCCCACATAAGAGATTATTGGGAGAAAGTGAGGACTGCAGATGCTGGAGCTCACAGTCAAGAGTATAGTGCTGGAAAATCCCTGTTGAAGGGCTTATGCCTGAAACGTTGATTCTCCTGCTCGAATACTGCCTGACCTGCTGTGCTTCTCCAGCACTACTCTCTCGACTAAGATTATTAGGCAAGATTAAATCACATGGTGTTAGAAGTGTATTGAGTTGCATAGAAAACTGGTTGACAGAGAGGATGCAAAGAGTAGGAATTAATGAGCCCTTTTCAAATGGGGCAGGCAGTAACAGTGGGTTGCCACAGGGATTGGTGCTTGGAAAATGTAACTCCTTAAAGTTTGCAGATGATAACAAGTTGGTTGGGAGGATGAACTGTCAAGAGGATGCAGAGGTCCTTCAGCATGATCTGCACATGTTGGGTGAGTGGGGAAGTCAATGCCCAATGAAATATAATTTGGATAAGTGAGAGGTTATTCACTTAGGAAGCAAAAAACAAGAAAGCAGATTACAATCTCTGGCTGTAAATTGGGAGAGGGGAGTGTGCAGCAGGACCTGGGTGTCCTTGTGTACGAGCTGCTGAAGCTAAGCATGCAGGCACAGCAGGTTGTAAAGAAGGCAAATAGTATGTTGGCCTTTATTGTGAAAGGTTTCGAATCCAGGAGTAGGGACGTGTTGTTGCAGTTACGCAGGGCCATGGTGAGACTAGGTGTACCTAGAATATTGTGTGCAGTTTTGGGCTCCTTTTCTGAGAAAGGATGCTCTTGCTATCGAGGGAGTGCAGTGAAGGTTTACCAGGCTGATTCCACAGATGGCAGGATTGACATATGAAGAGACATTGACTAGGTCAAAATTGTTTCGCTGGAGTTCAGATGCATGAGTGGGGGGCGGGGGTGGAATCTCCATAGAGACATATAAAATTTTAACAGGACTAGACAGGGTAGATGCAAGGTGGATGTTTCAGTGGTGGGGTTCACTGAGGATGTGAGGTGGACCATTTAGGGTGGAGATGAGACATTTCTTCATCCAAAAAATGGGCTTGTGGAATTCATTACCATAAGAGCTAGTTGATGTCAAAACATCAAATGTATTCAAGAAGCAGCTCGATATTGCACTCGGTGAATGGGATCAAAGGTTATGTGGAGAAAGCAGGAAAAGGCTGTTGAGTTGGATGATCAGCCATGATCATGATAAATGGTGGAGCAGGCTCGAATGGCCATCCCGACACTCATCATCTATTTTCTATGTTTAGCCTGACTGGCTATCCAACCTTCTTAAGCACTGTATCCATCTGTTTCCTTCTGAGATCTGTTGGGACACACAACAAGGGCGCTTTGATCTTCTGGACTTCATGTCATAGTGCTCTCCCTTCCCATATTAGTATTCCCAAACTATATTTCCTGTCACTTCTCTGGATTAAATTGAATTTCCCATTGCTCTGCCCATCTGACCAGCTTGTCCTGTAGTGTTCAGAATTGTACTGTGCCACCAGTAGTTTTCATCTGTGAACTTACTGGTCAAGCCTCTTACATTTTACAGCTGGATCATTAATGTACTATATCACAAGGCTTGCAGTCACAAAAACAACCTTATGCTAATGCCCTTTGACTCTTGTAACTGATCCAATTTGCCAGATTTATCATTGGATCTCACGTACTGTTATTTTCTTAACCAGTCTTCCATATGAGATTCTGTCAGAAGCCTTACTCAACTTGTTGTAGACAACATCCAATGCACAGTGTAGCTATCACCTACACTCCTAATAATTTCTTCAAAAAACTGTTAAATTTCCCTACCAGTTATAAGGCACCTAATTTTTCACTGTGAACCAGTGGTTGCTCCTTATAAAGTTGTGAAACATCCACCTTGCATCTACCCTGTCTAGTCCTGTTAAAATTTTATATGTCTCCATGGAGATTCCACCCCCGCCCCCCACTCGCCCATCTGAACTTCAGCGAAACAATTTTGACCTAGTCAATGTCTCTTCATACGTCAATCCTGCCATCTGTGGAATTAGCTGAAGTGTGCTTTCAGACATTCAACAAACTCTATGGTAGCTGTCAAAGTCAGCTATTCCACCTCCAGTCATCAGAATCGTAGTCCACAGTGTTATGGACTAGGCCAGACCCCTCTCAAAATATTTCAAGAAGATAGCCCAGACCCTAACTTTTCTTATTGTAAAGGCAGATATAAAGTAGATATTCCAGGTGTGATACAGCTGATCTAACCAGTTGGCTTTAAGCAAAACAAATTTATTTAAACACAACAGTTGAAACACACACAAAAGAAAACAGAATTTAGAATAAATTAACTATTTGAAAACTCAGCTGACTTGATACCACAACTTTACAAAGGAGCTGTTCCAATTCCCACAACACCTTGTAAACACACACCTTAGCAAAAGGTAAATTCAAACACATTCTTAGAGGCAGGAGAGATTTCACAAGAAAAGTCAGCCAGGGATCATCTGCTGAAGCATGAAATTTTTTTACACTGTAGCAGCTTCTGAGTGCTTCTTACCACTAAACCAAACTAGAAAAAAACCTGAACTGAGAGCTGGCTGCTCACCTGCCATTGTTAAACTAGGCTGTTTCCAAGACATTTCAGCACCTCTGCCTTTTACGACCTCCTCCTTTTTAAAAAGGACCAAGAACAAAACAACGTTGTTAAAGTGACAGCAGCGTCACAAGAGTGATAAGTTGATCCGTTCATGTCAGTGTGAAGAGTTTTACTGTATCCATTGTCAGTTCAGGATGTCTTGCATCATCAGCAACATTCTAGCTTGCTGAGTCTTGGTACTTAGGAGTCAGTGCAGCACTTGTACATACGACATTGAATAGTATAGGTCCTTCGGCTCTCAATGCTGTGCCGACCTTTTATCCTACTTTAAGGTCAAACTAACCTACATACCCTTCATTTTACTATTATCCATGTGCCAATCCAAGAGTCGCTTAAATGTGTGTAATGTATCTGACTCAACCACCACCAGTTCATTCCATGCACCTACCACTCTGTGTAAAGAACCAATCTCTGACATTTCTCCTAATTCTTCCTCAATCAGCTTAAAATTATGCTCCCCTGGTGATGGCCATTATTGAGGAGAAAGTGAGGTCTGCAGATGCTGGAGATCAGAGATGGAAATGTGTTGCTGGAAAAGCGCAGCAGGTCAGGCAGCATCTAGGGAACAGGAGAATCGACGTTTCGGGCATTAGCCCTTCTTCAGGAATGAGGCCTCATTCCTGAAGAAGGGCTAATGCCCGAAACGTCGATTCTCCTGTTCCCTAGATGCTGCCTGACCTGCTGTGCTTTTCCAGCAACACATTTCCATCGATGGCCATTATTGCCCTGGGGAAAAAAGTCTCTGATTATTCACTCTCTATCTATGCCTCTCGTCGTCTTGTACACCTCTATCAAGTTGCCCCTCACCCTTCACTCCAATGAGAAAAACCCTAGCTCCCTCAACCTTTCGTCATAAGACATGCTCTCCAGTCCAGGCAGCA
Organism: Chiloscyllium plagiosum; assembly: GCF_037043375.1. NCBI lineage: Eukaryota > Metazoa > Chordata > Chondrichthyes > Orectolobiformes > Hemiscylliidae > Chiloscyllium > Chiloscyllium plagiosum. Next base: position 22,288,174 of record NW_028270177.1, read on the forward strand.
ATTTGGTAATTCTCCTTTTCACTCCCTCTAAGGCTTTTGCATCCTTTCTATGATGAAGTGACCAAAACTGAACACAGTATTCCAAGTGTGTTCTAACAAGGGCTCAGTAGAGCTGCAGCATAACCTTGCGGCTATTAAATTCGATCCCCCTGCGCATGAAAGCCAACACAAAATACACCTTCTTAACAAGCCTATCAACTTGGTGGCAACTTTGAGGTATATATTGACATGAACCCCAAGATCCTTCTGTTCCTCCACACTGCCAAGAATCCTGCCTTTAACCCTGTATTCTGGATTCAAATTCAACCTTCCAAAAGGAATCACTTCACACTTTTCCAGGTTGAATTCCATCTTCTTCTCAACCCAGTTCTGCATCCTGTCAATATACTGTTGCTACCTACAACAACCTTCCACACTATCCACCACAGCACCAACTTTCATGTCATTGACAAATTTACTCACCCACCCTTCCACTTCCTGATCCAAATCACGTATAAAATTCACACATAGCAGAGGTCCCAGAATAGATCCATGTAGAATGTGACTGGTCACCGAGCTCCGGGCTGAAAACTTGCCATCTACTACCACCCTCTGCCTTCTAGGAGCCAGCCAATTTTGTCTCCGGACAGACAGATTTTCCTGTATTCCGTGCCTCCATTAGTTTCTGATTGAACCTATCACAGGGAATGTTGTCAAACGCCGTAATGAAATCCATGTACATCACATCCACTGCTCTACCTTCATCAATGTGTTTTGTCACATCCTCCAAGAATTTAATAAGGCTTGAGGCATGACCTGCCACACTCAAAGCCATGCTGACTATCTCTAATCTAACTATGGTTTTCCAAGTAATCGTAAATCCTGTCTCTCAGAATCCTCTCCAATAATTTGCTGGTGACTGCTTTACTCGTCCACACTTAAGACTTGCTCTGACTGAAATAAGTGGCATTTGTTTGTCATGAGCTTCATTCATGTTAAAATTTGTGGGTGGCATGGTGGCTCAGTGGTTAGCACTGCTGCCTCACAGCACCAGGGTCCCAGGTTCAATTCCAACTTCTGGCGACTATCTGTGTGGAGTTTGCACATTCTCCCTGTTTCTGCGTGGGTTTCCTCCAACAATCCAAAGATGTGCAGGTCAAATGAATTTGCCATGCTAAATTTAGCCCGTAGTGTTTGGTGCATTAGTCAGAGGGAAGTGGGACTGGGTGGGTTACTCTTTGGAGAGTCGAAGGGCCTGTTTCCACACGAAGGAATCTAATCTAAAATGTTGGACTAGAATAATCTGCTCTTATGGTGTGTATATAGTGCCATTGTGTAGCCTTAACCTTCTTAGGGCCTCATTTCTGGATTGCCATGTTTCGCCACTTAATACAAATCTATAAAGATTGTGATGTTGTACGTTACACCAGTGTCTATCTGACACTTTTTATGTTGATCTTGTGATCTCCTTGACTGAAACAATCTATTGTATGGTTTGGAGTGATTCAGCAGAATCCCAATGTGATATGATTCTAATGGCTGTCTGTACTTCCGGTGTTTCCTTCTAGCTATAAACCTCTAGCAAAACTATTCAGCTTTTTGCAATAAGAATACTACTTATCACTTTGGACCTGTGGTCTTCTTTACTTGATGACCTCTCTCGCATTTTCATCCTGCCTTTGTCTGTAATTGTTCTGCAATTCCTCAGCAATTCTGCTTGTCAGTGGCTTTCCTCCAAATCAACTTCTCTCAGTAGATTTACTTTCATACAGGATCTCTTGTACCTGATACAATCTTTCTTTCTTTAATTAGATTGTCTTTTAATGAGACAAGTTCACAGGATTCTGTAAGTGGAGTTCATGAGGTAATTTATTGCCGATTGGATTTTTATTTTAAACTTGGGGCCTAATATTGAATGCTTATGGTTTATAAGTTAAATTCATTTGAAGTTCAAGGAGTCACGAATGTTTTCAAAATTTTTGTGATCTGTTCTATGGAGATTCAAGGAATACATCTTGAAACAGTCGCTTCCCAACAGTGATCTGAGTGTAGTAACACTTAACTTCTCTAGCTTGTTAAATAAATTTATTCCGAATTCCTAATTTTGGCATTGCAGTGATTAAACTACAGCCATTTTCTCTCTCTCTCTGGTGTTTTAGCTGTGTTCAGTTTTGTATTTGTCTTTTATTTCATTTGGTTATAGCAATTTTCACAGGTCCAACTGTTTCAAGAGCAGTATTTTTCTTTTCACTCAATCACAGACCACTTCTGATAGCATGTTCAGAGTACAACAGACAGCAGTTTGATCCAAATAAGTTTTTGAAACAACATCAGTAAAATTACTGTCTGTTGTGTGTGTTCTTCATGGGACAGGTCACATGATGTATGACGATATTTCTACATACTTTATTTCAGTCCAAACTGTTTCGATCATTTTAAAAAAAAGCCTGTTGTTAGTAAATTTAACAATGTTTATGAAAAGGCAAATTAGAAAATTTACAAAGACAGCATGGTGTCAATAAGTACAGTACCTTTTATGTCCAGTAACAACTCTGAAGGGCAAATATTCGGATCACTCTGAATTATCTGAGCATATATCAATCAGTGGGCTCAGTAGACTTTGACATCCCAGATATTTGTGAATGTGACACAGCGAAATCCAGAGTCTATGGATCTGTCATCAGCTGAAGTCAATAATAAGTGAGTTGTAAAGAGGAAATGTTATTTCGAGTAGTATCCCCACTGTGATTGTATTCTGAGGCTTGAAAACTACCGTGGCCCCAGAGCATGAGTTCAATGGGGTTTAGAACTGCAGGGTTTGAGGAACTTTTAAGAGCGGACAGGTGCTTAAGCAACTATCTTATTGATTGGTGTTTTCTTTTTGGAGCAGGTATTGGACCTCAAAGAACAGTCAGTTCTAATGCCCACCATTAGAAAATGCAGATAAAACATTTGTTGGAACTCCACAGCAGACACTGTCATTCAGAAACCTTAGCCCAGTATCGCATAAATCTGGATTGTAAGATGCGAAGACCAGATTTTTATAAGAATAACAATGAATAATTGTGGATCGCGCGGTGGCACAGTGGTTAGCACTGCTGCCTCAGCACCAGAGACCCGGGTTCAATTCCTGCCTCAGGCAACTGTCGATGTGGAGTTTGCACGTTCTCCCAGTGTCTGGGTGGGTCTCCCCCGGGTGCTCCGGTTTCCTCCCACTGTCTAAAAATGTGCAGGTTAGGTGAATTAGCCATGCTAAATTGCCCGTAGTGTTAGATGTAGGGGAATGGGTCTGGGTGGGTTGCTTTTCAGAGGGTCGGAGTGGGCTTGTTGGGCCGAAGGACCTGCTTCCACACTGTGAGTAACCTAATCATAATCTAAAAATGTATCAATGTACCGACAGTGCGAAAGAATGAATGGCCTCTGAGTGCAAAGTCAGAAGAAATGTTTCTTGAGCTTGTCATTATGTGCATTAACTTGTGAACTATATCTTGTCGAGTATAATGAACTATTAAATTATTCATATTTTATTTCAAATTGATAAATGTTCCATTAACTACTTGTATTCACAAAGTGTCCTGACATGATTTCAAAACCGTGAAGTGATGAGTTTGAAACCGCACCCCTGAAAAATAGTCTTTTAAATTGGGTGTCAATTTAAGAGTAACTGGAAAAAAACTAATAACTACTCAATTGCTGATACATCGCTATGCATAACTTAATACTTCACAGTTTTGTTATTTAAGCACTTATCTCTTGCAGAAGCTACAGTGCTGTCTGAAGATCAATGCACTTTTTATCATATGAATAATTTTAAAAAGCAGTTGAAAATAAAATTTTAATAACCATGAGTGATTGTTCAACTGAGTTGATTAAAATTATTTTGATAGGTTTGTGGTTATTGATGTCTTTGGTAGCTTTTTTAAAAAAGCAGTGTAGTAAATTTGAATAATTTATTTGGATGGATTTGTATTTCGAACTCTGGTTCAGGGCTCTCATTAAACCTTTCCCTTCATATGAATTGTTCCCTCCTTTTGACTGCCAACTGCTGACCTTTTCCATCTGCCTTGCTGTTTTCACTCACCTTGGTCTTGAGATTGACAATGAACTTTCATACACTCCCTGGTTCAACCAGGCCCCTTAACCCCTTCCAACTTCAAAAGTTACCTTAGTGAAAATTCAAAACTTGCCTTAAACCCCGACGGTCTGTGTCTTAAACATGTGACCTTTGGTTCTCAGTTAACTGGAATTGACTCCATTTCTGTTTGTGGGAATTTGCTCTGTGTGCAAGTTAGTTGTTGTGTTTTTTTTCCCATTACAAGAATGATAGACTTGGATGAACCACTATTTGCTATAAAATCTAGATTCATTCCAGTCACTGATTCCACATTCCTTTCATGCGGTTGTCTGAGAGTCAAATAGTCTGGTTGAGCAGGAGCCAAAGTTTTTTAAACCCAATAGTCATTGTGTCAGAGTTGTACAACACTGAAACGGACCCTTCAGTCCAACACGTCTGCGCTGACTAGATATTCCTGAACTAGTCTAGTCCCATTTGACAATATTTGGCTCATATCCCTTTAAACCTTTCCTGTTCATGTATCCATCCAGATGCCTATAAATGTTGTAATTGTACCCGTCTCCTTCTCTACCTTTGGCTGCTTGCTCCATACACACACCAGAGTTTAAAAATGTGGTGCTGGAAAAACACAGCAGGCCAGGCAGCATCCGAGGAGCAGGAGAATCGACGTTTCGGGCATAAGCCCTTCTTCAGGAATGAGGCTGGTTTCCCAAGCAGGCTGAGATAAAATGTAGTGGGGATGGAATTTGGGCGAGGGGCGCTAGGAATACAATAGGTGGAAGGAGGTGAGGGTGATAGGCCGGAGAGGGGTTGGGGGCGGAGAGGTCGGGAAGAAGATTGCAGGTCAAGAGGGCAGTGCTGAATCAGAGGGTTGGGACTGAGATAAGGTGGGGGGGAGGGGAAATGAGGAATCTGGAGGAATCTACAATCATCCCGTGTGGTTGGAGGGTTCCGAGGCGGAAGATGAGGTGCTCTTCCTCCAGGCGTCGTGTGGCCAGGGTCTGGCGATGGAGGAAGCCAAGGACCTGCATGTCATTGGCGGAGTGGGAGGGGGAGTTAGTGTTCAGCCACATGGCGGTTGGGTTGGTTGGTGCAGGTGTCCCAGAGGTGTTCCCTGAAACGTTCCGCAAGTAGGCGGCCTGTCTCCCCAGTGTAGAGGAGACCACATCGGGTGCAGCGGATACAGTAAATGATGTGTGTGGAGGTGCAGGTGAATTTGCGACGGATATAGAAGGATCCATTGGGGCCTTGGGGGGAGGTGTGGGCGCAAGCTTTGCACTTGCGGTTGCAGGGGTAGGTGCCGGGAGTAGAGGTTGGGTTGGTGGGGGTGTGGATTCGACGAGCGAATTGTGGAGGGAGTGGTCTCTCCTGAATGCTGATAGGGTTGGAGAGGGAAATATACCCCTGGTGGTGGGGTCTGTCTGGAGGTGGCGGAAATGACGGAGGATGATACTCCTGCGCCGCAATCCCATATTCCCAATTCCTCCGCCACATCTGCTCCCAGGAGAACCAATTCCACTACTGAAATCCCATATTCCCAATGCCTCCGCCGCATCTGCTCCCAGGAGGACCAATTCCACTACCGAACAACTCAAATGGTCTCCTTCTTCAAAGACTGCAATTTCCCCTCCGACGTGGTCGACGACGCTCTCCACCGCATCTCCTCCACTTCCCGCTCCTCCGCCCTTGAACCCCGCCCCTCCAATCGCCACCAGGACAGAACCCCACTGGTCCTCACCTTCCACCCCACCAACCTCCGGATACAGCGTATCATCCTCCGTCATTTCCGCCACCTCCACACAGACCCCACCACCAGGGATATATTTCCCTATCAGCATTCAGGAGAGACCACTCCCTCTGCGACTCCCTCATCAAGTCCACACCCCCCACCAACCTAACCTCCACTCCCAGCACCTTCCCCTGCAACCGCAAGAAGTGCAAAACTTGTGCCCACACCTCCCCCCAAAGCCCTAGTGGATCCTTCGATATCCGTCGTAAATTCACCTGCACCTCCACACACACCATTTACTGTATCTGCTGCACCCGATGTAGTCTCCTCTACGTTGGGGAGACGTTCCGCAAGTAGGCAGCCTGTTTCAGGGAACACCCGCACCAACCGCCCTGTGGCTGAACACTAACTCCCCCTCCCACTCCGCCAATGACATGCAGGTCCTTGGCCTCCTCCATCGCCAGACCCTGGCCACACGACGCCTGGAGGAAGAGCACCTCATCTTCCGCCTAGGAACCCTCCAACCACACAGGATGAATGTAGATTTCTCCAGCTTCCTCATTTCCCCTCCCCCCACCTTATCTCAGTCCCAACCCTCTGATTCAGCACTGCCCTCTTGACCTGCAATCTTCTTCCCGACCTCTCCGCCCCCAACCCCTCTCTGGCCTATCACCCTCACCCTCACCTCCTTCCACCTATCGTATTCTCAGTGCCCCCCCCCCCTACCTTTTATCTCAGCTTGGCACACCAGCCTCATTCCTGAAGAAGGGCTTATGCCCGAAACGTCGATTCTCTTGCTCCTCGGATGCTGCCTGGCCTGCTGTGTTTTTCCAGCACCACATTCTTCAACTCTGGTACTCCAGCATCTGCAGTCCTCACTCTTTCCCATACACACACCAGTCTGGTCCCTTTTTAAATCTTTGCCCTCTCACATTAAACGTGTGCTGTCTAGTTTTGATTCCCTCCTCTTTGCTATTCACCCTACCCATGCCTATCATCAGGGATAGCAAAGATGATTCTGCATAGGAGTGAGAGTAACAGGGTAGTTGTTATGGGGGGCTTTAGCTTTCCAAATATTGGCTGGAAATATTGTAGTTTGAGTACTTTAGATGGGTCAGTTTTTGTCCAATGTGTGCAGAAGGGTTTCCTGACACAGTATGTAGACAAGCCAACAAAGGCAAGGCCACTTTGGATTTGGTACTGGATAATGAACTAGGCCAGGTGTTAGATTTGGAGGTAGGTAAGCACTTTGGTGATAGAGACCAGAATTCAATTATGTTTACTTTAGCAATGGAAAGGAATAAGAATAAACCAGAGGGCAAAAGCTACAGCTGAGGGAAAGGCAATTACGATGCGATTAGACAAAATTTAGGAGGCATAGGCTGGGGAAGGAAACTGCAATGGATGGGCACAATAGAAATGCGGAGCTTATTCAAGGAATAGTTATTGTGTGTCCTTGATCAGTATGTACCTGTCAGGCAGGGAGGAAGTAGTCGAGCAAGGGAGCCATGGTTTACTAAAAAAATTGAATCTCTTGTCAAGAGGAGTTAGGGCACTTGAGACCTGAAAGCTAGCCAGCAAAGACCTGAAGAGAGAGCCAGGACGGCGCATGAAAAGTTGTTGGCAGATAGGATCAGAGAAAACCCTAAAGCTTTCTACGGTATATCAGGAATAAAAGAATGACTAAGGTAAGATTAGGGCCAGTCAAGCGCAGTAGTGGGAACTCCAAGTGTGCGAATTCCAAGGAGATAGGAGAAGCGCTAAATGAATGTATTTCATCTGTATTGACAATGGAAAAAGACGGTGTCGAGGAGAATACTGGGATACAGGCTATTAGACTAGACGGGATTGAAGTTCACAAGGAGAAGGTGTTAGCAATTCTGGAAAGTGTGAAAATAGCTAAGTCCCCTGGGCCAGATGGGATTTATCCAAGGATTCTCTGGGAAGCCAGGGAGGAGATTGCAGAACCATTGGCTTTGATCTTTGTCGTTATTGTCTCTAGGAATTGTGCCAGAAGACTGGAGGAGAGCAAGTGTCCCCTTGCTCAAGAAGGGTAATTATAGACCTGGTAATTATCGACCATTGAGCCTTACTTTGGTTGTGGGTAACATGTTGGAAAAGGTTACAAGAGAGAAGATTTATAATCGTAGAGAAAGGAATACGTTGATTAGGGATAATCAACACTGTTTTGTGAAGGGTAGCTCGTGCCCCACAAACCCTATATGGTGACCAAACAGGTGGCTGAGGGTAAAGCAGTTGATGTGCTCAATATGGATTTGTAAAGTATTTGGTAAGGTTCCCCACACTAGGCTATTGCACAAAATATGGAGGTGTGGGATTGAGGGTGATTTGGCGGTTTGGATCAGAAATTGGCTAGCTGAAAGAAAGCACAGGATGGTGGTTGATGGGACATGTTCATCCTGGAGTTCAGTTACAAGTGATGTTCTACAAGGATGTGTTTTGGGGCCACTCGTCATTTTTATAAATGACCTGGATGAGGGCGTAGAAGGATGGGTACACTTGTGGGTGACAGTAAGGTCTGTGGAGTTGTGGATCGCGTTGAAGAATGTTGTAGGTTACAGAGGGACATAAGCTGCAGCATTGGACTGAGAGGTGGCAAATGGAGTTTAGTGCAGAAAAATGAGGTGATTCACTTTGGAAAGAGCAACAGGAATGCAGAGTACTGGGCTTATGATAAGATTCTTGGGAGTGTAAATGAGCGGAGAGATCTGTGTCCTTGTGCATTAATGTCTGAAAGTTGCCACTCAGGTTGATTGGTTTGTTAAGAAGGCAGACAGCATGTTAGTTTTTATTGGTAGAGGGATTGAGTTTGAGAGCCACAAGGTCATGCTGCAGCTGTGCAAAATTCTAGTGCAGCCACACTTGGAGTATTATGTGCAGTTCTGGTCACTGCACTATAGGAAAGATGTGAAAACTTTGGAAAGGGTTCAGAGGAGATTTACTAGGATGTTGCCTGGTATGGAAAGAACGTCTTATGAAGAAAAGCTGAGGGACTTGAGGCTGTTTTCATTAGAGAGAAGATTGAGAGGTGGCTTAATTGAGATGTATAAGATAATTGGAGGGTTAGATAGGTTGGACAGTGAGAGCCTTTTTCCTCGGGTGGTGATGGCTGGCACGAGGGGCCGTTGCTTTAAATTGTGGGGTGATGGATATAGGACAGATGTCCGAGGTAGTTTCTTTACTCTGAGAGTAGTAAGGGTATGGAACGCACAACCTGCAACAGTTGTAGATTCTCCAACTTTTTATGGGCATTGAAATGGTAATTGGATAAATAAATGGATGAAAATTGAATAGTGTAGGTTAGATGGGCTTCAGATTGGTTTCCCGGGTCAGTGCAACATCAAGGGCCGAAGGGCTTGTACTGCGCTGTAATGTTCTGTGTTCTCATGATTTTATAAACATCTGTATACGGTCACCTCGACATCCAGTGCTACAGGGGGACAAAAAGCACCAGCCTATTTAGCGCCTCCCTATCGCTTAAACCCTCCAACCCTGACAGCATCGTTGTAAATCTTTTCAGAACCCTTTCAAATTTAACATCTTTCCAAAGTCATGGAGACCAGAATTGAACATAAGTTCAGTGCCCTTGTTCTCCAGCCTATCTATTGCTGGAACATATTCACAACGTTCTCACTTAACGTTTAAAACTTTCGCTGAGTTATAGATTCATAGAGTCATAGAGATGTACAGCATGGAAACAGACCCTTCGGTCTAACCCGTCCATGCCGGCCAGATATCCCAAACCCATCTAGTCCCACCTGCCAGCACCTGGTCCATATCCCTCCATACCCATCCAAATGCCTCTTAAATGTTGCAGTTGTACTAGCCTCCACCACCACTTCCTCTGGCAGCTCATTCCATATACATACCACCCTCTGCGTGAAAAAGTTGCCCCTTGGGTCTCTTTTATATCTTTCCCCTCTCACCCTAAACCTATGCCCTCTAGTTCTGGACTCCCCGATTCCAGGAAAAAGATTTTGTCTATTTACCCTATCCATGTCCCTCATAATTTTGTAAACCTCTATAAGGTCACCCCTCAGCCTCCGATGCTCCAGAGAAAACAGCCCCAGCCTGTTCAGCCTCTCCCTATCGCTCAAATCCTCCTATCATGGCAATATCCTCGCCAATCTTTTCTGAACCCTTTCAAGTTTCACAACATCTTTCTGATAGGAAGGAGACCAGAATTGCATGAAATATTCTAACAGTGGCCTAACCAATGTCCTGTACAGCCGCAACATGACCTCCCAACTCCTGTACTCAATACTCTGACTAATAAAGAAAAGCATACCAAACGCCGCCTTCACTATCCTATCTACCTGCAACTCCACTTTCAAGGAGCTATGAACCTGCACTCCAAGGTCTCTTTGTTCAGCAACACTCCCTTGGACCTTACCATTAGGTGTATAGGTCCTGCTAAGATTTGCTTTCCCAAAATGCAGCATCTCTCATTTATCTGAATTAAACTCCATCTGCCATTTCTCAGCCCATTGGCCCATCTGGTCAAGATCCTGTTGTAATCTGAGGTAACCCTCTTTGCTGTCCCCTACATCTCCAATTTTGTTCTCCTATCTATCCTCTGCTCCACAAAACATCATCAGAAGTTCTGTTGCTTGTCTTCTGTGTCAAATTCTGTTTTCCCAATATGGGCCCAGCAAAAGCAGGTGGGACTAGTTAGTTTGAGAACATGATTGGCGTGGACTGATTGGACTGTGCCTTACTTAGTTATATTGGCTCCTGGTTACCCAAATGGCTTGGTTAAAATTCTCCTTCTCTTGTTCAAATTAGCTTGTACTCTCACCTCCCCCTTTCTGCATTCTAATTACTCTTGCTTAAAGACCTTCTGTTCAACTGTTTGCATTTTGCACATTACAGTGAATTGATGGCTATCCGCATGTTGTGGAATTTCTCCCACAAAACCACATGACCTTTTTAACAGCGCCTTCTTTTTAGGTGACCCAACTCCTCAAAAGAAGCTTTTAACTTTATTAAGTCCTAATATATCTTTTGCTGATTGCTTACTTTTTCCCCATGTTTCTGAAGCACTTAGGAACATTTTGAGTTGTGTGAATGCAATTATTTGTTTCAGTCCATCAGTATGGTTTATTGAATTATTAATCTGGCCCAATTAAAATGTTGTTGTTTCTTCATATACTCTGAGTCAGGAGCACTGCCAGAGATGCAATGACATTTCACTTGAAATAGAGAAAATGTCTACGGCAAAAACCACTTGCTTCAGAATAACAAATAGAACCAAAGAGAGAATTTTTTCTCTATACCGTCCCAAATTATTATTTCCTTCAGTTAAATGATTGTGTATTCAATGTTCTTTATTTTCATATTGAGAAGTGTTCATGCACACAACTGAACAGCTTTTTCTCCCCATCACCACCAAATCTCCCATTTTTTTAATGCCTATTAACCACTACCTGAAAGTCACCTGTGTTCCCAGTTGAATATTTTGCATGCAAAGCCTATTAATTGGAATGCAATTTGACGAAAGGTGTTGAATGTTCTTCTCATCACTACTTAAATTGGAATCAGGTGATTCTGCTTGTGCTTTTAATAGTGGTTTAGATTTTGTGGGGGTCACTTTTGTGCAGCAGTTGTCTCCACCCTGGACTTGGAGACCCAGGTTCAAGTTCCACCTGCCCCAAAGTTGTTAGTACCATCTCTGAACCGGTTTATTGGAAAAATAGGCTAATTTTTTAAAAAAGTTGAGATTGTGAGAGCTAGTGTGGTAGTGTTCCTTCCTCTGAGCCAGGAGACTCTGGTTTAAGTCCCACCTGCTCCGGAAGTATGTCACAACCTCCCTGAAGAGATTAGTTTAAAGAAAACCAATTTCCATTACGTACAGTGGCAGTATCCCTACCTCTGGGCCAATGGTGCTGGATTCAAGTCCCACCTGATCCAAATGATTGTCAGGACAAGTCTGAAAAGATGGATTTTTTAAAAAATCTAATTTCCACTGTGAACTTAGCACCCCAATGTTCAAGTTCAGGTTGAAACTATTCACTCAGCAGTTGTAATCAAAATCAAGAAGCATTTTTTCTAAGTAGCAAATAGTGAGTGCTTGTGATTTCTCTTCACAAGTTTACTTTGGGATTGAATAAGCCATAGTCAAAGCACTAGATTAACTTTAAATGAACTGAAGATGCAAAAAATACTCTTCTCGACTATATCAGCCTCTAATTATTAGTGGGTGTATTAATTCTACCCATGTCACTTCAACTGTATCTTTTGGTAGCTGCACTGAATAGTAAGAAATGTTAATATTTTTAGTGTGATATATAGAATAATTTGAACCTACAGTGTTCAATGTGGGAACAACTTCACTGCTAAATTCAGGAAGAAAGTGCAGATTAGTTTGTTTTATAAATCTTATTCTTCCTGAAGAAATTTAACTCATTAGATTTGAGTGACCTTAGTTTTCTAGATTTTGCCCAGTTTGAAAGATTTTTTTTTTAAAAGTTATAAACAAAATATAATTTTAGTTACTCTTTCCTTTCCATGTTTCAGGTGAGCGTGGATCTCTCAGTCATGGTTCTATTGTAGATGGACGGTTTGAAGGGTTTGTCCAGACCCACCAGGGCACTTTCTACGTTGAACCAGCAGAGCGATACATTAAAAACAGAAAGCCACCTTTTCATTCTGTGATCTACCATGAAGATGATATTAGTAAGTATTTTCTTATTTTATGTAAAACTTGTTTGAGGGACAATAATTGTTTTCTTTACCTGTTTTGCAGCACAAAATAGTGGCAACGGTTAAGAAACAAATCTCACTCATTTGCCTAAAAAGGGCCTAAGACTTACGGAGTTAAGGCTGAAGGGCCTAAATTGAGGATTTATTCTCTTAGCTATGGCAGACTAAGGGGTCACAAGTCAGTTTAAAAGATTGTGAAGACTGTCTTTTTACTTTTGTCTATTTTTCAAAGAGAACTGAAATGGGGAAAGACCGGTTTTAAAAACCAAGGATTGCCGCAGCATCAGTGTAGTTTACAAAAGCCAGTAACTTGACACTTAACCATTTGCAAAACTGCTTGATCAAACTGTGGTTGCAAGTGAAGTTTGCTGATGAGGTGGAAATCCAGGTTGGGGGGGCATACAAACAGAGATTCAGCCAGCGACAAGTAGCTGATTAATCTGTGGATGTGCTCAATTATCAATGACAAAGGCCTTCTGTCTACGAACAACTATGGTTTTTGGGTAGCTGGAACACTTCAGGCTGTGAACAAGATATTGAGATGTCATTAAACTCCCACCATCTCAGAAGCTTTCTCTGCAGTTAAAGCCATTTTTAAACTGAGAGAAAAACAGTTTACCTTTCAAAGAACAGTACAGCCCAGGAACAGTCCTTTCGACCCATGGAGCCTGTTCTACCATGTGATGCCTTTCTAAACTGAAAACCTCTTGCCTCTACACGGTCCATATCCTCTCTTCCCTGCCTATTTATGTATCTGTCAAGATGCCTCTTAAATGTTGCTATTCTCTGTGCTTCTACCACTTCCTCTGATCGTGCATACCAGGAACTTAATACGCTGTGATTCTAAAAAAAAAGGAAAACTTGCCCTTTTCATCTCCTTTTAAACTTCCCCCTTTTACCTTCACATATGTCCCTTTGATATTTCTGCCCTGGAAAAAAGACTGCTATCCATTCTATCTATGCAACTCATAATTTTGTAACTTCTGTTAGGGCACCTGTACAAATGAGAACACACCAAGCTTGTCCAATCTCTCCTCATAGTTAATACTCTCCAAAACCAGACAACATCTGCATAAACCTTTTGTCTACCATTTTCAAATCCTTCACAACCTTCTGTTGTGTGGTCGCCAGAACTCCTTCAATTGTTGTAAACTATGACTTTTAATGAATAAGTCATTGTAAATGTCAAATGTCTCTTGCAAACCAGTGAATTCCTCCCAGAGAAAGAAGACCAGTAAGTAGCATTTTGAGATGGATCTGCTGAACAGTGTTCTGTACTTCTTTCCTTCATTTTTACCTCCATACAGAACACGCACGTCGGGTGCCTTTGTATCTGTAAGTATAGTGCAAGGGTGCAGGTGAAGAGCAAATATATCAGATTAGACTTAGCCAGTTAAGTTATATGCTTATGGTTGGTAATTGTTTATCTGCAGATAGTCCATTTACTTGAAATAAATATTAATTCTTAAGTACAGAAACTGGTCCATGCTTTCTATCAGCCTGGGTTTAAAAACCAATAAAATGGGGAATTTGATGACTTGATTGAGCTGTGGACTCCAACACATTGATCCCAATCTCCTTGATAGTTGATCTCCCTGCCTGCCTGCCTATGTTGCCTTGGTGCATACACGTTGATTGTCATGTTGCTCCATGACTGCTGCTTGTGTAAGTTCTGCGATTAGAGAGAAGTGCATACTCTTAACAGGCTATGCTGCCCTATTCTTCCAGTTTGGTTCAGATTGACTATCACTGCAAGATAAACTAAGTTGTGTGATGGCAGTGCAAAAAAATGAATAAGACAAATACTAGGAATTGATGTGTGAAGTCAATATCAAACAGTACTATAAACATAAGAAGAGGCTGTTGAGCATAATCATGTCTTTGCAGATTCTCTGCGAGAACAGATTGGCTAAACGTTCTCTTCTAGGAGAAAGTGAGGACTGCAGATGCTGGAGATCAGAGCTGAAAATGTGTTGCTGGAAAAGCGCAGCAGGTCAGGCAGCATCCAAGGAGCCCTTCAGGAAGGGCTCATGCCCGAAACGTTGATTCTCCTGCTCCTTGGATGCTGCCTTTTCCAGCAACACATTTTCAGCTGTAAACCTTCCCTTCTGTCCATTCTCTGTAGACTTTTTCTTCAGCTGCTTATCTATTGGGTCCATACAATATGAGGGGAAAAGATAAGGGATGGCAGGGTCTGCTGTGCCAACGTCGATATCTGAGCAAAGCAACTGGAGGCTCCAGAAATAAATTGCAACCACAGACGTGACCTTCTATGTCTCCACACTTGAAAGCAACCTGCAATATTTTGGATATTCCAGGGTGCAGATCCAGAGAGCTTACCTGCAGCATTATCAGCAGCAAAGTGACTTCACAAACTGCAAAGTGAAGCTATAATGATGAGTAATGAAGCTGGATCATCTAAGAAGAAACCAAAAATGTGCAACTTCCACACAGAATTGGAAACTGAATATCTATTTGTCATTGTAATTGATAAGAGTATTTGCCTTGTATGTCACCAAAGGGGAATTTGGCGTGACACCACACAGCAATAGATAGTAAATTTAAAGATAGTTTTCCCTTGAACAACATGCTTAAGACCAAGAAAGTTGTTGAGTTAAAAGCTGTTCTGAAAGCTCAACAAATTTTTTTTTTTTTCTAAGCCGACAATAAAAGGTTAGGCCTGTGCTGAAGAATAAATCCAAATTTATCATCTGGCATAACACAATAAATCATTCACAGTTGGCGAAGAAATTAAACAAGCAATGGCTGGCTGCTCACTCTTTTTATTTAAAAAGTTTAAGAGCAATGATGAAATAATAGCAATCTTGAGTGCTTCACTTGGTGCTTCCACAGTAGCAAGGCAAGTGGAACCTTTGAAGACATGTTTTTAAGTAAATACAGCAGGATCTGAAGGACTGTGAATGCTTCTTACTGCACTTTAATGAACACAGCCATGATTCAGCCCAGTTGATTTTTTTTCTGTACATTATTCTTAAGGGCATTGTAAATAAGGAGTATCTTCTCACAGTTTTTTCCTATTGGAGAACAAGAGGTGAGGGTATCCTCAAGAAATTCGTCAAGAACGTGCTTGAGAAAAGCATTCCAATCATGAAACTGATTTCTATCGCAACGGATGATGAAATTGCACGCTATGTTGCATTTTACAGAAATAGTCTGCTTTTCCTGTCTTTTTGCTAATTGTTGTTGTATGTTCTACTAGCAAGCACTTGCAGGTTAAGTTCGGGACTTTTCTCACGTAATGAAAGTTGTTCTTCAGATTGTAAATGCGATTTGAATGAGCACCCTTCGGCACTGCTTGCTTAAATCCTTCCTTGATGCCACTTCTGATGAACTAATCCTTCATGAGAATATAAGATGGTTAAGTCAAATGAAGGTCCAGCAAGATTTATACAATGTCTGTCTGAAATCATCACTTTTTTTCTTCGCTCACTGCACACTTCATTCTTTGAGTTATCAGACAACATGTGTTTGCTCGATATTGGGTTCCTGACAGACATTATGTCAAAACTGAGCGAATGGTATGTGAACTGTCGGGCAAGGACAGAGACTTGGTTTATCTGATCAGGGCTCTGAATGTATCCACAATGAAAATGGGTTTGTGGTCCTCCTGATTTCGGAAATAGTGCAGTAATTCTTAAGTCTGGGTGGAAAAAACCAAAACAAACAAAAAAATGTTCCACCCAGCAATCACCTGTGTGTACCTGCGGATATTATCAGAGAAACTAAACAGGGATTTTAAGCCGCAATTACATGTGATGGACCAAAGGGTCATGTCCCTCAGTACATTCCTTCAAGTAGAAATTGATGTGTTGACTAACAAATTCCATCAGGTATTTGATTTACAAAGCCATAGTAATTATTTGCATCTCAACTCTGTGCAAAATTATATTCAGCTGAAAGTCGCATCCGAGGACAGCCATTTTTTTCATCCTGTGCTGTTCAAGGGAAAGCTTATTTCCTGCACTTATTTCTGTGAGAGAGCGTTTTCCCAAATGAAGATAATGAAATCCAAGTATCTTCCTGCCTCATTTGACTGATTTGTATATGAATATGTCGGAATACAATCCAGCCTTCAAGCACTGGCAGATAATAGTGCAACACGTTACTGCTCTAAGACTTGGTGAGGAGAGGACAAAATGAATAATTATGTATACTTGATATTAGACTTACGTAGCACAAGAAATAAACCATTTATTGTGTTTTCTTCGGGATAGGTCTTAGGTTACAGTTCAAGAAGTGATCTTGTGCTTCAAGAGGTTAGAGAGCACTTGCTGTGGAGCATTGTCTTTTCGACCATCGGTTGTTGGAGTATAAGGAACAGTAGAGTGGCAACTTGGATTATTAAAAGTTGTCCAACCGTCATTCTGCACGGTGGTAGCCAAACTCTTGCCTTCGTCTCCTCTGACTTTTCAGTGTCTTATTGATTTCACTGAGACTTTGGTGCTGAGCACTGCTCTGCTACTTTGAAGTTTATAGCTAATTTTGAAAAATAAATTTCATGGATTGGCTGTGATGTTTGGCAGAAGATGCCTCAGCAATATCCTCTTTTACTTCTGGTTACCATCTGATTTCATTTCCAACGGAAGTCCAGCAATAAACTGACCCACAGTAAGTCAGAGGTAGTGGGCTTGAACTGTAAAGCTTGCATTACTCTCCCAATGAATAAATTGCTTAAGCACTGACCTTACTAGGAAGCATGTTTCTCAGATGCATGGGGCATTTAGAAAATGTTAGTCAAGTGTTCGGAGGCCAACTATTAGTCAGTCAAGGTGTATAAAAAAAAAAATTGATAATATTTCTCCTTTTCACTTTGTCTCTGAAAAGGAAATTGCAGGTTTGATTACACTTTGTAGTAAAGAATACATTATGAGAGATGCTTTCTTTTACATAATGGTCTCATTGAGTTTAGGAGTCGGGAGGTCATGTAGAAGCTCTACTGGACACTGGTTAAGCCACTGTTGGAATATTGTGTGCGCATCTAGTCTCCTTCCTATCGGAAAGATGTGAAACTTGAAAGGGTACAGAAAAGATTTACAAGGATGTTGCCAGGGTTGGAGGATTTGAGCTATAGGGAGAGACTGATTAGGCTGAGGGTGTTTTCCCTGGAGTGTCTGAGGCTGAGAGGGGACCTCGGAGTTTTATAAAATGATGAGGGGCATGGATAGGGTAAATAGATTAGGTCTTTTGCCTGGGGTGGTGCAGTCAAAAACAAGAGGGCATAGGCTTAAGGGAAAGATTTAAATGGAACCTCAGGGGCAATCTTTTCACATGGGTGGTACATGTATGGAATGAGCTGCCAGAGGAAGTGGTGAAGTCTGGTGCAATAACAACATTTGAAAGAACATCTGGATGGATATACAAACAGGAAGGGTTTGGAGGGATGTGGGCCAAATACTGGGAAATGTGACTAGATTAACTTAGGATATTTAAGATGCACTGAACAGTTGAAGATGAATTATGGTTATTGATGATTCATTTTCAAATTGTGCACTTTAATGGTTTTTAAACACAAGATCCATACATTTGTTTCCTGTTTTTAACATTCTACAAGAAAGAAATCCCATATGCTGGAAATACTTCTCAGAGTTTCATGTCATATAAATCAATTAGCCAGCTAAATAGAACAACATAGTTGAAAATATTAATTTGCTACATTAAATACAGCACACTCTGAATCTGCTTTTGTCTTTCACTGACTGCTGAAAGATCAGTATTTAGCAATTCACTCATTGTGTGTGATAAACTTTCATGATTCGTTGTTACTTGTATATCGCAATTCAGAATCTAGTAAGGTTAAGGTTGAGTGTCATTGATTGCAGCTGGTTTTATTCTGTACTTGTCAAAATGGCATTTAATGTATATATGGATTATTCTATCTTTTTTTTCTAAAACAGAAGTTTAGAGGTCTATGTTAACATTTAAACGTGACCTTTTATGAAAAAAGAATTCTGGGCAGCTATCCTGGTATGACATCGTATTTTAACTGCAGTAAATATTTTTTAATAATAATATTGTCTTTGTCTTCAAGTTTCTTTTTGCTCTGAGTAGTATATAATAGATTTTTTGTGAAACCTGTTCTCCTAGTAAGTTAGATGCTGACAGCTTATTAATATTGTCATTGTAGTTGTTTGCTTAACTAACCTTTTGTATTTTGTACTGTCAGAAGTACTGGAATATTTGTCTCAAGATTAGCTTGCTTTCTAAAACTATACCATTGAAGGCTCTATTGCACCACAGAAATAAGCCTACAAACAAAGACTTTGAGAAGGCCATGCTGAGTTTGCAAAACTTGACTGTAATATAGTCCTTTGAGAAAATAAATGATAGAATTATGACATTAATTCTTTATGATATTCTAAAATATCTTGGGCATTCAGTCTTCCGTCTAAAGTACAAAGAAAATCTAAGATTACTTTGTTTCGTGTCTTTGAGGTGTTAACATTTAAAATATCATGTGAATGGAAGCATGAAGTGAGAACTGCGAGAGAAACTCAAGTCTGGCATTATCTTTGGAGAGAGAAACTGAGTTAATGTTTCAAGTCTGCTGTGACTTCACTTAGGAGCTCAAGTTATGAGCAGTCATTTTAATTTGTTTTTATTTCCTCTTCAGATGCTGCCAGACCTGCTGCATTTCTCCAGCATTTTGTGGTTGCTGAAGATTTTTTTTAAATCAGCTTGTATCCACCTACTTCCCTATTCAGCCTTTGCTGTCTGTCAGTCTGCTCCTCCATATCTCCAGTACATGGGAGAACCTGATATATACACATGACGAGCCTCATTGAGAAAATTTAACATGTCACAGTTAACTAAGTGCAGTTCAAAATAAAGCCTGTTTAGATGCAGTAATTTTAAAGGTTCTTAATCAATTTTTGTAAACCAGATGAACGGCAAATACATAAAGTTTGAGAGGTTTTGCTTATTCATTCAGTATAGCTTGGTTCAAATGAGCACTTTATTACAAGAGATTCTCAAGTCATGGCACAGATAGGCAATCCTGCAGCTGTGAGCAAAAATTTAAGATGGTGTTTTCCCTCATTGGTGCCAGGGTCAAGCATGTCTTGAGTGGTTGCAGCATATTGTCATAGGGGAGAGTGAGAAGCCACAGGCTATTGTACACATAGTTAGAGAAAGTTTTGAGGATTTGCAGAATGAGTATAGGCAGTTAGGAAGGAGATTAAAAAGAGAACATCCCAGGTTGTAATCTCTGGATTACTCCTGGAGTCACATGATTGTGAGAATAGAATTAGAAATAGGAAGGTGAGGCAGATTAGTTGCTGGCTCAGGAACTGGTGCAGTGGATAAGGATGTAGATTTTTGAATCCTTGTTATCTCTTCAGGGGCAGAAGAGATCTGTTCTAAAGGGACAGGTTTCACCTGAACTCTAGACGTGTCAATATCCTGGTGGGGAGATTTGCTAGTATTATTTAGGAGCCTTAAACTAGGATGGAGGGGGTGGTTGGTACTAAGTAGTATTGTAAATAGAGAGACAGTTGAGGATGGTTCAGTAGTTGAAAAGAATTACTTAATTAGAC
The DNA here is from genome assembly GCF_037043375.1 of Chiloscyllium plagiosum. Taxonomy (NCBI): domain Eukaryota; kingdom Metazoa; phylum Chordata; class Chondrichthyes; order Orectolobiformes; family Hemiscylliidae; genus Chiloscyllium; species Chiloscyllium plagiosum. The sequence goes on from NW_028270177.1 coordinate 22,308,233, forward strand.
AAGGAAGGCAAGAACAAGTCAGAGAATGAAGTTGCTCTGAATAATTAAACTGCTTTCTTTTTCCCAAGGCACGTGGTTTGGCATGTATGGTAGGTAAACTCTGGGCATGGTTGGGAACATGGTACTGGGATATTGTGGATATTATTGAAACATGGCTGAGGGTGGGACAGGACCGGCAGCTCAGTGTTCTGGAGTTTAGATGTTTTGCAAGGATATAAAGGGAGATAAGAGGAGGGGGAGTGGCGTTTTTGATTAGGGAAAATGTTATTACTGTAATTAGAAGATATTTCTGAGGGAGCATTTAATGAAGCTATTTCATTGGACCTCTGAAATAACGGGCTGATCACCTTGGTAGGATTGTACTACAGGCCCCAGTATGAAGTAGAAAACTGAGGAGCAAATATGTACAGAGATCTCAAATATGTGTAAGACCTAATAGAGGTGAAATAGCGGTTTTTAACATTCCAAACATGGACTGGGACTGCCATAGAGTTAAGGACTTGGGTGGCACAGCGGGTCAGACAGCATCTGAGGAGCAGGAAGGTCCATGTTTTGGACCAAATCCCTTTGTCAGGACTGGGGAGGGCACCTCAGAAGTAAATAGAGGGAGAAGGGTGGGGCTGGGGCAAGGGTAGGTAGGATGGTGGATGCAGGTAGGGGTTTATTGTGATAAGTCAATGGGAAGGGTGGAGCAGATAGGAAAATTTGCTTCACCAGTATGTATTTGTACCTACTAGAGAAGGAGCAAAATTTTAATTTCTCTTGGGAAATAAGGCAGGGCAAGTGACTGAAGGGTTAGCACTTTAGATTAGATTAGATTACTTAGTGTGGAAACAGGTCCTTCGGCCCAATAAGCCCACCCATACCCCTACATTTACCCCTTCACCTAACACTACGGGCAATTTAGCATGGCCAATTCACCTGACCTGCACATCTCTGGACTGTGGGAGTAACCGGAGTACCCTCACAGCGCCAGAGACCCAGGTTCAATTCCCGCCACAGGCGACTGACTGTGTGGAGTTTACACATTCTCCCTGTGTCTGTGTGGGTTTCCTATATAGAAGTTTGTAAAGTCAAGAGGAATACAGATAAGGTGAATAACTAAGGTCTTTTCCCCAAGGTAGTGGAGTTCAAAACCAGAGGGTATATTTTTAAGGTTAGAGGATAAAGTTTTAGAAGGATCCTGAGGGGTAACCTTTTCATGTAGAGGATGGCTTGCATGTGGAAGGAACTGTTAGAGGAAGTGGCAGATGCAAATGCAGTTGCAACATTTGACAAGATATTTGGACAGGTACATGAATAGGCAAGGTTTAGAGGGTTATGGGCCAAAAGCAGGCAAATGAAACTAGTTTAGTTTGCGGAACATGTTCGGCATGGACTAGTTGAACCGAAGGGTCTGCTTCTATGCTGTATGACTCTGACTCTCTTCTCACTTGGGAATGTCGAGGTAAGGAATTTTATTGAAGATTCTAAACAAAGCGATCGAAGCAACTTGGTCCAGAAGTTACTGAAATGTTAATAATTGTAGACCTTTTTCAATTTCTCTTGTGTAGGAATACTGCAAATATTTGTTAGGTACCAGGCAACTTAAGTTGTGAATCCCTGAAGGTCAATGGCCCGAGTGTATAAAGGAAAGAAATAGATCTAATGTCATGTTAAATTAACTTTCTGAGCTGCATAACTGGTAAACAAATCTTGGGTATTGGTTCTGCAAAGCAGGGACACAGTGTAGTGAAAGCCTACACTATCAGTGTCTCAATTTCTAGAGTCTTATCCTTAAAATCACAGTACATCACTTCAATGTGGTTTATCACTGTCCTTGTAATAACGTATTCTAAAATTGACTCTGACTATGCCACTTGCCTGGGTTTTAAAAAAAAAAAGTTGGGCTAGTTTTGCATCTCTTTGACTTCTTTACACACCCACAGTCAGATTTTGGAGGCATAATTTGCAATTAATCTCAGTGCACCAACCAGCCTATGATTTGCATTGCAATAAGCTAGCATTCACTTGTGAAACAAAGGCTACATTCTAGCAACTATACGATTATGTTGTCAACAGTAAAAAGAATATGTTTAGTCTTCATTTGCACTGAGTGAGAAAATCATACTCAACACGCCTAATGAGTTTTGAAAATAGGGGAGTTGAGTTTCTATATATACAGATGTGTTTCTGTTGTGCGGGAAGTGTTCTCTGGTTGCTGTTGCATGACGAACAGAAACTGCTGAACACTTTTTTGTTTTTGGAATGAAGATCAGACTGTTTGTTTGCGTTCATAAAGAATGCATGAATATCTATCATCCTGAAGTGAACTATTGTGATTGGGAGAGGAAAATCTAGAAGTATAAAGTATGCGGGTCTTAACTTCACTTTTCTTAATAGGAGCATAAGGTAGAGACCTGCACAGTAATTGCGTTTTCGACATTAATGTACTTAGAATAAATCTACCACGCTAGACAAGAGTGCTAGGTTTTTAGCACCCTTTGCGTAAAACAATTTTCCTGTTTGCACTTCTAAATTTATCTTTAAACTTTGTTACCTAATTCAGTAGGCCTGGCTTTCTACCAAGTCCTATTGGTCGGCAAATAACTTTTTGATGGCTCAAATACAATCGGAGTAGACTGTCGCAGGATGAAAGCATCATGGTTGGTGTTGGAGGCATTGACTTGCATGGTTTATTGTCCAACTGTTGTGTGACAATTAGTTCTTAGAGAATGGAATCCCTTTTTGTTCCAGTCACCATTTTGCACATATGCCACATTTCAACTGCATATACACAATCACTGGAATGCTGCAACCTGGCAAAGCCTGTAATTTTGACGAAGCTGCTTGCTAACTTGTACCTGCTGCACTATGAAGTATTTATTTCATTCTGAATGAATGACAAATGTTCGTTACCTCCTTCGTGCAAGATTGGATGACAGACAACCTGGGGTGTTCCAAATGCCTCCATATCTAGCCTGAAAAGAATACAATTTGCAATATGTTTGGCAGTGCCATTATGGTTTTTATCCTAACTGCACGTGTAGCTTTTGATGTCCTTACGGATGTACAGGACTGGCAAATTCTGTTTCTTGTCAAGATTTGTACAGAAGAATTAGTCCCCACATATCAACAAATGTTGACACTCTTAAATAAACCCACGCAGTGTATAAGATACAAAAAATTGTACAAATGAGCATTGTTTTATTCTACATATGTTTTGATAGGTGTTCATTGTGCTAATGTCTTCACTAATATGGCATCCAAGGCAATGTTCAACCCAGATATGTTTTGCACTATGTTGTTTGGAATAAAAAGCAGAGAGAGAGAGAAAATAATTAGAACACGTTTTACTGCATCTGTATGTCCCACAGTACTTGGCAGCCAATAAAGTAATTTTTTTTCAGTGAAATTGGTTAAGAGCTTGTGATTGAGATATGCCTTTTGAAATAAACAATGGATATTTGAGCTGCTGAGAAGTTGTACATATTTACCAAAGATGTGTTTTGCTGAAGATTGCCTTCAGCTGAGAAGAAGCTCCTTTTCTATCATCTCTGCTTCACACACTCACCTCTGTCCCAACAGAGAAGTTGATAAGGAAGGCTTTAACCAGACTAGATAGTCAGCTACATCCAGTGAACCTGTGTTTTATATTTAGCTTATGTATGTTTACGTGAATGTTGATGTAGTTTTACTTTTTATAGGCTTTTTTAACTCTTATCAGTTTTTGTATAACAAAACTATCTTATTGATTCTTCAGTATAATGGTTAGGTCCACTCATGGAATTGGCCAATACATCATTTCTAATTCAAATTGATGTTAAATCAAAGTAGGAATATAGAGAAGCCATCCTGTCCCTCACCTGGTCATCACAAGCTAAGTATTGGCTTAATATGATGGGCAACTTTTCTGAACGTTTGTTTTCTTGGAGTGATGTCTGCTGGTATCACCAGCCCAGTCTGTACGTGCATGTGAGCTGGCACAGATTGTTTTTTTTTTTCCTTTTTTTTTCTGTGATTATTTTGACTTTTGGAGTAATCACTGCTTTGTTACATATCGTAAGTTGTAATGAAACCATTGTGGTCTGCCTGTGGTAGTTGTATTTCCAATTAATCTTCTTGCTAAGCTAATTCAAAATCTATCATGTAGTTTGAAAATAGTCATTGATACATCAGAACAAGATGTTGTGGCATATGAGAGAAAAAGTATGTGACGTGTACTTTGATTCATTGCCCATAGGTCATGAATCAAAGATATTTTATTCCGTTGGAATCGATCCATTTCAAAAATGAAGGCTTAACAAGGAAGACAACGGGATCGATATGAAATAATGCTTGTCTGTTTGAGGAAATTATCTTTGCACACCCCCACCCCTCAAAAAACAAGGTGCATTCAACTCTTCAGCTGTCCTGCTTTAGTTGGCCCCCACCCACCTTAACTGCCACCTGTTGTTGGAGGTTCTGTTAGTGTTTCAAGACTTAGTGAATAAATGTGATATTAATTCAAAACCACTAAAGTGTGGTGCCCAGTTTATAACTGGAAAAATAATTTAGTACCATTTTACTAAGATCACAAATTTGTCATGAATTCCCCTTCTTTCTTTATAATGTAATATTGTGGGCAGTTTTTCTCCAAACACCACTAATGGTTGTTGTTGTGTCTGGCTTCCCAATATAATGTTCAAAATGTCTCTCTTTCTTATTCATTATATTCTGTTTTTCACTTCAGAATCACCTGAAGTAGATTGTCTTATTTGTTGGTCTATCAGGAGGAACTGTTGCCTTCAACGTTCTTTAAAAAAATTCCATTTTCTCTGTATTCTATAAATTTTGTGTACAATAATACATTGTGAAAGGATATAAAATGGAATCTTATTTCTTCAATTTCCAGATCTGGCATTAGTGTCAAAAATATATTCTTTGCTTACCCTAATTGGAACCTCAGTCTGTTACTACTTTAGCAGTCTAATATCCTGGATACGAATTTTATTGATTTCTTTCATGCTGCAGTTCCTTTTTGCACTGAGAAGCTTTTCTTCCTCAGTTGTCTCGTTTTTACTGTTGTCTTGCTGCACGTATTACATAGAACTATTATATATTGCATTTCCATTTTTTCTCGCAACAATGAACTTGATTTCTAATTTTTAAAGCTGAGGTTTTTTTGGATTATAGATATTGTATCTAAAATATTCCATTTGAACAGTTGTAAATGATAAAAGCTGTTATTAAGAGTTTCTTAAATGTGTATGTGATAGCTGATCATGTTTAGGCCTCAGGTTTTCAATGTTCTTTCAGCTATATGAAAAGAAGTATTTTGCCTGCCATGTTATGGCTGTAAGAGATTTTTTATGGAATTAAGTCCCCTTATGTAAATTGACAATAAGACACAATTTCTTGTCAATGTCAGAAAATTGAATTTTGCTTCAGAGCATTGTCTTATCACAGCTGCCAGGATTCTTTGTTTCTGACTAATTGCATTCCACAAACTTGATGGATTTTGATATGTGAATTTCTGTGCTTGATATGATGAAATGTGCGAAACAATGTAACATGCAGTTTTTGGTACCTGTTGGACATTCCAAGCTCAGGCAGAGAACCAATCCAGCCCAAATAAAGTATTTTGTTAAAATGTTTCTAGGTACTTGCAAGTGAATGGTAGCTGCATAAATAGTCTTGAATCGTGGTTTAAATTCTTGCAAATGTGTGCTTATTATAAAGGGTCTGTGGAGTCAGTCTTGTAGCAGTTTCTTTTTTCGCACAAGGTTTGAAACTAAATTCAATAACCATTCCTAAAATAGTGCTGCAATGTCAATGGTTTGGGAGAGAAATTGCAAGTGGGTTTTGGTTTATGTGCAATGAGTGCTGGATACACCACTATCTTTCCCTCGTCACGGAGGACCTCCAGGAGGTGAAGGGCCAGCAAGCCTCGCTCTTTGCTTTGGAGGCCTCCAAGATAATCTTCCTGTCCAGAGTCCGCTCCGTGGAGCAGGATGAGACATGCTCACGTTTCTTCTTTCAGAAGGTGCACAAAGAGAGCTCCGTGCTCAGCAAACTGAAGGAGGATGATGGCTCGGTAACATCATCTCAGGCTGACATCATGAGGATCAGCAAATCCTTCTATGCCAGTCTATGACTTGAAGCCAACCGACAGCGCGGCCTCCCAGTTGTTCCTGTCTTCTATCACGGAGGTCTTGGACGACGGAACACGAGAGAGGCTGGACTAGCCGCTATCTCTGGATGAGTTGACCAAGGCCCTCGAGCCCTTCGAAAAGAATAAAACTTCCGGAAGCAATGGCTTACCGGTCGAGATCTATTCTGCTCTTTGGAGCTTGATTGGCCAGGACCTGTTGGAGGTGTATGTCAGTATGCTTATGGCAGGTACCATGAGTGAATCCATGAGGAAAGGCATCATCACCCTCCTCTACAAGCAGAAGGGGGAGAAGGAAGAAATTAGAAATTGGATACCAATCTCACTGTTAAACACAGACTACAAAATCTTGTCAAAGGTCACCGCCAACCGGGTCAGGTCTGCTCTGGGACTGGTGATCCACCCTGACCAAACCTGTGCTGTACTGGGCAGGAAGATCGCTGAGAGTCTCGCACTCCTCAGGGATACGATTGCCAACGTGCAGGACAGGGGGGTGGACACCTGCCTCATCAGCCTGGACCAGGAGAAAGCCTTTGACAGGATATCACATACATATATGAGGGATGTTCTCTCCAAAAAGGGCTTTGGGGAGGGAATCGGTAATTGGATCAGACTGCTCTACACCAAATTTGTCAGTGCAGTCTCAATCAAATGGGTGGGAATCAGATAGACTCCCTTAAGTCATGGAGTCAGGAAGGGCTGCCCGCTCTCTCCTGCCTTGTGTATGTGTTGCATAGAGCCTTTTGACGAATCCATCAGGAAGGATGCGAGCCTGAGAGGGGTGACTATTCCTGACAGTGGGGGCGTGCAGGTTAAGGCCTCCCTGTACATGGATGACGTTGCCATTTTCTGCTTAGATCTGCTGTCCCTCACATACTCATGTGCATCTGTGACCAGTTCGAGCAGGCCTCGGGGGGCCAAGGTCAACCGAGGCAAGAGCGAGGCCATGCTCTTTGGGAACTGGGCCGACCAATCCTCTATCCCCTTCACCGTGAGGACCGACCACCTGAAGGTGCTGGGTATTTGGTTTGGTGGGGCTGGGGCGTGCGCCAAGACCTGGGAAGAGCAGATCAGGAAAATGAGGCAGAAACTAGGCAGATAGGTGCAACGGTTGCTCTCCAACGCAGGGAAAAACCTGGTCATCAGGTATGAGGTACTCTTAGTATTGTTATGTGGCACAGGTCTGGCCTATCCCCAGAACCTGTGCCACTGCAGTCACCTGAGCCATTTTCCACTTCATGTGGAAATCAAAGATGTACCGGGTCCAAAGAGCCACAATGTACAAAGACCTGGGCAACAGGGGAAAAAACACGCCCAATGCCACCCTCACCCTGATGGCCCCCTTTTGTGTGTGGCTGCACCAAGTGTCACTGAGGTTCTACCTGTCCCCACTGTTGCGAAGGATGGGCCTGGCCTTGCTGCCGCGGAACGCTCCGAGTAGTTAGACAGTTCCGTACCACCTGTCCTCCTTGGAGAAATTTATGAAGAAAAACACATTTGACCACAAGTCCGTAGTGTCCTTGAGACCCTTCGGGAAAAGGAGAGGGCGGATCCTATTGAGCGGTTCCCTGAGCAGACTGTCCAAGCCATTTGGCAGAATGCCTCGTCGCCAGAACTTTCCAACAAGCACCAAGACATGGCTTGGCTGGTGGTGAGAAGGGATCTGCCTGTGAGATCCTTTATGCACGCTCGGACTCTGCCGCACCGCACGCTGCCTTCGAAGCGGCTGCGGTGGGGACGTGACTGTCTCACACCTCCTTCTGGAATGTGCTTATGCGGAAGAAGTCTGGAGAGGAATGCAGTGGTGTGTCGAGGTTCGTCCCGAGCAGCGCCGTGACACGGGACTCCGTTCTGTACCGCCTCCGTTCCCCAGGACGCACACCGAGACGAACATCAACTGTGCCTGGAGGATCATCAACTCTGTGAAGGATGCTCTCTAGGCGGTCCGAAACCAGTTGATCTTCCAGCTGAAGGAGTTGACCCCGACTGAGTGTTGCAGACTGGCACATTCCAAGGTCCAGGACTACGTGTTGAGGGACGTGCTGAAGCTTGGAGCAGCTGCCGCCAAGGCGCGATGGGGGAAAGACCACCGTGCAATGTCTGCCTGCCTAAGCATAGGGGGCCGACGAAGTTAGAGGGCTCCACTGACCCCCCAGGTAAATATGTGCAGAGTAATCGTACAGACATGTAAATATGAATGATTACTCTGTCTCTGTATGCAAAGAAATGGAATGATTTACATATGTATGGCATGACCAGTTGTACAGATCATCAAAATGTTTTATGAATAAAGTATATTTTTAAAATAAAAAAATCTTTCCCTCAAAAGAAATGGTGGGTTCAGATATACAACAGTTACAAAATTTACATTTCATACATGCATTGTTATAAGTTGTGGCACCAGACACTGGTTCATGCTGGCGTTGTTTATATTTGTGTAGCAGCTTGACGTATGCCTTGAAGTGCAGCTCTTGTTATGCTAATATTGTAAAAGCAAGTGAAAAATTTGTTTTCCTGTGCTATTGACCATTTAAGGAAGGCATGCAAGTGGAATGAAATGCAAAATTTTACATAGTGCTATCCAAGGAAGTCCATCAAATTGTGTCTCCATTTATCATTTTGTTCAGTTATTTAGTTGATTATGTTATGAGGCATATAAGGATGACACTTGGTTGTGATTGCTTGTACTGGGTGTGTTACTGGATGTGTACTTTTTAACACATTAGAGTCAAACAGCAGAGAACAGCTCCTTCAGTTAAGGAGTATCGAGTCAGTTATCCATCCGTTTACACTGTTATTCCTATTTAGAAAAGAGTTGCACATGGTGACATGTTGAATGACCACAGACAAATTACAATATTGTCTCTCCAGATCAATTAATGTGAAAGCTTGTGATTGCATCAAATGCTATTTGTATCAAGAACTTCAAGTTGTTTATAAACCCTTGGAATAGGTTTTAACTACTTAACGTTTTATACCAATACACTGATCATGAGAGAGGATTATATTAGTCCAGTTAGTAATGCAATGGTGTTTACAATGTAGTGGCTACTCCCTTATGTAGTCAAAGAAGAGAACTGCATATAAGTGCAGTATATTTTGGCATATTCTTAAAATGTTGGACATATGGCTGAAGATTGCAAATAAAATCCTGTGGCAAAGTTGAGGGTTTTGTTCCGTTCACTTTGCTGTATGCAGACAGTAACGTATCTCGCTTTCTTCAAAAGATTTCAGAATTTTCTGGTCACAACTGCTTTTGGTTTTTCAACTTAATGTTTTCTTAAGGTAATTATTGATGAAACATGAATTTTATATGACTAGAATGGGTGATGGTATCATCTTTTGGGAGAATAATTTTAAGCATTATGGTCAAGCTATATCTTGTAAGTATGGCTCTGGTGACTCAGCAGGCCCAAGTGTTACTCCGGTATTTTTGCTCATTCTTTTTCTCCAGTCACTTTAGTGAACTTTATTCTCTTAAACAGGTATTTAGAAGTTGGCAGGCTGTGACCAGTGGAGTACCATTAGAAACATTGGTGTGGCCTTGGTATTTACCTCTATATTAATAACTTATATCAATTGTAGAGTCGTAAAGCTGTAGAGCACAGAAACAGTCCTTAGGTCTCTTTTATAGTTGGACCAAACGGGCAACCTTTTCATGCAGAGGGTGGTATGTGTATGGAATGAGCTGCCAGAGGATGTGATGGAGGCTGATACAATTGCAACATTTAAGAGGCTTTTGGATGGGTATATGAATAGGAAGGGTTTGGAGGGATATGAGCCGGGTGCTGGCAGTTGGGACTAGATTGGGTTGGGATATTTGGTCGGCATGAACAGGTTAGACCTGCTTGCGCATTCTGAAACTTGATAGATGGTTCAATCTGTTGAAATCTACTTTTCTCCTTGCAGACCCTGTTTGATATTTTGCGCTGCTCTGCAACTAATATAATATTCTGCTCCTAACTAGTTGAAAATGGGTGAACACACAAGATAGCATTACTGTTTGATGGCATCCTTATACTGTGGCAAACTTGACATTGGTTGTCCTTCTGTTCAAGGATGTCATTTGCTCAGGTTTGCCCGCTACTGCCATGGGTCTTCATGTGATGTGACCGGCTATTAGTCAACCTGCAGATCCTTTCACGGTTAGAATGGATCATGTTGTCCTATCCCCATGTGGAAGTCCTTAAATTGCTATTCGCCTGCACTTGTTTAAACAACTTGTTTGAACTTTTATTTTTTTGGACTGATGCAAACTATGTTTAAAAATATTTTGGCAAGCTGGCCTTCTGGAGATTAAAATCTCTGCAAAGAGAAAGAAATTTGAGAAAACTATTTTATGAGTAATAAACATCTCTATTTATTTATTTATTTATTTATTTATTTATTTATTTATGAATTGCATTACTAAAAGTTGGCTAAATGGGTGGACCCTCTCAAGGTTCAATGCGACAACCGAATTAGATGGTTCTTGGTTTTTTGAGCTATGCTTGAAAAGAAGAGAGCCTGGAAATATTTGCCCCAGATGTATTTTCTTGGTCATCGCTTTTTTGACTAAAGCAACAGTCCTGTTCAAGGCACAAAATTCAGAAGGAAAGTCATCTTTTTATTAGCTTTCTGATTCAACTGCATGCTGTTGATTTGCAAATCCCGGCAGCAGATAATGTATCACTTTCAGACCAGAAATGAAACTCTCTTCAGTCTATTTCCAGCTAGAACTGCTTATGATGAAAAACAAGCACAGCCTGAGTTTCTTTTTGAGTAAGAGCTCTGTTTTTCAGGTGGTATTACAGCTTGTGATTTGTATGTTGTTAGCCTTAAATAGTACTCCTGGGTCATGCAACTACGAAGTGCCATCTGTGGATTTGTGCTTCATTGGAGGAGAACTGCCAAAATCCAATCAAGCAAGCAACTCTGCATTTGAGTAGTTCTCAACACAGTATCTTGTACAGTAGCTGTAATGGGTTTGGTTTTGGAACTGTGACCAATAGTCCAGCATTAGTAACTTTAATGTGTGATTCCAGGGCATGGATAGGGTGAATAGCCAAGGGCTTTTTCATGGGGTGGAAGAGTTGAGAACCAGTTTTAAGAGGGGAAAAATTTAAAAGGGATCTAAGGGGCAATTTTTTCATGCAGAGGATAGTGCGTGTACGGAATGAGCTGCCAGAGGAAGTGGTGCAGGTTTGTACAATTACAGCATTTAAAAGGCATCTGGATGGGTATATGAATAGGAAAGGCTAGGAGGGATATGGACCAAATGCTAGCAAATCGGACCAGATTAATTTAGGATATTTGGTCAACATGAATGAGTTGGACTTAAGGGTCTGTTTCCATGCTTTTCAGCGCTCTGACTCTGGAATTTGGAAGACATTTATAACAGTTCTTTTGTACATTTTTATTTCAGGTTCATTTATTTTTAAAATTAGTATTAGATTTATTTTATTCTGTAAAAATTTATCATTTATTTTATAACAATTCTATCTGATCTTCTGAGTAAAGTTGGAAAACAGAATAGGTGCATAACCTGGCATTTACTAAAATTATAAATGGCTCTTGCAAAGGCTAGTGCATTACTTCAGAAAAGTCATATTAATGTCCTGACCAAAAGAACTGCTTTGCAATATCTTATTGATCCCTGTTTGCACAAATGTAGTGAGGCTAAAAATATTTCATAGATCTTGCTTTGCCATAAAGTCAGTCATAGAGATAAATAGCATAGAAACAGACCTTTCGGTCCAACCTAGTCCATGCCGAACATATTCCCAAACTAAGCTCGTCCCACCTTCCTGCTCCTGGTACATTACATTTCCTTTTCATGTGCTTATCCAAATGCCCTTTTAATTGTTATAATTGTGCCCACATCCACCACTTCCTCAGGAAGTTAATTTTGTATGTGAACCCCCCTCTATATAAAAAAAAATTGCCCTTCATGTCTTTTTAAAATCTCTCACGTCATTAGTCTTGTAATCCCCCATCCTAGGGAACAGACACCTACCATTAACCCTGTCTGTACACCTCAATGTTTTTTATAACTATGAAGTCACCTCTCAACCTCCTACATTCCAGTGGAACAAGTCCCAGCCCAATCCAGCCTTTTCTTTATAACTCGAACCTTCCATATCCAGCGGCATCCTGGTCAATTTCTTCTGAACCTTGTCCAACTTAATAATATCTTTACTTTAACTGTGCACCACATTCCAGAAGAGGCCTCACCAATGTCATAGACAACCTCAACATGATTTCCCAACTCCAGTACTCAAAGGATTCACTAATGAAGGCAAGCATGCCAAACGCTTTTTTTAACCACTGTGTCTATATGTGATCAGTTTTTAGAGAATGATATACCTGAATCCCTAGGTCCCTCTGTTCTACCACACTACCCAAAGACCCACTATTAAATGTATAAGCCTTACCCTTGTTTGTTGTACCAAAATCTAATACCTCTCATTTATCCATATTGAACTCCATCTGCCACTTTTCAGCCCATTGACCCAGTTGATCAAGATCCCTTTTGTAATCTTAGAAAACCTTCACTGCCTATTGTGGTATCGTCCATGAACTTCCTAACCATGCCTCGATATTCTCTTCCAAATCATTCATATCGATGACAAACAAAAGAGGGCCCGTATCCAAATCTTAAAGCTTTTTCTAAGGACATTTATCCTAATTTCAATCCTAGCTTCATAACTATATCAAACAAGGAGATTTCACTATACTTCAGTGGAGAAAAACTGTTTCTTCTCTTTGAGCCAGTCAACTAAAGGTTAAATTGATACATCAGGCAATAAATTAAAGATTGTTCCCATTTTCATTTTTGCTTCTCCCTGCAGAGGTTTAATACGCAGTATGTACGTTCCCCATAGAGATCCCTTGTGTGGATGACTACCTCCAGAGGGAATCCCACTGATTCACAGACTGTATTTTAATACTTCATATTTTGTTCTGTTTCACATCAAAACACAGCTGTTATCTGCATTATTAGTTTGCCAGTGTCTTGATAAAAGTCACTCCTAAGGGATTACTGGCCTCATGAGGTGCATCATCAAGTCTGCAATCTACATCGCACTAAAAAGACCTTTGTCCTGTGGCCTTGTATGCTTTGGCATCGCAAGTGCACATCCAATAACTTTATTCCACATCCATGTCCACCCTCATAGGCATTGAGTTCCAGATTGTCACCAGCCTCTGGGTGATAAATCTTTCCCTCACATCTTCTCTCAACATCTGTCCTTCTTTATCTCAAATCTACAGCCCTGGGTAATGATCCCTCCATAAGGTTTTGAGTCTGACTGTTAACCTTTCCACAGGATCTTTTGTTTGTGCAAAGGCACTTCTAAGTGACGTGTTTGCACCAAAGATTGACTTGGTTATACCTTTGATTCACCCATATTCAACTTTGGAATGTTGTCATAATTAGATGAAAAAAAACAGCCTTTTGGTTTTGAAGGGTTTCAATCAGTATACTGTTTGTGCAAAAGCAGTTGGTTATAGTGGAGAAGAAACTTTCATTGGATAAATATTTCTGAAAGGATTACTTCTGTTCAAATTTGTTGAAGTTGTGATCTGCCAAGTATTAGGTTAGACATATTAAACTCCTAACCAAATATTTTAGCCTTTTAAATTTTGTTTCCTGTTGGTTTAACGCAGCCGTTAATGTATATTAGATAGATGACTCTGTTTTATTTTATTCTTTTTTCTCTTTTTTTGTGAACAGAAAGTTTGACACTCCTGTTTATTTCTTTTTTTTTTCTTTTTTTTCCCCAGCACCCATGTTGTGTGTGTCTGTTTTATTTTACTTTGTAAAATAGCAAACCCTGGGATTATAGGACCATTGAGGTTTTTGGCGCAGAAGTAAGCCAGTTAACTCACTGTCAGTGCAAAATCCTTTGTTAATGCAATCCAAAACCCACCTGGCTGACCTACTTTCTCTTGCTAGCTACTGTTTCAAAAAGTTGTTCACTTGGTGTTAAAGATGCAATGCTTCCTGTTGTAATTGCTTTCTGCAACATAGTATTTCATGTTTCCAAAAATGCTGAATCAAAAAAACTCTCCTTTATTACACATTGTCTTGTACGTGTTGTTACTCTCACCATGATCTATAAAAGCATTGCAAAACACTTACTTGTTCTGCATTCACATGTAAAAGTAATGACCATACAAACCCGAAGGTTTTTACCTTGGAAGTTAGGGGAGAAAGGATGTTCATAGTTCAGATTATTTGATGGGAATGTAAGAATCGTGGAACAATAGTGTATCTAACTACCAGACTGCAAAGAGCAGACAGTCTCATTGTAGTCGGGAAAGGGTGACTACATTGTAGTCGGGAAAGTTAAAAGAAAGGGAAGGAATGCGTTCATAATTTGAAGGTGTTGAACTCAATATTGAGCCCAGAAGATTCTAAAGTGCCGAGTTTGAAGATGAGATGTTGCTCCTCCAGTTTGCGTTGTGATTAGCTGCAGCATGTCAAGGACAGACAAATGGGCATGCGAGCCACGACTTAACATCTCTTACCCCTCACTCCCCCGTCTGCATTTCACAGGGATCGTACCCTCTGACACATCCTAGACCATTCCTTGATGACCGATCGCACACCCCCTTCCGTGTATCTGCTGAAGGTGCAACATCTGCCCCCTCACCACTTCCCTGCTCACCATCTGAGAGCCTAAACAGTCTTTCCAGGTGAAGCAGCATTTCACTTGTACCATCTCCATCTTGTGTATTGTATTTGCTGCATCCAATGTGGCCTATCTGCATTGGAGAAAACAAATGCAGACTGGTTGACCGCTTTTGCAGCGCACCTCTGGTACACGTGCAAGCATGATCCCAACCTTCTTGTAGCCAGTCATTTTAGCACAGCACCCTGCTCACATGCCAACTTGTCTGTCTTTTGGCATGCTGCAATGCTACAGCAAATCACAGCGCAAACTAGAGGAGCAACACTTCATCTTCAAATTAGGCACTTTGCAATCTTCTGGGTTCAATATTGAGAATTCAAAGCCTTCAAATTGTGAACATGTTCCTTCCTTTTTAGCTTTGCTTATTACCATGTCCTCCACCCCTTCCCCACCCCAGTGGGACGGGCTGTTCTTTCCATTCTGCCAGTTAGACACACCATTGTTCTGCCATTCTCGCATTCCGATCACTTAATCTGAAGTAGCAATACCCTTTCTCCAGGGCACTCTCAAAACAACCCCACCCTGCCACGCCCAAACAATTGCATAAGTGTTGACCCCTCCACACTTCACTCCAACTCTGGTGAAGAGGCATATAGCATCAACATTAGCTTGCTGTCTCTCCATGGATGCTGCCTGACCCACTGATCTCCAGCATATTTGTTTACAGTTCCTCTTCTTCAGCAAGAAACTACCAAGCAAAGTAGTTGCTGAATCACAGAATGCAGTGGTTTCAAATGGCTTGCTGAAAATGACACTTGTGCAATAGGTGTCATTTGAATATCAATGAAGACAAATGTATTTTTTTTAAATCTGGTGGAGAACGCTCTCAACTCAAGTGATCCAAGATGGAGGACAAAAAAATTGTGGCTCTAAGAGCTCTTTTTTTTTGAGATATGTTAGGTTTTAGAGCTGATTTGCTCAAATCCCAGGAGCAGCAATTACAGTTTTATATGCTGTTGTATTGTTTTGGAACTTTGTGGGGGTAAAGATCAAAACAGTGGCACTTTTAAAAGGAGGAAGATCGACAAAAGGCAGCGACCACATGGTCAGAGAGGAAAAGAGAGAAAGAAACCTACACAGCTAACTGACACAGCAGTGAATCTGCACAGTTACTGCCTTTCATGTTTGAGTTCATGTATCTCTGGGCATTCACAGAGGTTGGTGCATGTTGGAATGAGCTGCCAGAGGAAGTGGAGACGGCTGGTACAGAGCATTTAAAAGACATCTGGTTGGGTATGTGAAAAGGAAGGGTTTAGAGGGATATGGGCCAAATGCTGGCAAATGGGACTAGATTAGGTTAGGATATCTGGTCAGCATGGGTGAGTTGGACCAAAGGGTCAGTTTCCATACTGAACATCTTTATGACTCCTATCTATGACTGTGCATGTGGATCCCCAGATCTTCCCACTTTCCCTTTAAAATGGTGGGTCTGTGAATTGTTTAGAAGAATCGTCCATTCTAAATTGATGTGTTGTACAATGTTCTCATTCACATGAGTTGGTACACCAGTTTTGCCTAAAAATGGGATGTTAATCTGGTGAAACTACAATACAAGACTACATGCATGCAAAGCAGTAAAATACCTTGCTGTAGAACTAGCTTACCAAAACAACCAACTAATGGATCAGATCCAAGTACTGCAGTCTTGTCATAATCAGCTGTGATTGGTTTTGGGCAATTAAATAACCATCCTCAGGAGGAGGTTCCACAAACATTTAAACTGAAATATGCTGAAGCCTGACATGTCCATGTAAAAGACCTGAGATATTTACAGTTGTCCCTTTCCAAAGTGCTGATTACATGGTCCATTTCTGGCTTCTTCTGGAGATGGGAGAAAGTGAGGACTGCAGATGCTGGAGATCAGAGCTTAAAAATGTGTTGCTGGGTAAGTGCAGCAGGTCAGGCAGCATCCAAGGAGGAGAATGAGAATTGACGTTTCGGGCATAAGCCCTTCTTCAGGAAGGCTTATGCCCAAAACGTCGATTCTCCTGCTCCTTGGATGCTGCCTGACCTGCTGCGCTTTTCCAGCAACACATTTTTCAGCTCTGATCTCCAGCATCTGCAGTCCTCACTTTCCCCTAGCAGAGATAACCCAGGTAATTATAGACCAGTGAGCCTTGCTTCTGCTGTAGGAAAGGTTTTTGAAAGGATTATAAGAGATAAGATTTATAATCATCTGGCAAGCAACAATTTGATTTCAGATAGTCAACATGGTTCGTCAAGGGCAAGTTGTGTCTCTCAAACCTCATTGAGATTTTTGAAAAGGTGACCAAGCATGTAGATGAGGGTAGGGCAGTTGACATGGTCGACCAGGACTTCAGTAAAGCCTTTGATGAGGTTCCACATAGTAGGCTGATGGAGAAAATGTAGAGTCATGGAATTGAGGGTGGTTTAGCAGTTTGGATTAGCAACTGACTTTCTGAAAGAAGGCAGCGAGTGATGGTTGATGGAAAATATTCAGTCTGGAGTCCAGTTACTAGTGATGTGCCACAAGGATCTGTTTTGGACCTCTGCTGTTTGTCATTTTTAGAAGTGACTTAGATGCAGGCACGGGTGGATGGATTAGTACATTTGCAGGCGACACTGAAGTCTGTGGAGTAGTGGACAGTTTGGAAGAATGTTGCAGGGGGACTTGGATAAACTGCAGAATTGGGCTGAGAGGTGGCAAATGGAGTTCAATGCAGCTAAATGTGAGGTGATGCACTTTGGGAAGAATAATAGGAAGGCAGAGTACTGGGTCAGTGGGAAGATTCTTGGTAGTGTGGATGTGCAGAGGGATCTTGGATCCATATACATAGATCCCTGAAAGTTGCCACCCAGGTGAATAGTGCTGTTAAGAAGGCATGCGGTGTGTTAGGTTTCATTGGTAGAGGGATTGAGTTCCAGAACCACAATATCATGCTGTAACTATACAAAACGCCGGTGCAGCCACACAGTGAATATTGTGTACAGTTCCGGTTGCTATATTACAAAAAGGATGTGAAGCATTGGAAAAGGTGCAGAGGAGATTTACCAGGATATTGCCTGGTCTGGAGGGAAGGTCTTATGAGGAAAGGCTGAGAGATTTGGGTCTGTTCTCATTGGAAAGAAGAAGGCTAAGGGGGGATTTGATAGAGACATACAAGATGATCAGAGGATTAGGTAGGGTAGACAGTGAAAGACTTTTTCCTAGGATGATGACGTCAGCTTGTATGAGGGGGCATAACTACAAATTGAGGGGTGATAGATTTAAGACAGATGTCAGAGGCAAGTTCTTTACACAGAGTGGTAAGGGCGTGGAATGCCCTGCCTGCTAATGTAGTCAACTCAGCCATATTAGGGAGATTTAAACAATCCTTAGATAAGCACATGGATAATTTTAGGATATTGTAGGGGGACGAGCTGAGAATAGTTCACAGGTTGGCGCAACATGGAGGGCCGAAGGACCTGTTCTGCGCTATATTGTTCTATGTAAATCCAATCTGACCAATTGCACTTGCCTCAGTCTGTTCTCGATCAGTGTTGACAGTGTGATTAAGTGATAATTGCAAAGCAACAATCAGTTCACCATTTGCCCAGTTTTGTTCTACCAGGATCATTCAACTCTGGGCATCTTTCCAGCCTATGTCTACTCTTTTTGAATAAACATTAATTGGCTTACAGCCTCTGGTTGGGTACGATAACAAAAATCAAATAGTCAGTGGAAACTTAAAGTGGAGTAGAAATTGGTCAGAGTCAAATCTAATATCATTATCCTGGGTAATGATACACCCCACTCCTTATAGTGCCCATCTGCTTGTACAGGCTACTACTGTTCGTATGGCCACCACATGCTCCCACTTCATCAGCACCCAAGCATGGGTGTAACCATGGAAGTAAGGTAAAATGTCAGACTCTGGCCTGCTGCATGGACCTATTGATGGCCAGTTTAACCAGGCATTTATCAGACCCACAAAGAGGTCCTTGCATGCTGTCGGTCGCTCGTGCTCTCGATCGCTCTTGCTCGCTCCTTTCCCGCCCCCCCCCCCCCCCCCCATCCATCCCCCCCATCTCCCAATGATAAGTTAGGAGTGTGGGGCTGGAGTACAACCAGAAGTAGCCGTACTTAGAAACTAAGCAGTGCCACAAACCCACAGGGACATCATGGGATAGTGGTGTTAGCGCTCAACCATTAATCAAAAACCCTGTTCATGATCTGGGGACCGGAGTTCAAATCCCACCATGGCAGGTAGTAGAATTTGGATTCAAATACAAGCTTGGAATTGACATTCTAGTGATGAATGTGAAACCAATGTTGGTTGTTGGAAATTCTCCAAGTAACTCCCTCCCTGACTTAGTACCTGTCTATCAGATGTATGTCCAGATGATGACAGAACTACACATGTTCAGCAAATGGAGAGTATTCCAACAATACATGAATTTCTTCACTATCCAAGTTAGCATGTGGAACAAGCAGGTTGTGTTATTTACCACCTTAAACATCCATTTCATTCATCATCAGTGCGTTTTGGAAGCAGCATGTGCTCCTCTGAAAATGTCATGTAATAACTTCCCAAGGTTCCTTTACCTGCATTCTCTACTGCCAAGAACAAGGGCAGCAAACATCACCATCAGCTAGTGTCCCTCCAAACCACACACCACTTGGAACAATCTGGTCATTCCTTAACTGTCTCTGAATCAAAATTCTAGGAACTCAAATATAAGTGTCTACATGTACCGCGTCAACTGCAGTGAATCAAGAACAAAGCTCATCCATTATCTTCTCAGACCATGTTATTGATGGGCCATAAATTCTGGCCTTGCCAACAGATTTACTTTGTACTAACTTCCTCATGCTAAAGTGGTATCCTGTAAAAGCAAATTTTGATCGTTTTTCTCCTCCTTAGAATACCCTCACAAATATGGGCCAGAGGGAGGCTGTGCTGACCATTCAGTGTTTGAAAGAATGAAGAAGTACCAGATGTCAGCTGTAGAAGAGCCAACGGCACAGGTGAGAGCCTGAATCTCTAACATTAAGGTGTTAATTGTAATGCAGCATTGCATTTAATCTGAATGATACTGATTACAATGAACACACAGTATCTAAAATTAGATATTTCTGAATGTTTCCATTTCAGAATCCAGTAATAAGCAAGTGCTGCTGTGATGGCGAGGTGTTAATTTTTGTTGATCTTTTGATTCAACATTGTTGCCTTCTCCATTAGTCATGAGGCCACATAATAATATTCAAAGAATATAGGGGCAATGTAGTGTCTGAGCTAACATTGTTAAAACACATTTTATGTGGCTATTTATCTCATTATTGTTTGTAGAACCTTGCTACATTCAAATTGCGTGCCATGTTTCTCTGCATAAACTTCTTTCATGTGAAGTACTTCGACAGGTATAGACTGGAGAATGTGAAAGCTAGAATATAGATGCAGCTCCTCTGGGTAGGAAATTTCTTGCACGTAGACACACTATTATTGATCCTTAGCCATAAATTTTGAAAGACAGTACCTGTTACTCCAAAAGAAATAGAAATGTCATTGTTAAAAGAGAGGTTTGTTTTTGATGACCATGTGTCAGTAAATCCAAAATGGATTTTATGATTCCCTTAGAAATACAAATTAAATCTCAAGATGTTTTTGCTGGGTTATCTTGACACCTGGTAACAAATGGAGACTTCAGTTTTTGGAAGTCAGTTTATCTGTATACTACTTGACCATCTGTGATTCACTAGGCTAAATGACAGGACTAGAATGCAGAATGTTGCCAAAGTTGAAATAATAGGAGAAAAGATCAAAACAATTGGATTATGTCAGGCTTGAATTGCTAAACACAGAAGGTCTGGGAAACTGCGAGAAAAAAACGGGATTAAGATTGTGGGTAAGTACAAGACGTGGACCTGAACCATTCATGCAGTAGGATGCAGAGGGTTAAAGGAGAAGGAACAATGAGCATTAAAGAAACATTAGTGACAAAACAGTGCCCAATTCAAGCCAGCAGAGATTTCTAAACTTTAGAATTAAGATGGCAAGTCGTGTGCAGTGCAGGAAAGAACCTGGGTGAATGGCAAAAATTGATTAATGTCTATAACTATAATAGCTGAACCTTTATTTTTCCTCCAAATGATGTTTTTAAGACATGAAAGTCATCCGGTTTCTCAAGTCTTAATACAAATTTGAAATGGAAGCATTGTAAACTACTGCCACTCTGAGGCATGACTAAATGCATTATTGTTATATTGGGATTCCTAAAGTTAGCAATCAAATGTACTTGGTTTTTCCTCTGTATATTTTTGCATATACTCATAGAAGTGATGAGAATCAAGTTTTATACCAATGTATTTTAGGAAAATAGTTTCTAAAAATAATATTGTAAGAGAGGATGAACTGCTCACTGCCAGTAAACAAAACAATAAAATGTTTGGTATATTTCTTCGAATTATAAGAATTTGCTGTAAATGATGGTACTTGGACATTTTCTGAGTGTTTATCATACGCCCTTCAATATGCAATTAATGCAGGCAAGATTGCTGAAAGTGGTTCTGTCTCATGACTTAATAAATTATCTTAAAATCTAAAGAACAAAGTTTCCTCAGTCTCCTGGAAATTCAAACCATGTATTTTGGTAGTTGATGACCTTTTTTTTTCTCTACTTAGACATAGATATAGAATGCATAGAAATACAATATGTATTTCTTCTATCTCCAGTTAAAAGATAAAAACATGACTGTTCCTTTGAGGCAGATATCAGTGAGAGATTGCAGTCATTATCATAGATCATTGTTGGTTATCTCCTGTCTTGAATGTCGTTGCAGGCATTTCATTTCTAATGATATTGGCATCCACTTCATTTTTTGTTTAACTCTTATCTTTTGCTTTAGAAACCTGTTGATTTTGAACATGAGCATGAGCACGAACCAGTTATTTTGAGAAAACGACGTGCAGCTCCAGAGGAGAAGAACACTTGTCAGCTTTTTATTCAAACAGATCACCTGTTCTTTAAATACTATGGTTCAAGAGAAGCGGTCATAGCGCAGGTATGAAATAGAAAGTGAAATAATTTTATTAAAAGTGCGTGTGTGTATGCGCATGTAACTGAATTAAAGTCTTCACTTCATGGCTTCTGTTTTAGACATCTTTAGATTTAATCCCATGTTTAGAATTTGTTGGGCTGAATTGTTTATGAATATTTGAGGCTGACAAATAAGCTTGATTTATACATTTTCTTGGGAGTTCAAATATTTGATTTTTGACAGCATTTTTTGAAATGGTTCAAAATTGCTGTGAATTGCCAAGCATAAATGACAATTCAGTTCATTTGAACATATTAAAGTTGTGATACTTTTAATTCTTTCTCCTTCATTAAGTAACAATTCCTTACTTGTGTTTCTCTTACAAATGAAGGCCCTTGTTCTGTTGAAAATAATTAATAAAGATTCTGCCCAATTTACAGTTCCCTAAAGCACCTATTTTTGAATTTAACATCAAATAATTTCTGAAGTGAGCTGATCCCCAATTAATTTACTGCTATTTTGTGGATTCGTTTCCTGATAGGAATCCCAGTGATACAGTTGACAATATGATATAGTTTAGGAGTGGGATTATTTTTGTATTTAGTGTCACTTATAGTAAGATCATGATTGATTTTAATTTAATTACAAATGTATCCTTTGCGACAGTAATTTACATTGCTACAGAACGGTCCACGATGTTTTGGAAGTTAATTTAATAAAACACCTTCAATTTGGAAGAATGTTTCTCTAAAATCTGTTAAAGTTAACTTACATACTTATTTTCTGGTTAGCTGGTAAATCCGATCTGAGTTTGAATGAAGTTGATAACTGGCCAGATGTTATTTCAGCTTTTGAAAATGAGCTTATGTGCCAGTTTGCTTATTTTAAATTAGATGCAAGCCCTTTAATTAATTATACATTCATACACACAGCAAACTCTTTTTCAATTGATTTCGTACTGCAATTGAGAGAGGAGCAAGGATGGTTGAAAAATGAAAAATTGCTTGTTTTAAATTCACTTATCACTTTAGAAGTATTATTCATTAGAAATTTTAATAAAATATCTTTTTTAAAGCTATTTCGAGGCGTTTAAGTGCTTGAAATTTATCTCCCTTCAAATTTATAAATAAATAAAAATATTTATTTTGTTTCATGTACAGATTTCAAGTCATGTCAAAGCAATTGATACAATTTATCAGACAACAGATTTTCATGGAATTAGAAATATCAGTTTTATGGTCAAGAGAGTGCGTGTAAGTACTGATTCAAAGTTTGCTTTATGTTTCGAGGGCATACTATGCTGATGGACAACTTTGTATTTTGAAAAGGAGGTCATCACTGTTTCACAGTATGCATCAGATACCAGTGTTAGTCGAATGCTAGTCACCTTGCTGAGGTTTTTTCAGAATTAATCCAGTAATATTTCTGGTTCTCCATCTCCTGTGTTGTTGCATGCGTATTTTTCTAAAACCTAAAATCATTTACTAAAGGTTAAATTATTTCTAGACAAGAAAATTGCAAAGCTTACTGGTCCCGTATTCCAAACCCTCCAACTTCCCCTTGTATGGAGTTCTTTGCATTTCAACTTGTTTTGTGTTCTCAGAGTCCACTAAGGTTCACTACTTGAGATCATTGAGCATCTGTCTTTTGAAGTCTGGTAAAGGATTTGTATGTTATCTAATATGCTGCATTTCTTTAGTGCCCCATTGTGTTACCTACGGAGTGTGTGTTAGCAGCTAGTTTCAACACTCATTCTATCCTCAATCTTGGCCTGCTCCCATTCTATCACTTGTAACCATGGCAAGGCATTCTGAAGGTTGGAGGGAATTGCTGAATTTGAGAAGTAACTGCCTGACACCAGAATTACTATTCAATAAATTATTGTGCATAAATAATAAGCTTTTTTTTTCCCTGGAGTGCTCCTTTCACTGTTCACATCAATGTCTGCCCAACGTTTCACATAGAAGAAGAACTACCTTGGAAATGAGTGACAAAGATAGTCTTGATAAAATAAACAGTAATTGAATGAGATAATTGCTTTAAATCCTTGTAGAGAGAGTGTGTGTGTCAAAGTATGGGTGGGCATATGCATGCATATAAAGGATTAGGTTTGACAAAAGCAACATTTTCATATGGTCAGTGTATAATGCATTGAGAGAAATAAATAATCATTTAATACATTTATTCATTTACCTTATTGTGTGTGATCCCCAGAAAAGATATCCTTTTTTTTTACACTGTCTTAACTAACACAATGAACAACACTGCCTTTCAGATCAACACCACGAGTGATGAAAAAGATAGAAGCAACCCATTTAGGTTTTCCAACATTGGTGTGGAGAAATTCCTTGAACTCAATTCTGAGCAGAATCATGACAATTATTGCTTAGCCTACGTGTTTACAGATCGTGATTTTGATGACGGGGTTCTGGGACTGGCTTGGGTTGGAGCACCAGCAGGTAAATGTTTGCAGAGTTTGCTGTTCCCAACAACCTGTATTTTGTTGAGAAACAATGACCAAAATTGCTAGTTATTTCCAACACAGACCTTACTTGAACAATGAGTACAAGCAAGGTATATTTATTAGAAATTATAGTTTTAAGAATGATTAGATAGGATGGTAGTCTTGGTTAAAATAAGTTACTTGTTTAAAAAACTTTCCTTGTTCAAATAATTTTTGAAGATTGGGTTTTTGCTGTAGTATAAGTAACTCACTTGTACTTTCATGTGCGTTTAAATCAGGCAACGAGCTTTGGAAGTAGTTTCACCATTTCAAAAAAGTTAAAATTCTAACCAGTCAAGGGGAACAATGAATTGGGCTTAACTGATTCATTAGTTTATAACAAAGATGCTTGCTTTGTCTCAGATATTTTGTGAAGATTTTAATGACTCATGCCTTTGACATTTCATGCCCATAATATTTCTAGAATATGTTGCAGAGATCCTTAATGTGTCATCTTGAAGTATGGTGTAGTTGTAAAGCTTTTTTTTTATTTTTGAAGCTTTATTGCAAATGAAGGAAATTGTCTGCCCATGTGAATAAATGGAGGTTACTCCATATTTGGGATCAAACTGAAAACTCTAATCAGGTATCATGAGCTGCAGCAATAAATCTAGAGACAATATTTGTGAAAAAATATAATTAAAATGTGAAACTGTTATTACTTGTAAATTCATGTTACTTAAATTGTTGCTTACTTTATTCATGTTGAACTGTTTCCATGGTTTTGTACATTTGATCAGATTTAAGTTGCAATGGGATTTGTGACATTTATTCCTTGTTTTCTCATCATTTTTTTGCAAGCCAGCAACAATATTGAAATGTAGAGTTTCTTGTGCATGCTTCCTGTTTTCCTGACAGGAGGAAGATGCCCCTGAATTGTTTAAATATTCAGTTTCCCACTAAAGTGCTATAAAAGTTATTACAGTTTTAGACTCTCCACCTATGAAGCATTGGTCATGTGGGAAATTGAGAGTCTGCACCAAGTGCACAGTGATTAATATGGTTATGCTGGTTGCTCTGAAGCATTAGCTGAATGAAAATTCAATTCACTAGTTGCTACAAGCAGCTAATTATTTTTTAGCTTTGTTATCTCTGAATCTGTTGACCCACTGCAATATATCAGAGCCATCCAGATAAAATGTAGCAGAGAGTCAAATATTTAATTTTGAGTCAATTGACAGTGGATGCGTAGAATAAACAAAGGCTTAAGTGAGAGTGGCAACTTGAAAGGATATGATTGCTGTCACGTTTAAAACTACTGAGTTTAGCCAAGTCTCACCAGTCCTTTTAATACTTCAAAAGACAGCTTTTTTTTGTTGTCCCTCTGGCTGTTTGAAACCGTTATTTTTGTTCCATTGTGTGGATGCTGTTATCCTGCCAGAAAGCAGTGGGTGCTGCAGTGGCTCCAGTCTCTTGACATACAAGAAGGGGACTTGGGAGCTTTTACTTGTTGTTAATTAACATCTCAATAAAGAATACCCCAGACTGGAAACAGTGCAAATGGGTAAACAATTTAAGGTTTATCCCTTCAATGAAACTGATACCAGGAAATAGCAAAGAACAACCAAGCAAGTTAAATATCTCTCTCAAAAACAAAATCAAAGCCACTGAGCTGTCAGCTTTCTAAATTAAAAGGAAACTACTCTTGGAAGTAGAAAACCACCATTATGAGTGATTTTTTTTAACAAATAAGTTCTGTATTTACTGCCCCATGATAAAGGGCTCATATGTGTTTACACCCAGGAAAACACCTCTAACAAAATATATAAATTTTTTAAAAAAATTATCCACAATACAGTTTGTCTTTCATGAGCTGCGGTATATCCATATGATACAAAAACTATTTGGATTAAATACCATTTGTATTCCAGAATAAGCAGGTTCCCTAGTAAGAGGAACATCATGGCTGCTAATTTTGAAAGAAAATCTAGTATTTTTTGATGTCACTGGTTAGTGAAAGAGCTGCTTATTGACCATTATTAGCTTTGTTGCACTAACAAGAAGTGTAATCAGATTCTTATGATTTTAGCTTTTGCAGTTGTGGATGCAGTCTCTAAAATTGTTCAAATCTTGTTTGTATGGAATACCTCATTTATTGCTTTCCTTTTTTCCCCACTGAATCACAATCAAGCAATATGAAAGCGTGCCATGTTTCTGTTGGTTGATGAAATACAGCTCAAAATATTTTTGTACTTTTAAGTACTGATCCGTTTATTTTCTGTTTCTCGACTATAGGGAGCTCAGGGGGGATATGTGAAAAAAGTAAACTTTATTCTGATGGCAAGAAGAAATCACTTAATACTGGAATCATCACTGTTCAAAACTATGGCTCTCATGTTCCTCCTAAAGTCTCTCACATCACATTTGCTCATGAAGTAGGGCACAACTTTGGTTCTCCAGTAAGTATCAAACTAATATAATTTGCTTTAATTAATTTAGCTCCTGCTCATTTCCCTTGGAAATCTTAGAGAGTCACTAATTAAATTGCAGGTCATTCTGGTTGTAACATACATTTCATCAATGCGCATTGGCTATTATGTGTTTGACAAATTGTGGACGATATTTGGATAACACAAACATTCTGCTGAACAGGTTTGGTGATCTTCTACAGCGTGATTTTCTGTAGCGGTTTTCCATAGTGCAATTTTCTATAACATGGGGTTGCAGAGGAATGAAACTGTCGTGTTATAGCAGAATGACCTGTAGTGAACTCCTTAGATATTTAGTCATAGAGATGTACAGAACAGAAACAGACCCTTTGATCCAACTTGTCCATACTGACCAGATATCCTAAAGTAATCTAGTCCCATTTGCCAACACTTGGTCCATATCCCTCTAAACCCATCTTATTCATGTACCCATCCAGATGCCTTTTAAATGTTGTGATTGTACCAGCCTCCACCACTTGTTCTGGCACCTCATTCCATACACACACCACACTCTGCGTGAAAAAGTTGCCCCTTAGGTCTCTTTTAATTCTTTCCCTTCTCACCCTTAACCTCTGCCTGCTAGTTCTCGACCCGGCCCACCCCAGGGAAAAGACCTTGTCTATTTACTCTATCCATTACTCCTCATGATTTATATACCTCTATATGGTCGCCCCTCAGCCTGTGCTCCAGGGAAAACAGCCCAGCCTATTCCTAGCATAAAATATTTTAAGTGTGTAATTTCAGATTTAGAGTGTTCTCCAGTTTGGGGATTTTGATCATCCTGTTACTACTGCAGAAAACTGCTGCTGTTGAAATGCAGCTGTTTTAACCTGTGCTGTTTCTTTAAGCCTAACATCTAGTAGAACTAAACAAGAAATCTGATCTCCAGAAACACAAATTTGCTGGGAAACATTCAGCAAATCGGGGAACCTCTGGAGAGAGGGAGGGGCATTTCAAGTTGCTGACTTCTCATCAGAATTCTAACTCAATATCTATAATGTTTTACTTCTAAAAATATGGTTCACCTGCTGAATGACTCCTTGTAAAAGATTGCTGTGGATTTGGCACATCCTCTGGTCAGTTATATGAATTGTCATTGTTATCTGTTGCTGCAAAAGTTTGTTTAAAAAAATGCTTTTAACATGCTACTTTTAGCTTGTTTTGTGAGTACAAAATTGGGTGCATGTGCAACTTAGCCTTTGTTTCTGTCATACTTGCATGTAGCATTTGCGGTACAGTTCCAAGACTTGCATGTGGTTAAAGGTATAATGCACATAAATAGTTTATATTGATCAAGACTAAATCACTGTCAAAAACTGTGTAGTTGGAGTATTGCAAAGTAAGGAAAGAAGTTCAATTGTTCAGGTAAGAAACAGTAATTATTGTAATAGGGAGAAAGTGTGACCATCAGTACTGCTAAAGCAACGGTAGCCTGAAAATGGGACTCTGATGAAGACACGCAGATCTCATTCTGTGAAGAGTAAGTGGAGATCTGAAAGCTGCAGCAACAAATCCTCCGAAATAGAAGAATGCTTCAAAGTATTAACCTTTTTGGAATTTTCAAAGGAATAGTAATTTAGTTATATGATGTGGAATGCCGAAATTCATAATAAGTGTAACATGAAAATGAACAGACTTTTGATCAGATTGGATTTATTAGGTAGGTAGGAGAAAATGTAGGAAGGGGTTCTGGGTTAATGTTGCAAAAGTATAATTGCACTTTTCCACTCTGCCCAAGTCCTCTAATCTAAAATATGAAGTTAAAAAATTAATGTATTTGTTGATGTGTGAAGTAATAAAGATTAAAGATCCACAAAAAGCACATTAATATAACATTGTGATGCTAAACTCTTCTCAACTTGGTGATGCCTCCCTCTATTTTAGCTCTTGGTTACAAAGGATAAATTGCTGTGAAGACATTGTTTGATAAAATGCAGGTATTTAAAGAGAAGTGCGGACCTCTGATCTGGTTTCAACTCTGTTTTTGTCAGTTACTAAGAAATTGCATGAGGGTGTGTGATAGAAGTGTGTAACTGATAATTTCTTCTTTGCTGTGCAAGATTTAAGTCCAGACGTAACGATGGGAAAAACAACTTGTTTGGATATTTATTTCGTTTTTTTAAACATTGAATTAGCTTTTTAAACTTGCAATATTTTGTGTGATCTGAATGAGAAATGTTGGTGGGTTTTTTTTGGTTGGATCTTGTCCATCTGTTATATTTATCACAGTGAGCAGAGATACAAAGGCTAACAAAGCTGTCAATGAAATTCAGCGTCCTATTGTTTTTATTTATCTCCTCAGCATGATTCTGGCTCTGAATGTACCCCAGGAGAATCCAAGTCTGGAGACCTGAAAGAAAAAGGCAATTATATTATGTATGCACGCGCTACATCTGGTGATAAACAGAACAACAATAAATTCTCTACCTGTAGCATTAAAAACATCAGTCAGGTCCTTGACAAGAAAAGAAACCACTGTTTTGTTGGTAAGTATAAAAACACCACTGAACAGAAGTAGTAAATTATAATTTAAGCTTTTTCATGGTACAGTTCTATATTAGAAATAAAATATTTGTGCTATCCAGGTTCTGTCTTTAGGGATCCAACTAACAAGCTGCAGTTTTTAAAATATGTTTTATTTGAGTTTGACATTTTTTACTGTTTTCAGCTAATGCAACATGCCTGTTTCCATCTCAGCACTGGGTAATGAGTTACCTGTTGTTGCTGCTCTGTTCTGGATTAGTGTTTGTAAATTCAGAAGTGGCATCTGAGTTGTTGAGAGTTCACTTATGCACTCAATGTTGATACTAACTTTGAATTTTCTTTTTAAAGAATCTGGTAAACCCATTTGTGGCAATGGTTTAGTTGAAGAGGGGGAAGAATGTGATTGTGGTTACAGTGACCAATGCAGAGATGAATGCTGCTATAACGCAAATGAGGCAGAAGAGAAGAAATGCAAGCTTAAACCAAACAAACAGTGCAGGTAAGCATTTAAGCTGCAAAGACTTTGTGTTGAGCGGTTTTATTTTTTGCTTTATCCATCTCACCTCCATCTCACCTGCATTGAACCAAGTGCTATATTCAGGGCTCAGCGTATGATTGGGGTGGAGCTTTCGTTTACTGAGGCAACTGCAATAACAACTATTCTTTGTAACAGATCTGTATGTATAAAATCTTTATTTCTTTTTAAAAATTGAACAATTGAGAGCAAAGAGGAGGAACATTCAATTGTGATTTAAACATAAATTTAAATTGTTGATAGTCCAAATAGGGTACAGCAACAGGTTTATTGCTAAGATCAGTCTCAAGTTGACAGATGCTCCAAACAGACATCAGTTAAAGCTGATTTCATTTTTGATCTGACTTGGTCAACTCAAACAACCACAATGAGAGAAATTCTCCTGGGATTTCAAGTTGCTGCAACCATTGTGACTTATGAAGCTTCAAATCCTGAGTGTTATTATTTTCAACTCATAGATGTCCACTTCAATGATTGTGTTTAAAAAGGTTTCTTAAAGTTCAATCCAACTTAAAATTGTAGAATTTGCTTGACTGTGATATTGTTCAATGTAAAATTCATAGGCCTGGTTTATTGATCTAGGATGTAGGTCTCATAAGGTCTTACATTCATGTCTTGCAGCAATGGATTTATCTGATACAAGAGTAATTTAGTTGTTTGGCATAACTCGTTATACCATAGGTGTAACCTCGATCATACTGCTTTCTTGCTACTGGTTAATTCACAGATTGACACTACTTCGTCCCTCACTTTTCAACAATGGCATTTGCATTCAACTGCTGAAGGAAGCAGAGAAGTTAATAGAATTGACCTTGTTCTGAGCTTCTCCCACGGCAGAAATTGAAATAAACAGTAACTTAGAGCTTTACCGATACTGCAACACATACAAAGGATGTTTAGTTTACAGGTTTTTTTTAGTCTTAATGCCACATTGTTTGTTGAATTCAAATTCCATCATCTTTCATGTCAGGACTTGAACCTGGATCTCCAGGACATTACATGGATCTTTTGGGTTAGCCTCCCCTCTGGCTACTTGGTTTTGCTGTTTGCCCCATGTACACATTACTTCTGAATTGTCTGTCTCTCTCTAGTCTACCCCAATGTCTTTTAACATTGGGGAATTAGACCATAAATCATAGGAACAGAAATTAGGCCATTCAGCCCATGAAGTCTGCTCTGCCATTCAGTCATGGCTGATAAGTTTCTCAACTCCATTGTCCCGCTTTCTCCCCGTAACCCTTGATCCTCTTGATACTCAAGAATCTATCTATTTCGGTCTTAAATATATTCAATGACCTGACCTCCACAGCCTTCTGTGACAATGAATTCCATAGATTCATCACTCTGGCTGAAGACGTTTCTCCTTATCTCTGTTCTGAAAGGTCTCTACTCTAAGGCAATGCCTTCGGGTCCTAGTCTCCTACCAATGGACACATCTTCCCCACGTCTACTCAGTCCAGGCCATTCAATATTCTGTATGTTTGAATGAAATCCTTCACCCCACCCCCCCCCCCCCAATCTTTCGATACACCATTGAGTATAAACCCAGAGTCCTCCAACGTTCCTCATATGTTAAGCTTTTCGTTCCTGGGACCATTCTTGTGAATCTCCTCTGAACACACTCCAGGCTCGTACATCCTTCCTGATGACTGGGGCCCAAAACTATGCACAATACTCCAAATGTGGTCTTAGACCCTCAAAAATACATCCCTGCTTTTATGTTCAAGTCCTCTTAAAATAAATGTCATCATTGCATTTGTCTTCCTAACTACTCACTCAACCTACAAGTTTACCTTGTGGCGAGAATCCTGGGCTAGAACCCCCAAGTGTCTTTACATTTCAGACTTCTGAGTACTCTACCCATTTAAAAAATAGTCCAAGCCTTTATTCTTCCTACCAAACTACATGACCTCACACTTTCCTATGCTGTACTTCATCTGCCATTTCTTTGCCCACTCTCCTAACCTGTCCAAATCCTTCTGCAGCCTCCCCATCACCTCAATACTACCTGCCCCTCTACCTATCTTTGCATCATCAGCAAACCTAGCCAGAATGCCCTGAGTTCCTTTATCTAGATCATTAATGTGAATAGTTGTGCTCCCAACACTCAGCCTTGTGAAACACCACTTGTCACCAGCTGCCATCCTGAGAAAGATTGTCTTATCCCTACTCTCTGCTTTTTGCCAGACAGCCAAACTTCTATCCATGCTTGCACCTTGCCTCCGACACCTTGGGCCCTTATTTTAACTTAATGGCCTCCTGTGCAGCATCTTGGTGGCATGGGTACACTAGTAATCTAGAACTGAAAAATATGTTGCTGGAAAAGCGCAGCAGGTCAGGCAGCATCCAAGGAGCAGGAGAATCGATGTTTCCAGCTTAAGCCCTTCTTCAGGAAGATGCTGCCTGACCTGCTGTGCTTTTCCAGCAACACATTTTTCAACTCTGATCTCCAGCATCTGCAGTCCTCACTTTCTCCTAGTAATCTAGAACCCCAGGCTAATGTTCTCAGGACATGGGTTCCAGTGTTGCAGTGCTAAATGGTAAAATTTGAATTCAATAAAAACTTGGAATAACAAGCAAACCTAATGGTGACTATATCATAACTGTCTGTTAATGTTTTTGGGGAGGGAAATCTATCCTTTCAAAACAAAATAGATGCAATTACCACACAATACAGGTTAATGGTTATGATATTATAGCCATGGTTCCAGAATTGGGAATTAATTATCCAGGGATTTTGAGTTTTAGAAAGGAAAGACAGGAACAAGAAGGTAAGGAGAGCGCATTGTTTGGATGGATGGGATAGACTGGACAGCATGAAATGGTCTTGAATCGAATGATGTCAAATCAATATGGGAGATAGTAAGAAATAAAAAGGAAGAAGAAGACATTATGGGTAGCTTGCTGAGGTGGACTTGGGCAACAGTTGAGCAAAAAAATGGTTGAGGAGTAATGGCAGAGATTTTAAGAAAGTTCTTGGATCACAGCAGGAACAAATTCCAGTGAAGGAGGAGGATTCAAGGGGGGAGATAACCAAGCATGATTAATCAGGGAAAGTAAAGATAGCACCAGATAGAAAGGAAAAACTTACAATGTGAGAACGATTAATAATATGCCAGAGGATTGGGAAAATTTCAAAACCAACAAAAAATTACCACAGATTAGTTGATGCAGTTTTAAGTTTTTGATGAAAAGTTAAACTTGATTAATCACAAGTTGCTGAGTACAGATCACTGTACAAGTTGCTATCTTCACTTACATTTATTACCATTCATTATTTGAAAAAATGTGAAGTTTATTTACTGCAATATTGGTAGATTTGAAGTTATGCTAAGGAGAACATGCTGAGTTTGGTAGGAGACTATCTCAAAACTTGGGTATTATCTTTACAATTTTATGTTAAGACCTTTTTATTTAAAATGGTGCAAGAATTGCAGTCACAAATGCCAGCTGATTAGTTATGAAGTCCTGTTTTGATTATCCTGCGACATTTTAACCATCTAGATGCAGCTTCCTGCTTGAACGATATCGAGATGACTGGCTTAATTTATTTCCTGGATGAACAGTTTCTAGTGATTGGACAGAGATCAGCCAAGTGGACTTCAGAATATGAGTTCCCTGATTGGGGTTGGTCTGGTCCAATCAGGGAATCCTGGCTGACAGATTTAACAAGACTGTCAGGGGTTCCTGATGAAGGGCTTTTGCCCGAAACGTCGATTTTCCTGCTTCTCGGATGCTGTCTGACCTGCTGTGCTCTTCCAGCACCACTCTAATCTTGACTCAAATCTCCAGCATCTGCAGAACCCACCTCCACCAGGGGCTCTGCTTGCTCTAGGAGCTAGTTAGATCTGTGTCTTGTACTGTGCAAGTGTAAATAAAAAGTAACTTGGTGATAGGACATCTGCCTTTGAGCAGATTTTAGTAGCAATGAGAGAAAAGCATTTTCCTGAGGAGATTCACTGCAACAGTTGTCCAAGTTGGGATTAACATTTCTGGCATTGTGCCGCTATTTGTGAAACTTGATTTGTTCAATCCTGTCGTCGAAAACTGGAGAAAGAATACATTGTCCTTTGCCAAGAAAAAATATTAGGAGGAGAAAAAGCGACAAGAAATTATCCTGACAAGTTGTGGGCCTGCAGTTATTACAAACCCAATGTTTCCTGAGGCACCAGATACTAAAAGAGTTGACAGATTTAGTTCAGGAATATTACACCCCAAGCTGCGTCTAATTCTGAAACTGTATTGGTTTTACTCAGCAGTTCGCAAACCAGGGGAATCGGATCAGGTTTTTTCACGCAGTTAAGGTGACTGGCAGAGGCATGAGATTTTTGTTTAACCCTAAGTGAGATGCAAGAGACTGGTTTCGTACGTGGGATTAATGATGTGTCCGTGCAAAAGTGCCTGCTAGCAGAACCCCAACTGGACTTCAAACAGGCACTACAACTGGCTAATGAGCTGCAGGGTATTACGATGGAAGCGGACTGTCAGACTGAGCTTGGGACATATCCTGAACAGAGGTCAGCCTACAGCAAAACCCCAAAACAAAGCCAAGCCTTGGCCAAATGGTTGATGTTTTCTTGAGGATCCAGGCTGGCAGGTGTCACAAAGCTAGTCCCTTTTTTTCCTAAAAGCAGTTCCTTGGCTCAAGGAGACTCTGCTCCTCAAACAAATCACAGACAATAAACTGGGTCGGGCTCTGTTCAGTCTGGTTTGGTACAGAGTTGAAAAGGTTTTTGAGGCCTTTTGTGTATGTGTAAACAGATGAGACTTCAGGTCAAAGTGGTCATTCTTTAGAATTGACTTGTATAAAGGGAGGGGAGTAGTCAGCTCTCTAGCTATCTGAGCTGAGCAGTTCTAGTTCACTCTGAACTGGGAAGTTCAACAGGGAGCTGTGTGGAAACACTCTCTCTCTTCTGTCCTTCAACTTCAACCTGTAAGCATGTGCTCCATTTATACTGGGTTTTAAAGGGAGTTTGCTTATTGGGACTTGTGTGTATTCAAAACAGCATAATTAAGTCTAGCTGGATAGATTGAGTTCTGTAGGGGTTTTTTATTCTGTTCTTTGTGTTTCATTGTGTAACTTTGTGAATAAATTTTTGTCAGTTAAAATCTAGTAGTCAACCCAGCTATCGTACTCCAGGTAATTTTCACTGTACACAAATTGCAAAGTTATGGTCTGGGGCTGAATGCTTAAGAATGTTTTGAGTGGTCTGGCCTACTTCATTACACAGGCCATTATAGCTACTGTCGGTATGCGGACTTGAGACAGCAAAAGAGTCCTACTAGGCCTGAATTGAGTAAGAGAACTCAGGCCGGTATCCTGGACCGTGCACACCCTGGAAAGTCCACCAGCATCTAGTTTGAGACATGAAATTGCTTGCATCCAAATCAGAAAAAATCAAAATAAAAATCTGTTTAAATAGTCAGCTGGTTCTAATGGAGACTGATACCAGCAAGGCTGTTTCAGTGATTGCAGAACCAGATTTTGCCAAGATTCACTCTGGACTCTAACCAGAAGGTCTATCAGAACTTGTGGCCCCGCCCTGGCTAAACGTTGAGGAAACCTCTTGAGGACGTGATGAACAAGGCAGATATCGCAGTTTCAACGCTGTTACCACCCGCAGAAGTAGAGCAGTTTCTACTGAGACACTGAGTACGAGAGGCAGGCCACGATCCGATACACGCCGTCCGTATCTGAGGCAGATTTGGAGGAACCGGACTTGGTGCAAAAATATCCCAGGAGAAGCTACAGGGAAAGAAACGGGTCTACATCCTAGAATTTAGAGAGAGAGAGAGAGAGGAATGTAGAGATGAGAACAAGGTCAGCCAGATGAAATTCACAGAATGTGTTCCCTGATTGGGGCTGCAATCAGGGAGCCCTGGCCAACCAACATAAACAGCAGTGTCAATAAAGATTCGTGCACCTTGTATCTCTCACTGTGTCTCACACCTGCACACACACACACATGGGTGCTGGGGAAAAAAATAAGCACTACCGCAGTTAGGCGGTAGTGTGGGGGTTAGTAGTGGGAAAAAAAAAGAGGTGTCAGAGGGTTCTGTGCTCTGTCCTGTACATTGAAAAAGAAATGCCAAAAAATAAAAGAAAAGGAAAAAAAGAAACAGCAGTGTCAGAGATTCTGCTCGCTTTAGGAGCAAACTTTGCGCTAGCTGGATCATTGTCTTTTGCTATACATGTGTAAATAAAGGGTGACTTGGTGACACAATACCGGCCTTCGTGAAGTTATTTCACATTTGTTAAAGCCTAAAGTCCCAAACTTCCTTGTGTGGAGCAACAGTAAAATGGAGGTGCATAGCAACTCCAAAGAGAGATTTATTGCAATTGTTTCAGAAGAGTCCCATTGCATAACAAAACAGCCAGTAGTACTCTATATTCTTATACAAATTATATGTAGTGGAATTTAGTTTGAAGGTTGTATATTAAATGGGAAAATTTCCTATACTTTACTCCTTGTTAATGAATTTTCCATCTACCATGTGTTGGGTATCACTGATGTTTTGCAGTGGCATTGTAAGCCAGGCAGTAGGTGTAGTGATGCTAATTATTTTTGGGCGTTTATAAATATTGGATGTCATAAGAGTGTTTGTTTATTTTTAAATAAATTAGAATTAACTTGTTTTTTTAATGCAATCATTTGTTGTAGCCCAAGTCAAGGACCATGCTGTACCAGACAATGTACTTTTAAGCCCGCCAATGAAAAATGCCGTAATGACTCCGATTGTGCAAAGGAAGGGAAATGTAGTGGTGGAACAGCTATATGCCCAACATCTGATCCCAAGGACAATTTTACCCTCTGTAATAGAGGAACCCAAGTGTGTATCAAAGGAGTAAGTAGTCCATATTGTGTATGTCACTGTACTTTTCTGTGAATATGTCTAAGAGCAGTTGGACCTGCAACTGTTTTTTTTTAGATAACACTTAATTTTGGTACATAGTGTGCAGGGTCAGATTAGTTTATGCATATGATTAGGTATAATTCCCTTTACATGAATATTGTGTTTTGTTATGTTTAATACTATATTTTTTAAAAATGGGTATGGATTTGAAAATGTTCTTAGGTATTTAATGGCACTATCCGCATAATAGGGCCACACGGTGGCTCAGTGGTTAGCACTGTTGCCTCACAGCAGCAGGGATCTGGGTTCAATTCCAGCCTCGGCAGGCTGTATGTGTGGAGTTTGCACGTTCTCTCTGTGTCTGTGTGGGTTTTCTCCGGGTTCCTCCCACAATCCTAAAGCTGTGCAGGTTAGTGAATTGGCCATATTAAATTGCCCATAGTGATCAGGGATGTGTAGGTTAGGTTCTTTAGTCAGGGTTAAATACGGGACAGTAGGGGAATGGGTCAGGATGGACTTGGGCTGAGGGGCCTGTTTCTAATAGCTCATGATTTTTATCTGTAAATCATATCAATTTTATAACTTCGTGTTCCTGTTATAGGAAACATTGAAAAGTAAACTGCTTGTTTCATTCTTTTTATTGTTGAAGTAACTTTACATAAGTTAAAATACATTTTTCTTGAAATAAATGATTCATAAATGTTCGTACTCAATATGGACAAAGTTGGTTTTATTTCCCTAGCTAGGCATTTGCTGTTGTAGTGAACAAATACTGGAGTTAAAAATAATTGTCCTTTCTCCTCTTCCTCCTCCTCCTCCTCCATCCCCAACACACACAAAAAAAAAGCAATGTTCTGGTTCGATCTGTGAGAAGTACAAGCTTATGGAGTGTACATGTTCAAGTCTGACAAATGAAACCGAATTGTGCCATGTTTGCTGTATGGAGAAACGTAAGTGCCGTGTTATATTTGAAGATTTACCAGTTCCTCAATTTTCAGATGATGCACAAACTTGATTCAAGCAGTTGCAGCAGTTCAGTAAATGTGTTGTCATCACTATAATGTGTGATCCACCTAAAGACACAGCCTTGATTCATAGCAGTCTTTCCTCTCTTTCTCCTCCGTGCTATGCCAGTCTTTTCATTTGCCTGGGGATTCGTTCAATTTTCATGTCAGTCAGCAATAATATTATTTTTCTTCCTCTTGTTCTATAACCTTGAAATCATGACTTATAACATTCCTCGTAAGATGTACCTGGCCTAGGATATCTTTCTGTTCTTAAGTGCTTTAAGTGAATTTGAATTTCTTTGTGAGCTCACTCAACAGCACCTCATAGTTTGTCACTGTTTTGTCTCGTTAATGCTTTCCATTCTCATTCAAACTCTCATTTTAACGATATTTAGCAAGTTGACTTCCACTTCCAATAAACTTCAAGTCTCTGATCCATATAAAACAACACTCCAAATCAAGCTTGTCACAAGTCACTTTGTTATTTATTCAGAATTTTACTTCGTAACTGGCTTTTATTGCGAAATAAATCCTATCCAAATGTTATCTTGTTCTTCTTTCGTCATTGCACTTCTAACATACTGTTTCTTACATACTTGACTTTTCACACTTGTTCTTTTCTATGAATATTTCTTGGCGAGATTGGCATCACTTTGATTTTCCCAATTTTGATTTTGATTTCAAGCTTTGTATCTCCAGTTACTAGTTCAGTAGTTCCTATAACAAGCACAGAATGAGGATTACAAATGCTTTATCTGCAAGTCTAACTGATATCATGTACTCACACTTTTCTGCTAGATTCTATTTATACACACTTTGATCATTGTACTTGCATTGTCAATTTGATGATAAACGGCATAGTCATCAAACACATCTTCCAATCGCATAGTTTTTAACTTTTTTAATTCATTCATGGGACATGGACACCGTAGGCCAGGTCAGTATTGATTGCCCATCCCGAATTGCCTAGAGCCTAGTTGAGAGTCAACCACATTGCTATGGGTATGGAGTTATATCGAGGCCAGACCAGGTAAGGAAGGCAGATTTCCTTCCCAAAAGGACATCAATGAACCAGATGGATTTTTCTGACAATCAGTTTCATGGTCATCATTGGACACTAATTGAGGAAAAGAGTAATAGTAAGCCAGAGGATTGGGAAAATTTCAAAAACCACCAAAACAATTAGTCAAATAATGAGTGAGAAAATAAACAGAGTAAACCTCCCAGGAATATCAAGATGGGATGGAAAGAGATGCTTAAAAATATAAAAGTTGGAGAAAAGCCGAAGTGAACAGAGGCCCTTTTAGTGAACAAGGATGTGAAAATAAGAATAGGGAAGGAAGAAATGTCAGAGGAGTTGAATTAATACTTTGCATCAGTCTTCAGTCAAAGACACTAATAGTATTCCAAAAATACTAAATAATCATGGAGCAAAAAGGAGAGGAAATAAACACTATAACCATCTGAACAAAAGTGAGTCATACAGTCAGGGCCGACAGGGACAAGGTAGGACTAATAAATTAAACTGCATTTATTTCAATGCAAGGGGCCTAACAGGGAAGACAGATGAACTCATGGCTTGGTTAGGAACATGGGACTGGGATATCATAGCAATTACAGAAACATGGCTCAGGGATGGGCAGGACTGGCAGTTTAATGCTACAGGAAGGATAAGAGGGGAGGCAAGAGAGGTGGGGAAGTGGCATTTTTGATAAGGGATAGCATGACAGCTGTGCTCAGGAGGATATTCCCGGAAATGCATCCAGGGAAGTTATTTGGGTGGAACTGAGAAATAAGAAAGGGATGATCACCTTATTGGGATTGTATTATAGACCCCCCAATAGTCAGAGGGAAATTGAGAAAAAAACTTGTAAGGAGATCTCGGCTACCTGTAAGAATAATAGGGTAGTTATGGTAGGGGATTTTAACTTTCCAAATATCGACTGGAACTGCCATAGTGTTAAAGGTTTAGATGAAGTGGAATTTCCGAAGTGCATACAAGACAATTTTCTGATTCAGTATGTGGATGTACCTACTAGAGAAGGTGCAACACTTGAGGTGTCAGTGACTGAGGTGTCAGTGGGGGAGCAGTTTGGGACCAGTGACCATAATTCTATTCATTTTAAAATAGTGATGGAAAAGGATAGAGCAGATCCAAAAGTTGAAGTTCTAAATTGGAGAAAGGTCAATTTTGATGGTATGAGGCAAGAACTTTCGAAAGCTGATTGGAGGCAGATGTTTTCAGGTAAAGGGACGGCTGGAAAATGGGAAGCCTTCAGAAATGAGACAGCAAGAATCCAGAGAAAGTATATTCCTGTCAGGGTGAAAAGGAAGGCTGGTAGGAATAGGGAATGCTGGATGACTAAAGAAATTGAGGGTTTGGTTAAGAAAAAGAAGGAAGCATATGTCAGTATAGACAGGATAGATCGAGTGAATCCTTAGAGTATAAAGAAAGCAGTATACTTAAGTGGGAAATCAGGAGGGCAAAACGGGGACATGAGATAGCTTTGGCAAATAGAATTAAGGAGAATCCAAAGGGTCTTTACAAATATATTAAGGACAAAAGGGTAACTAGGGAGAGAATAGGGCCCCTCAAAGATCAGCAAAGGCGGCCTTTGTGTGGAGCCACAGAAAATGGGGGAGATACTAAATGAATATTTTGCATCAGTATTTACTGTGGAAAAGGATATGGAAGATATAGACATCTTGCAAAATGTCCAGATTACAGAGGAGAAAGTGGTGGATGTCTTGAAATGGTTAAAGTTGGATAAATCCCCAGGACCTGATCAGGTGTACCTGAGAACTCTGTGGGAAGCTAGAGAAGTGAATGCTGGGTCTCTTACTGAGATATTTGTATCATCAATAGTCACAGGTGAAGTGCTGGAAGACTGGAGGTTGGCAAATGTGTTGCCACTGTTTAAGAAGGGCAGTAAAGACTAGCCAGGGAACTATAGACCGGTGAGCCTGACGGTGGTGGGCAAGTTGTTGGAGGGAATCCTGAGGGACAGGATGTACATGTATTTGGAAAGGCAAGGACTGATTTGGGATAGTCAACATGGCTTTGTGCGTGGGAAATCATGTCTCACAAACTTGATTGAGTTTTTTGAAGAAGTAACAAAGAAGATTGATGAGGGCAGAGCAGTAGATGTGATCTATATGGACTTCAGTAAGGCGTTGGACAAGGTACCCCATGGGAGACTGATTGATTGATTAGCAAGGTTAGATCTCATGGAATACAGGGAGAACTAGCCATTTGGATACAACACTGTATCAAAGGTAGAAGACAGGCTGTGGTGGTGGTGGAGGGTTGTTTTTCAGACTGGAGGCCTGTGACCAGTGGAGTGCCACAAGGATCAGTGCTACGTCCTCTACTTTTTGTCATTTACATAAATGATTTGGATGTGAGCATAAGAGGTACAGTTAGTAAGTTTGCAGATGACATCAAAATTGGAGGTGTTGTGGACAGCGAAGAGGGTTACCTCAGATTACAACAGGATCTTGACCAGATGGGCCAATGGGCTGAGAAGTGGCAGATGGAGTTTAATTCAGATAAATGCAGGGTGCTGCATTTTGGGAAAGCAAATCTTAGCAGAACTTATACACTTAATGGTAAGGTCCTAGGGAGTGTTGCTGAACAAAGAGACCTTGGAGTGCAGCTTCATCGCTCCTTGAGAGTGGATTTGATAGGATAGTGAAGAAGGCGTTTGGTATGCTTTCGTTTATTGGTCAGAGTATTGAGTACAGGAGTTGGGAGGTCATGTTGCGGCTGTACAGGACATTGGTTAGACCACTGTTGGAATATTGCGTGCAATTCTGGTCTCCTTCCTATTGGAAAGATGTTGTGAAACTTGAAAGGGTTCAGAAAAGATTTTCAAGGATGTTGCCAGGGTTTGGAGAATTTGAGCTATAGGGAGAGGCTGAACAGGAGGCTGAAGGGTGACTTTATAGAGGTTTACAAAATTGAGGGGCATGGATAGGATAAATCGACAAAGTTTTTTTTCCCCTGGGGTCAGGGAGAACTAGAGGGCATAGGTTTAGGGTGAGGGGGGGAAAGATATAAAAGAGACCTAAGGGGCAACTTTTTCACGCAGAGGGTGGTACGTGTATGAAATGAGCTGCCAGAGGATGTGGTGGAGGCTGATACAATTGCAACATTTAAAAGGCATCTGGATGGGTATATGCATAGGAAGGGTTTGGAGGGATATGGGCCGGGTGCTGGCAGGTGGGACTAGATTGGGTTGGGATATCTGGTTGGCATGGACAGGTTGGACCAAAGGGTCTGTTTCCATGCTGTACATCTGTGACTCTATAACTATCACGAGAGAAAAAGTACTCTGAAATCTAATAGGCCTAAAGACTGATAATCTCCTGGACCTGATGGATTGCGTTCTAGGATGTTAATGGAAGCAGCTCCAGAGATGGTAGATGCAATGCCAGTAATCTAAGAATCCTCAGATTCTGGAAAAGTCCTGGAGGAATGGAAAACTGCCACTGGTAATACCTTTATTTAGAAAGGGAGGGAGACAAAAACCGATAACTATAGGCCAGTTAGATTATCGGGTAATATTGGGAATATTGTTATTCGGAAAATGTTAAAGTCTACTTTAAAGGATGGAACAGCAGAATGTTTAGAAAGGCATAACATGATCAAGCAGAGTCAACATGGCTTCATGAAAGGAAAATTATGCCTGACAAATTTACTAGCTTTCTTTTGAGGAGGTAATAAGCAGGGTAGTTGAAAGGGAAACATTGGATGTAATGTAATTGGATTAAGGTGCTATACGTTAGCTACTTAACGAGCACATTTGATTTATTATTGGCACATGTACAGAGATACAGTGAAAAGTATTGTTTGCTAACCAGACCAATCATACCTTACATAAGTACATCAGGTAATAGAACAAAATACAGAATATAGTTTTAAAGGTATAGAGAAGGTGTAGAGAAAGATCAACAGTAATATGAGGGGTCCGTTCATAAGTCTCATAACAGTGGGGAAGAAGCTGTTCTTAAGTTTGAAAACCCAACGGATTTGTTTAATTTTTTTTCCGATCGAGGAGGGCAGCAGAGAGTACAATTGGGGTGGGAGGGATCTTTGATTATGTTTGCTGCTTTCCCGACGCAGTGGGAAGTGTAGACAGTCAATGCATGGAAGGTTGGTTTTGATCATGGGCAGGGCTATGTTTCCAATGACAGATGAAGGATTTATGCCCGAAACGTCAATTCTCCTGATCGTCAGATGCTGCCTGACCTGCTGTGCTTTTCCTGCACCACATTCTCAACTCTGATCTCCAGCATCCGCAGTCCTCATTTTCTCCGTTAATTTGTTGTGGTCTTGGACAGAACAGTTGCCTTATCAAGCTGTAATGCATCTAGATAGGATGATTTCTATGGTATAGCTATAAAAATTGGTAAAAGTTATTATGGGTATGCTGACTTTCCTTAGCCTTTTGAGGAAGTAGAGTCGTTTGTGTGGTTTCTTGACTGTAGTGACTGAGTGATCCATGAATCACTGAAGTTAACATCCAAGTTCAATGGCTAATAGGGAAGGCAAGTGGAATGTTGGCCTTTCAAAAAATGGTGTATAAAACTAGGGAGGTTTTGCTAAAACAGTACAAGACACTAACCAGTTCAGAGCTGAAATACTGTAAATAGTTTTGGTCCCTTTAGTTAAGCTCTGTTTTGGAGGCAGTCTAGAGAAGATTCATCGTCCCACTACACCAGTTATCAGCTTATCTTATGGGGAGAGGTTGAATGGATTGGGCACGTAGTTGTTGAAATATCGTATAATGACTGGGCATCACTGAAGCATTCAAGATTCTTGACAGGGTAGATGTGTAAAGATTGTTTTCCCCTTATGGGAGAACCTAGGACCAGAGGACATAATCTCAGAATAAGAGTTTGCATATTTAAGACTGAGATGAGGAGCAATTTCTTCTCTTGAGGGTCATAAATCTGTGGAATTCTTTACCAGCCTGTTGAGGCTGGATCATTATGTGAATATAAGGCTGAGAGACAGATTTTTAATCATTTCAGGAATCGTGGAAGTTATTGGGGTAAGGGGAGGAAAATGGAGTTGAGGGTTATCATATCAGCTATGACTTCATTGAATGTTGAAACAGATTTGATGGGCTTCTTCTCCTCTTACACTTTTAAGGTCTGGTCTGGCCTATCTGCGACTTCGGAGCCACAACAATGTAATTGCTTCTTAATTGAAGGATGGGCAATAAATACTGGCCAGTCAATCTGACAAAACTATTTATTTCCTGTCCAAAACTGCATTCATCTTATATGACTAATTCTGTCAAAGTTTTCTCATCTGTTATCTTCTCAGTCTTCCTCTTTGGAATCCATGCTAGTCAACTGCAATGTAATTCCGGGCCTTCCCAAGCACTCTGCTTGTTACGCTTCTCAGCACAGACTTTGATAAATGAGTAATCAGACTACAGTCAGGGCATTGTCATGCTGTTGGCTTCTTTCTTTGGGTGTTGCCTATCTGAAGTCCTCTGGCAGTTTTCCTCATGAGTAAACATGTTTGTACAGTTTAGTAAGAAATAGCATTGTTACTTTCCATGTTTACAGTTAACTTTGAAATCATTTCCTAACTATAAAAGTTTCTATAGTCACTGTCTAGTGATTATAGCAACTTTTATCTTCAGTATTTCTGGTGCATGGTTTTCTTTATTAGTTCATTCTTTTTAGGATTTGTGTTTGTGGTCCACCAAAGGCCAGTAGCTTTAAGTGGTACGAACGTTAGGAAACTGTTTAACTTCTGGTTTGTTATTTGTTTAAACTAACTCGAGCAGTTAGTTTAAACTAACTCAAGCAGCGGTTTACATTCTCTGACTTCAGTGACCCCTGCTGATAAACTTGCAATGCGAGTATGTCAGCTGTGATGTCCTTTACAATCTTTCACCAATCCATATAGACCAACGCATTAGACATGTGTAGTTCGTGAGTTGTCAATGCATATGAAGGTCAGCCTACTAATGGTGTGAATCTTTAATTATTTTTGATTTATTCTCAGGATGTGGGTGTTGTTGGCTAGACCAACATTTATTGTCCATCCCTAATTGATGAACTGCTACCCTGAATTGCTGCAAATCTTGTGGTAGTAGGAGCAAAATATCACTGCTTTTGTTCAATACCTCATTGATTTTTTTTTATACGTGGTAAATGGGCATAATACTGGAAGTATAATTATTGCTATCCAGATCCTGAACTTTGTCACATA
Source organism: Chiloscyllium plagiosum (assembly GCF_037043375.1). Lineage (NCBI taxonomy): Eukaryota > Metazoa > Chordata > Chondrichthyes > Orectolobiformes > Hemiscylliidae > Chiloscyllium > Chiloscyllium plagiosum. The sequence continues at coordinate 22,353,064 of NW_028270177.1, forward strand.
GCTAGAGGGCAGTACAGAGTTTGACAGCTTTTCATATGTAAAGACTTCAAATGCTTTCTGCACAGCACCACATTGTCAATAAAACAACACCCATATTTTTGAATTCGTAAATTAATTGTACTTGCTGTCATCCGTTATGATGTTGTGCTGCCTCTGGTACCAAAGAGCCTAATAGTTTATTTCAGAATGGACAGTTGTTATGCTTTCACCTCGCTGAGCTTTGTTCCATTGTATCTTTGCAGATAAGCCATTAACGTGTGCAAGTACTGGGTCAGAGAAGTGGCATAGACACTTCAACTCTACTACCATCACACTACAGCCTGGATCACCCTGCAATGATTTCAAAGGCTACTGTGATGTCTTTAATAGATGTAGGCTTGTTGATGCAGATGGTCCGTTGGCCAGGTTAAAGAAAGCCATCTTTAATCCAGAGCTTTATGAAAATATTGCTGAATGGATTGTGGTAAGTAAATTGAAGCTGTTAATGATACCGAGACACTATAATGTGAGACCATTTTATCAATGAATTTGGACTATCACCTCAATTGTAAGGGAAAGGTCCATTAGTTTATTCACAAAATTACTGATTAAAATGGATAAACTTTAATAGCTGAGCTTAATGTTTTCCATCTGTTCCTGTTAGTCATGTAGTCCTACAGCATGGAGACAGGCCCTTTGGCCCAAACTGATCCATGCTGATCAAAATGTCCATAAACGCTAATCCTATTTCCCTGCATTTGGCTCATATCTTAAATCCTTTCCTATCCGTGTATTTGTCCAAATGCCTTTTAAGTGTTGTTAATGTACCAGCCTCAACCATTTCTGTACCAGCTCATTCCATCTATATTTTTTAAAAAAAGGTTGCCCCTCAGGTTCCCTTTTATTCTTTCACCTCTAACCTTAAACTGATGCCCTCTAGTCCTTGATTCCTCAAACCTGGGAAAAAGACTGAGTGCATTCACCCTATCATTGGCTCTCATGACCTTATAAACTTCTATAAGGTCTCCCCTCCGTTACCTACACTCGAAAGTAAAAGGTCCTAGCTTGTCCAACCTCTCCTATAAGTTAGACCATTGAGTCCAGGCAACATCCTTGTAAATTTCTTCTGCACACTTCCTAGTTTAATAACATCCATCCTATAACATGGTGACCAAAACTGAAAACAATTCGCCAATGCAGCCTCATCAATGTCCTGTAGAAGTGCAGCATTACTTCCCAACTTGTATACTCCGTGCCCTGACTGATGAAGGCCAGTGTACCAAAAACCGCCTTCAATGCCCTGTCCATCTGTGACTCCACTTTCAGTGAACTGTGAATTTGAACTCTAAGATCCCTCTGTTCCACTCTTGTCCTTAATGCCTTACCATTCACCATGAAACTCCTATGTTGAGTTGACTTTCTAAAATGCAAAACTTCACAGTTACCTGTATTAAACTCCATTTGCCATTTTTCGGCACACTTCCCCAGCTGATCGAGGTCCTGCTGCAATTTCTCATAACCTTCATCACTGTCCACAATACCACCTATTTTAGTGTCATTAGCAAACTTAGTAATTGTGCCTTGTACGTTTTCATCCAAATGATTGATTTAGATAGCAAACAGTAATGGCCCAACACCAATTCCTGAGGCATTCCATTAGTCACAGGCCTCCAGTTTGACAAGCATCCTTCCACTGTTACCTCTGCTTCCTACCACCAAGCCAATTTTGTATCCAGTTTGTCAGCTCACCCTGGATTCCATGCGATCCAACCTTCCAGGGCAGCATACCATGTGGAACTTTAGCAAAGGCCTTACTGAAATCCATGAAGACTATGTTTATTGTTCTGCACTCGTCAACCTCCCTGGTCACTTCATCAAAGAACTCTAACAAACTTGTGAGGCATGATCTCTCACTCACAAAGCCATGCTGACTACTACTAATCAAACCCTGTCTTTCCAAATGCATGCATATCATATCCCTCAGAATCTTCTCAAGTAATTTGCCCACCACAGCTGTTAGGTTTACGGGTCTATAGTTCCCAGGTTTTTCTTTGCAGCCCTTCTTGAATAATGGCACAACATTTGCTACCCTCTAGTCTTCCAGGACCTCACCTGTGACTAACAGTGATGCAAATATATCGGGTAGGGCCCCTGCAATTTCTTCTTGAGCCTCTTGCAAGGTTCTTGGATATATATCGTCAGGACCAGGAGATTTATTCACCTTCATGCATTCTAATACATTCAACACCAACTCTACTGTGATATGGACAGTCCCCAAGATAGCATCATAACTTCCCCAAGTTTCCACGTCTTCATGTCTTACTTTATGGTAAACACAGGAGAAATATTACGAGTTCCTCAGCTATCTCCTAAGATTCTACACATACATGTCCACTTTGATCTTCCTTTCGTTCTCTCCCTCTTTTTCCCCCTCCCTCTTTTTCCCCCTCCCTCTTTTTCCCCCTCCCTCTTTTTCCCCCTCCCTCTTTTTCCCCCTCCCTCTTTTTCCCCCTCCCTCTTTTTCCCCCTCCCTCTTTTTCCCCCTCCCTCTTTTTCCCCCTCCCTCTTTTTCCCCCTCCCTCTTTTTCCCCCTCCCTCTTTTTCCCCCTCCCTCTTTTTCCCCCCTCCCTCTTTTTCCCCCTCCCTCTTTTTCCCCCTCCCCTCTTTTTCCCCCTCCCTCTTTTTCCCCCCTCCCTCTTTTTCCCCCTCCCTCTTTTTCCCCTCCCTCTTTTCCCCCTCCCTCTTTTTCCCCCTCCCTCTTTCTCTCTTCCCCTCCCTCTTTTTCCCCCTCCCTCTTTTTCCCCCTCCTCTTTTTCCCCCTCCCTCTTTTTCCCCCCTCCCTCTTTTTCCCCCTCCCTCTTTTTCCCCTCCCTCTTTTTCCCCCTCCCTCTTTTTCCCCCTCCCTCTTTTTCCCCCTCCCTCTTTTTCCCCCTCCCTCTTTTTCCCCCTCCCTCTTTTTCCCCCTCCCTCTTTTTCCCCCTCCCTCTTTTTCCCCCTCCCTCTTTTTCCCCCTCCCTCTTTTTCCCCTCCCTCTTTTTCCCCCTCCCTCTTTTTCCCCCTCCCTCTTTTTCCCCCTCCCTCTTTTTCCCCCTCCCTCTTTTTCCCCCTCCCTCTTTTTCCCCCTCCCTCTTTTTCCCCCTCCCTCTTTTTCCCCCTCCCTCTTTTTCCCCCTCCCTCTTTTTCCCCCTCCCTCTTTTTCCCCCTCCCTCTTTTTCCCCCTCCCTCTTTTTCCCCCCTCCCTAGCTCTCTCTCCCCCTCCCTCTCTCTCCCCCCCTCCCTCTCTCTCCCCCCCTCCCTCTCTCTCCCCCCTCCCTCTCTCTCCCCCCTCCCCTCCCCTCCTCTCCGTCTCTCCTTCTTTCCGTCTCTCCTTCTTTCCGTCTCTCCTTCTTTCCGTCTCTCCTTCTTTCCGTCTCTCCTTCTTTCCGTCTCTCCTTCTTTCCGTCTCTCCTTCTTTCCGTCTCTCCTTCTTTCCGTCTCTCCTTCTTTCCGTCTCTCCTTCTTTCCGTCTCTCCTTCTTTCCGTCTCTCCTTCTTTCCGTCTCTCCTTCTTTCCGTCTCTCCTTCTTTCCGTCTCTCCTTCTTTCCGTCTCTCCTTCTTTCCGTCTCTCCTTCTTTCCGTCTCTCCTTCTTTCCGTCTCTCCTTCTTTCCGTCTCTCCTTCTTTCCGTCTCTCCTTCTTTCCGTCTCTCCTTCTTTCCGTCTCTCCTTCTTTCCGTCTCTCCTTCTTTCCTTCTCCTCCTTCTTTCCTTCTCTCCTTCTTCTTCTCTCCTTCTTTCTCTCCTCTTTTCTTTCTCTCCTCCTTTTTCTTCTCTCTCTCCTTTTCTTTCTCTCCTCCTCTTTCCCTCACTCCTTCTCTCTCCTTCTCTCTCCTTCTCACTCCTTCTCACTCCTTCTCTCTCCTTCTCTCTCCCTCTCTCTCCCTCTCTCTCCCTCTCTCTCCCTCTCTCCTCTCTCTCCTCTCTCTCCTCTCTCTCCCTCTCTCTCCCCTCTCTCTCCCTCTCCTCGCCCTCCCTCTCCTCGCTCCTCGCCCTCCCTCGCCCTCCCTCGCCCTCTCCCTCGCCCTCCCTCGCCCTCGCCTCGCCCTCCCTCGCCCTCCCTCGCCCTCCCTCGCCCTCCCTCCGCCCTCCCTCTGCCCTCCCTCGCCCTCCCTCGCCCTCCTCGCCCCTCCCTCGCCCTCCCTCGCCCTCCCTCGCCCTCCCTCGCCCTCCCTCGCCCTCCCTCGCCCTCCCTCGCCCTCCCCTCGCCCTCCCTCGCCCTCCCCTCGCCCTCCCTCGCCCTCCCTCGCCCTCCTCGCCTCCCTCGCCCTCCCTCGCCCCTCCCCGTCGCCCTCCTCGCCCTCCGTCGGCCCTCGCCTCGCCCGTCCCTCGCCCTCCCTCGCCCTCCCGCTCGC